>NC_135634.1:25795357-26470714 GCF_053574225.1 Canis aureus
ACCTTTTAATATTTGCTCAGTTGGCAAATTCTACCTTAAACAGAGAATATGTGATCCATAGTTAAACTATGTGGGATAAAACCACATAGTTAAGGGATATGTTCCATAGTTAAGGGATAAAACCACATAGAACTAGGGTGATATTCATCTGGGGATATATCTGTCAAGTAATAAACTAACACCTTGCTTTTTAGTTGCAGCCAAGTAAATATAGATTACTTAATGAGCAGGGCTTAAGACTATGTATAGAAGTTTTCATTCTGTCATTTCATTTCATTCTACCGCATGAAGTTTTGCAGGGTTTTCTTCTGTAAGTTTCCATACCACTTTGATTCATGGTAACTTAAGCTGCTTATACATATTATGATTGTTATTCCTAATTTAGTCACTAGACTCTGAGACTAAAATCAAAACTATGACAAGGTTTTTAAACTCATCCTATGTGAAAAGATGATAAGAGTGACAAATCAAGTTTCTCTCTTACTGAGGTTCCCATAAGTAGGCTATTCACTAGAAGCCTCTGTGTGACTTAGTTATAATTAAGACAATTGGGAAAGACATGTGAAGATGATTTTGATGTCAGTTTGAAATCTGAACTGCAGATTCCAGTCTTGTCTCTTCTGTCGGAAGAACAGAGAGCACACACTGTCCATGCCTATGTGGGGGAGGTAAAGTTGTGAAGAGGCAGTGCTGCTATATGGCACCCAATTCCTTCTCATAGTTACTGAAAGTGGTCAGAACTAAACATTCTGGAGGATAATGAAGAATCGTACTATTCAGTTTTGAGTATGGAATATGGAATGAAATCAGCTTATTTACAGACTTTGAAGTGGCAAGGATTTCAGCTTTCAAGAACAATTTATGGAGGAAGTTTCCATATGTTAGAGTGCAAAATGTTGATGAACTAATAAGAAATATGGAAAATCCTTCTAATGGAGTCCTGGAGAAATGGAGAAGAAATGTATGACAGATTGTACTGTTTCCTTTTCACGGGAGACAAAGCAGTGACATCAGACAAAATCACATAAACAGCATTACCCAGGTTTTAAATAACAATGAAAAGTTCTAAAAAAAAAAAAGTTCTTATTAATTAGTTTTAATAGACTCAAAAGAAAAAGTTACACTTTGAGTTCTAATAGTCCCCAAAAGTGTGGCTCTGATGACTGAGATAGGTCAATAAGATGAGGAACATGAAAGTAATTTTTAAATGATAAATTACTACTAAAATATCAATATTATTGACAAGTTGCTGGTAGCTAAAGTAAGGTTCTTGGAAAAGGCCCTTCTTCTCTAAACTGTCTGTAAATTAGAAAATAAAAGCTTTCTAGTCAAAATCTGGAAACAAAACTATTAGGTTAAGGTACAATTAATAATAATTCAAACTAAAGAGAAAGTAACAAATCTGAATACTAATATTGGCTAATTTAGAATTCTTGCTTTATAAAAATCACATACAAATAGAACTATTTAAATGACTAGCTCAACTTTAATAAAAACAAGTTTTCTCATATTACCTAGATTCTAATATGTACATTCACAAATATACCTTAACAGCTCAGAAACAATTTTGAAATAAACATTAAGAAAAACTCCAAATCTTAATGGTAGACAAGTGGGATTTAAATAGTAGTTTCACAGCCAGGACATGTGTATACTTACTCATGAATTAAAGTATCTGTTCATCCTACTATCATATTCAGGCAGGACACATGTTTTAATTTGAACATAATTTTAGACACCTAATTAAACTGTTTAAAATGTCCACCAAAAGATTAAACTAAGCATTACCACTGACACCAAAAGTTACTGTATATGCAAAAGATTGTTCATCACATGCTACAAAATGAAATTAATGGCAAAGGGTTATTGCCATTTAAAGCTAGCAGATGTTGGTGTGACCGATATATTCTGAAGGAACATTATCTACCAAAATCCAAAAGTTCCAAGAGAGGATGAATCCCAAAGCCTAGAGCAGTGCTTGGTTCTTGATAGTCTAAGTTGCTATAGTTGTACCTCTAGTATAAATATAAAGCTACATTTTGGTGAGCATTTAGAGGCACTAAGCATTTAACATACATTATTTCATTTAGTAGACACAGTAACATCACAATACACATTATCGTGTATTACAGATATTGTCTCCATTTTACAGACAGGGAAACTGAAGCACAGAGGTTAAATAATTTGCCAAGGTCTAAATCATATAATTAGTAAGTGGAGAGGGACTTAATAAATATTTGTTGAATGAATGATTGAATCTGCTGTGCAAAGCCTCTAGGTAGGTGGCTTTCAAGAGAACCTATCAACTTTTAAGGATTATACAATTAAACTAAGGGGTAAAAAAAAGAACCTAACCAGAACAAAAACCTATGAATTAGACCAAAACTCCAGTATACTTTGAAATACCTCAAATATAAACTCTCAAAAGTTGGAGTCACCACTACAAAAAAGCAACAGGTTACTCTGATGCTATATTTATCTGCTAATGGCCAAAAGTAGTTCACAAAGATTGATTGACAGAGAGAGCATCAACTGGGAGGAAGGGAGAAGCAGGCTCCCCACCGAGCAGGGAGCCTGACCTCAGGATCCTGGATCACAACTTGATCCGAAGGCAGAGGCTCAACCACCTGAGCCACCCATGCACACCATAACATTTTTATTACAAAGAAAGTATGACATGAAAGAAAATGTTATGGAATATTAGGGATAAATGTATACTACAGTTAGTTGGTCAAAAAATTTGCATTTAATGTAGTGTTTCCTTCATACTCCCAGATTTCAAAAGCTGTGATTTGATGCTGTACAACTGCTGACATCCATGAACTGAGGAAATACTGTTTTTTAGATTTCTAATAAAGAATTCATCTTTTAGAGTGACATTTACTGTGACATCGGTATTAGCAATTGCTAAATTCAGACAAGATGTGTAGGAAAGACAACTACTTTGGACATTAAAATTGAGAACTTAGATCTAGAAAGTGCTGTCACTTTCTAGAAACCGTGGTCACATCAGATAACCATGGAGTTTTTAAGATGGTCAGGATATGGTAAGGAAACAAAAGGTATACAGATTTTTCTTTGAAATGTACTTAAAATATTAACACAGTTTTGTAAATTTGCCAGGTATATTTATCTAAATTGGTAACAAAAGTAAAATTCAAACAAAGAAAAAAATATCTTGCTCATTTTAGCCCTGCACATTTTAAAATTTGTAGTATGAGTGCTGTGTTGGTAAAATATTCTAACTTTACTCTTTCTTCTAGTTGAAAGTAGGACTTTCAATCCTGATCAATGTAGTAGATCAATACAGCATCCACTAATTTGTTTGCATTTACCCTAGATAATTCACACTAAATGAGATAACAGTATCTCCCATGACAAACTAGGAAAAACAAAAGCAGAATGTATCCAATGAAGCAGCTGAAGAATATACAGAATAATACTGATTGAAGAAGCTATAGAATACTCTTGGGTTGAATCTCTTTTTCCAATTAGATTAAGACAAAAGAGGGCCTGGGAAATTTGTTTCCCTCTGAAGCTTCTAAAGGTTTACCCTGAGTCCACATACTTCTGTGGAGTCTCATTCTATACCACATACTGGAATGACTCTTGGTGACAAAGGAAAGGGAGGGTACTGAATATATATTATGGTCAGGGCAGGGTGTAAAATAAAGTTGACCTGAAAGACACAGGATAGTTACCTACTTAAACATAAAATTAACACATGATTGATCAGATTAAAAAGAGAGATATATCCCTACATACCCATACACATGCCACATTGCCCTCAAAAAAGTGAATGGCCTCCATTTTAGTATGACCTGCCTAGTGGTAATCAGACTGAAAATATTAAATTATCTAGCCAGAGGATAACAGTGTCTAAGACACATGGATTTTCACTTTACCTCTAATGCTAATCAGGGGAAAGGGGCTCTTCCAATTAACTTGAGTATTTTAGCTCTTTTGGGTAAATACTTTCAATAGAGGAGAAAGATTTATAAGCTATATATAGTTAGGGACTCCTCTCAGTATTAACTAGCTTCTTTGCTCTAAATTCTCATCAGCAAATTGGGGATAAAATTAATTAGCTAATGATAATTAGCACTGTTTATTTTTATAAGATAATGTGTTCAGGATTACATATCAAACTCTTAATGAGTTTGGATAATAATAATGATGATGGTGATGATGATGCATTAGGATACTCTTGATTGCAAACAACAAGAACCCCAATTAAAAAAAGTAAAGGGATTATTTTCTTATACAACAAGTAAGTTCTAAGTATTTTGGCGCCAGGGTTGTCAGGCTCATGGACCCAATTCTTTCTTCCCAATGTTCTACTTGCCCTGTGTTATTAATAGCTCTCATGGCTGCATCTGTTTCTGTCATTATATGCTCATACGTTAGTGCCCAGAAGTATACACACATACAGGTATGTTCACATACACATTGATACAGTATTTTTGGTCTCTTTTTGAAACTTAAAATTTTCTCTGCATGTTTTCTCCAGTCTTACAGGTCAGAACTGTATTGCATGGATGCCATGGAAGCCAACAGTAATAAAATCAGCACAATTATTTTGGAATTGTATACAACACCCGAGGCTGGGAATGGAGCAATCCTTTCAGCTGGTTCAAGTTCTTTATCTAGTGAGTAGTCTAAGTGATGTGATTTAAACCCTGTCCATATAGGGGCTATTCTGATTTTTTTAAATTACTTTTACAATAGGATACAGTGGTATGAGAAGGACCTTGAACACATCTCCTGAGTTCCACTTATATCCTTCTGTTTTCCCCACTTTGTGGGAACAACTATTTTTCACAGATAATTAGGCTTCATTACTTCAACCACAGCATAATTACCGACCCTCATCCTTTTTTTTTCTTGGTCATTTTTGCTCAGTGGCAGGAGGACCTAAAACCACAAGGAAGTAGTCTCAGCAACCAATCTGAATTATTGTGCCACTTAGGAATATTCCTCCTTTGGGTACTAAAGGCGTCTAACCCAGTGGAGCCCAGAAATGAGAGAAGCAGAATAACAAATTCGGTAAGTGGCTCACTGGTAAAACTAGTGTCGCAGATGCTTGGGCCTGCCTGAAAGCCATTTCACTCTTTTCATTGCTTTTAGCATTTCAACCACAGTTGCTAAATCATGATGACTCTAAGTCAATCAGGTGATCCCTTCTATTCTGTTCTCAAGAGGTCTAGGAATGTTGATGTGATTAAGTCTGTCCATTAGAAATGAGTAGAAGTACACTGAAGGTGCCTGAAAAGACATTTTACTTCCTAACAACCATAAGGAATTTGAGGAGAGTTTCTTTGTTTTGCCCCCAATCTTTGTGCTGAGGATACTTTCATATGAGGATATGAAACTTTGAGTGGTGGTGGCCAGCTTATCATCAAAAGAAGGCATAAGCCATGAGATCAGTGTATCATTGAAATAACTCTAGGATACCCACCTCTGGGTCTCTCTGGAGGTAGGTAAATGTATATGATTAAGCCACTATTAAGCTGTCTGTTCCTTCCAGCCCAAACCCCCCAACTGGTACATACAAGGAAAAGTGGGCAATACATTTGCCAAACTTCAAAACATCTTAGTGGCCTGTCAGCCTTCACTGAAAATACTCCTGTGTTGCGAGAGATAATTGAGTTAGTATAGAGAATGAGATATCAAGGATGTAATGATAAATGATTTGTTATAAATTATCTGACAAGCATACTTATATCAATGCTTAAAGGCAATCATTTAAATTCAATATTGTTATTAGGTTTGTTGTCCTACCCTTATTTTATAAAGTAAAAATTTTCTTAACATATTAGATAATTAAAATATAGAACATGGATAAACTTCTCAGTCTTTCAAGGCACAACTTTCAGTTTTAATTTTTTTTGTAATAATACCATTAGACAAAAGGAAAGAGAACAAATATAGATTCACAGACTTTCAGAAAGAAAAAAGATTACTGGTAAAATAGACATCATATAATGCTCAGTAAACAAGAAGGTATTCAAGCTATGTGTCTATTTAGAAATACATTTTTTTACACATAATAAGATTACAGATAATCTACACTAGCATATCACAGAACATGTCCCCTAGAATGTTACTTTGCTGAGAGAGAGAGAGAGAGAGAGAGAGAGAGACTGCCAAATAAATCTAACACTATGTCAAATAAATCTGAATAATGCTGCATACAACATATACTCACAATGTGCATCAATGTATTAAAGGCTTTGAAAAGTTACTCTTTAAATAAGACAAGTAATCATAACCTATCATGGTCAAATTTATTAGACTCAGGAACTCTGACGATGTCCATTATCCAGCGTAATAATCACTGCAAAGAATACATTTGGGAAATGCTTATCTGTACATTCTGATTATACAAATCAGGGTTTTCTATCTTTAAGAATAAAAATAAAAGTTACCTTTCATCACTGTTATGCTATGAAGTAATGGTAATGAACATTTCGCTGCTGAATACTGGAGCAAAAAGTCAGTAAGATTTAATATATCTGAGTATAAACTCCTGAGTTCCCTTTTATAATGGAGAACTACAAACTTCTTGCTTATATTTTAGCTGGCCCAACAACAACAAAATGTTATATTGAAAATTAATTGCTTATGTATTTCCATTTAAAATGTGTGCATAGGTCCAATTTAAAATATTTCTCATAATAGATTCTACCTCAGATCAATCTCATTATTATGCACAAAATTGTATGCATGCATGTACATCTTCCTTTATGAAGACAAGAAAAATGTGCCTATAGGTTAAAAAAAAAAAAGACTGCTTTTACCTGACCCCAAAGACAGTATTTTTTTAAAAGATTTATTTATTTTTAAAGAAGAGAAAGAACATGAGAGAGCACACATGTGAGTGAGGGGGTGGGTGGGAGATACTCTCCAGCAGACTCTCAGCTGAGGGGCTCGATCCCACAGAGCCTAAGATCATGACCTAAGATGAAACCAAGAGTCTGGTGCTCAACTGACTGAGCCACCCAGGCCTCTCAAGAATATTATTTAAAAAAAAAATTTAAACATATTTACACAAAAATAAAACCTATAATATACTGAAATTAAATCATGTTTGCTTCCAATTTTTCAGATTCTAAATTTAAAAATAACTGAGAAAATGTTTAATACTAAACGGAGCTCAAGGAATATAGTTAATTGGTTGATAAGTAAAATTACTTTATCATAATACTACTAGGAGAATAAAATCAACACACATAACTTGTACATGCAGGGGAAATACAGCCTAATGTAAACAGATGGTTTTTAGCACATTCCTTTACTAGAATGTGGTCACCTGCCACAAAGTACACAAGCTCATGCACAAGATCAAGACTTTACATACAGCTGAGATCACAACGTCATGCAGATAACAACAGCGTGCTAGATAATCGTACCACAAACTGTGCGGATGTTCTCCCCCACCCCATGAGCCACTGCCAGCAGTTGCTGTGGAGTTTGGTTACCCATATCCGTGACATGAACGATGTCCTTTGGAGAATCTTGTTCCCTGTGGCTGTAAGTATTCTTATTTTTATAATATTTTAATGATGCTTGCTATCAAAATGATAAGTACAGAACTAGAAATTATGGAAAAGTAGGTTTTTATAATACTGAACAATTATACACATCTTAACTCAGGTACTTAAAATAAATCAAAATTTATATTTACACATATCATCAAAACTAATTTACTTTTCAAGCTTAAATGAACCCAAAATAACACATCTGATGATAGTGCTCCAATGAAGTGGGAAAGAAAATCAACCTCCAAAGTACTTCCTTATTTGTAGCACTTAAAAAACTTGGCAAGAGTCATTCTAAGACCTGGCTAAAGTATGACTCGTACAGGTAAGTTCTATATAAAAACATCTATTAGGATAACTCTTTCAATTACATTATTTTAATTCTGAAGATTTCGCTTGGATAAACAACCAAGTTGATATTATTTATATTAGTCAATGAAGAAGTACGAATATAGTCATTAAAATATTTTCCCTCGTTTCTCTGCATCTACAACTGTATTTATCTCAATGTTCTTCTTTGCCTATCTATAACCTAGGTGCATTCTGGTAAAGATAGGATTCTATTTTGTTATCAGACAATACCTGCTAAGTTACCGATGTTTAAAAGAACAGAATCAGAATTCTGGAACCACAAGTCACTCTGAAAGGTTCAGCTTAAAAAAAAAAAAAAAAAAAAAATGAAAGGTTCAGCTTTATGTCTCTTGACAGCACTGTGTACCCCTTTCAGAATAGAGAATTCAACACTTCTGGAATGCTCCAAGATATCTTTAAATCAGGCAAAGGAGTGAAGAAAAAGAAAATACAGCCAACTCTCAACAATGGAAGGTAGGATGGATAAGTAAAATCTGAAGATCTAGAAATCTTATGTTAATAACTTCAATCCCCTCTCTTAGCAAATATTCGATTTAAAAATTTTTTAAAGTTTTATACATAAAAAAAAGGTCTGTTCATTTTACCTTTTTTCTCTGCCCACCCCTCCAAACACAGTAGAGGAGGTGTAACAAGAACTCAATAGTCTGACATATGTAGCTGCAAAGATGGAAACATATTTTGACATCTAGCTTTTTCAATTTAGATATTTAAACCAATCCATATCATATTCTAGTATATAAGGGCCTATCTATGGTTTCATCTTTACATAAAAATGATGGCCTCATAATTTGTTTTAAAAATAGGTATTCCTTTAGCAAGGAATGCTACTTACCATAATCAATATCAGCAGTTACATCCAACTTTTCTGACTTTGTAAATCTACAACTCAGTACTTACCAAGTTATTCTTTCCTTAGAATATGACATTTGCAAGTGATATGAATTAAAGATGATAGTTTTACTCATTATCAGTATAATTTATAACAGGAACCAGATGCCTTGATAAATTGGGCATAATAAGACTGGGGCTTGTAATAGCTGCCTTTCCTGATTCTTATGTACCTAGAGTTAAACACTGTACTATTCTGTCAAGGTTCTTCAGTAATCATCATTTGACTAACTTAAAACACTAATGCAAAATATGTAACTTATTATAAAGCTCATCATAGGAACTGTTTTAATTAGCTACAAGTAATATCTAATTCTAATAAACATTAATAATGAAGTCTCTGAAACCATGCCATTATTCAAATATATAAGTATAGAAGAATCTCTTGAACTGAGAGCTATGCCATAGTGTAAGATCAGAAAGTGACATGGAGACTATTGCTGTAATTTGGAAGGAACAGAACTTAAATTTTACCAAAAATAAGAACAAGTGTATTTTATGATAAAATAAATACACCAGAAAAAAAAATTGCCATAAAAGGATGTTATAAAACCTAAATTTATTTATTTAATTTTAAAAATTTTATTTATTTATTCATGAGAGACACAGAGAGAGAGGCAGAAACATAGGCAGAGAGAGAAAGAAGCAGGCTCCGTGGAGGGAGCCTGATGTGGGACTCGATCCTGGAACTCTGGGATCACGACCTGAGCTGAACATAGATGCTTAACCACTGAGCCACCCAGCCATCCCCAAAACTTAAATTTGTGATAATTTATTCATTTGTTTGTCTTCTAAATTAAGTATCAGTTTTCTACTTAATCTGAACATCAAAACTCTTATTAAACAGTAGTGAGAGAACAGGCTTCTTAATTCAAATATTTATATCAGGCTTTATAATATATATATTTTGTTATATTTGTGGGGCTAAAACTTAACTGATAATGTATGGTGTATCAGTAAACTTTTGCAATGGTGTTATATTTTTATTCATGTATAAGAAAAGTTAAGAAATCGTATGTAAGAAGCAAAAAGTCAATTTAATTTTTAAAATGTTATTTGTATTATATGCCTATTTATAAAATCAGTATTTCTGTTTAATATTCAAATACAGTACATGGGGAAACATGTTTCTAACTATAACATAGTAAAAGTTATTTTATTTATTTATTTATTTATTTGACAGAGAGTGAGGGAGCACAAGCAGGAGGAATGGCAGAGGGAGAGGGAAAGGCAAGCTCCCCGCTGAGGAAGAGCCTGGCTAGATGCAGGGCTAGATCCCAAGATCCTGGGATCATGAACAGAGTGGAAGGCAGATGCCTAACCAACTGAGCTACTACCCACGCATCCCGAGTTAAGATATTTTAAAAAATATTTGGCTGCATAATTTAAATAATCCTTACTACCTCTACAATGAATTAAAAAAAAAAGTTGGTTTTGAAAATTAAATAAAAGAAAATAACTGGCAGTTAAATTTTTCCAGAGAAAAGAATTCACCTAGAAGTAGTAGTTTTGAGTGCTTTATAATTTCCATTAGATATCTAAGAATAAGTCTAGTAGACATTTAAACATTTGAGGGGGAAAAAGCAATTCTAAGCATCTGACCTTTCCAGGATATATTAAAATGAGAATACAGAAAAAAAAATGAAAGAACTGTCTTCATATTTTGATCATTCTTATATGTTACAGTAAGAAATAATTAGTTAATACAAAATTATTCAATTTTATAACAATCTAAAAGCAGTTTCTATGGAAACATGGACTGTTAAAGGCATTTTGATGTGTCACAAATGAACAATGTCCTTTGTGATTGTCTCTGATAAAAGTTGCATCCTTACTAAATAGAAAAATCAAACAGGAAGAAAATGCTGCAGATAAATCTGATGAACTTATCTTGTGCTCTCCACATATAATAGAGTAGTATTTCAATCAGTTCAATGTAGAGGACTGCATATATGTCATGGAAGCTGCCATACAACATGGGCAGGTAGGTTTAAAATGTGAGTTGATAAAGGAAAGAGAAATGACTATGTTATATAGCATTAACTTCAACTTAGTGGGCTTCTCAGTAATTTCCTCATTGAGAAGGAACATCAATGACTGTTACTTTACTTGCAAGTTTATTGTACTAGAAAGCTGCAGCAAGAGAGTAATAAAGTTCAACTATTACAAATATTCAAGTTCTTCACTTACCTCCTCTGGGTTGGCATTAAAGGTGAGGCTGCCTTCATCCAGCTGCATATACAATTTTCTGAAAGAAAATCCTAGAGGTGGGTTCTTATTATATATGGAACAGTGACCCCAAGTGGATTTACACAACCTATAAAAGATAAAATCAGAAAACATTATATATACACATAATAAAACAGTAACATGAAATTTATGTCTAAAGCTGAAAATGTTTAATTCTGTACTTGTTTTTTACTAGAGTGTGATTGACAAATGACTTCAATTTAGCAACTCTGATAGTATTAATAAACATGAGTTATAAAGATTAATAATATTCATGAGTACTATCTGAAGTTAAATATAAACTATTACTAATAATAGCAATGATAGCCTATTTATTTATAATATTCAGTGCTTACTAGATGTCAGGCACTATTTAAAAATTATAATAGTATTAACTTGCTTAATCTTTATAACAACACAATGATTTTGGTGCTAAAGATAAACATAGACACAATAAAAGATTAAAAAGATGATTTAAACCCAAGGAATCTTACTCCATAGTTAGCAATCTCAACCAAGAAGCTAAACAAGATTAAGTAACTATATGCTCTATTGCAAAGTAAAATTGAATGGAGGTAAAGATTGCTAGGTAGGGGCAGCACTTTATTTTTTTTACATATATATATATATATCAGTATATATATATACTGATAACTGGCAAACTAAACATAGAAATTATGATGCTATAACTTCAGTACATACATCAAAAACTATGCGTGATATTAAGCATAGATGCTTTTAAGAAACTGCTTCAAAACAGTTTTTTACCATCACAGTGATACATGATTGCTTAAAAATTATATGAAACCTAAAATGCTAGTAGTTTGTATCAAAACACATTATTTTTGCAGATTGGGATAGTCGTGTCCAACTCTGTACAGAGACATTAGCTACTGGTTATTATTTGAAAGCTAAAGTTTAATCTTATTTTTTCTTATTACCAAGATCAGGCGTATTCAGGGTGGTATGAACACAGACATTTTTTCTTATTACAATGCCTAGAAATTCTTGATCATTAGACCATAGATCATTAAATAGAAGTGCAATACTCTAGAGACACAGAGAATACTGAAATATTTTAGTGCACTTTTAATGACTCTATCTCAAAATTATCTGATTTTTGTGTGTTCAAAAACACCTACTTGTAGTGACAGATATTATTAAAGTAGTTTCATTTTCTGATTTTCATTATTGAATATTGGCTAAATTTCATGTCACACACAATTAGTTTTTCATTTAGAAATTATTTAATGTATATAGGGTAACACGAAGATGTTACCGTCTCAGCCTGTAACATGAAAAATTGTGAGGATAGTGGATAAAGTATGTAATTTAATATGAGAATATCTTAATAGTTAATTTATATCCTTGCATTATTTTTACCAACCAAATTAAATCATTGATTCTAATATAGCAAGTTTAGGAGCTTGTTTAGACATCAATATTTTAGCAAACCCTTTAGTTTTATTGCTTTTGACTTTTATTACTGGTTATGTCAAAGTAACAGAACCTCTCAACATTAATAAATATTCAACACATCCAAAGTTAAAATAAAGACTAAGCTAGCCTTCAATTGAAAATAGAAGTAATTTATCATTAAAAAAATGTCATAAAAATAGGCATAATTATGTGGTAACAATATAGGAAGCATTCCTTTCAGAAATGAACATCCAGATTTAAATCCCAGATAAAGAATACATTCTGATTGAGGTCAGATAACTTAGAAATAAACTTTTTTTCAGAGTTCAAATACAGGATACAGGATTACAAATTAAGTTTTCTGGGAATACAAAAATGCAGAAAAGAAATTTTAAATGAGCCAGTTTTAAAGCATTTTTTTGTTCTTTTATTAAGCACCACAAATAGAATTTTTTCTCACTTCCACAGTACCTTCACTATAACAAGACAATGAGAGAGTAACAGGGTGAGGCTGATGATTTTTATCTATTTAGAGGCTGAGATTAACTATATAATTAATACTATAATTCTGTAGCATCAGAAAGCCTAAGTTAGAAATGTCATTTTTGGTAATACATTTTTACTAAAGTTTGGCTATTTGGATAATTTATTAATTCTCTCAATTAGTTTTTCACTTGGAAATTATTTAAAGTAACAAAAAGATCTTTGCTTTTTGTCTTTTCACATCATTAGAAAGTCCCATTTAAAATAATCAATCAATCAATAAATAAATAAGCAAGCCTTAGCATCTCATTCATTTTGGGAATATAAAAAATAGTGAAAGGGAATAAAGGGAAAGGAGAAAAAAATGAGTGGGAAATATCAGAAAGGGAGACAGAACATGAAAGACTCCTAACTCTGGGAAATGAACTAGGGGTGGTGGAAGGGGAGGTGGGCGGGGGATGGGGGTGACTGGGTGACGGGCACAAAGGTGGGCACTTGACGGGATGAGCACTGGGTATTATTCTATATGTTGGCAAACTTAATAAAAATAAATTTATAAAAAAAATAAATTTATAAAAAAAAATTTATAAAAAAAAAAGTAAATATGCCTTAGTAAAGAATTCTAGAAAGCTCAAGATCCAGTGACTCTTCTAAGTTTGGTAACATTTTTACAACTCAAGTATATGATCTTATTTAAAGAGTAACTTCAGTTACATAAAATAGATTATCTTCCAAACATTCTTAAATTTATAGGTTAAATTGGTATAATTGCTACTATAATTTCTATAGTCTACTTTTACTTCAGCAAGCAGATTATCTCCTTACATTCTATTTGACTTCATTGATGAAATGTTGGTTAGAAAAAATAAAAAGTAGATGAAACAGTCACCACAGATTATGTTAACAAGCACCTCTATGACAGAAAGAAATATCTAAATAAGTAAACATAACCTTCATATAAGAAGCACAAACTATACTGGGGTGTGAACACTCTAAATTTTGGAATTATAAATTCTCACTTAACTTGTATTTTTATTTTTGAATTTTTTAATATTATTTTTAAAGTAATCTCTACATCCAATGTTGGGCTCAAATTTAATAACCCTGAGATCAAGAGTTAGTTGCATGTTCTACGGACCAAGATTGGCAGGTACCCCAACAACTTGTATTTTTAGAATAAACTTATAACTTCTGATTTATAATAAACTGACATCTCTTGATTGGTAACTTATCTTCTAACTACAGAGTCATTTTCTTTTATACTGTCCTTCTTTCCCCAATATCAAATTTGACTGTAATGCTAATTCATTATCTTGACAGGTTTTAATAAAGAGCAAGTCAAAATACAAACCTAGGTTAAAAAGAAATACATCATAATATATGTCTATTATAAAAATAACATTTAAGCATGACTGCCTTTAGAGATATCTGAATCAAACATGTTAGGTTGAACTTACCCTTGCCAAAGAAGTTCATCATTTGCAAGGTCTTGCCAAACACATGAAGCTAAGCAGAGGTCAGTTGCATTCAGGTAGGACAAGATGGTAAAGCTTAGCTCAGGGGGCAACATTTCCAAATTAATGAATCCTTCCTGTTCTTTAGATTTCCGTGCCTTCAAAAGATGATATATATCAATGCCTCCTTGGACTTGTTTACGATGACTGGTGTTAGAAATGTTGTTGGCAGCCATCCTCCTGCTCTGGTCTCTGCTGAGGTAGCCTTGCTCACTATAACCTTCTTGCTGTAGCTGCTGGTTTCTGGCCACTCTCCACAGCCCCTGACCCATCTGCAAGCCTGGGAGAAAGCCAGGATATAGTAAGAAGGTGAACTGTGACACGAAGCATTAATTTATCAGAATTAGCATTATTCATTAAAACATATTCAAAGGAGTGGCATATTACAAAGAGCTGGAACATCCAAAGTACAAAACTTGGACAGAGAAAGTTGCAGAAATACTTGATTTGATCATCACCTTTATCCCAGTTTGCTGACTACTTTTAAAGTCCACAGGTGACATAATCATTTTTCACATGGTAAGATTTAAAAGTTACTGATGTCCTAAAGACTCTTACAAATTATAATTATGTGGACTTATGGGCCAGTATTAAATACAGCTCTGATCAGAGCACAGGACTTTAGTTAAAAGGCCTCTAGACCCTGCTTTTTATCACAACCCAGGCTAAGCTAAGCTAGCCCCTTTTAACCAAACTCCCAGATGCATAACAGCTGTGAAACAGGTTTTTCCTTTAATTCTTGCCAGTCTACACTTAAGTTGTAGACTGTAATAAAATGTAACATAGGCCCTGAAGTCTAATTCAGAAACCTTATAAATTAGACACCTAGAACTCCATGATAAATAACTTAGTAATGACTATTTGGTTTTGTTGTTGCTTTAAATAAAAATCATAATTTAGACTAATGTTCCAGTTCTTCTCCATATAACCCTGTGGATTCCTCAGAGATGCCTGGGAAAAGATAAAGAAGAAAGTATGTACCAGCCTCATCTACCTCCATTTGACCTCCAATCAGTAGCTCTATGTTTATCTGTTAAGAAATATTAGACTGCCTAGTATATAAATGTTAGGAAACTACTGGCCTAGACTTCCTGTTTGATCTTGGTTTTGGAGTAAGTAACTTCTCCTAGGCAAATAAACTCATTGAGAAAAATGAAATCAAGAAGAGGTTTTAATTAATAGAGACTTCTAGGATCTCTTTTCCAAATAAAAATATTCTTGTTTTATAAATCCGAGTTGACTACTAATATGTGTATGTATGTAATTTAAAAATTTGGGGGGAAATCGGATTTTCAAATAAAATCATTAAAATAAATTTCATAGCACGACCTATCTTTAAAACAGTTTTAATTAGCTGTTTACAATGAGAACTAACAAAAAAGGAAAGAAAAAAGAAAAAACCTCAAGGGTGACTAGAAATTTTAAATATTAGGAACAATTTGAAAATTGAGTAGCATTTCAAAGAATGTCAAAGATATTTTTTTCAGTGTTTAAAAAGGCATGCTCCACATGTATATTTACTGAGTTATTGGCTATTATCTGGATAATGACTACTGTAATGGGTTACTTGTTGATTAGAACAGAAAAACAGTCCAGGATAATTTTTCACTCTTCTCCTTTAAGTGAACTTCTTGGAATCACAGCAGCTTAAGTATAAAGGGATGGGGGGTACAAAGAGAAGGAATAGATTAATAATTTTTAAATATGGGGAAATTAACTTTAACAAAGAAACCAAAAAAAATCTTTTATCTCTACAATACATACCACAATAATGGTAGCAGTTCTTAAATTAGTGATTAGGTCATAATAATTAAATTGTATTTTTAATATGGAATATTAAGAGATTGAAAATACAGAGCCAGAGGAAATCTCTGCAAAACACTTCTAACAAAGGCCTGGTATCTACAATGTACAAAGAAGTCTTAAAATTGAACAATAAGAAAACAACTCACTTAAAAAGTTGCAAAAGATCAACAGATGTCCCACCAAAAAAGATATATTGGTAGCAGATAAGCATATGAAAAGACACCCCACACCATGTGTTGTTCTACAATCTCAAATTAAAACAATGAAATAGTAAATGTTACACATATATTAGAATGCTTGAAATCCAAAATACTGACACCACCATATGCAGGCAAAGGCATGGAAATGCAAAACGGTACAGTCACTTTGGAAAACAGTTTGGCAGTGTCTTACAAAACTAAACATGCTTTTACTATATGATCTGGCATTTGTGACCCTTGGTATCTACCTGAATAAGTTGAAAACTTATATCCACATAAAAACCTGCACACAATGTTTGTAACAACTTTAGGCATAATTACCAAAACTTGTAAGCAACCAAGATATCCTTCAATATAGGTCAGTGGATAAACTATGGTATATCCAGACAATGAAATATTTAGAACTAAAAAAAAAATGAGCTATGAAGCCATGAAAAAACATGGAAGAAACTTAAATGCACATTACTAAGTGAAAGAAAATGATCTGAAAAGAGTACATAGTGTATGATTCCAATTATATGACATTCTGGAAAAGGCAAACTAAAGAGAGCAAAAATTATTAACAGAAAAATAAAGAATATCAACAGAAATTTGTAAGGAAGTTTGTTTGCTAAATATTTAAATATGCCATGTCATATTATAACATAAGTATAACTTGACACAAATTAACATTTCAAGATTGGAAATCATAAAGATCATTATGTCCATTATGACTATTTCTCTGTTTATCTTAGCAAGAAAATATCTAGAATCACATTACTTGCTAAGGTCATTTAGCATATCTTGTCCTTTTCTGATGATTATTTTTTTCTTTTGTTTTTATACCACTAAAAGTAAATAATACAACATGGTAACTACAATGTTTGAAGTCTCAAGATTTAAGGCATTTGATATCAATTTCTGTGTATTTCCCCTGCAGCATCTTTCTGGTTAAGCAGCTGTTAAGCAGCTGTTGTTATTCTCAGAGATGTTGCTAGGGAACGCAGAATCAGGGTGATTTCCCTAGGCTCTGGACTTTAATGGGGATCACTTAAATTGAACACTGGATAATGTGATTCAGAAAGCATCCGGCAGGTAGAAAGAGGTAAAGCTAGCAGCTGGCTCTTGGAAGGGGGAAAAAAAACGTGATGGGGAGGGTGGAAGCTTGAGTCTTATGTGCACATAATTCAGACAAAGGAAACTTCATTCTCTATTCTACTGATGAATAATACCACAAATTGCCCTTCTGAAATGTCCTTTCCCTTTAAAGCAGGTTCTTGATACTGGGCAAAACCAAAGTATAATAAACCACTTGGGGAAGATTAATATCAAATTTACGCTTTGGAGAAAGGAAAGGGTGTTTATAGAGTTCCATCTCCATTCTCCTTAGGGTAACAGGAATGTGAAATGTGGGTGGAACTGTCAGAAAAGTGATAAAACTCTCAATGACATGATATCCATTGCAGAAGCTGTGAAGTAAGTCATGGAGGAAGCACAATATTGTGGACTCTGACATCGAACAGACTTGAGTTTAGATCCTGACTGCACTGTTATTTACTTATAGGACCTTGGGGAATTTATTTACTATTCTAAGCTTTGGTTTCTTCAGATATAATGTGATAATTTGCATATTACATAATAATATCTATAGTTCAAGAGGTTGTTGTATTGAATGAGATAATGCATATAAAGTTCATTCCATAGCTACGAAAATATTAGCTATTAGTTTGTTGTGACAAGACCATATTTTCATAAAGTGAAAATGAGAACATTGGCAAACTTAATGATTCTTCAGTTGTCCAGATGTTATGCCTACTGAATAAACTCATTTGTTCATGTTGATACCCATAATTCTTCATCTCCTTTAGTTACTTCATATTTCAGCCATTATTCTTTTCCTCATAAATACAATTTTTATATTGATGACCAAACCAACCAACCAACCAACTAACCAGACCCAAACCTGAAAAGTGAAAAAGCCTGCTTATATTCCACAAAAAATTTCAAACCTCAGCATGTCTTATGATAGAGCCAATAACAATGGCATGAAACAGATTTTGGTGTTATTAGTAATGTGTCAACATCTGCCTCTAAAAGAGATGTAAAATATGATAGTTTCATGCTGGGGTCTTACATGATTTCAAAATTCTTGAAAATAGGTGTGTGGACTGAATTGATCAAAATCTGACTTTAAAATACAAAATTTTCAGATGACTTATTAAAGTTTTAATAAAATCTTAGTATAAAGATTTTCAACATTAAAACATACATCATAAAAGATACAGTACTGTCATTTGTGCCAGGAAATCAGTCCAAAAAATATCAAGCTGCATAGTGGAATCACTGAATATACAAAGAGTTTCAAATTGAAAAAAATTAAACGCAAAAAAACTTTTGTATTTGAAATAAACAGTTGGTACAAATATAGATTGTAATTAAACCACTGCTAATAACTTGTTCACTCAAAACAGGCTGAGGAAAAAAAAAAAAAAAACAGGTTGAGGAATATAGACACTTCCAGGAAACAATACTCTTACAAGAGCACAGTTAGTCTATTTCATGTACAAATAAAAGAAATATGGTCATTTCTTGTAATTCATGGTAGTTATGTTCTATAAAGTCACTGCAAACAGTAAATTAGCCAATATGAACCATTGTTCCTAGGAGACATGGAGGGGTTAGGTTCCCACATGCTTCTGGCTACATTTTTTGCCAACTGATGAACATATAAGCTTGTTTTATGCGTGTTTCTATTAAAAGACACTTTTAATATACACTGTTGATTTATTAACACTGAACTCAAATCTGATCAGAGCTCATCTAACATAGGCATTTTCTCTATAAAGCACCATCACAATCTTCTTGCACTTAGGAAGGCTAAACAGTGCTTTAGCAATAAATGTGGGGGCCATTTTAAACAATGAAATCATCAACAAAAGAGCACAAAATATTAAAAAATGTGCCACTAAAAAGATCACAAAAAGGACACTAGTTTACAATATGAGAGCTAAAACAAAAAAGTGGAGAATCACCTTATTTGACCTTAGCTGGAAATGGCATGTCAAGATACAAATTTTCTGCAGATCTGTACATTTCTGAAAATGACTGTGAAAGTGCTGAGAGTATTGATTTGCAGGATTAAAAACATAAATTTTATTGAGTAGGAAAATTCACAAATACAAAATCTGCAAATAAAGATCGACTATAATTAATACTATTTAAAATATCCCATGCCTTTTTCTCCAAATTTGAATTTATTTTACTTAAAAGTTTATCATATTCAGAGGATTTATAAAATTCTAAGGACCTTCAAAATGAAACCAAAGAGATTTTCTTTTGGTCTCCAAAGTGAGGAACAGTGCTTCATTATTTCTCATCTGATGGAAATAAATTAAAATTTCATAATTACATAGGTTACAGAGGAGAAATTATGCTAACAAAAATTCCATACAAGATTTCAAAGTTGAAATTCTTCCTTCCAGAGAAGAGAAAAAATTATGGTTTAAAAAAATATCAAGGCAATTTTCAGGAATGATAATATGATAACTATAAACAAAGATTTAGATATTATTTATTAGTAAGTTCAAATGTACATTTTTACAGAGAATGATTAATGCAAAATAAATCTCAAAACTCTTTTTTAAATTGGATGAAGAGGGACGCCTGGGTGTCTCAGGGGCTGAGTGTCTGCCTTTGGCTCAGGGCGTGACCCCGGGATCCCGGGATCCAGTCCTGTATTGGGCTCCCTGTGGGGAGCCTGCTTCTCCCTCTGCCTGTGTCTCTGCCTTTTTCTGTGTCTCTCATGAATAAATAAATAAAATCTTTAAAAATATATAAATAAATTGGATGAAGAATCTCAAAACAATGGCCAAACATGCAAATGAACATTATTTAATAATTTCTATTTTCCTGGAATTATGCAGACACGGCTATAATCTTGATCATTTTAATACAGTAGTCAAATAATGCTCCTTATGTCTCAGAGATATTACATACTGTTTTCATGTAAGGGCCAAATATTTATGTTCAATTCTGTACTACTTGCAAATGTACTCATGTACATATGTATATGAATATGCAAACCTCTCAAATGGATAGAAGACTCAAAAACCTGGTATTACTGGCTATGGTATGGGTAACACCAAACTGAGCAGCTTTGAACACTCAGTAATACTGTGGATAAATATGTCACATTAGCTGAAAGAGACACCTATTTTATTATTTTAACCTAACATATATGAATTTCGTATTTTTATTATCTTATACAGTTCAAACTTAACTTTGTGTTTCTAAAGTCCTATGCTACAATGGCACAGTAGCTGGGATAACATAAATGGAAATTAACATGACTTTAGGAAAATTCCAATATTTTTCAAAAATAAACAAAGTCGGGCGCCTGGGTGGCTCAGATGGTTAAGGGTCTGCCTTTGGCTCAGGTCATAAGGCCTGGGTCCTAGGATGAGCCCCACATTGGGCTCCCTGCTAGTGGGGAGTCTGCTTCCCCATCCCCTGCTCATGCGCTCTCTCTCTCTCTCTTTTTTCTCTCAAATAAATAAATAAAATGTTTAAAAAATAAGGTCTTTGAAAAACTTTATCACTAAGAGTGAATAAAGCTGCTTGCTTACCTAAAGGTCCATTTATGGAGCAGTCACTATCACCTCTAAATGATTTTGTTTCATCTCTACCTGACAATATCTTAGGCATGTTACATCCAGTGTTATTATGCATATATGGTGCTTTTCCTTCCAAATAAGCTTTCAGTATCACATAGCTTGATTTTAATATGCTAAACTCTAAAATTATTTTGATTCATGCTAGCATGGTTTCAGGAATAGGTCTTAAGCCAGGACCTGGATAAATATAAATGGTAGGGTACCATCTCATTAATATGATTTGTGAGATAACAATTAAACAGTAGTAGATAACAGAATATCCTAACTCACTTTTGGAAAAATCTTTTATAGTCAACTCCTAGCTTCTTGTTAAAATTTTAAGTTTCAACACATATATTTACCACCTTTTTCTCCTATTAAAATGAGAGAAAATAAATAAAAAAGGGAAAACTTAAATCTAAAAGAGAAGGAAAACAGGCTATTGAGTGGACAAAACATTTCAACACATTTCTGTAACATGGAAGTGGGAGGAGTAGTGGTTGCTAATGAAGCCATGAAGAGGAAGGAGAAAGACAATATGGAATAGTGCAGAGAATTAAGCAGGGGCTTATTATCTTGCAGAACCTCAAAAGGCTTTTGGGGGTCCAATACACAGTGTAACTATGGAAACAACTGAGAGTAAAATGAGAAACAAAAATCAAGGGATTATTGGGTCACCATTTCCTTCTTTACACAATAATGAAAAAAAAAAAAAACCAGCCCCTTTGCAATCTTCATGAATATTGAATGAACTAATATGGAACAACAGACCATGAGCTATCCCTCAATACACATGTATCAAGTGTCTAGAATGATTAGCCACACACTCCAACCCCTTTCCCTTATCTAGGTTGAATGAAAAAGTGTTTCCTCTCAAGATTGAACCCTAGAGAAAGACTCCCTTTCTCTTCTAACGTTTGTAAGTGGCCCAGTATAATGGCTATCAAACCAATCATCTCAAAGGAAGGACCACCAGCTCTATACAGGTGCATACATCCACAAATCGAGTATTTTATGGTCCCAAAGATCCACTGTTCAATCTTTTTCTTTTTTTAATTTTTATTTATTTATGATAGTCACACAGAGAGAGAGAGAGAGAGAGAGAGAGAGAGAGAGGCAGAGACACAGGCAGAGGGAGAAACAGGCTCCATGCACCGGGAGCCCGACGTGGGATTCGATCCCTGGTTTCCAGGATCGCACCCTGGGCCAAAGGCAGGCGCCAAACTGCTGCGCCGCCCAGGGATCCCCCACTGTTCAATCTTTAAAGTATGGCTGAAGCATTTACACAATGACTACTTGGCTAGTTTTTCCTAATTTCATACAGTGACTCTTGACAAAAGTTAATTTTAATCTTAATCTAATAAACACAATCATAAAGCATAAATCTACATATTACATATTTGAGAGTTTGCTTAGAGAAGGAATCCACTGAAGGTCTACAATATATAAATATGGCAAAAAGGTATATCTTTCTCCCAACTTCAATCTTTCCAGTCTCCACCTGGGACCCCCTTAAGGGCTACCAAGAAAATCCCAAGGCAATGTTCCTTAAATGTAGATTATGAATGTCCAGTGACCTAAAAAAAATGGAAACAAAAGCAATGGGAAAATGTCAAAAGGAATGTCAAGAGCTAATGTGAAAAAGCTATTAGTCAAACATAGGACAATTTGAGCATCAAAATAAAAATAAGGACAGTAATAGATTATAATCCACATAAAAAAAGAATCCATAAATTTACATTGATGATCAATAAATAAAGGAAAAAAGAAAGCTGTTCTTTATAGTAAAATGTCAACTAATAAAGATTAAAGGAATAATGGGTTAGAGGAATCATTTAGAATCATCATGGGAAAAATTGGTAACCATACAGTGGCTGTGTCACAGGATATTCTTGTTCTTAGGAAACACACTGAAGTGTTAAAACATAATATATACAACCTAGTCTCAAATGGTTCAGAAAAATAGTAATATCTATCTCTATATAGAGAGAGTGCTAAAGTTAGGTTGGAAAATTTTCAAATTGATGAATCTCTTAGAGCATATACTAGTTATTTTTATTATTCTTACAACTTTTCTGTAAACAGAAATCTCGTGTGGAATTCAACCAGGTGAATTTGAAAAAATTCTTCGTTTGATGTGCATGCAGTTTAAAAATTAGTTAGTTTAGTATTATACACACTAAAAACCATCACTAAGGAAATAGAGGCCCAGCACTATGGCTTAAGAGAAGAGACTCCTGTCAAAGAAAACATCAAAATAGTAAGAATTATTTTTGCCATTTTTGACAGAAATGTTTAAAGGATAGAGAAAAAATTTTTAAAGAAAATTGAAAATACCCCTTTTAATTCTTTTTGTGTTCATATTAAAGGCTTGGAATTTCTGGCTGTTTCTTCCTTCTGTACATAATTTTAAGTATATAATATCTAGTAATATAAATATTAAACTATAATACTGTTTATGTACTATAAACCACCATTTAATACTCTCTGTGCTAAGCACTTTTAAAACTTTTATAGATGATCTCATTTTAATCCTCACAACAACTCTAATAGGTAGAAATTATTACTCTAATTTTATAGCTGAGGAAACTGTGACCCAAGTAAGTAACTTTGCTTGAGATCTCATAGCTGGTAAATGTAAAATTTAGTACTTAGACTTAGGTCTGAATCCAAAGAATTTGTGTTCTTAACCACCAAATCTTATGCTAGAACTGTTAGAGCTCACAGATGGCAAAGGCAATCTACCATCTGTTTCTTCATTACTGGCTCTCATCTCTTTTTTCTCTGTAACTGCTTATTACCTCCATTGTTGTTCCCAGCTGCAGCTTTTCTCATAGGTTTTGATGTGAAAAAAATTCTGGTTCAAACTCCAACACAGAATCTGATTCACCTATATTTGTGGTCTTCATTTTCCTCATCAGTAAAATAATGGATAATTCTTTTTAAAAAAATATATATATATTTGGGGGCAGGGGAGGGAGAGAAAGAATCTCAAGCAGGCTCCATGACCAGTGCAGAGCCCCACACGAGGCTGGATCATGACCTGAGCTAAAACAAAGAGTCAGATGTTTAACTGACTCAGATGTTTAACTGAGGCACCCAGGTGCCTCAATACAGATAATTCTTATCCCATGGGACTTAAAGGGGCTAACTTTAGGGAACCTAGCTCACAGGAGGTAATTTACAATAACAGGTAGTTCTGTAGTTATCTCTCAACCCTCTTTAAATTATTATCCTATATTCTTCCATTTCAGAGTGTACCTGATTATTTTGGATTTAATTACCTGAGCCTATATAGTCCTGCTTCTAAATTTCATTAATTTAGGATCTGTGAAATTTGGAAGAGATGCTATTTACCTTTGCTAGGAGAAAAAAAATAACTAGTAAATATATAATGTAAGAAGCATCAGCTAACTTTGCTTAGACTGATACACTATATATAAAAACAAATTTTGACAAGTAAAGTCAAGTACTTAGTCATCAGTCAGTGATTGAACAGATACCTTTTTGGCACTAAGCACTACCATCATCTTTAATCATGATCATTGTTTCTAGAAATGAAAACTTCAAGACTTCATGGGAAGATTCAACATATCAAAGTTCCTTCTGGCAATATCACAAAATAAATCTGTCAATAAGAGGAAATTTCTACTATGTCTAGTAATCACCAGTAATTTGAATTTTAAAGTGCTTTGTGAATAGCATGTTAATTTCTTAGATCTTTAAAATCAGTGTTACAATTGTTGAGATTCATATTTTTAAGCATACTAATTACAGAATAGTATTTACTCAAATATATTCATTAAAACAATACTTTTGGAACTCACCTATCATACTGTACTTTTTTCAAGTTTATTGGATTTAATTTATTAAAAGAAATATAACTTTTAAAAATGTATATATACACATATCTTTTTTTTATTGTGTTCTTCTTTACTACACTTCACAGATAATGAGTTTTTAACAAATTGAAGGTTTGTGGCAACTTGGCATTAAGCAAGTGTATAAATGCCATTTTCCCAACAGCATCTGTCCACTTTGTATCTGTGTCCAATACAAACATTTTCATTATTGTATTTGTTATGGTGGTCTCTGATCAATGAGCATGACTCTCTGGAAGCTCAGATGACGGTTAGCATCTTTTAGCAATTACCTTTCTAAGTAAGGTATGTACAGGTTTTAGATATAATATTTTTGCACACTTAATAGATGACCATATAAACCTAACTTTTATATGCATTGGGAAAACAAAATTCATTCGATTTGCTTTACTGTGATATTCAGTTTATTGTGGTGGTCTGGAACCAAACCCTCAATATCTCCGAGGTATGCCTGTACAGAGGCAGTCCTTGCTTTGTACAGTATTGCACTACTAATAGTGACCATGGGACCATGCAAGGTAAGGCCACAGCTCTAATATGCACATTTCAGTTAACATGGTACCATGCAAAGTAAGAACTAACTTTAAGTCCTAAGATGAGGAACTGATTCCACACAATAGGCTACATGGATAAATCTAGTACCAAACAGTACCTTAGATCTATAATGTGCTCAGTAAACGTTTGTTGAGTGAACAAAGGGATGAATGGTAAACAATGATAAAATACTGACTTAGATGAACCTCGACTTAAACTTCACATATCTTTTAAAAGCTAACTCAAATTGTATCATGGACTTAAATGTAAAGCATAAAATTGTAAAACTTTTTAAAAAATTCATAGAAGGAAATCTTAAGGATCTAGGACCAGGCAGAGTTCTCATACTTGACATCAAAAGCATGATCCATAAAAGTAAGAACTGACAAAGCATACCTCTATAATCAAAAACTCGCTCTTTGAAAGATCATGTGAAGCAGATGAAAACACAAAGTATGTACAGACTGATAAGATATTTGAAAACCACACCTGACAAAGGGCTAGTATCTAGAATACATAAACTCTCAAAATTCAACAGTAAAAAAAAAAAAAAAAATCAAACAATTCAATTAAAAAGGGGGCAAAAGACATGAACAGATATTTCACTAAAGAGAATATAACAAAGGGTACACAAGCACGTGGTGACATGTTCACCATCATTACCCAGGAGGGAAGTGGATAATCATACAAGGGCATAAAATCTATTGAGCTGTTAAGTATCTTGACTATGGTACAAGATACATGAACCTGTGCAGAATTTCATACACCCATTTATACATGAGAGTAAAAATAAAACTGGGGGAATATGAATAAGAAAGATGGACTGTATCAATGTCAATGCCTGGGTTGTGATTGTATATTACAGTTTTGTAAAATGTTACCATCCATGGAAACTGGGTAAAGAATACAAGAGATGCCTCTGCATATTTCTTGCAACTGCATGTGCATCCAGCATTATCTCAAAAAAGGGGGGACAAAATAGCACACTTAAAACGGGTGAATTTTATGGTATGTGGATCATACCTCAATATAAACTGCTTTTTAATATATAAAAACAAAAACGAAAAAAAACAAGGGTTCCTGGGTGGCTCAGTCAGCTGAGTGCTGACTCTTGATTTCAACTGAGGTCATGATTATCAGGGTCCTAACCAAGTAGGGCTTCAGGCTCACCAGGGAGTCTACTCAAGGTTTTCTTTCCCTCTCCTCTCTCTGCACCTCCCCTGCTCATGCTTTATCTCTATAAAATAAATCTTTTAAAAATTTAATAAAACATTTTAAAAAATAAGAGAGAGAAACTAATGCCTGCTCTAAAGAGAATGACCAAGGATATAGCAAGTCTAGTGTCATTTGGCAAAGAGTAACTATTTTAGATTTCAGGAAATATTACTAATTATTAAAATCTATAACCTAGAAATTTTATCTGACTCCATGGAATTTACTATATAGGTCAAGAGAAGACATGATCAAGGAATACAAATCCTTAAAGACACAATCCTATGTTTTAACTATTTATATAGTCTATATCAATAATTGGGTAAAGAGGGACGCCTGGGTGGCTCAGCAGTTAAGCGTCTGCCTTTGGCTCAGGTCCTGATCCTGGAGACTGGGGATGGAGTACCACATCAGGCTCCCTGCATGGAGCCTGCTTCTCCCTCTGCCTGTGTCTCTGCCTCTCTCTGCGTCTCTCATAAATAAATAAATAAAATCTTAACAAAAAAATAAAAAAAAACTTTCTAAGGTTAAAAAAATTGGGTAAGGATATAAATGCTAAAGGATTGGTATTTGTGTGCCTCCTCCTTGATTTAATAAAAATGCAAATGAAAAATAGATTAGAGAGAAAATCGGTATAATTTGCTTCATTAAAAATCAAAGTACATAAATTAATGTAAATTGGATTTCTTCAAATATTTCTAATATATACAAATAATGGTTTTATGTATTAAAAACATTTTTAAAATCAGAATAAATTTTGTTTAAATCTGCTAAATTCTTACGTATCCTTGTTTTTATTAAAATAACAGCAACATTAATAATAATACTATGCATTGATGTAATAATTATTTGGATGAGCCTATTTTTAAAAAATAAATGTTCAGGCCTCTTTGGTTTTTAAAATTTATTTCTAGTTTTATTATGCTGAGATTAGAGAATATAGGCGTATGATGTCTGCTTGAGAAAAATGCATAAGTTTTCTTGACATTATTACTCGGAAAGATGAGTTAAAAGTTACATCTCCAATTATGCCATATGCTGTGTGACCTTAGATATTTCAAATAAGGTTTGTGAGCTTCCATTTCCTATAAAATGAGGGAAATCACTTCTCTGTATTGTAGGACAGGAGTGCTGTAAGTCTTAACTAAGATAACATATATAAAAGCATCTTTTAATTGGTAAAGCAGTATGTAGGTCCTGCTTCACTTTTTTCTTAATGCAAAAATCCAAGAAACAGCAGTACATTTCTGACATGATCTTAGATGCAGTTTTCTCATTTTAAAAAAGTTTTAGACAAATGAATCGGTATTACATAGCACACTTCTAACTAGAAGGTGGTGTAAATTACTCACCAACAACTATATTAGTCAATGTATTAGAGTTTATAAGAACCATAACACTTTTCTATTAAGTACATAGCTGTTTCTAAAATAGATAGTATTTTTGACTATCTTTCTAATGTCTTGTTCTCTTTTCAAGAGTAGAGTATTTCCACAAAAGCATACGATAGCTATTAATAGCTGTTGGTGTATCAAACATAAAGCTTATCTGTAAAAATGTTAAGCAACTTTAATCAAAATATCTCTAGGTAACAAATTGAATATCAAATGAAATACTATTCTATAAGACAAAAGTAACTGCAGTAGTACTTTTAGTAATTCCATGGCACCAAACATTCAAATAGCACATGCTGTGGAGACAACTCTGTGTAATAGAGAATGGTTTTACAACATCATTTAAGTAGAAAATACACATGGAAGATGGGAAGAATAGAAACGAGCCTGGAGGATCAAAAAAGCACTCTTGTTTAAATACTTGTATTTGAAGCAAGTCAATTCCATAAGTCTCTTCCTGAGCAAACACTGTTAAATCACCAGTATATGATGATTGGCATAGAAATAATCTAATTAAAATAACTCATTATAAAAAATTAGTTTTGTTCAGTAATTCTATAACATCTGAATTTAAATTCTTAAACAGTGAAATTTAAAAATAAGATTTTTCTTATCTCAAATAAAGACCTAAGATGCCTACCAGAAGTGTTATCTCTAAAATGCTAATTTTATTAAGACTTAAAAATGAGGAAATTTACTTACTTTTATCCTTTTAGAAATTTTCAATATTTTTCAATTAGGAAGTAACAACTAGAATCTTTAAATGATATCATGAGATATTACTCAATGGCATAAGAACATGAGAAATTCTGTGAGAAAATATTTTCTACAATACCTTCAGAATCAAATGGGCAGCCCAATATTTATTTCTCTACTTCCAAAAGAACAGACCACCAAAGTAGTTTAGAACACAGTAGGTGGAGAAATTTTTTTAAAAAAAGAGAAAAAAGAGAGAAGAAAAAACATGATAACCAATCACACCCTTAAAATTGAATGGCAACAATTGTAGAGAAAGAAGGAAGGTAAGCCCACAAGGAGGTCTTTTCTAAGGAGAAAAGGGAAATAGTTAAGTACTAAGAGGTCACAAGGTACCTCAAACACATAAAAAAAAAAAAAAAAAGAAAAAACACCTACTCATTAAATTTAAAGATCTGGTCCTGCAAGAGCAGTTTGTGTTACTAAAAGGCATACCATTTGTAGTGTTTTTTTTTTTTTTAATTCAAAAAGACTTACAATATTACTTTCTGAAGCTTTTTTCCAGTTATTTAATTTGATTCTATAGTGAGTGTTACCAAATGGCATGTAAACAAATGTAAAAATTAAAATGTGTCATTTAAATGTAACCAAAAAAGCTGAGAAATTTAGCCTTATTTAACTCTTTTGGCTTGTTTTGCAAGAAATGTTCCACTGTTTTAATCTTTAAATAAATCTTTAAATAAATTTATCATACTTCTCAACTTGTAAAGAAACAAATTCAACTTTTAAAGTAAAAGCAATCATACTTCTCACCAGCATTATTGTTAATTACACTGGTTCTTTCTTAACTGCACTATTACTTAATCATCAACTACCATATCAGCTCCTTGGGGCACAGCACACTCCATGCTCACTAACCAAAATGGCCATTGCTATGAGAGTTAAGGAATTAAAAAGCAAAGCATAATAAAAACCGTAATTACTGAATTGCTTCCAGACAAATTAAATGAGATATTAAAATATTGAGGGAAGCCTGAATACAAGGGAAGTCAGAAATAAGATGAGAAAATATAACTATATTGGGAAAGTCACTTAAATTTTGATGTCTCAATTTCCTCACCTGTAAAACAAGGATTTTGAGCCATATGATCAATCCCTAAGGTCTCTTTTAGCTGTAAAATTCTATAATTCTATAAAAATTAAATGAGAAAAATAAATAAAGAGGTGATGGAGGCCTATGTGTGTGTATAAATCTCTGTTCTTTCTCTTTTCTCCAATGTTGATGACTAAACCTAATGCCTAAACTTGAAACCACAGATCTTTTATCATATCTATGTCACTAAAGTACTTGCCCCACATATGATGTGAACTTATTCAACTTATTAGTTTTATTATAGAATGTATCTCAATAAATTTGTCAGAAGAACAAAATAAAGAAAAAAAGTAACAGAATATAAATTTCTGGAGGTGGATATATTTCATTAAACTTGTTTTAAAATAGTAAAATAATGAAAAAGCAACTTGAGCTGGATGTATATTTCATACACTTCAGTATCAACGATTGATGCATTAATCACAAACCAGCCAAAGGATTAGTTTGTTTCCAAATTTGAATCAAAATGTAGAAAAAACAGTAATACATAGCACTTGGTTAAGTAATAAACTGTAAAATCATACATTTGAATAAGTAATTGCAATGCACTGTGATCAAATGATAATCTCTTGGTAATTCAATGGTTTTATATTGTGAAAAAAGCAAAACCAGTATCTTCTAATCTACACAAAAGCACAGTAAACACACAAGAATCCCCTATTAAACTAATATAATAACTTATAACATATGTTTTTGGCTTACTAAGCAGTTATTACCATAAGGTAATTGGTGGATGGAAGTGTTTCAACTGTGTTTTCTCAAGCATTTGTTTAAAATTTTGCAGCTATCTATCATATCACATTCATTAATTGGTTGAAACCTACTATATAAATGAAATATGTTAACCTGACAGGGCATCTCTATTTTTTTTAATAAAGATTTTATTTATTTATTTGAGAGAGAGAGAGAGACAGTGAGTGAGAGAGAACATGAGGGAGCTGGGTGGGGAGAGACGGGGGAGCAGAGGGAGAGGGAGAAGCAGACTCCCTGCTGAGCAGGGAGTAGGGCAAGGGCTTGATCCTGGGAATCTGCGGATCATGACCTGAACTGAAGGCAGACACTTAACTGACTGCACCACTCAGGTACTCTGGGAATCTCAATTTAAAAGCCTAACTCATAATTTGAGAATTGACACATTTAGGCTGGTGTTAAGCACTTAAGTTATAAAAGATAAACCAGAATAATACTTTACTAACAGGTAAAGCTTTACAACGTCTTTCAAACCTGGAAGCAGCATATACAGTTTTACAGTAGATCACAGCCAAAATAATGTTAGAACACTGAAAGGCTGTACCTTTAATTTTTAAGAAGGTTATGTGATTCACTGACAAAAGCTGTGCTAGTGATGGACAGCCAGGTAATGCTGATAGAAGGTGGTACCTGACCCCTATTAATAATGCTGAAAAACAGACCTAAAAACACACTTTGAAGATATCCCTCTCCCATCTTTATTTGATCTCACAACAACATAAAGACTTCCACAGACTTGCATTCTTTCTATACTAGAAAAGCATTACCTCTAGCTTTTCCTAACCTCTTTTCTCCTTAAGAGCTACCCCTTGCTCATGTTTGTTTTGATATGTCAACCATATAAAATGGCAATGGGTAAGGAATACACCATCTCCAGTTGTGATATGCTCTGCTCATATAGACCCTAAAAACACAAAACGTACATCATCCCTCATGAGGCAGAATTTCCCAGGAAAAATCTCGAGATTTATTAGATTTATCTTTAGATAATTAGTAGGGGAAAAAAGACAAAAAAAATGAAAATAGCTGTTTTCAAAGAGAGATAATGCTTGCAAATTTATTTCTTTACAAGTTGACATTTTTCCTTGTCTGACTACACTTCTTTTGGATGCATTTTTTGCTGTTATTCCTATCTAGTCACTCTTAAAAGTTATCAGCCAGGCTGGGTTAGGTGGTCTTGAGGATAGACCTCAAAGATCCTTGCATCCTGGGATTCATGCCCTTATATAAATCCTCTCCACACTGACTTTTCGTTGGATTTACTACTAATAAATGTCACTAATGGTGAGATATCACTTCTGAGATTAGGTTATAAAACATTATTGACAGTCTTGGGTACTCTCTATTCAATTGCTCATCCAGTGGGAAAGCAGCTACCATATTGTGGTAAAAGCCCATGTGGTGGAGAACCTAGGCCTATCAATCACTTGGAAGCAGATCCTCCTACCCCTCAGTGAAGCCTTCAGATGAGATCATAGTCCAACTGTAGGTTGACTACAAACTCAAAGACCTTGAGTCAGAGGCTCTCTACTAAGCTGTAACTAAATTTCTAACCCACAGAAACTGTGAGATAATAAGCCATGTTTATTTTTTTAAGCTGCTAAATTCTGGAGTAATTTGTTACCCAGCAATAGATATCTAATACAGTATCTCATCAGACAAATTATCAAAATAATTGGCAAAAAAATGGAAGTTTCCTATTCAACTTGAAAAACAATAACATTATTTCTTCATTCTCAGATCAATTGGCTCAATTTTGTACACCATTTTCTTAAAAATATGGTTTCAAAAATATGGTTACCATACTGCAAATATTAAAAAGGGAGGAGTAGAGCTGAAATGAAAAACATAAATCAGTTTCACTTTGTAGTAATAAAAATCATGATACATTGATTTGGAGGGAAACATCTAGGATCCTTGAAAAATAAAAATTCAACTTGTTAAATAGACTCCGTTGTTTAATGACTAACTGCTTACATAACCTAAAAATAAAAACAAAAAAAACTTCAATGAGGATTGGGACTAACTTATGCAGTTTCGTGTAATAATATTTAATCGGAACACCCGCCATGGAAGAGAGTAGAGACCAGTCACAAAGAAAACAAACAGACAAATTAAGAACCTGCCAAATCTGTGACATTTGAAGCACCGGGCAAAGCCATCATGATCTTAAGTAGAAGTGTTTGCATTCGTATCACTGAAAAGTAAGCAAAGAACCGAAAACTGCATATGCATCAAGAAAATACTCTATTTGAAAAGCAGCACTTGGGCTTGAAAAGAGTAACCTTTGCCATGTCTCAGCTTTATTTCATAGCGAGGCTGGGACACTCCCTGGGGTCCCAAGTTAACCTATACTCCAGTGGCCTAGAAACATAAGGACACACACCCACTCCCGCCTCCTGGTACAGACTCCACATTTTAACAAGCCGCCGCGGCTGTCACTCAAAATGCTCTGCGCTGCCATTGGTCCCAAAGTCTTGCTGGTTGGCAAGTTTCTGCCAACTGGCAAGCACCGGTTGTCTTTATTCCCGAGAAGAAAAGTAAAAGTATGCAGAAGAGAGAGGCAAGAGCTCTGAAATATTTTGTACCTGAGCGACCTGCGATCCCCACCGCCGCCGCGACGAATCGGCCTCTGGGCGGGGGCTTTTAGTCAAAAAAGAAAATGGCTCAGCCAGGAACTGATGCCCAGGCCATGGAGAAGCCGGTTCAGACTTTACTCGTTCCCGCCGGTGGAGCTAACAGCGGCGAGAACGCCAAAAGCAGCGCAGGATCCCCCTGAACTCCGCGCACCTCAAGCTGCAGCAGGCAGAGCTGCCGACCGTCCGACTTTTTGACGTTTCCTATTGTTGCCGGAAGTGACGTTAGGGTTCTGAGCCTTAGAGAAGCCGCGTTTTTGTTCCGGGTATTTACGATTCGCTATAGATCCCCCGTTTCTCACTTCGTCCCCCGAGCTACTCTAAGCACTAACATTAGGCAAACTTTTAATCTGCAACTTGGGATCGGGCTGGCCATTGAAAAGCGCCTCGGCAGAGCCAGCGTCCTCGGGGGTCTGGACAAACGTGGTGTGGAATCTGCAGCGAGGAATCGTGAAGCACCGAGGAGCCGGCAGCTTTGAAGGTGTTGCCGCGGCGCGCGGCGGGCTTCCAGCCACTGTTGAAATACAAACGGTCGACGCGAGCCTCGGGCCGCCGCCGCTCCTCGCTGCTGTCGGCTGGGCTCCGGTGGCTCGCTCCGGTCGCCTATGCTGTCTCCCCCTGTCCCTGCTGAGCGGGGCGGGAGGCCTGCGGGGCCCTCCTCCGTGCTCGGCGGCTGCTGGGGAGGCTGGCGACGGCGCGCCCCGGGTTATGCAGGGGAAGCCTCTCTCTGCTGCCCTTTCCGAAACGGCGGGCGGGAGCGAATGACCAGGTGTGCCTTTTCATCCTTTTAAGTCGAACGGAGGGAGGGGAGTCGTAGAAGTGCCCCGCCTGTAGACTCCACCGGTGTGGCCTTCCTTAGGATAAAGAGCCAAGTAGGGGAGATCGTGGCAGCCAGCTCAGTTTAGGGTTAGGGTGGGCGAGTTACAGGCTGATTCCTTCACTTGGCAGCTCTGAGCTCAGGAAAGATCAGCCTCCTCCGAAATGCGGACTGGAAGGAAGAGGTGAAAAGCTGAGCGTTTCCCTTGCTTGCGTTTCCCTGGGTTTTCTGTATTTCTCCATCTTCTAGACAATTTAGGGTTTTTTGATTTTTATTATTTATTTTTATTTTTATTCTTTTTACCTCTCTAAGGGGAAAAAAAAAAATCAGCCTTGGGCATTTTGACTCCGAAATTATGGGTACCCAAGACTGTTGCCCTAAAGCGACCCACAAATATTTTATATTCGTGAGCACTTTGTTTGTGAACATGGCAAGCCTACTGAGCTCCTTGCTCGACCCGCACCCTCTTTGTTTTTCTCCCAATATTCTCGGTGTTTTTCCTTTTCCAGACCTTTTCTGCGTATCTCTTAGACCAGTGTTTCCCCGAATATCTTTTGCGAAAATTTCGTAAGCTTAATTTTACCTCCTATTTTTGATAACGAGTTTTTTGTTTGTGTGTGTGTGTGTGTGTTTTTAATAAAATCTAGTATTGTAAGATATGTCACAAACTCTTAGCCATGGACCGTAAGCATTAAAGTCCGTGTACCTGCTTCATTCTGAACAAAAATCACTCTGAGTTCAATGGCTTTCCATGGGGAGGCATCATTTAGGAACTCTGACTGCAAGGAGACTGAGCTAGATTAAAAATCATAAACTGCTATTGTATTCCGTTTTCACGGCGTCTCCCCCAATAGTATATATATATTTTAAAAGGTTGGTTGGTTTATCTATCTATCTATCTATCTATCTATCTATCTATTTATTTATTTATTTATGATAGGCAGGCAGAGACACAGGAGGAGGGAGAAGCAGGCTCCATGCAGGGAGCCCGAGGCAGGACTCGATCCCAGGTCTCCAGGATCAGGCCCTGAGCCAAAGGCAGGCACTAAACCACTGAACCAGCCAGGGATCCCCGCGTCTCCCCCAATAAAAGTAGTTAGGCAGATCTGACTTGTGGAGAGACCTCTCCGGAGGATGCTAGGAAGCAATATTGAGTACACCTTAATGGTTGGAATCTATGTTACAAATAGTTCTTCTCTTCATTTCTTTTGATAAGGGTTATAAAGTGAAAACATTAATCAAGCTTAAAAAAATTACAAGTTATTTTTCATTTCTGCAGGTACTGTGCTAATAAAATGCACATAACTTGTAGATTGGCTTCTACAAGTCATAGAATACTTTAATTTTAGTATTTTTCAGTTTTGTAATATATTTAGCAAAGTCTTTCATGAAAATGTAGAACAGTAGCTGTCATTTTTTTGTATGATACTCACTTTTATCCCTTTTTTTTATCCTGTTTTATTACTTATCTCCTTCACCTGCAGATTCAACCTGTACTTGTATCTTACCCTTCTTCAAAATATTTGTTCTGCTGATATGGAAGAGGATGTGTTCCAAGGACATACTTTGTTGTCAGAAATTCCATTATCAGAGGTAGAAATCTGAGACATTGACATATGTTCCAGGACTTCAGAGGAAGGAAAGATACCACAAAGTATTAAACAAAATTACATGTATTAGAAGCATGGAATATACATTTGAAAGAATTAAAGGAAATCTATGGAGAGATACACAATTTATATAAAAGTTATAGAATGCCTTAGATGGAAAAGGTACCCCTAGAAGAATCATATTAAGATAGGTAGGTCTGGAACGTAATACAATACTATATTGGCTAGTGGCAGTACCTAAGAATATATATTTTTTTGCAGTTACAACCAGATTAGTTCCCATTTCATCTCCCAGGGAAGTAAGGCTGGTCTTGGGAAGCCCTCTCTTACTGTTTCCCTATGTCCATCTATCACCTAGTCATCCTAAAAGGTGTTAAATAAGGTCTATTTTCTTGGCCAGTATTTTGTATAATGTGATTTCAGAATCACTCCCTCTTTTTCTAGTTATCTTCCATTTGGCAGTACCTGAAATTCCTTCTGCCTAAAAAATGTAAATATTTAGAAGTAATTGATTAACTGAAAAATACTAAAATCCATGCATGTTTATAAATTATATTCAATAACCTGTTCTTTACCATATCCCTAAAGGAGAACAGTCTTGGAACAGCAAGATACTATGTTCCTAAAAAGGGGGGAAGCAGCATTGAGTGGCTAGCGGCTCAAAATAGAAAGCCTACTAAGTTTAGGATTTTGCAAATTGCTGACCTTATTAATACAGAGAAAGTATGTAAGGAGATGTTTTGTATCCTGGACAACTGCTGGAATGTTGACTGGGGGAAGATTATACTAACTCTACTTTACCTGATTTCTGAATTGTTCTGTTTTTAATGCCTATGACTTCATTTTAAAGGAACTTCATTCCCAGAGGATTCGTTATTCAAGGTATTGTTATATATTTTCCTTCTATGAAGTGTCCATACATTTAAAAATAGATATTTTTAAGTGTGTTACTGAGCTTTGCCTTACTGCTTGATTAAACTTACAGTTTAGAAGCCTTTTAGCTTTTTCTAACAAAGATTCTTTTTTTTAAATATTTTATTTATTTATTAATGAGATACACACAGAGAAAGTCAGAGACAGACAGTTGGAGAAGCAGGCTCCATGCAGAGAGCCCGATGTGGGACTTGATCCCAGCACTCCGGGACCATACCCTGAACCAAAGGCAGACGCCCAACTGCTGAGCCACCCAGGCGTCCCACTAACAAAGATTCTTTCTTATTTATTTGCCTATCAATATTTATTATATGAACCTCTTTTGGGAATAATCTTCTTTGAGAATCAGATTGAAAACTCTACACATTGCAATGAGTCATTTAAAAATACAGTTCCATGGTATTTTCTTCGGTATTTACAAAAATGAACTCATTTATTTAAAATCTCAAATATTTTTCCTGTCTTTTGGTGCACATATACATACACATACTGTTTCATAGATGTATTCTCTAGAATCATATTGCTGTTTCATAGGCCCTGTATATGTCAGACTTAGTGGATATCACCCTAAAATTTTCCGTAAAGTAGTTGTACTAATTTACCCTTCCAGAGCATTGTGTGAGTTTCAGATGTTCTATAGATTCACATTTTGGATTTACTTTGGAATTTCCTAATGATAAATAAGATAGAATGTCTTTTCACTATTTACTCTTTTAGAAAGTTCCTGTTCAGTTCTCTTTCCCATTTTCTATCGTCTTTTTCTTATTGCTTTGAAGGAGATTCTTTACATATTCTAGATATGAATCCTTTTGCTGGTTTAATACATCCACAACATATTTTTCTCTCAGTGGTTTATCTTTCCACTCTCTTAAAGATGTCTTTTGATGAAGAGAGTTGCTAATTTTAATGTGGTTCATTCATAAGGTAAAAAATCTTTCTCTACCTGAAGATCAAAGATACTCTCCTCTATGATCTCCAGCAAGCCTGGTTGTCTTGCATTTTATGTTTAGATCTTCAACAAACCTGGAATTAATTTGGTAAAAGATGTGAGGTACTATTCACATCAAGGGATCAAGATTTATTTACTCTATCTGGATATTAAGTTGACACAGTACCATTTATTGAAAAAGACCATCCTTTCTCCAGGGCTACTCAGCATCAACTTTGTCATAAATCTAGTGTCAATATATGCATGGTCTTTTGTGAACTCTTCTGTTCCATTGTTCTGTTTGTGCATAATTTCACTGATTCTAAATGTTACATTTACATATGGGTCTTTTTTTTTAAATTTTTATTTATTTATGATAGTCACAGAGAGAGAGAGAGAGAGGCAGAGACACAAGCAGAGGGAGAAACAGGCTCCATGCACTGGGAGCCCGACGTGGGATTCGATCTCGGGTCTCCAGGATCGCGCCCTGGGCCAAAGGCAGGCGCCAAACCGCTGCGCCACCCAGGGATCCCTTTTTCTTTTTTTTTTTTTTTTTTTTGAGGGAGAAGAGAATGCATTGAATTTATGGATCAATTTATTGAGTCTTCTAATCATTAAACAAGTTGTATACTTTTTCTATTTAGGGCTTTAATAAATCTAAAAGTTTTAGGATTTTTGGTTTTGAGATCTTACACATCTTTTCTAGATTTATTCACACGCTCATGATACTTTTGAGGCTACTTGATTTATACAAGAAAATTTGTTTTAAAAATCATATAATTACTTGATACAGAGAAATACAACTAGTTCTTATGTATTGGCCTTCTACCTAGCTACCTTGCTAAATTCACTTATTTCTTTTGGATTCTTGTATACAATTATGTCATCTGTGAATAGGTACAATTTTATTTCTTCTTTTTTAGTCTTTATTACTTTTATTTCTTCTTCTTGCATTTTTGTACTATGACTCTATTACAATGTTTAAGAGAAATGAGAGGAAACAAGATTCTAGTCTCAGAAAGAAAGCTTCCCATATTTCACCATGAAGTATGACATTTGCAGTAGGGTTTTTTGTCTTGTTTTTGTTTTTGTAGATATTCTTTATCAAATGCAGACAGTTCCCTTCTATTTCTAATATCCTCTAAGAATTATATCACAAAGGAATGTTGAATTTTATGAAATGTATTAAAATGATTGCATTTTATCCTTTATATGTTAATGTATTGAATTATAGTGATTCACTTTTTGTTTTGCTTATACTTTGGATTATAATCCAATAGTATTAATTTTGTCATTCAGATAGTTTCACCTTTGACTATTGGGAACTGTTTCATTTGTTTCCTGTGTCCTATTGACATAACCCCCATCACTTTGGGATTGGTTTGTTTTTTGTATGCTTTCTCATTTTCTGGAGCTATGTAATACTTCAGGCTCATCTTGTATATTTTCTGTGCCAGTCTTAGAATTTACCATTTCTCCAAGGAGTCGTGTCCTTTTATTGGAGAACAACATTACACGCTAAGATCTGAATATGAAGTGTGCTCTTTACTGCTGGGGTGTTGTTGCTTTTAATCACTTTCAGCTGGCAGAGAAAGGACATATGCATTTATAGACCCGTATAAATATAAATATAAATATAAATATAAATATAAATATAAATATAAATATACAGTATACCCGTATCGAGAGGTACTTCAGTATATAATTATCTGTATCTATATTAAGCTGAACATGAAGTTCATTCTGGATGTGTCTAACTCTGATTAGACAGGCATGGCTCATTCTAGTCTGCTCTCCTTACTAATCTATAAACTACCACCCTAGCAGTAAGAAACCTGACTCCTACGATCTTACATATTGTTCAATTCCAGGGTGAATGCATAGAAGTATCAATTAATTCATAAATACATGGGAAACAACTTTATAAACTAGGGTACAGTGTTTTTATATGTAAGTGATTTTGTCTTTAGCCATACAGGCTCCACTCATTTCCGGTAGTTACTTAGCACCTTTTCCACCCATCCACTTCTATGAGGTTGTTTCACACATTGGTAATATAGATTCTCTTGTCACAATCTGCATTCTGTCTTGGGGTTTACCAACTTATAAATGTTTTTTTTAAAGGTTACAAATATCAGGGTTCTCTTTGTGCTATATAGTTTTATAGGTTTTGACAAACACATACTGTCATATGTCTACCATCACAGTATCATACAGAATACTTTCACTACCCTAAAAATTTCCCCTACATTTACTTATTCAACCCTCTCTTCTCCTTCCCTCTACATTTACTTATTCAACCCTCTCTTCTCCTTCCCTCTGAGCCCTTGTGTAACCACCTTTCATCTCTCTTGTTTTTACTGTCACGATAGTTTTGCCTTTTCCAGAATGTCATATAATTAAAATCATACAGTATGTAGCCTTTTCAGACTGATTTCTTTCACTTAGGAAGATGCAGTAAGATCCATCAGTGTCTTTTTGTCACTGCTCATTTCCTTATTGCTGACTAAATATGCTGTTGTGTGAAGATACCACATTTTTTTTCATCCATTCACCTATTGAAGGACATTTTGGTTGCTTTCACGTTTTGGTGATTATGAATAGATCTGCTATAAACATTCAAATGCAGGATGTAATATGTACATACTTTTTCAGTTTGATTTGGCTAATACCTTGTTAGCATGATTGCTAATTGTAAGACTGTTTAGCTTTGTATCTGCTAAACTGTCCTCCAAAACAACTATACCATTTATATTTCTTCCAGGAATAAATAAGAATTCCTTTTGTTCCATATTCTCATATAAGCATTTGGTATCATCAATTTTTTGGATTTTAGCCATTATAATAGGTGTGTAGCAGTGTCTCTCTTTTAATTTGCAGTTACTTAATGATATGTAATACTGAGCATCTTATATGCTTGTCATCTGTATGTTTTCTTTGGTGAGATGAATATTCAGATATTTTGCCTATTTTTTAATTGGCTGGGGTTTTTCTTCTTATTCTTATAAGAGTTCTTTGTATATTTTGGAAACAAGTATTTTATTTACTATGTGTTTTGGAAATATTCTCTCCCAGTCTGTAAACTATCTTTTCATTCTCTTAACAATGCCTTTGTAGAAAAGAAATTTTAAATTTTAATGATGTACAACTCACCATTTTTTAAAAAGTTATTGATTGTGCTCTGATATTATCTAAAAACTCATTGCTAAACCTGGGGAAGCAGAGAGGTAGTTGCCTAACTGAACAAAGTATGTGGGAGGGGGTAAGGGAGGGAGGAAAAGTAAAAATCTAGGGTTTAGCAGCTCCTTTCTTTCATGGACTTTCAAATAATCATCCTTATTTCAACCCCCTTGGCCTTACCCCTTAGCCTTTCAAAAGCATTAGGGAACTTCGTTTCTAAACCTATCTTGGCTCTGGTAGTTTCCTCCTAAATGGGCAGACAGGATTAGCCTGTCTCTGCTCTGCTAGGTTGGTTTTCACTTATTCATCTGCTTTCCATCTTCCAAGATTTTGTTGATACTTCTTCTATCATGTGGAATCCCCTCTAATTCATTTTGCCCTGGTGAGTATATGTGGTTTTTAATCATTTACTTTCATTTTAGTGATGTTTAAACAAAAGAGATAAAGATAACATATACTTTTTTTTTCTTGACCAAGAGGCATTTAGCCATTTTATTTTATTTTTTATTTTTTAATAATAAATTTATTTTTTATTGGTGTTCAATTTGCCAACATACAGAATAACACCCAGTGCTCATCCCGTCAAGTGCCCCCCTCAGTGCCCATCACCCATTCACCCCCACCCCCTGCCCTCCTCCCCTTCCACCACCCCTAGTTCATTTCCCAGAGTTAGGAGTCTTTATGTTCTGTCTCCCATCATATTTTACCAGCCAATTCCTAATTTTTTTTAACTCAATTTTTACTTTCTAAGCAAAACATCTTATGGCTAACTATGAGTTCAAAGCCCTGGGAATAATGACTAAATCTGTAATAAATTCCTTTCTCTCCATTTTTTACTGATTTTATTATGTAACCTTTATAAGCATCTAAAATAGTCACTGATGGAGATTATTTCAGGTTGATGTCTCTTCCCAAATGGTACTTTGTTCAAAATAAAGTATTTGGTAGAGTACCATGAGACACTTTGTAAGAATATGAACATAAGGCAAACTTATTTTTTTTGTAAGGAAAAAAAAGTATTTGGGGGAAAAGCTTATCTTCTATTCGGGAATATACTGTATATAGGCGATAGTACTGGACCAGTAGGAAAGATAATTTAGCGGAAAATACCTAGGATAAAATAAATATAGTAAGTCCCTATAAGAGATGTGAACAAAATAGAGAAGATTCAGAAATAGACTTAACCAGTGTTTTATGGATTTATTTTTAGGTGAAAAATTAGATTATTGAAAGCTGGAGTTGAATGTAATGTTGAATAATGGCAACAGGTGACTTAAAAAGAAGCTTACGGAACCTAGAACAAGTGCTTCGCATGCTAAATTATCCTCAAGAGGTGGATTGTGTAGGGTAAGCTATGTATCAAACTTACTTGTGTTCTTTTTGATAATGAGTTGAGGTAAGATTTGACCTAAAGACAGGTTTTACTTGGGTCAGTTTAAAATTTTTCCTTGAAATGATGAAAATATTTTAGAAAGCAGAGGATTATAGGAGTTTTGTTTTTTTTCAAATATGGGTCAATGAAAAATTCTAACAGATTTAAAACACCTTTAGAAGTAGAACCACAATATATATCCATATAAGGTATGGTTTCTGTACAATTTTTAAACTCATAAAAGTATGATGGATCTAATTATATAATTTGCTATCCTCTCACATTCAGTTAGATGGTATTTTTAATTTAGAAAATTCTAGTTAATGGATTTCTTATGACAACTTACACCATGCACAAAGCTTGTTATTAAGCTAACTCATTTAATAGACCCCACTTGAACCTTTCAGTGTAGTTTTCACTTTCCAACTATGACTTACTTGCTTTTGTAGAATGTAGCGACATGCATTTCTTCTATATTCATGCTATTCTAATATGGTACTCTTGTCATCTCCTACCCCTTAATATTTCCTTTTTCTTCTTACCTGGGATTATCAATTAAAAGTATTCCCCAATAGAATATAAACTATAGACTGGTACTTTGTTTTGTCCACTGCAGTATCCCCGCATCTAGAGTTATGCCTGGCGTGTGTTAGTAGGTAACTAGACACTTATTTATTCAATGAGTGAAATGTCAAGGGACAAGTCCATATTAGGTATATGTTCTAGTAGTAGAGTAAAACTTGGTTAAAACAGTAAAAAAAGAGAATCCGGAAGTAATGTGCTTTACATATAAGAGTGGATGGACAGTAGGGAGAGCTAACCCCAAGAGATAACTGCAGATGAAAGGATAGTGAGGACAGGGGGTGGAAGCTGAAGTCTAATGGCTGATTCCAGGCCTTCTTTGTGAGAAGCAGAAGGTTCCCACAGCACATACCAATCCAATCCTGCTTCATTAAAACAAGGAAATCTCTATTTTCTAGTCTTGCTGGGACTTAACCAGTCCAAATAGCCATGTTTTCTTCTTACTACTTGGAGCATCATTTTAAGATACATTCTGGATAGAAACACTTGGAAAATATACTGATTATTCTCATATCTTTTGACCATGGCATTTGAGCTTTGATTTTCTAACTGACGTGGGAGTATCATTAAGAACACTAATATTTAGACTATTTCACAACATAGTAACTCTGGGTCTGTTGAAATAGATAATGCTACTTGCTGCTAATTCAGATTACTCCGCTCACCCACATACACACTCCCCCCACACATATTTTGATTCCTTCTATTACTTATCCATTTTTAAACTTTTTCTCAGCATCTGCTGTTTCTGTCTCTGTTCCAGTTTATAAGAGCTGTTTTATTACTATTTCCAATCAAAGCCCTTTAAAAACTGGATAACCAAGATTTTTGAATTAAAACAAGAAGCATTAAACGTAGACCAGGCTGTCTTCTAGTCCTAATGTGCATAAAATGGACAGATTTTGCTGTTCAAAAGTATTGTTTTTATATGTTCTGTTTTGAACGAATAAACAAGGTTGTCAGATCAGTTTTCTCATTGGGTAGAATATTATTGTACCCATAAATGTAAAAGAAATAATGTGTTTTGTCCTGAAAAATAAAATTTTATCATTATACACTTGTTCTCTGCCTTTTAAAAAAATTTTGAGTAAGGATGGAGAAATTTACGTATGTCTTGTATTTTGTGGAAAATAAATGTTTTCTGTAAGTACATTTTTACTTTGGTTGAACACATAACTGGCTAATTGAACAAATACCTCCTTACTTTGTTGTGAGAGAATCGGTGAAGATACTTCACATTGAGAAAACAAGGTTCATATGTGTAGACAAATAGAAAACAGTACAAGACCGAGCTGAGGCATTAGACACTGAATGCTCTGGGACTCAGTTTTTCGAAACATCAGTATGGATCAGAACATTGAAGATGGCTTCCTGGAAGGCTTGAGATTTGCCAAATAATTCATAAGAGCGAATAACAGGCAGAAAAGAATGATACCTTTTTAGACTGGAGAAATTAGCATAATCTGTTACGGCACAGATATAAGTGGTAGATTGCAAACTGATCAACACTGTTATAGCAGATGCCTTTTCCAGCCCTGTTTTTCTCTCTGTAACATAGAATTCATAATATTTTACCTTTGCAGGTTTATTATAAAGAGCAAAAGAAGTACTAAAACAAGTGTTTGCAAAACTATAATGTGTACTTGAGCACTATAAGGTGGTACATTTAATTAGAGAAAATGGACTGATTAAGTAAAGCTGAACTTTGCAAACTCAAATACTGTAGGGAATAGACTGTACTATTACTAAAGAGCTAAATGTTTAATAACTTATTTCATGTAATTTGGCTATACTGAGAGTAGGGGATAGAATCTAAAGGGTTTTGTGTATCTTCTAATTATTTGGATTAATTTATAAATTATTGACACCATATTTTATATTTCTTAATCTAACTTTGTGAAATTATGCTCATTAAATATCTTTTCTTTTTTCTCCTGAACAGTTTGGTAAAGGGAGATACAGCAGCATCTTTGCCCATCATCAGCTATTCCCTTACCTCATATTCACCTTATATAGCAGAACTTTTGATGGAATCCAACATAGAGCTCATAGCGAAGAATGACTTGCGTTTTGTAGATACTGTCTATAAGGTATTTTTGAGTTTATGAATTATTTCAGGAGTCATTGGATGATTTAAGGGTTTTATAATAATCCCTTAAATATATGTGCAATCCGTATTTTCAAATGCATTTCTCATTTGGATGCAGTCCCTATTAGAATCAAGATATAATTTAAGTTTCCTTTATGTTTTATAATCTAATAAGTGGCAGTTGGTAAACATTTGTCATTGGTTATCATTTGCTTTTATTATATCAAATGTTAGTAAAATTTGGCATATTGGCAGAAGTTAGAAATGTAACTATTGAGTGAGGTTTGTGGTTTGTAGAATTATGATTTAGTTATTTGTAAGAGGGAACTACAGCTTTGAGATTTTATGTTTGTTGAGGTCTGGGACCATGTGTTTTGTTTTGTTTTTAAGATTTTATTTATTCATGACAAAGAGATAGAGATAGGCAGAGACATAGGCAGAGGAAGGAGAGAGAGAGAGAGAGAAAGAGGCAGAGACATAGGCAGAGGGAGAAGCAGGCTGCAAGCAGAGAGCCCGATATGCACAGAAAAAATATCAAGTCCTGGACTTGATCCCAGGACCCTGAGCCAAAGGCAGAGACGCTCAACCGCTTGAGCCACCCAGGCTTCCTGGGACCATTTCTTATATGTACTCTAGTATCTACCTTTGTACTGTATGTATACTGAACTTAATCTCATGATTAGAAAAATACCTTCAGATTACCATTAATTTTTACTCACTGGTTTTCTCACTGTTGTTAAAATAAAACCCATTTATCAAATCAATTTATTTTTTTAAGTAGTGAGTTGCATTTGAAAAAATGGGACCTATTATGTGCAGAGTCTATGTCTCATCTTCCCTATCTTTGCCTCTAACACCCAGCAAGCTTCTATGGAAACCTAAAAGGCACTTCTAAAAAATCCTAGGGTTCTGTAACGTGGGCTTTGAAAATTGCTGATCTAGTTGATCTATTTCTCTCACTTTACAAATGAGACATTGAAACTCAGGCCTATTAACTTGTCTAAGAAGTCATGTGCTAGAAGAATTAAATTATTTTTCTGACATCTGGTATGGTATTTATTATCTAGTAAGTTAAGGAGGTTTTTAGTACCAATGAAGATATTTGAACTTTCTGATCATGGGCTATATTTTTTCATCTCCCTGGACAGCCATCTAGTCTCTGCTACTTCCTAGCTACCTGTTTTCTCTGCGAATACCTCTCCTACCTGGTCATGACTCACACCACCCTAATAAATCTCTTTAGTACCCTTAATCCAATGGCTTGATCCTCCCTTCTCCTCTCAGAGATGGTTTTACATTCCTGATCAGGTGGCCATTTATCATTTTGGATTTTGATTTATTCCCTTTTTACAGCTTCTTCGTGATCAATTTAATTATAAACCAATCTTGACAAAAAAGCAGTTTCTCCAATGTGGATTTGCAGAATGGAAAATCCAAATTATTTGTGATATTTTGAATTGTGTGATGAAAAAGCACAAGGAATTAAGTAGTCTTGAGAAGGTAATTTTATTAATTCATTTTAACTTGTTCCAAGTGGCCCAGTATTTTAATGTATAAAGTCAATCCCCTAGATAGCAAACTAACACAGATTATTACAGTTAGTACAATTAGTACAATTATTGTAATGTTCACACCTGATGTTTCCTTTAAGTACTGGTCACTTGTTTTTAAGCATTTGTGACTTTGAACTACTAGTCCTAAGCTAACAGTTCAAACATTTCCTCACTTCTTAGTTTTCAAAAGACCTGTCTCATCAGATACTTATTATTTGGCCATATTTCATATATGAAAATTTAAATATAATTTAAATATGTCAGCTTTCACATGAAATTAGTCTTAATACTTTTTTTTTTTTTAAGATTCCATCACAACAAAGAAAGAAAATCAGTTCTATTAAGTCAGAACCTTTAAGCACTGAGAAGACATCTACAGAATCTGTTGGCATGGACAGCACTGGCAGGTTTATAACTTCAGGAAAGGTAGGAAAATTGAAAGAAAATGTTTCAGTGTTAAGAATTATCTAATTACAGAACATTTCAAACATTTATAAAAGTACCCATTGCTGGAGTGCCAGGATGGCTCAGTCAGTTAAGTGTCTGCCTTCTGCTTGAGTCATGATCCCAAGGTCCTGTCATCAAGCACCACATTGGACTCCCTGCTCAGTGAGGAGCCTACTTCTCCCTTGCCCTCTACCTGCTGCTCCCCTGCTTGTGTGCATGCGCTCTCTCTCTGTTAAATTAAAAAAAAAAAAAAAAAAGATTATTCAAGTACCCTTTCTCACTATCAGCAGTTTATCAATCCCTCCTTAATTGTGTTTTATCAGTACTATAACCACTTTTCCAACATCTTTCCCCCAAATCTGAAACAATGAGTCAAATCTCAGACATTATTGAAATAGGTATTTCAATTTTTTTAGTACATAATTCTCTAAAAATCACGACCACAATTTCATCATTACACAAAATAATATAAATGATATAAATAACAGTTTAATCAATAGTGTTTGACATATACCTTAATATATTGTTTCAACTTTAGTAAATGTTGGGGCTCCTGGGTGGCTCAGTTGGTTAAGTGTCTGCCTTCAGCTCACGTCATGATCTCAGGGTCCTGGGATCAAGCCCTGAGTCGGGTTCTCTACTCATGGGAAGCCTGCTTCTCCCTCTCTTCCCTGCTCATGGTCTCTCTCTCTCGCTCTCTCTCCCCTCTCTCTCAAGTAAATCAACACAATCTTCTTTAAAACATTTAAAAATAAACTTTTGTAATACTTAAAAGGAAGATGGATATTTCTTCTGCAAAATTAAAATAAAATGTTTTAAATAATTATATGAGATGTTTAAAATAATTATGTTTAAAATAATTATATGAGAAAACTATTAATGCAGCTCTGATGTATTTTTTCTGTGCAGAAAAAAGCTGTGGTGATCCGTCACCTGTATAATGAAGATGGCCTTAACATTCCCGAAGATACAATAAGTACCGTAACAGATGTAAGAGAAGCATTTGATGTATGTGACTTAAAGACTACTGAAATAAAGGTTCCTGAAGTAAAGTTCCTTGAAATCAAGTCTGAACAACAAGTAAGAATTTTGGACTTCTTTAGCTGATGCCAGTGTTTACTTTGATGGACATAATTACTTAAGCATCTAAGCTTTGGAATGTCTCTAAGCTTTCAAATTATTAACCGTGACACAACACCTTTGTTACCATTATTTAAGAATAAATAAGTCTACTGTATATGATTCCACAGATATTATTTCCTACTTATGTTTAGGGTGCTGGGCCAGGTGTTATGGGTAAGGCAAAGATGAATAAGAGATAGTACTTTGCTTCAGGGAATTTATAGTCTGGCAAGAGATAGAGATGGCACTACTCTGTACCATGTGGGTTCTCTACTATCTATCTCCTTCATTTTCCTTTTTGGGCCCTTGGGTCCTTTTCTCTCACTTTCTGAATACCTTTCCTGTTATTTCATTGCCACAGACCCTATTATATAGCATGTAATCCATACTGCTCCTGCTAAACTTTTCTGTCTGTCTTCTGTATCTGGTAACTTCTGTATATCACAGTATACAAGTTGTCCTTTATAAAATCTACCACGTGGTCATTAAACTTATTTCCCATGTATAGCAAACTGAACAGTCTCAATGCACTGTCATTTTTTGGCCACTCCCTCTTAGCTTTGTGCTAAGGGCTATTACAAAAGCTAGTTAGTGACAGTTTTATCATACCACCAGGTATTCTTCCAAGAGCTTTATGCAAATTAATTTAATTCTCACAGGAACCCCATTAAGTAGGTACTGTTTTTTTTTGTGGGTTTTTTTTGTATATATAAGGGAATTGAGACATCAGGGTTATACACCTCAGATGAGGTAATTTCACTGCCCAAGCATCTTGCCTCTACAGATCACTCAACTCTCATGCTATACTGCCTGCTGTAACTGTTGAAACAACACAGTGCAGTGAAAATGGGGATATGTTGATTTTTAAAGGAATTTCAGTTTGTGTAATATGATTTTTAACCTTTCTATTCATTTTAGGATATTAGAATTAATCCTGAGATTACTGCACTACAGACAATGCTTACTGAATGCCAAGAAAAGCTTCAGAAACTGGCTTTGGTAGAGAGTAGATTAGAATCTTTGGAAGAAAAAATGAAAGGAAAAGTGATGGTAAATGAAAAAACCTGGACTAATCTTCTAAGTCGTGTCACTCTTCTTGAAACAGAAATGCTGCTGTCTAAAAAGGTATTTTCTTTACTTAATATTTATAGGATGTCTCAGATATAATCAAGTTTTTATTCATTGTTAAGTGTACATTTTAGAAAAGTTAATTAAGAGACTATTAAGATAGTGGGAAAATGTTTAGTTGAAATGAGGTCCTATTTAGATATAACCCATTTTGTTGTTGCTGTTACAGTTAGTGTTTTTCTTTTTTATCAAATACAATAATCTGGAAAACTATAGGTTCAGCTTTTAGAGCTTTTAATCCTCGAAGCATTTAAAATAAGGTAGGATTGTTTGACTTTTATGAGAAGCTTAAAATTATATTTCTTTAGCACAAATAGCCTCCTGTTTTACAGGGAAAAGAGAAAAATGGACAGGAAAAATTAAATTATGACTTCCTTTTTCACTCATTTACTTTGATCAAATTTCATAGAAACGGTTAACTAAATTTGCCATAGCCTTGTCAAATCTAAGAAGTCTTTTTTTTTTTTTTTTTTTTTTTTTTTTACTTAGGATTTCTATTTCAGGTTCAGTTAAAAATGTTTAAACATTCTTCATATCGTCTTTATATTTTATGCTTAGCAGAATATAAAAGGAGAACATTTTTCTTTTCCTTTTATTCTAAATAAAATCTGTTATTTCAGAATAATGAATATATAGACTTCAATGAACTCAATGAAGACTACGAATCTAGTAATGACATAGATATTCTGAATCCTGGTAAGTTCTAATGTAATGGCAATGGTATTGGTGGTACGGTAAGGAGTTTTCATGAGGATGATTTATATTGATATTTGATAATATTCCCAAGCCTTATTTTTTAGAAACTGCAGAACTCCTGGAACAAAGACAGTATTGAATTTATAGACTGCTGAAGTCAAGGATTGCTATAAAAGCCAGCTTACCTATCTTACATGACATAGTGGTTTGGGCAGTAAATTTATTAGACTACACATTTCTGATTTGATAAAATGTTTCCTCTTTGCATTTATCATTCATTCATTTATTTAGCAAATTCCAAAGCTCAACTCTGAGATCCTTGAGATCAAGATCTTTACCTTATGTGCTGTCTAGCAGACAGAAATTAGGTCTGTACTTCTATCTCCAATATCTGAATATAGAGCTCAATTTTTTTTATATATAGTGAAAGAATATTGAATTCCTGCTATTTGCAAAACTTTGCCTTTTCCAACTTTGCTTTTGCATGTTCATGCTTATAATTTTACTAACATGATTACATAGCATACCTTTAAGCCATTTAGTTAACACATATACAAGTTTAAACCACTGTGCTGTGACTTTGATGAGTACACAGGCCACCATCTGAAATGGGTTAGATTATAAATTCAGAAACTTTATAATCTGACCATGACCAATTAGAAGAATCAAGTTTACATATAAATCCTTACATTTATACCTTATATGTACATGCTACATGGAAGCAGAGTTTGATCTCACTTGGAAGAGCAATAATTCAATCTGATTTTAGGATTATGTTAAGTTAGGAATGGTTTTTGTGACTTTTATCAGAAATAGTGTTTCCATGGGGAGCTGTAAGGTGACTTGGTGACTTGGTGTCTTGGTAAAAATCAGTGAGAAGAGGCTTTTTTATTATAAGGATTGGGTTTATGCTGGGTGATTTTGGTGACAGTTTAAAGAAGTGAGGGTTCTTCCAGTTTGAGTGCTATCAGGAAGCAGGAACTGTTTGATTAATAATAATGAAAAAGCTGAAATTTTCAGTGAGAAAGAAGAAGCACTCATGTTATTTGGGAGACAATATACTTGGTCATTTGTGTGTTACTGCTTACATGGTGTCCTTGTTTATAGTCATACATGACAGAGTAGTCTTTTTTGTTTCATCAAGGTAATGAAGTGACCTTATGTGATGTTGATTTTCTATGAAATTATATTCAGTGGAGGATACAGTGAGGATACTTAGGCTCTTTCTGTTTTTGCTTTGATATTTTTGTGGCTTTTTCCTACCAAGAAAAGTATCCATCAAGTTATGGTATCACAAAATTGTCGTTCCAGTATAAACTAGAAGGAAGGGTACATGTGGGCATATAAAGGAAATTGAAGCAGAAGAGTGGAAAGACAAAAACATGGAGTTATGTGGAGTCCTAAAGATTTTAGCAAAGCTGATAGGATCGGATTTGTTTTATTAGTCATCTTAAAGCAGAATAGTGATTCATTATAGGAATATAACACAAGGACAGTAATTTGTAGAGTCAGTGATTTTATTTCAGAATAGTGAGAGTGTTTACTAAGGCTATAATAGTGAGGATAAGGAGGAAGAGTTTTTTTTAGCTGTTAGGCCTTGATTACTGACAGAAGTGGTAAAGGAGAGGGAAAAAGTCAAGACTGACCACTTGTGTTTGACTTGTGTGACTGGATACATAGTCATTACTCTTTAATAAAATAGAGAATTGAGAAAGTTTGGGAAAAAAAAGTTTACTTTTGAAAATCTCAAATTATGAAATACTTAGGCAAAATATCTGGAAATCAGTTGGACATAAATTTTTCTTGATTGGGAAGTACTGGCTTACAAATTTCAGGTTTCCCTGCTATCGGAAAGAAGAGCATTACTGTGAAACCTTTCATAAGCCTAAGTGGTATAAAGCAAATAAGCAATTACCATTGATTCATAAGAAAACTGGGGGCATTCCCAGACCCAAAAAATAACTTTTCTTAGGCTTTTCTGATACCTAAGGACACATCTTGCTAACAGATGCATAATTAAATTGTGATAAAGCACAGTTGCTTACAGAAACAGTTCAAAGCTGTGGCGCCCTGGTGCTCAGATGCTGAGTATAACTGCCAGGGAAGGAGTTTGGCAGGGCTACTCTCACTACTCAGGGTGTGTGATGCCTCTTTAATGACTTGCTACAAAACAAGCACTGAACTAATGTGGGTCTTTTGTAAAAGACAAGTGGCATAATATGAACTTTCAAAAAGTGGGAGATACCTGTACAGTTAAATGGCAAAGGACCTAACTAGTTCTCTTAATGCAGTAAGATCATAATTCTCCAAAGTTGGCAGTGAAAGATTGAGGGCCATGCGGAGAGAGTTGGCTAGGAAATCTTGATCTGAGAGATCCCCTGTCTTCACAGAGATCTGTTAGTAGTGACTCTGAAATTCCAAAACAATGGCCTTAGCACACTCTCATAGCACAGCTAAGGAGCCATTATGTTTAAATGAGGAAGATGATACCAATAGCTCAGGAAAGCAATAGGAAAAATTGTCACAGAAAGTAATACACACTTATCTGATCTGGCTATTAAATATGGCCTATGTTTAGTACATGCCTCATTCTGTAATCTCTGGAATGCCCTGTGTGGCTCTTCGAATTGCCACTCTAGCCTGCCTAATACCAGCATTTTCCCATCATGAAGTACACCCTTGAGGCTAGATAGATCCCTCCAATCTAGGCCCCAGAAGGCAGAATCTAGAGAGCCATTCCTTTACCTTCCATTCACCTTTCATTCTGTCTTCCCACTCTATTTCCTGTCCTAGGACTCTCCCCCCTCCCCCCACAATTTTTGAACAGCATAATTCAATACTTTCAAAGGACACTTCTATTCATAGAAAATAACTCAAGATTGGGGAATGGTAGGTATAGTTCCTTCTTAGTTTCAAGTTATTCCTTGAAATCATCTACTGCCAACAGCTCCTGCTAAAAGACCTGGGTTGAGCTAACCCTAACCTAACCTAATTGTACAACCCTAACCTTCAGGGTTGTACAATGTGATTTTGATTGAACTGGATCAAAAGTAGACACCTAATCCAGGGAATACCAAACCAAAAGGTGTTGAGCCAGATCATTTTCTCTCCCTTGGGAATTTGGTATTAGGATACTAAGTTAGTCAAATGATGTTGAGCCTGGGCTGAGCTGGCCATTTTGTTCAGACTCATGCAGAGGAATGGAGTAAATAGGTAAGAGAAGTAGACAAAAGAGACTGGCTCCATGTGAGATGAAAGTAAGTCTTTCTAGTTGTTTCAGTCCTCAGGTAGTAGTACTATTTCCCTAATTGAGGTTGTCTATGTAGGTTTACAATAAAACAGTCCTCATGTAAACCATTTTAAATGGGTGTCTAATTTTTTTTTTTTTTTTGGCATCGATTTTGAAGCTACCTGTATCTTGGCTATAAAACATAGGGCTTATGGAATCGATTTAATAGCAGCTTGTCTTATCTGTGATGTTTTATAATTGATTTAGTTGTAAATATTTACCATCATTTTGTTGAATAAATGGTATCATCATACTGGAAGTAGAAAGTTGTTCAGTTCTTTAGAAAAAAAATCTGTAAACCCTGAATTTTAAGCATTGTTTTTTCCATACACTTTAACTTAGGATAGAATATTTCTTAATTTTTAAAAAGTATAGTCAGTGTTACTTAACTAACCAAGTGGTGGTATAGTTACCACCACTTTAAGAAAATATACCTGAATCACTTAAAAATTGTGAACTTGCCTATTTATTCAATTGATTTGCTATGATAAACATAATAGTACCTTTTGTAACTTTTGCTAGCCTATTTTTAACATCTAGATCTCTATGTCTAGGTTGTTATCTTAAAAGAATAGTAAAAATATATCTGGGTCTGTACTATTAGCCACTTCATATTAAAATGTCTGTTTTTCTTCCATTTATACATAAAATATTTAGATGACTCCACTGTGAAAGGAAAAGATAACCTAAAAATTAATTTCCCCACAGACAGAAAAAGCAAAGAGAGGCAAACAAGTATTCCTCTTTCCTCTGGCTATAGTACTGTGTCATCAGATTCAACTCCCAGAACCTCAAGTACTAGTTACTGTGGTTTGAAAGAGAATTCAGAGGTAAGAAAAACTGGCAACTGCTTAGATGATTTCCTTTCTAAGGTCAGGAGAACAAGCAAGCATTAGATTTAGTTGTATATGCCATTGGCAAGAAAAATAGTGCAACTGTAAATCTTAATCTCTCGTTAAAATTCTTTATGATAAGTAAATAGTACTTTATGCAATGTTTTAGAGTGGGTTTTATATGTTCGTGGTCCATCTTTGATGATGGTTTACTTTGAGAAATCGCCTAAATTTGTTGCTTTTTAAATTAAAGGAAACAACAATCCAGAAAATGGAAAGGATGAAAAAAATGTAAGTAACAGAAAGGGGCAACAGAAATTCATTTCTCTATAGGGAATTGTATTGGATTACAGTATATATAGAAAGCGCATATGTGTTTCAAACCTTAAAGGTCTCTCAATCAGGTGTGGAATTTCCTTCAGGACTCCAGTGGATAATAAATCCACCTACAGTTATGTGTTTGTGAGATGAGTCACTGTTTTGGTTTCCAACAAGTGATGTAAAACATTGTTAATGGAATTAATTGTGGGATTAAACAGTGCAGAGATATTTTTGGTTGAAAGTTAATCAAGAGTATTATCTACTTTTGATAACTGATTTAGCGAAATATTTTTTTTTTTTTTTTTTTTAAATTTTATTTATTTATTTATTTATGATAGTCACAGAGAGAGGCAGAGACACAGGCAGAGGGAGAAGCAGGCTCCATGCACCGGGAGCCCGACGTGGGATTCGATCCCGGGTCTCCAGGATCACGCCCTGGGCCAAAGGCAGGCGCCAAACCGCTGCGCCACCCAGGGATCCCTGATTTAGCGAAATATTAAATAATATTTGTAGGTGGAGAGTTTGGAAACATTTTAAGTATTGTTAAAGTATTGCCAGCCTTTCAGACCGTATTGGTAAAGTAATACTAAAAATGATACTTGTATCTTGTACAGATGTGAAACTATAAATGGTTATTAAAGAACACTTAAAAGGAAATATGAAATGAACTTGTATTAGATTATGCACCCCACTACTTTAACTGTATTGCTTTGAAAATTAATAAGCACTAAAATAACTTATGCTTTAAAAATTAAAGACTCATAATTGACTTTGGTTGCTGTTTCTCCTTTCTGACCATAGTATATCCTTAATTTATTATGTACCCATAAATAAGAAAAATACTGAGATTTATTTTAGATTCAAAAGCATAATTTCAGCGACTTAAATCCTATGCCTTATTACGATTTTTTTTTTTTTTTTTTTTTTTTTTTTTTTTGCTTAATGTTATTTACTTCTTATATTTCAGGTTTGAAGAAACTGCAGAGTTACTGAAATGTCCAAATCATTAATTATAGAATTTTCTACAGGAACTTCTCTAGGACTTTGGCTACTGTACATGTTGTATATTTTAAGAATTCTCTATAAATTTTAATATGCTGCAATATTTTTATGAAGAATTTGAATTCCATTTGGCATATGAGTTTTTTCCAGTATTGAATAAATACTTATTTTTATGCTATGATTACACTTCTTTACTCTATTTTACTTTTCTAAGGAAAACCTATGTGCCAATATATTTCTTTTACAGAGTGAAGTCATTACAGCACTGTATTTTTGTGTTGACATTTGTTGGCAGTGTGCTAAGTAATATGTTTTTTAAAGTACAGGCTTGTGGACTATGGTTTACATCCTGTTGGAAACATTCCAATTGGGACTTGTGTATTGTACCCATGAGGCTCTCATGCATACCATCTTGCCGTCTGTACTGACTAATATGTTGTAATGAAAAGTTAAAAATGCTCATTGAAAATTAAATAAAAATGCGATTTTATGTTTAACCAAAAAGCAGTAATACATTTTCAGTTAACAGTGAAAGAGTGAAGGTATGATTCTCTTTTTGTATTTGGAAACTGGTCAGAAAGTTCATCATGAAAAATGTGTTGAGTATTTTAGTGCTCTATTCCATAACACATTTTAAGACCAGCAGCACAGACACAGATGGTGGCCATCCAGTATTACAAGATATACAGTATGGTTTTTTGTTTTCTTTTAAGTGATGGGAAGTTCTATTTTTTCTAGAGGAAAAGTCTTAGATGAAGAGAAAAATGAAATTCACTTTAAATTACCAGATGCATTACTAGACAAATGATCTTTTTTTAACTTTATACATAAAAAACGTAATAATAGCCCTGGTTAATCTTTAAGAAAATTGATTCCATTATTTGGAAGGAAAAAGGAATATTTTTTCTTTATTATTATTTAGATCATCTGATTGTATTTTATTTATTCTTTGTTTATATTCTATAAGTGTATTTTGATATTTGTCACATGAAACAGTTAAAATTCTGTGTAGAAATAACTAAAGAAAACATTTTTTAGTATTCTGTTTGGTTATTAGACTTTAAAGCTTAGGAATTTTTAAAGTCAAAACTACAAGTTTAAATTTAGTACAATTTCAGTAAATATTTATAGAATTAATGAACCAAATCAGATTTTTTTAATTATAAAAAATTATAAAAATCAAGATATTACAGCTATTAACGGAAAAACTAGTAACTTTTAAAAATATCAGTACCAGCATGGAATTATAGCACCACCTTGTGGTTCATATGCCAGTGTTTTACCTTTTATTAAAACAAGTGATTCCCAACAAAAATGATATTTTCTCTTTTGAAAAACTCAATTAAAAAAAAAAAAAAACACGTTTCCTGTGCAACACAGAAAAAATAAGTCTCCTTTTCTCTGTCTCTTTCTTCTGTCCCTCTTTTCTATATATAGCATACATACACAGTTGACCCTTGTACAGCACAGGTATGAATGGTGCAGAACTGCCCAGGTCTACTTTTAACATGGATTTTTTATAGTACAGTACTATAAATGTATTTTTTTCTCCCTTATGATTTTCTTATAACATTTCCTTTTCTCTAGTTTACTTTATTGTAAGAATACAGTATGTAGTATATATAACATTAAAAAGATGCTGTTATATCATCTTTTATGTTTTTAGAAAGGATTCTGGTCAACAGTAGGCTACTAGTTAAGTTTTTGGGGAGTTCAAAGTTATTTGCAGGATTTGACTGCATGGAGGGTAGACTTCCTGACACCTGTGTTCAGCGGTCAATTGTACTCACAATTAGATGATTTGACATTTCTTTAGTCCTAATTTACATATAGTATGCAAAATATAAGTAGCTATTGAAAATATGGTAAAAGATGTCTTATCAACTGGAAATTTGGAATCCACTTTTTATAGTATTTTTATCTAACAACTTTAAACGAGAACTAATAAAATCAACTCATACACTATATTTACTTACAAAGAATCTCTACACTACCCTGACAACATAATCTTTGCAGAAAACAAAACTAACTTGACTTTGAAGTTACTGAATAATAGCCAAATTATTTATTAACTCTTTTAGAAATAGTAGAAAAATTTTAAAGTTTTCTCAGATAATTTGGTAAGTAGCTTGTAACCTTAAACCGCTTTTTTAACATGAGAGTCTTGAGAAAGTAAGAGAGGAGAATCTTAGAGAGATTCCTTGGAGCTACATTATTAAACCTTTAATGGGAATTTTCACTAACTCCATTCCATTAATTCTCCCATAACCTGGATAAAAGGTATTTATTATACCGCCAACAAAGTCATCTGCAGCTTGTGCTGCCCTACCTGTACTATACTCTGTGAGTAGGCCTGGATAAAGCTTGTATTAGAATGCTAAACAAATGTGTAAAGTAAAATACTACTTAGAACAGACTCAAGAAAAGTAACATCAACAATGTGAAAATCCCAGGCAAAGATATAAGGAGTTGGAGAAAAATAGTTCTATGTTTTGTCCTAGAATTTTTAATATAATGTACATGGAATAAATATATTCACTAAAAAATAAAACTTAAAGACTTTGGAACTGCATTTTATACCATTCATTACTCACAGCTTTATATAATTGACAGGCTCTTGGGGAAACATTAAAAATTAAAGGACCTTGTCAGTTTTACAAACTACAACACTTTTGGAGCTCAAGTAACATTATAGATTTAATTTTTACTTTTTAACAATCCCCAGGTCCATCTGTCCTCTTTCTTTTAAGCTGAAAGTTGTAGAGAAGGTAAAGAGGTAGAGGAGTGTGAAACTTTAAAGTTCAGCTACAAAATTAAAACTTTAATTGTGTCACTTGAGTTTTAATGTTTTAGTGAACATGGTAGGTTCCTTACACTACTCAGAATGAAAGAAGCTAGAAAAGCAGCACTGACAGCAGTAGCAACATGCAATTTATTTGGGAGTGGTAGTGGTGAAAGTTTCTATTTTATAATGATTTTTATTTATTTTATTTTTTTATTATAGCTAATAGTTGTAGGAATGGGGACCATTATTTTTCTCTCTGAAGCCAACTAAAAATTACTCAGAAAATTGTAATTTGATTTTTTTAAAAAAGGGTTTCAAATGCAAAATGTTCAACTCAACATTTTAAAACTAAAAACAGAAGGCTTAAGCATCCCAAATGTATAAATTATTTGAATTTTATATTATGGATGGGTGGTAAGAAAAGGAAAAGCAGAGAATCACAATACTAATTACCCAAGAAAGTTGAACAGTGGGATGTAGAGAGATGGAAATAGGAGTATTGTATAATAAATCCTAATTTGTAGATCCAATCATTCACTTTCCTGAAGTTGATAAGTTGATATGTACTACTTGGACAGCTTCTCTAAATTTAGCTTCTCTAAATCCCAATTAGAATGGTTTTGGTTTTTAGTTTCTTTTACAAAGTGACAGTTTCTATCAAGAACACAACACAATCTCCATTAACCAGAGATGATTACTCCTAACCTCTAACTCCTACAGTGTATACCATTTTACCCCTTTGTCTCCTTTCCCATCGCCACTGTGTTCCCTCTCCTGTGCTCTGCTTGCACTCTTCACTGGCCTTCCTGCTTACAGCCAAGCCTCCTTTCATATAGGCAAGTATGTATTTTGAAATGTTCCTTAGATTATGCTATCCCATTGCTTAGAATGTTCTCTAAATTTCTTATTCTACTGAGCAAAGCCCAAACCCTGGACAGTGAAAATCTTTTTCTTCAGTCTCTTCTACATTTTCACAGTCCTCTCCTACAATTCTATCACCTATAGACCTAGTAGCTCTTCAGTTGTGCTTTGCACGCTATTTCATTTGCTGAGGATGATTTTCCTCCCACTCAGCTTATCTTCCAGGCACTGTACCTTCCTTAAAAAGGCTTTTCTCAACTACAGAAGCCAAATTGTATGCTTTTATCTTTTTGCTGCTTTAGGGCCATATTTATACTTTTGATTTTTACACCAGTTTTATAGTTATTGTTTGTTTCTATGACTTTAATCTCCATTGGTTCTGTCTTGGTTTTCAATCTTTCTTCAATGTTTATTTCCCCCTAGTGCCTAGGGTTTAATTGTTTATTCATTACAAACTAAGTGGTACCTAGTAATTTCAGTCAACTTAAATGTTGACCAAGTGAATATGAAATTATAATGAAATTATAATCAAGGTTTCCAGATAAGTTTTATCAAGTTGGAAGTTGCAGTCTGGTCAGTCATGCTCCATCCTTTCAATGGAAAGAATGTATTGAAGAAAGATCTAATCACCATGTGTTCTAGAAAAGGATCATCACACTTTGTTGGCATATTAATGAATAATTTAGAATCAAAGTTGATACACCTCTTTACTGGATGTCAGTGTATCTAGGCGCTGACCATAGGTAGAGAACAAGATAAACATGGTTCCTGTTCTCACTGAGCTAGATGCTGAGCAGGAAAAGACAGTTAAATAAGTAATAACTTCTAATAAGTAATTAAAAGAAAGTGTAATGCATCCGACTAACCTGGGGTGGAGAGAAGTCTTCTAAGAAGTGCTGTTAATCTGTGCTGTTAATGTAAGTCCTAACGGATGAACAACGGATAGCCAAGGAAGGTTTAAGCAAAAGGGCTAGCATAAACCAGGTTTTAAGAGGAAGGTCATTTAAAGGACGTTCACTAGGAGTAGCATAGAGGGTGGCTATCCTGTAGGGCAAGGTGTTAGAGGTTCCTTCATTCAGGCCTCAGGGGCAGTTTATATTTAGTAGAAAAGGTGAGCAGGAGAATATCTAACCAGATTTTGAGTTTTTGAAGCATGTATTTTAGTGCTATATTCTGGAGAATGAAAAAGAAGTGGCAAGGCTAGAAGCAGAGAAACCATTTAGGAGGCCATCACCGTAATCTACCGAAGAGCTGGGGTGACTCGTTTATGATGACTGGAGATGGAGGGAAGTAATGGGATTAAGAAAATGCAATTCTTCTCATTTAAGACTTCTTAAATTTGATTTAAATTGATGGTGTTTGGGACACCTGGGTGGCTCAGTGGTTGAGCATCTGCCTTTGACTCAGGACATGATCCTGGAGTCCTGGTATCAAGTCCCACATCAGGCTCCCTGCATGGAGCCTGCTTCTCCCTCTGCCTGTGTCTCTGCCTCTCTCTGTGCCTCTGATGAATAAACAAACAAAAAAAAATTTTTTTTAAAAAGAACTACCTTCACTTTAGTATCTGCATGGAGGGGGGTGATATTACATTAATAATTAGTCTACTATTTTGCCTAATTGATCCTGAACTAGAATCTTGTTAAATATACAAAATCTTGAGCCACTAGTTCCATCTATTGAATCAGATTTGCACTGCACCAAGAACCCAAAGTAACTTGTAGGAACCCGAAATTTGAGGAGCACTAGTTTCCATTGACATACCTTTGCTTTCTCATCATAATCAACATTTGAATCTAAGCTTCCAAATTCAGATTCTTTTAAACTGCTTTCATCTAGGGAACCCTGGGTGGCGCAGTGGTTTAGTGCCTGCCTTTGGCCCAGGGCGCGATCCTGGAGACCCAGGATCGAATCCCATGTCGGGCTCCCGGGGAATGGAGCCTGCGTCTTCCTCTGCCTATGTCTCTGCCTCTCTCTCTCTCTCTGTGTGTGACTATCATAAATAAAAAATAAATAAATAAATAAATAAAAATTTAAAAAAATAAAAAATAAAAAAAAATAAACTGCTTTCATCTAAATACAACTTTTTATAACCCATGCTCAATGTCTTGGATCATTTCCCCATTTGAATGGATAGTTTATGGTTTTGAATGCATTCAGTTTTTCTTTACTCTTGAATTACATGTAAGGGTTAAAACAGTCTTCTTCCAAAATTAGGTGTAAACTTTGTACAAATTAATGTTTGGTGTCTCATCAGAAATGATTCTTCACTAAAGATGCATAGGTCATACCAATATCTATCTTTGAAATATCTGTGTGTATGCTGAGAAATTTCCCAGCTTTTTACCTTATATTGCCCAAAGTGTAACAAGCAGGGAGAGGCAGAGGAACAAGCAGACTTCTCGTTGAGCACAGAGCCTCACTTGGGGCTCTATCCCAGGACCCTGAGATCATAACCTGAGCTGAAGTCAGATGCTTAACTGACTGAGCCACTCAGGTGCCCTAACCCAGTCTTTGTTTCCTATTCTCTCTACCATGTCTAGAGAACTTTACTTATCCCATGGTTTCAGATTAAACATAACTTATTCCAGGTAACATTCCCTAAGTCCCTAGCATGGTTTATTTAGGCATCCCATTACATACTATTAAAGCATTCTGATTTTCCTTCACTTCAATTTGTACATTTATGTAAGCCACAATTCACAATTGTTGCATAAGATCTGTCCTCCCTGCTACACTGTAAACTGTGTGAGAAACATCCTGAGCTTTGTTTACTGATGTACCCTCCACACTTATCACATGCCTGGTACATGGGACAATCTCCGTTCATTTTGTAATTTGATAAATGAACACTTAGACTCCCTCTAACCCCCATATTACTATACAATTCAAATTTCACAGACAACTTTTACTGATTTCTAAATTCAACATCCTAAGTTCAATTTAACATCAGCTGTTTATTTAGATATGATATTCCTGTATCTGGTAATGTATTTAAATGTGAGATATAGTATGTGGCATTAATTTCCAAGTTGGTAACTTTAGAAATTCTCCACATTTTAAGCATTGCTATTTTTTAGCCCTAGTGGAAGTTTCTCCCATTAAAAAAGGTGAGGAGGAACGCCTCGATGGCTCAGTGGTTGAGTGTCTGCCTTTGGCTCAGGGAGTGATCCGAGGGTCCTGGAATTGAGTCCCACATCAGGGGCCCCACAGGGAGCCTGTTTCTCCCTCTGCCCGTGTCTCTGCCTCTCTCTTTGTGTCTCTCATGAATAAAGAAAAAAGAAAAAAAGTGAGGAAGTTTTGCACAAAAGTACATTGATCTCATTTAAACCTCAAAAGCCAGTGAATTTGGGGAAAATATTTCAGCTTGTAGCAATATGGTAGACAAGATATTAAAAAATGAAAACTCGTGCAACAAGTTATCAAGTAGTCAACAAATACAATTAATATCACAAGAAATGAGAAGAAATTCCTAAGGGACAAGAGAAAACAAATTTAGTCTTGAATTTGAAACAGCAGTCGCCCTGAGGTAATTTGGTGATAGCAAAAACAAAGCCTTCAGGGTTTTTTTTCCCCCCTCATGTTTCTTCAGTTTTATTAGAGAATAATTTAAATGCAATCACATTCACCAATTTAAGCTTTGAAAAATATGTACATTCTTGTCACCATCACCCTAATCAAGATATAGAACTCTTTGTAGTTAATCTTCTTCCTCCATCCTTGGTCCCTAGCAACACTAATTTGCATTTTGTCATTTTAATTTTATCATTTCTAGAATTTTATGTAAATGTAACCCTATAGTATTTGGCTTTTGAAATTCACCCATGTTGTATATAGTAGTTCATTCCTTTAATATTGCTGAGTAGTTCTTTTATTATGTGGAAATACCACAATTTCTGAATTGTGCCATAGTTGATGGTTATTTCCAGTTTGGGGAATTATGAATAAAGCTGTTTGAATAACCAAATACAAAGCTTTGTTTGAGTACATATTCATTTCTTATGGATAAGAAGATAATGATATCTAAGAATGATAGTTGAGTCACATGATAAGATTATTTAACTCTCTGAGATACTGCTAAAGTGTTTTCTAAATTGGCTATACCATTTTAATTTCCCCACCAGCCATTTATGAGTTCCATTTCTCTGCATCCTCACCAACACTTGGTTTTTATCAACCTTTTAGTGATGCGGGCAATAAAAAAGATGGAATGTCAGGCTGAAATTATGTGCCGTCTTGATATGTGGTAAAATGGGGAAGGCCTCCCACAGCCTAACCGTAAGTTCCCCTCCCCGACTCTGCTGCCATGGATAAGATTCCCATAAGAACCAACCTCCTTACCAGGGGGACCAGGCACAGTTCCTGCTTGTCCCTGAGTAGCCAGACAGAGTTATTCAGAGAAGCCAATCACAGGGATGTAGCAACCAGGGAGCACCTCATAATGCTATGAAGCTTACCTCCCACAACCCTTAATTGTTTACTGTTTCCAAGTGTTACTTCAATCTGGCCCTGCCTGGCAGGCAATGTCCTTCTCCCACAGGTTGTGAGTACATGTAACTTAAAACTGTTGATTTCAGCTGTCCTGTATCAGGTGTCATTTGTTGGGCCATCTCCGTAATTTTAGGGTAGTTATCTTTCCCTCAACAAGGCAGTGAATAGGACCTGATTAAAGCTGTGCATAAGGGTGTCTTGGGTTATTTTTAGTTTATATTTCTCTAAGATGTTGAGCATCATATACTTATTTGCTATTTGTATATCCTCTTTGGTGAAGTTTGGCTCAAAGCTGTTACCTTCCTAGTCAGCTGTAAGAGTGCTTTGTCAGATACATGTGTTTACAAAGATTTCTCCCAATCTGACTTCTCATTCATTTTCTTAACAGTGTATTTTATTTTTTAAGATTTATTTATTCATGAGAGACACACAGAGAGAGGCAGAGACATAGCAGAGGGAGAAGCAGGCTCCCTGCAGGGATCCTGACATGGGACTCCATCCCAGAACCCTGGGATCACAACCTGAGCCAAGGCAGACGCTCAACCACTGGCATCCCAGTGTTTTTGTGTTCTTTCTTTTCTTTTCTTTTTTTTTTTAATTTTATTTGAGAGACTGAGTAAGAGAGGGCACACAGGAGCAGGGGCAGAGGGAGAAGCAGCCTCCCCCACTGAGCAGGGAGCCCAACATAGGGGCTCGATCCCAGGACCCTGAGATTATGACCTAAGCTGAATGCAGACGCTTAACTGACTGAGCCACCCAGGCACCCCTTAAGTGTATTTTAAAGGGCAGAAGTTTTAAATTTTAAAAACATCCACTTGATCTATTTATTAGTTATTGAGAGAAGGGTGGTTGAAATCTCCAACCATAATTGTAGTTGGAGGCTACAAAAAATTTTTTAGTACTCTCATGTATTTGTAATCTGTTGTTAGATGTATAAACATTTTGACTATTTCCTTATGACTAATTGACTATCATTATGAAATGGCCCTGTTTGTCTAGTAATAGCCTGTCTTCTGAAATTGACTTTGACATTGATATGACCACTCCAGCTTTCTTTAGAGAGTATTATTACAGTAATTATTTCCCATCTTTTAGAAGATCTGTGGGTGTATTTAAAGTAGGCTTCCTGAAGGTCATATAATTTGGTCTTGTTCTTTCATCCAATCTAAAAATCTCTGGAGTGTTTGGGTCATTTACATTTAATTTGATTGTGGAAATAGTTGGCTTTAAAATCTACCACCTTCTTATTGGTTTCTGTTTCCCATTTTTCTTGCTTCCTTTCTTGTTGTTCTGGTTTCTTTTCCTGTATTATTTTGCACTAATTTAATTTTTGTTATGTTTCTATTTTATATCTTTCAGTGACTTATTTAAAGTATGCTTTTTTTGTTTTGGTGGTTGCCCCAAGGTTTGCAGTATAAATCTTTGACTTTTTATGGGGTACCTTCAAATAATATTACAAAACTTCAAGTAGTACAAGAACATTTTAACATACTTCTATTCCCTCTCAAGCTTTTTGTTATATATTTTACTTCTATATGTGGTAGAAAGTACACAAAACATTCTCATTAATTTTGCTTTAATTAATCCTTTTTAAAGAGGTTTCAATAATTTTTAAAGAATCATGTATGCCCACATATTTGCCATTTCTGGTGCTATTTATTCCTTTATATAGAGCCACATTTTCTCCTGGTATCATATTCCTTCTGCCTGAAGGGGCTTCTTTAACTTTTCTCACTAGTTTGCTGATGAATTCTGAAAAAGTCTTTCATTTTCAAAAGATGTTTTTTTAAAGTTTTTTGCTGGGTACCCAATTTTTAGGTAAACAGGTTTGTTATTCTTCCTTTCAACAATTTAAAGATGCCTCTCTACTATTGTTTGGTTTGCATTATTTCTGATGAGAAGTCTGTCTGTCTTTGTTCCTTTACAGAATCTTTTAACTCTGCTTTCTTAATATTTCTCTTTATCACTGATTTTTAGTAATGAGAAGGGCTATGTAGAAAAACCAAATTAGACAAATTTTTATAAGTAGAATTTGATGGATTTGGGGATATTACATCTATATACAAAAATCACTTTTATTTCTATAAAGGAGCTATGAATGGAAATTTTCATATATATGTATATATTTATATAAACGTACTATATATAAAAGGAATAGATAATTAATGAACATAGGTATAGATTAATAAAAAGATGCATCTGGGCTTCATGAAGAAGATTATAGAACTTATGTAAAATTTTAAAAAAAACTAATTTTTTTTAAAGATTTTATTTATTCATGAGAGACACAGAGAGAGGCAGAGATACAGGCAGAGGGAGAAGCAGACTCTATACAGGAAGCCTGATGTAGGACTTGATCCCTAGTCTCCAGGATCACACCCTGGGCCAAAGGCAGCACTAAACCACTGAGCCACCAGGGCTGCTCACAAAATGTAAGTTAATGGAGAGCTTTACCATCTTCTTGCTAGGAATATTCAATAAAGATTGTCCATTCTCACCCAGTTTATATTTTATATTTCATCACAATTAATTCCAACCAAAACTTTCAGTGTTTTCCTCCAGATTTTAAGACCATATAGATTAAGAAAAAGTCCCCAAAGATAACTAAGACAATTGAGGAAAAATGGAGTGTGGATTTGTCCAATAAGATATTTGAAATTTTGGGGATGCCTGGGTGGCTCAGCGGTTGAGTGTCTGCCTCCGGCCCAGGGCCTGATCTCAGGGTCCTGGGATGGAGTCCCACATCGGGCTCCCCGCATGGAGCCTGCTTCTCCCTCTGCCTGTGTGTCTGCCTCTCTCTATCTCTCTCTCTCTGTCTCTCATGAATAAATAAAATCTTTAAAAAAAGAAGATATTTTAAATTTTGTAAAGCTGTAGTAATTATAACAGTTTTAGTAATTATAACAGAATTAAAATTCTTTTTTTTAATATTTTTTTTATTTATGACAGATACAGAGAGAGAGAGAGAGGCAGAGACACAGGCAGAGGGAGAAGCAGGCTCCATGCACCGGGAGCCCGACGTGGGATTCGATCCCGGGTCTCCAGGATCGCGCCCTGGGCCAAAGGCAGGCGCCAAACTGCTGCGCCACCCAGGGATCCCCAGAATTAAAATTCTTAAGTAACTGTTGTATTTCAAGGCAGCCAGTCTATTAGATCAGAGTAGAGATCCCCTAAACAGACTATATAGAGAGTAAGATATAGGACAAATACTGCTTTATTGATTAGTGGGGAAAGAATGAATTATTTGGTAAATAATTGTAGGAATACATGGCTACCAATATAGGGGAAAATGCAGTTACAGCCTCTTTTTACACTATTCACAATCATTTTCAGGTAGATCAAAGACATAAATACGAAAATAGAAAAGAAAGTAAGATCTGTAAACACCAGTATCAACATCATCTTTGAGCTATATCTGCATTTTTAAAATATGCTTATTAAAGTTGGAGAAGCTGTGATTTAAAAGATTATCTTTATGACATTGGGGTAGGGAAATAGTTCTTGAAATACAAAATACACAAGCCATAAGACAGAAAATAAATCTGACATTACTACTAAGCACTTGAATTACTGTCTGGAATGATGGGGGATTCCTAAAGGATTGGTTGTTCATACAGACAGCAGCCCTGCAAATATGTCAGACTGGAAGCTACTTAACCATATTTTCAACATCCTGCATCTGTTGCAAAAATAGCTGCACTTTATTGGCTTAAGTATAAGGGGGGATTTATTACCTCATTGATTTGATGAATAAAGCAAACCACAGATGCCCAGAATTCTCACCAAGGAGGGGAATACAGCTGAGTTGTAGCGATGTGGAAATTCCAATCCCGAAGACTGTGAGAATTGGACACTGGAGCTAAGGCCAGTGTGCACACCCATCATGTGCATGAAGATACAGCTCATGACTGCCCCACTTCCATCCCACAAATCCAAAGTCCCTTTGTGTGTACTGAGGGACAATTCTCTGGACCTGTTTGAGAAAAAGTCAACATTAGAAAGGATTAAGAACTCTAAAACCAACACCATTGTATCCTGCAGATAATTTAGATATTCTTGTGGACAAAACACACATCAATGAGAGGCATGTGCTAGTGGTTATGGCTTGGCTGTCAAGCCTGACCAACTCCAGAGTTGTTCAGCTGCTGTACCTGAACTAGAGATGGTCTTTTCCACATGCAACCTGGAAAGCCTTTCAGCCTCAACTGGCAAAGAGTTCAAATTGCCAGTCATGGAGAATGGACAGATCATTCCAAACTCTTGTTTTCTACACTGTCCTTATCCATCCTTTCTACTCTGCCAGCCATGGTTTTCCCCAATAGAGTCATTTAGAAAGTGATTCCAGTGCTCAAATTCTTTCTTTGATGTCATTCATATCCACAGGGAAGCCTATGAGATTGAGAAGGGAAGCTGGGGGTCTGGATGCCAAGGGTACAAAGTCAAGATGTGAGGTCACACTGCCTGAAGCTCTCAATTTGCACCCTCTATGGGGGTGAACTATTGCAGTGGGCTTGTTGGAGGTGAACAGAGCCTGAGATCAAGGACGTCATCTGAGCACCCTTCCCACTCTAGCATTATTTCCCCCACCTTTTCCATCCTGATGGCATTGGTTGAGGGCTCCTGGGGCAAGTAGTTCAATCTCTGAGCCTTGGTTTCTTTGCCCAAACAGAGAAGTTAGCCTCAGGCCCTTGTTCTCAAACTGGGCACCATAGAACTTTGGGAGGTTCCAGAAGTTACTGCAGGGATTTGTAGAAAACAAAAAATCTTCAACAGGAAACTTGGGAGTTTCCAGAAGTTATTGCAGGGATTTGTAGAAAACAAAAAATGTTGAACAGGAACCCCAAGGGCTCTGAGCACTTATCCTTCATGACTCTTAGCTGATACTTTATTCTCCACTTGTAAATTTTGTGTGATTTATTTCCATGTGATTTCACTGAAAAATTGGAGAATCCCTTAAAAAATATTCATCCATCAAAGGAAAATATGAGATGATAAAGCAGAGACAAAGTTTCTTTCAATAGAAAAACAAACAGGGGCAGCCCAGGTGGCTCAGCAGTTTAGCGCCACCTTCAGTTCAAGGAGTGGTCCTGGAGACCGGGGATTGAGTCCCACGTAGGGCTCCCTGCATGGAGCCTGCTTCTCTCTCTGCCTGTGTCTCTGCCTCTCCCTCTCTCTCTCTCTCTCTCTCTCTCTGTGTGTGTGTCCCTATGAATAAATAAATAAAATCCTTAAAAAAATAACAGATTGGTATTCAGAATATACAAATGACACCTATAAGTTAACAATCCAGTAGAAAGAAGACAGTATAAAAAAACAATAGGAATTATTGAGAAAAGAAATCCTGAATGGGCAAATATAAACATGAAAATATACTCTGAGGTTCCCGCTATACTTAATAAAATTTTAAAAGTCAGACAATGTTAAGTTTCATTAAGATTGTAGTCAACAGGAGTTCTTAAACACTTCTGGTGGGAATGCAGTCCATATAACTACTTGGCAAATACATTGGCAAAATCTCATAAAGGTAAAGGTGTGCAGATCATGAGAATTAGCAATACCACACTGTGGCATATACCTTAGATAAATTCTGCCACAGGTATTTAGAGACTATGTCAGAATATTCACAGTATTCATAGTATGATGTGCATGAAATTATAAAAAAAAAATGGTAGACAAGTGACTGGAGAGGTAGAATTTTGTATATCATCCTAAGGAGCTTTATACCTTGTGAAACAAGGGGAAGCCCTGGGGACTAAAATTTTGTTTTAGAAAGATTCCCCGGGGTTGAGGGTGAGTTTTAGAAGAGGAATTAGGGATCCCTGGGTGGCGCAGTGGTTTGACGCCTGCCTTTGGCCCAGGGCGCGATCCTGGAGACCCGGGATCGAATCCCACGTTGGGCTCCCGGTGCATGGAGCCTGCTTCTCCCTCTGCCTGTGTCTCTGCCTCTCTCTCTCTCTCTCTCTCTCTCTCTGTGACTATCATAAATAAATAAAATAAAAAATAAAAAAATAAAAAAATAAAGAAGAGGAATTAGAAGATGACAAAGGTAAGGCACAAGGACTGGTTAGGCCTCAACCAATGCCACTGGTTAGGGACAGTGTAACAGTCCAGGAGAGAAACAGGTTTACAGGGAAGAAATAGTGTTGGAGAGAAAGGAGAGACAGAAAAGACAAATACCAAGGAAAAAAAAATCAAAGAATAGTTGATTAGCTGGTATGTGTCTGTCTCGGATGGATGATAGTCATCAAAGAATGTTAATATTAGTCGTGTAGAAAGTCACTTTTGAAGAACCATGTCTTCAAATGGGTCAAATAGGATAAATAATCTCCCATCTGTAATTCCAGATAATTAAATAAATATGTTGATTTGTTAACATTGCTCATTTTTGTCATGGAGTTAAAGACTATAGAATTGGTGTTTTGGTTGTTTTCTCTTAAAAGTGAAGCATACAATTATTAATATGAAATAATCTATATAATTATGATAGAAATGTAGAATAGACACTTATTTGCTGTGCAGTCTCATACTTCTCTTCCTTTGGGGACTTCACCCATATTTCCTAATGGACAACAATGCCTTTCCTTTGTGAGTGAGTCACGTTGTTTTAAGTGACATGAATTCAGGTGTGGATCCACTTACCTTATAACTCATTCTCCTTATTCTCAGATACTGATTGACAAGTGAGCAGGTGACCCAACTGTGGACAAGGAGTTGGGTTGTTTTGTTTTGTTCTATTCTGGTTTGTCTTAAGGAGTTTGGTCTTTTTTGAGAAAAAGAAACCTCTTTTCTTTTCCATGGTAGCTACCAAAAGAGATGCTCTTTTACTCTCTACAATGTAAATATGAGGATTCAAGTCTGGAGCTGATAGTTATTTGTGCCTGAGTGAAAAGCTCCCATGTGAACCCAGAGAAAAAGCCAATATCTCAAAGGGCACAATGGTAAAAACAGTATGTGAATTGCTGAAGTAAGCTTTTTCCAAAGCCAGATCTACCTGTGGACTTTTCAAATGTGTGAACCAAAATACTGCCATTATTATCAGAGGCTGTATGGTATCATGATATACTCAGAAAATTGTGTGTAACTTTTTTAGGAAAAATTACCTTATTTCTTTAATCTCTTCTTATGGCAAAGAAGAACTATTCAATAACTATGATTTTTAACCATAACACTTTGAAACATTCAAAAAGCTATTAGTACTGTGTTATTATTATACAATTCAAACCAACTGAATTCTACATAGAGGGTATCGATAGCTTTTGACTTTCCTGGACCAAAATATCATTTAATATAAATGAAAGTGGCTTTTTAAATCTGAAGTCACGTAGAAAAATTTATGACAAAGCATTAGCATTTAAGACTGGATTGTGAAGAGTAATGGCAATTATACGCTTTCCTGTTTCATTAGGAAGGTGAATCAAGATGAACAGGAAAATAGCTCAGGAAAGCACTTCCCTCAAACACACAAAACTTACACATTTTAACAAAGGTAAATCATAAGACTTTTCAGAAAAATTGTTAGCCTTTCCCCTAATAGTACAGTTTTAGTTGATTAAATTGTAAAAGCTAAAGTCGAAGGAGAACTGTTTTTTCTTTTTTTTTTTTTTTAATTGTTTTGGTATATCTTTGAAGTTACGAGATGGTCAATGTTGTTTTTTTTTTTTTTTTTAAAGATTTTATTTATTCATGAGAGACACAGAGAATGAAGCAGAAACATAGACAGAGGGAGAAGCGGGCTCCATGCAGAAACCGGATATGGGACTCGATCCAGGGACTCCAGGATCACACCCTGAGCCAAAGGCAGACACTCAACTGCTGAGCCACCCAGGCATCCCAATGGTCAATGTTAAAATATATTTGGTGGTTTAACAATAACATTTTACTTCCAGGATAATGTTCTCACACTTTATAGCTCTGAGAATGTACTTTACGCATGGGAACTAAAAATATTATGCTATGAGAGAGAAACTGAAGCGAAAAAGTTCAAAAGGTATTTCATGAGGGATTTTCTTTTTGTTGGTTTTTGTTTTGTTTTTAGGTTTTAAAAAAGGATAAGACTGTTTGGATTATTTGTTCTGATTTTGTAAAACAAAATACTAATGAATACATGTTAACCTTCAGGTTATCAACATTCTTGCTTAAGATAGATTTATGGTAAAAATAGACTACTGAACTGTCCTGTTAAATTTTTAAAGATGAGTTTGGAGGAGTTACAAATAACTTCCTCTACCCTTAGGTCAAAAAGAATATGTAAACTTGAATATTTTAGATAAGGGTGCTTATTATAGCTTCAACTTTCATACTTCCTATAAAATGACTATAAGAATATATAATCTCTTTTCTGTTTTTATTATGAATATATACCACATGTTCATCTTTCAACATGTTAGAACATTTTCATTCTGACAATTTGAAAAGTACAAAGAGCAAATTTGTACTAAATTCATAACAAAGAAATAACCTTTAATGTTGTGTGTTATGTATCTAACTTTTGTCTTGTGTTTTTATGTGATTGTGTGGGTTGTTAAAAATAAATGTTATTTTTTAGTTGTAGTTTTTATTTTTCATTAAACTCATGTGCTTTTCCCAGTTCATTAAATATTTTTTCCAATGCACAATTTGGATTTTAATAGCTACAAAATATTTCCTTTTATTTTTTTAATTTTTATTTTTGTAAAGATTTTACTTATTTAAGAGGGAGTTAGAGCGTGTGCATAAGAGCAGGGGGAGGGAGAAGCAGACTCCTCACTGAGCAGAGAGTGCAATGTGGGACTCCATTCCAGGACACCAGGATCATGACCTGAGCTGAAGGCAGACATTTAACTAACTGAGCCACCCAAGTGCCCCCAAAATATTTCCTTTTAAAAATTTAAGTATTTGAACTTCAACATGCCAGGTACAATACCATAATCTTTTAAATAATTTTCTCTCTGGGTTTATTTTGCTGATTTATAAAGTTCCTAAAAACAGTAAGTGTCATGATAAACACTTCTACACAGAAATCTTTGATGATATGTACTATTATTTCCTTAGGAAGTATTTTCAGGGTGACAGTGATTAAGGTAATTGGTATCTATTCCTGTCTTTATGTCTGTAAAAGTTACATTCATCTGTAGGAGTCTCTGTTTAAGTGTAAACTCATCATTATGGAACTTTCCTTGGCCTTCCTCCTGTGTTTAGTCTTTATTTCTTGGGTCCCATGTTTTTCTTTCCTTGCCATGCTCTGATGTTTTCATGGAGCTCATTTGCTCAGTCTAGAGGCTCTCCAGAATTTTGCCTGAAAAGCTTGGCCCCCTTCATAGCTCCAGCTCTCCCAGTGGGTACATGCCAACCTATGGCTTTTTCCTTCCTTTTGCACAGGTAACCCTGTTTATCTGATTTCCATTTGCCAGATATTTGTTAAAACCTCTGCTGGTAACCCTTCACCCCATTCTCTTCATGGTTTAAAGTTTTAATATTTCTTTGTTGTCATTGTAAGTGGGAGCTATGGAGAGTAGAAAAATGTATTTCTTAACAACGGAAGATCTGGAGGGCGCCTGGGTGGCTCAGTGGTTGAATACGCCTTTGGCTCAGAGCATGATCCCAGAGTTCAGGGATTGAGTCCCACATTGGGCTCCCTGCATGGAGCCTGCTTCTCCCTCTGCCTATGTCTCTGCCTCTCTCTCTGTATCCCTCATGAATAAATAAATTAAAATCTTAAAAAAAGAGATCTGCTTCATTAACTTAAATATTTGTATCAACTTCAGGAAAAAAAAATACAAAGTCGGTACAAGGTAACTAGAGAAAAATTCAAACATTGCAGAGGTTCACCCTTACTTTCCTCTCACCGCTTATTAGGTCTACACATAAGTATTATACATCTATCCAGAAAAGCAAAAACATTGACTAAGCGGGGTGGGAATTAAGACATAGCATAACAATGAAAGCAGCAGAAAAAGAGCTGGGTAGGGAAAATCCATTTGTTGTAGAATTGATTGTCACACTAAGGTCAGAGTATGCCACATAAGCTGGGGTGATGGCAAAATAAATTAAGTCCTTTGGATCTAAGATCGCTGCTCCTGTGTTGATTATACATTCTAAACTGAACCATGCCATTCATTTCAGCAGTGCCACCATATGTGGCAATCGAAAGGACCATTAATGGAGACAGCATTTGCTTTTTCTTTGAACACACAACATCAGCAATACTTTATACACATCTTATAAACACAATTCCATGGACCAGACATATCTTACAGGCCTTGGCTCATTCATTGCAATTTGTTGAATCCTCAAATTGCTAGCACATACTTTAAAAAACAAAACAAAACAAAAAAAAACATCCTTTCAATAAAATAAAATCCACTTTTATTTTTATGATCATATTTAAGAAAGTATCTCCCCAAATGGTATGGGTCTCAAAGTGGCAGAGATGTTACGTGCTTCCCATTTGAATGACCAAAGATCTCAGGCAATGTATGCATTAATCACAACTACTGGGACACCTGGGTGGCTCAGTGGTTGAGTGTCTGCCTTTGGCGCAGGGTGTGATCCTGGAGTCCCAGGATCGAGCCCCACGTCAGGGTCCCCACAGGAAGTCTGCTTCTCCCTCTGCCTGTGTCTCTGCCTCTCTGTGTGTCTCTCTTGAATAAATAAATAGAAGCTTAAAAAAACAAAACTTTAAAAAAATCACAACTATTTACTGTTCAGGTTCAGATGTTTGTTCAATACATAGAGCTAGAATCAGACTGTGCCTTAGTTTAAAGAGAAAATAATTCAGGATGAACATATCCATAAGTTCTGGCTCAAGCAATCTATTTTTGAAGGAATAAATGCCATTTTGTTTCTAATTGGAGGAAATAATGCTTAGGATCGAACCTATTGACTTCTTGGAATTGAAGTCTAGAACACGTGACATTCCTCTCTAAATAATGCATTTGCTAATAGAAACAATCCACCAAGATGTTGAGCCAACACTTCTTTTGGAAGGTAGAGTTCTTTGGAATTTACTGAAAGTGGAAAATTGATTACATTGGGCACAGAGGACATTTATAGTAAGAGAAACACTTTAGATAAGACAAGACTTTTATAAACCAGAAAAGACCTAACATTTAAGAGTGTTTCAGAAAAACACTGTAATGTATTTTCTTATTTTTAATAGGCATTAAAAAGATTGCTGTATCGATACTAACAGAAATTAGGTGGTTAATTGAAGATTTAACTTAAAAGACAAACTGCTCTAACGTTGGTTTTAGAATTTTTCTTTGCGATGTACAGTTTAACTTTGTGGTCTGGCAAGTGCCCAATAGCCATTTATCTAGTATGCATACCTTTCCACAGCTGGATTTTCAAATATGCTTATAAAGTTCATATGACAGAACTATCCTAAAAATAAATATGTCAGCAGGCTTTGCTTTATTGTATGCATTTCTTCTGGATGTAACCTAACGAGATACAAACAGAAGACACTCTAAGACATCCTGCCAAAGCTATTCAAGTATAGCATCGTTTGAGACTGTGGAAGGTGATTTAGAAACACCTGGGTTGAATATTTATATCTCTGCCTTAGGTCCTAAAAGCCTTGCAGTTTTATAGTCCTTTCGGGAAAAGACAGGAACTACATTAACACTTGTTAGTGTAACAGTTAATGCACTTACTGCTGAGAAAGACTTTGTAAAAATTTGAAAATTATGCAAAAAAAAAAAAAATAAGGGAAGACTAAAAAGGATTAATGTTTGATCAGCGTTTACACTTTTAAGGATATATTTGAGAAATATCTTTTGAACTTGGGGGCATGAAAAAAGATGCATTGGAATAAAATTCTAATTATAATCTGATGAGCATCATTATTTGCAGTAATATTTAATGGAATGCAGCTATGAGTCCCAGCTAACATTGAAACAACAATTAAGATACTCTGCTCAAGCTTGCTTCATGTAGTCCTCTTGGAAACTGTCTCTTTAACCATATTAATTTTACATTCTCTTTCCCCCGCTCCCTCCGTACATCTGTTTGATTTAACTTGCAGCTACACAAGACAAAAAGCTTAATTAGATAGAAGAATATGAGCTGATAGATCAATAGGGAGAAGAACCATAGTTTCTTTCTCTCTGCACCAATCATGTATTTACATTTAACAGCCATCATCTAGAAGAAAAGTGTCTTTACCTTTCTTGTCAGGAAGAATAATTTTCAGCCAGTTAGCTCATAACCTTCCTTTCTTTCTTTCTTTCTTTCTTTCTTTCTTTCTTTCTTTCTTTCTTTCTTTCTTTCTTTCTTTCTTCTTTCTTTCTTTTTTCTTTCTTTCTTTCTTTTTCTTTCTTTCTTTTTTTCTTTCTTTCTTTCTTCTTTCTTTTTTTTTAGATTGTATTTATTTGTTTGAGAGAGAGCACAAGTGAAGTAAGGGGCAGAGGGAGAAGCAGACACTCCGCAGAGCAGGGAGCAGGGGCTTGATGAGATCAAGCCCATGAGATCATGATCTGAGCCAAAGGCAGATGTTAACTGAGCCACCCAAGTGCCCCCATAATGTATTTTTTCAAAATGGAAACGTTTATAGGTTATCAGATAAGACAGTAGCCCTGGGAAGTGCCAGCCTTTGAAAAAGCCTCCTCCCAGACAAAAGAATGTTTATCAAAAATTACAAAGCACCAATCATTGCTAAAATACTTGAATACTTACTTGCTCTGACACACATCTCATTTAAACCTCAACAATACAATTTGGTAGATACTTGTATTATCTTATCTCACTGATGATATGTCCGTATCAATTATCCATTGTGATGAACAAACTACCTCCCAAGTTAATGGCTTCAAACCTCAACCCTGAATTTTTTTTTTTAATGTTTTTATTGGAGTTCAAATTGCCACCATTTAGCATAACACCCACTGCTCATCGTGCCAAGTGCCCCCCTCAGTGCCCATCACCCAGTCACCCCAACCCCCCACCCACCTCCCTTTCCACTACCCCTTGTTCGTTTCCCAAAGTTAGGTGTCTCTCATGTTTTGTCACCCTCACTGATATTTTCACTCATTTTTTCTCCTTTCCTCTTTATTCCCTTTCACTAATTTTTATATTCCCCAAATGAATGCGACCATATAATGTTTGTCCTTCTCCAACTGACTTACTTCACTCAGCATAATACCCTCCAGGTCCATCCACTTCGAAGCAAATGGTGGATATTTGTCGTTTCTAATAGCTGAGTAATATTCCATTGTATACATAGACCACATATTTATCCATTCATCTTTCGATGGACACCGAGGCTCCTTCCACAGTTTGGCTATTGTGGACATTGCTGCTATAACCGTTGTCAATCCTGAATTTAACATGGTTCTGTGGATAGCAGTTTGGGCGGGGCTTTGCTAGCTAGCCCTTGTGATCAGCTGATGAGTCAGAGCTTGACTGGTCTGTGAAGGCCTTAGCCTCTCTACAATGTGTCTCATTCTCCAGCCTATAAACTGGGGTTGGGGGGGGGTGGGGGGGTGGGAGGGGTGGAAGGGGAGCGGTGTTTGCTCATGGGGGAAGGGGTAGTCTCAGGGTTCCAAAAGCTCTAGAGTAGAGGCTCTATGATCTCTTGAGGCCCAGGTTTTGAACTAGCACAACCTCATTTCTAGTGTATTCTGTTGGTCAAAGAAAGTCACAAATCCCACCAGGTTTCAAATGTGGTGGGGTGTGTGGTGGGGGGAAGTGGACTCCACTTCTTGGAGAGAGATTCATTGTGACTATTTTTGTATTCAACCACTCTTTCTGAGACAAAGTTGTCATTACTTGCCAAAGATCACACAGTTAATAAGTAACTAGACTCTCATACACTGCTGGCAGGTATTATATATCTACTTTGGCAGTTTGACATTTTTTCTGAGTTACTTGTTTTACTATTAAATTGTAAGAATTCTTTATATATTCTGGATACAAGTCTTTCATCTGGCATGTGTTGTGAATATTTTCTCCCAGTTTTTGGCTTGCCTTTCCATTTTCTTAATAGCATTTTTTAAAGAGCAAATGTTTTTCATTTTAATGAAGTCCAATTTACCAATGATTTTCTTTTATGTCTTGTGCTTTTGGTGTTCTGTTTAAGGAAGTGAGTGAATGAAAAGTGGCTAGAAGAGTCAAAAGTGTATAGTCATAGAGGTGTAAAGGTATATAGCCTGACATGATCCAAGTGTTCTGTTTCAAAACAAATTTTGAATTCTATTTAATAAAATAACCTTACTTGCCTTAACATAAAAATAATGCCTTACATATAAGTGAGTTTATCTGATGCTCCAGGATAAAGGCCCACATTTATTCCATAGCACAGGACTGGACACTTTTAAAACACAGAAACTATGGATTGTGAATCAGAGAACTGAATAGCTCACTTGCCTCAGGACCACGACATTATTCATAATGTGCTTTAGAGCCAATAAAAGCGATAAGGCTACAATTAAAAAGAAAAAGCACTGTTGCAGTGCGTGTGTGTGTGTGTGTGTATGTATACATATATATACACACATTATATATATATAATGAATTCTACTACCTTAATTTTCTTTGACCATTAACTATATTAGCTTTCTATGTAGATTCAACTATTCAACTGCTTAAATATGTCTAAGCTACTAACAAACCTTCCTGAATGAATAGCAGATGAACAACTGAATATAAATGAAAACAGATGCCTCAAAAAAGAGGATCCCAAATTGTCATCAACTCTTCACCATCACTACATGTTTTCTCTAACAAGCTCATATGCCCACAGCACATTGCCAAAGTTTATTGACTTCTTCCAAAATTTCTGTATGAAATTATGATGATGATCTCATAGAGTTCAGGGTTGCTGACTAAAGAGCACATCTCCACAGGATATTTTTTCAAAGAAGCTGGTGCCCCCAGCGGTGCTGGGGAGGGAGGCACACAGATGCATTTGAGGACATCACTAGCCTAAACCCTGCTATATGATTTGAAAATCTTCCAAAGTTTGACTTCTTTCAAATCTGAAAATCTGGAGTTACTCCATGATCCAGAGACACAAGGCAACCAAACAACAATACCCACTGGCCCCGTATTTGGAATCCATATTCTCATGCCTTTTATATATAGAAAAAAATGTATATATACATAAAAAATGTAAAATATATATGATTTTATATATGACCTATTGAAATATCAATATTTTTCTCATTATAAACACATACTTGCACAATAAATGTATTCATGATATATTGGATGGGTACTTACATGACATGAAAGACACATAAAATAACATAAAACCATGGGTTCCGCTCTAGACGTATCTGCTTTAGATTTAATGTCTGTTTAAATTTACGTACAAAACATGCTTAAGCAGTGATAATAGTTTAGATGGTAAATGACTGAAGGTGGTATGATACTGAGTTTTTATCCTCGTTGGACAAATCCTGGGACACAGAAAATTCATTTTATACTCGTTTCTATACATACAGATGGATTTAACCACTTAAATAATCTCATGGGTCTATTGCTCTGATTTTACCTATGTCTGTATGTTTTCTCAACTCTTTTTCTGGCAAAAACTGTGGAAATTTTTTTTTAATTGTTAATTTTCAAAGACAGCTTAAGAGAGGGAGACATTCAGATACATAAGCAGAGAGCTACTGGAACCCACACAGATGGGGTTGTGAGCAGCATTGGTAATACTGCATACAAACAAAATTAATTCTTAAAAACCTAGGCCTATTATAACAAGTGCTAAAATTATGGCTCAGTTTGATAGAAACATGTCCAGCTCAAAATTTAATTTCAGGCAACTCTTTACTAAGCAGAATTATAACAACTATCTTATCTGTGCCTTTTGTGTACTTACTTATTTTCTTATTGTTCTAATTGATTAAGGCACTAGACTTCTCTGAAAAATCGCCAATGAATTTAAAAGCAGTATTTTTAAAATTATTTATATTTGGAAATGTCCTTAATTCTGAAGAAGTGTGCAGCATTAACATAAATGGCTAACTTTCTTAAAAGATTAATATTAACCTATCTCCCAGTTTAAAATATAGTAAATAATCCCATGTCCCAAAGACAACTTCTAATACAAGTCCTCTTCGAGGCTTTTTTTTTTTTTTTTGGGGGGGGGTGCATTTTTACATAACTGTGACCATTCTCTATATACAGTTTATATCCTGCATCTTAAACTTTAATGTTTGTTCTGTATTACCAAAATTTCATGCATTTAACTTAAAAACCCATCCAGTGACTATACTGTGATTACTTTAATCTCATAATATTGCACATTTAAATTTGCCATTATAAAAATGCTCTAGGGAGCATCTTACTTAATTTCAGATTATTTATTTTACTTAGAGTACCAGTCAGAGTTCAACCAGAGAAGCAGAACCTATAGGAGATATACAAGACTTACTATAACAAAGTGGCTCACATGATCATGGAGGGCAGCTAGGCAAGTGTGGAATCCATTGGGCAGGCTGTCAGGAAGGGCAGGCTGGAACTCTCTGGAATGGGCTGAAACGGCTGTCTGCAAGCAAAGCTTTGCCTTCTGGGAAGCTTCAGCTGCTTTCAGGTCCTTTTAACTGAATAAGACCCACTCAAATTATCTTATAATCTCTTTAATTTACAGTCAGTTGATTATGGACTTTAATCACATCTAAAAAATAACTTCACAACGACACCTTGATAAGTGGTTCTGAGTAACTGGGAACCGTAGCTTAGCCAAGCAGGCACATCAAAAGACCATCGGCGTTAAATTTTCAAAAGTAAAATTACTGAGTAAAAGGGGATGAAATAAGAATATATATATATTCATATTTCTTTCCTAAGGGGTCATCATGATTTTTTCAGGCTTTCTAATTCCATTCTTGCCTTTTTTGGGGGGTAGGTACCAGATTGCTTACCCTACTACACTATGAATCAGTAACACACTTGGGAGTGCCCCAAAATAAAAAAGCTCTAGTGTCTCAAAATAAGCACATAATTTCCTGGTAGCAAGTAATTAAGGACTCTGATTTCCCAGGACATTTTGTCTTCCTTCTCCATTTAAACATGTAGTGCCTGAGTGCTGAACCTTACTGAGTAACAGCCCAGATATATTTATAGGTGGGAATATAAATTACTAAATATTATTTACTTTTTATAGAAAATGTCTGAGACATTTTGGGGTGGAGAGATAGAAGTATTAATCCTGTCCTCAAAAACTCTAAAGACAGTAATTTTCTTTCTTTCTTTTTTTTTTTTTTAAAGATTCTATTTATTCATGAGAGATAGAGAGAGAGAGAGAGAGAGAGAGAGAGAGAGAGAGAGAAACAGAGACACAGGCAGAGGGAGAAGCAAGCTCCATGCAAGGTGCCCAATGTGGGACTTGATCCCCAGACTCCAGGATCACACCCTGGGCTGAAGACAGGCGCTAAACTGCTGAGCCACCCAGGGATCCCTCTAAAGACAGTAATTTTCAAACAAATACTAGATGTTATATTCATAGTTAAGCTCATTTTAATATATTTCTCTGGGAAATGAGGTCAATCCACATCCTTAAAATCTACATAACCATAAATAAAAGGCAGACTTTCTGAGGCCCTTGCGGTTTCAGTAGATGTGTGCGAAAGTCCACATTATTTTATCTTTAGAAAATAAAAGCAGAGGTTAGTGGGGTGGTTAACTGGATGGATTTGGGGATGAGCATTTATTTAGCTGAATTCTTAGTTCTACCATGTACCACTTTTTAAAAGCTGGACAAATCGTCTCCCAAGCCTCAATATTCTCACTTGTAAAGCAGAGTTAATACTTTGTTTCCTTTCTGTCCTCTACCCCTCATCCCAAAGTCTCAAGCAGTTTAGGGGCAGGACAGAAAGTGAAGCTGGTTTACAAAACTGTCTGTCTTTTAGTTCTTCAAAGCCTCAAACTTTCAGAGAATTTATGTTTTGCAGGAAGCAGGAAAAGGGTGGGGTATCATTTGAAGACAGAGATAGAGTGCCTTGAAAAAAACATAAAGGAACAAATGCTCCTCCAGTACACACAGAAGGTCTCCAAAGCTGAGGGAGAACAGGAGGGGCCTTGTGGATCCTGAGAACAGAGAAGTCTGTGTCCTTCTTTGCATTAGGATCTGGAAAACTGGCAAGGCTCCCCAAAGGGGCAGACACTGCAAGGCTTCCAGCAGGGGTTAGGGGGGCAAAGCTTAAGTAGGCTCATGGTAGGTTTTTAAGGTGTAAGAGTAGCTAAGAGCTGGCAAAGCTGAAGAAGCCACACAGACAGCGTCAAAGGATAACTCTGGTCATTGCAAGCATGGATACAGATGACCAGAAGCCCTGATTATCATTTCATGTGACAATAGAACCAGAGCATAGAACTCAGATTCTTTGGCAGATATCTCTTAATACTTCCTGCCTATTTATGGGCTTTGCTTGATCAGTTATATCTCATTTCAAGAATTTTGGATTTTTTCTTTTTACTGGCTTTTGCCCCGGGATATGCTCAAATCCCTTTCATACCCTCAAGTGAACATCAATAATTTCTCTTGATCTGATCATCCCATCAAGTTCTTCCAGCCTCCCTTTTCTTTGATGTCATAGTTCTTATGAGTGCAATGACCCTTGATGTGCTCACTTTCTTAAGTCCTATACACTCCTCAACTGATTACAATTTGGCTTATTTTCTCTTCATGGAGGAAAACTATTTTTGCTGGGAAGAGAATGGCCTCTGACCAAATCCAAAGTTCTTTTTTGTGTGTGTGTGTGTGCTGCACCCTATTTAACCTCTGAGTAGCATTCGACACTGTATGTCACCATATATCAAAGATTTTGTATTTTTTAAGACTTTTTTAAAAGGAGGGAAGTACAGAGATTTCCACATAGTTCCTACCCACTCCCCCACCCGCCACCACCACACAGCCTCTCCCAATGTCAACATCACTCACTGGAATGGTACCTTTTTTTTTTTTTTTTTTTTTTTTACTAAGGATAAACCTACATTGACTCATCATGACCACCCAAAGTTCACAGTTTACCTAAGGATTCATTCTTGGTGTTGTACATTCTGTGGGTTGGACAAAAGCATAGTGACACATAACCATCATTTATAATATTGTCATGTTTTTGCTGCACTAAAGAGGATTTGTATTTTAATCCAGCACTGTACAGGGATGTTTTTAAAAGTAACCATAAAGCAGTATTTCTAGAAGTAGAAGTCACATTACCCCTCCTTCTTGAGACCTGCTCCAGTGTTGTATACTGGATCCTGCAGTTGATGTCCCTATTAAGTGCCTATTCTCCTGAGCTAAGACTTACTTTGTCATTCCTCATTTCTTTCTTTTTTCTCAACTCTCAAATCCAAGTGGATGCCAAGTCCTGTTGCTTCTACCTGAGACATATTTCATGGCCATTTTTCTTCCCTCCAGCTTCTACTAGGTAGAAAGCTCTCATTTCTCTCTCAGAATATTTAATAATCCTTATTTATTTTCCTATTACCAGACTTCCATACACTAGTGAAATCTCACACTATAAACCAAAGGCAATGATTTGCGTGTCTTCCCACAAGTTCTCCATCGTCTCTCATTAGTGTCTCTCAGCAGTCCTTAGGATATCAGAGTCTCTCCCTGTATCTCAAAGGGTGGTCCCTGGAGTAGCAGAATTAGCACTCCAGGGAACTTGTTAGTAAGGCAAAGTGTTAGGTCCCTCCACAGATGTACTGAGGGTACAATCCTTGAGTCTGTGATTTAGCAAGCCCTCCTCCAGGTGATTCTGAGGCTGAACCTCAGAGAGTGAGGAGAACCCTTCTGTTCTGGTTGCTACCAAACCTTGAAGTCTGTCCTGAATTTCTATTTCTCACACACTTCATGCTCTTCTCGCATTGACCTTCTTGCTCATCCTGTAAATGGCAGACTTCAAGACTGTTCTTTGTAACTGGAATCTCACACTTGCATTTTCTTTTTTTTTCTTGGAAAATTGCTGATATTTTTTCAATATCGACCTCAAAGACTGTGAGAACCCTAACTTCTCTCAAGAAAAGTATTTGCCCTGTCCTCCATGGGCATTCTGTTCACATCCCCATAATAGCATTTGCCATGCTGCATTTTAATTTATCCATCTGTCTACCTATCTATAATATTTAACTCCAAGGACTGAATTCCTCAGGTATACAGACTGAGTAAGGTCTGTTCATCATTATACCCCTAGTGGCTTAGCTTGTTGTTTTCTGTTTTTCTCTTCTTCTTCCTTTTTTTTTTTCTTTCTCTTTCCATAGAGGATTTAAGACAGTTGGAAAAATATTTCTGAAATGTTATACTCAGCACCATAGTGGTAACTGTAAAACTTGGCAACTATTACAAGTGTGTAAAAGTATCGTGTATCAGACTAACCGGTTGCCTGTTGCTCTTTTGCCCACCTGCATACATAAAATGACAGTAATTATTTGATAGGTAGACTGATTCCTCTCACGTTCTTACCATATGTTATTTCTATTCCTACTTTATCCATGGGTCCCTGTAGGCCTCTTTATACAACTTCCTATGTGACCCCAAGATTCTGACAACAAGGTTATAATATTTCCCAGGTGATTTCTCTCCACTGTCCAAAATCCTATTGCTTTAGGCTCAGTACTTTCAATTCCCTCCCCTGTTTGTTTGTAAGATTGCCCTTCTCATGTAAAAGGATATTGTGTGGGTGAAGAGAAGCAATTAAGCAAATAAGACCCCTTGCTACCACCTCAGGGTCTGCTCTTGGTTTGATTGCCTCTTTCACTAAAATACAGCCCTCTGTCTGTGCTCATATTTTTACATGAAGACAGACATTTTTTTTAAAGACAACATTGCTCCTGGTGTAAAAATATATTAGTTTACAAACAATGGGAGCTACTTGCTATTTGCAGATGAGATGAGGAAAGGTTTGCTATCACTTTGTACTCACTAAGAGCATCTTTGAGTTCCCGTAGCTTGATGTTAAATTGTTTAGTCAATTACTTCATTAAAGCACAAAACTCAATTCAATAGCTTAAAAACTGAATGTAGTTTCGACTGGTAAATGTGCTTTCACAGAGAGAAAGAATCATGTGACTTGTTTCAGAGAAATGAAATTAAAAAGTTAAGTCAAGAGATTATTTTAAGTACCAATAAAACAAGTTGGAACCCTTTCCGATTAATATCTAACAAAACCAAATCAACTAATAATTCTTAAGCAGCATTTTTATCTCATCATTGGGTATTTGACATTCCTTGATTACTTCCACAGATTCATTTTACATGAGATGCAGAAAACCCCATCTGCAAAGCCAGAAGCAGAGTGACTTCTTCAATGTAATTTTCATTGTCATTGAAAGTGACAGATTTTTGACAAAACTCAGCATTCGCTCTGAACTATTATAGCAGTTCATTTTCCAACAGCAAGTAATTCCAACTCGACACAGTGCTTGATGTAGACATCCAGTTCATGTGCTAAATCTCGTAAACCCCTAACTGTTCAATTTACTTCATATGGGGAAAACTGGGTCAACCTGGAACAATTTCGTACAGAAAAGAAACAGAGCTGCTACAACACTTTGAACTCCAGGTAAGTGAAAGACATAAAGTTGATGTGTTTCTGATGTTCCATTTCAAGATAATAACAATGGATCTATTCTTAAAGAAATACATAAAACTAAAGCTTTTTGAGTCAGATCATCTACCAAAAGGCTACATTTGGAGACCAGTTGCTCAGGGTGCCGAGGTGCTGCCCATGTATCTCAATCTGCTGGAATGGCGCACTAGAGGCCATATAACACGATGCTTTTTTTCCCTGCAGGCTCTGAAGGATCCTCTTCATTCCCATGTCAAAGGTGCAAGAACCACATCCTACCACACATTTCTTCACTTGAACTCCTTGGCTTCTCCCCAGGGCCAGAAATCATTAACCAGTTACTATAGATTTGCCTTCGCTGAGCATATCCAAATGTTTGTCCCCAATTTTGCCTATCATGTTGGTGTTTGCATTATGATTATTCAGGGGCAGGAGATTAATCAGCCTTTCTGTACTTTAAAAAATAGAGGGAGGGATTAGGTTGACTAAAATTGTGTGGAAGGAAAAGGTGTAGCAGTTTGCCTTCTACCAGAGGAGGCCTAGGAAGGAGAATTTAGTTTTATATCATGTTGTCTTTTCCAGTATTGAAAAGAGGTAATCAGACTCAGTGATAAATTCAACATCAGAATTATGTTCTGATTTGCTACTTCCCAGCTGTCCTCTCAGAGGGGTTCCCTGAACACCTAGGGAAGGGCTGGCTGAGCCTCCTGGGAAGGCAGTGATGTTTGGAGGGTGAGCTCTCCTTGTGAGAGGTTGTGTGTGTGCTGTGTGTGGTTTCATCACCTCTCTGCAATCCTTGCAATTTAGCTCAGAAAATTAGGTAGACCAGAGAGCTGCTTGGGATCTTGTTTGTAGGGGATATCACAGTGCATCTGACTGGCCAAGGTGTTGTCAGGTGCCTGTGGAATCATGGAGAAAGTACGTTGCCTTCTCTGAAGGGATTTAATAACCACACTCTCCCTCATGGGACCAACTACTTTGAATGAATATTAGGATAAATTACAGAGGGAAACTGAGGAACTTAATCCAATATTGGTAATTTTTCACTCATTATTTCAAAAATATTTTTGAGAAAAGTATATATTGTGCTAAATATTACAGTCTAATTGAGGAAGATGTCTAGACCTATTAAGGTCACTGAAAAGTATAAATTCTGAAATAGAAGGTTTTAAGCCCACTTGGGGGGAGAAAGGCATAAAAGATAATCAAAGCCAAAGAATGTTCTAGTTAACTGATGATATAATATTTCTAACACTTCCTGTTTTTCTCTTACCTTTTCCCAGCCAGAGAGAGAGAGAGAGAAGATAAATAGAAATAGCATCAGATACACTATGAGTGGTTAGATATTTATAGCTAATTATATTAGCTATAAATACAGATATTTATATTAAACCCACTTTTTTCTTTCTTTCTTTCTTTCTTTCTTCTTTCTTTCTTTCTTTCTTTCTTTCTTTCTTTCTTTCTTTCTTTCTCTTTCTTTCTTTCTTTCTTCTTTCTTTTCTTTCTTTCTTTCTTTCTTTCTTTCTTTCTTTCTTTCTTTTTCTTTCTTTCTTCTTTCTTTCTCTTTCTCTTTCTCTTTCTCTTTCTTTCTTTCTTTCTTCTTTCTTCTGTTCAATGAAATGGCTTTATTTGACTAACATCTCAGGATAGGTGGAGGGAGGGGCCATTAGATGCCTCTAGGCTCCTGATAAAAGGATCTGAGTAGGTAGCCTTGGAGAAAGGAACTCCTCAGAATGTCCCAAAAAAACAGTAAAGGGAAAATGGGATTTTCCAGCTTCTTTATGTAAAACTACATTTCCTAGCATTTTGCTAAAGGTTAATCCTGAGTGATGATGCTTCAAAATAATTTGCTTAAATGTTTTCATCTTGTTTTAATCCTGTAGTAGCTTAAGATATCAATAAATCCAGCTTTATTCTAAAGTCTGTATAAGGCAGCTTTACCCAATTGTTCACAGAATGGTAAAATTAGCATAAGGAAATTTAAAAGTCCTTATTTAATATGGTAACTGGTTCTTTTTTTATTTTTATTTTTTTAAATTTATTTATGATAGTCACACACAGAGAGAGAGGCAGAGACACAGGCAGAGGGAGGAGCAGGCTCCATGCACCAGGAGCCCGACGTGGGATTTGATCCCAGGTCTGCAGGATCACACCCTGGGCCAAAGGCAGGCACCAAACCACTGCGCCACCCAGGGATCCCCTGGTGACTGGTTCTTAATCTTGGGGATAGCAAAGGAGAAGTTCACAAATTAGTGTTGGTCTTGGAAGAGCTTATTGTCCTGTCAGAGACAAAAGGCTAACAAATACTACAAAATAGTATATAGTCAAGTTTCAAAACGTGCGTATTATAGACATTCAAAAAATTGCGTTTTGGTTGCCATATAAAAAAGCATCATGAAACGTGTGAATAGGAGCCACTAGAACTGAATAGTTTTATAGGCCTCCTCACTCCAGTCATGTTGGGAAATTTTCCTAATATTGCCTTAGAGCCTTCATCTATCAAGTGGGGAGAAAAATGCCTCACTTGTTTGTGAAGGAGATCAGGATATCTTTGTTACCCCCCAAATATGCCACTGTGGCACACTGATTATTGTGAACTGAAGGCAATTAAGAAATAAGGACTGTAATTAGAGCCCTCTGCCCTTCCTGAGAAGCAGGACATACATTTTCCCCTCCTGTACCGTGGTGAGGATAGCAACCCTTAGATAGCCAGAGATAGAGAGCTGCACCAAGACCAGACTATGTACCCAAACCTTACTAAAATATCCTTTCAGTTCCACTAGTTGCCCCCATAAATTTTCTAGTCACTTCCACATGGTTTTTCTGCCCTAGAAGCCCAGCCTCCTTTTACTTTTTTTTTTTTTAATATTTGTATTTATTTATTCATGAGAGACACAGAGAGACTGGCAGAGGATAGGCAGAGGGAGAAGCAGGCTCCATGCAAGGAGCCCAATGTGGTACTCGATTCAGGGAGTCCAGGATCATACTTTGTGCCGAAGGCAGATGCTCAACCACTGAGCCACCCAAGTGTCCCCCAACCTCCCTTTCCTTTATCTGATCACTTCTCCACAATTTATTGGCCCTTGTTAAATTAATATATATAAGCCCTGGAGTCTAACTACTTCTTTGGGTTTCTCACTTCTTTCCTGTGAAGCCCCCATGCATGTAAAATATATTAACATCAATAAAAATCATAAGCTTTTTTTCTTATCTGTCTTTTGTCCAAGTAACTCACAGGTTCCTGGCCATATTGCCTCAGAGAGTAGTGGAAATGTTCTTCTTCCCCTGCATTTGCTGAGGACTTAATGAGGTTAACTTTTGAGAAGTCGTTGGTTCCATCTTAATCATTTTCAACATGATCACATCAAATTAGTCTTTTTTTTTAAAGATTTTATTTATTCATTTATTTATGAGAGACAGAGAGAGAGAGAGAGAGAGAGAGAGGCAGAGACACAGGCAGAGGGAGAAGCAGGCTCCATGCAGGAAGCCTGAGGTGGGACTTGATCTCAGGTCTCCAGGATCACACCCTGGACTGAAGATGGCACTAAACTGCTGAGCCACCCGGGCTGCCCCAAATTTGTCTTATTCAAATACAGATATTAATTGTAATACAGTTTGAGAATATTATCCTAACATTTGGTCAAGAATTCTTCTCTGTGAACTGTTTCTGTTCAGAAAATGTGTCCATAAATGCTGGGAGGGTATCAGATGGTCACTTCAGAAGAAGGGGGAAGCTGCTATGCACAAAATAAGGAGAGGAATGTGTTGTTTTGCTACTGAGAGGGGTGAGAGATGGGGTTGGAGGAGAAATATGGAGTAAAAGAGGTGGGGACAAGAGAAAAGACAAGCCAGCAAAACAGAAAAGCAGAGAAAAAGAGCCAAGAAGGAAACTTCTGATAAGTGGTAAAAATGGACCTAGGGGAGAGGGCAGTATAATAATTTATATGTTTTCACCCTTCATCCCTCCAGTCATCAATAAAATCAGGTATGCTTACAAAGGCTTTGGTTTGATTTTTGAGGAACACAATAAAGGAGCTGTTCTACATCCAGGTGGATGTGAGGAAGTGCTTAGATAGCATGTGTGGGACAAGAACCCAAGAAGCAGAGGAAGTCATGAGGTAGTAAGCTGTCCAGAAAGTATCCAGCAATCATGGAATGTCTTTGGATTTTCATAACAAATGGAAACATGGAGTTCAATCTAATTTCATCTAAATTACCAAGTGTTAGGTATAAAGCATGTGATTTAACCAATTTGCAAAGACACAGGCAAGAGTTCATATTGTTTCAAAATTCACTCTATTTGTGGGTGGTTATTTTTAACATGTAATCAAATTCTTTGGTTTAATCCTTCAGTTTAAACCAATAATTTCCTCGATCTTCTTTGTTTATCATACTGAGTCCTGCCTTTTCCTAAATCAAGTATATCTCTGTGCCTCTATACTCTATTAGTCCTCATCTACCAGAAATCATGATGACATAAGATTCTTTCTTTAAATGGAGATGCCTTATCAAACTGTTTTCAACTATTCTTCTCCCACAGGTATTTTCAAAGTAGTTGTGTTCTTTGCAACTTTGACTACAGAGTCAAGGGTAATTTCTAAAAATTTGATTCGGAGGAAAAGTCTTTTCCTGCATCCAGTGACATTATGTCTTTCATTTCGGCTACTCCCTCCATTCTTCCCTGAGATCTCCCTACTAAGTTATGCTCCAGTTTCTGATTCCTTCTTTGGTAGTCTCTGTAACTAATATTGGAGGTGTGGGAGAAGCTCACCTTCAGAGTAAATCCAGAACAAGCCAGCTGTGATAGTGTAAACCTTCCTGACAGAAGCGACTTTTACCTGTGTGTTGTCATGTGATGACATTGCAGTAAAATGTTACACAACCTCAGTATCATCTGAAGGCTCCCTGACACTCTCAGAAGATGCTTTACTGGAGACAGACGGCATATCTTGGCTGATTCACACTCATATTAGATGGGTTTCAGGCACGGAGGAGTCATTATAAAGCAAATATTAGAGTAAAAATATTTGAGCAGTTGCTCTTAAACACTATAAGATTGCAGCCTATACAATAGATCCTTCCATGTTGGTAAAATGATACAACTGACTTCCCGTCAGCACCAATTCTGTCTGAGATTCCAGGTTAGTTTTTGTGGTGTCTCGCATCAGATCAGTAAAGTTTTCAATGTGGTGTGAAGGAGAAGTCCAGGACTTTCCATTCTATGAAAATGCAGCATTTTCAAATAGAGGTACGGACAGACAGGAAAATGGTTTTGTGCTCATGTTCCTAAGGAATCTCTCCTACCGTATCCTTATACAAATTGTTAATCAATTTGGCAATTAGATTGAGTAAGATGTGAGAATGTTACTTGGAGTATATTTGTTCTTTACTTAAAAATAAAAGTCTACCTTACATTGTACATGGACTCCCAAGATCTATATTAAAGAAAATCCTTCAAACTTCCAAGAATTCCTCAATATCATTAATTTGTTCCTTTATGTGTATGTCAAATAAAAGGGAATTTATTTTGGCCTATTACTTAGACACTAGGGTGGTATCCTTTTTCTTTTTTTTCTTTTTTTAAAAAGATTTTTTTATTTTTTCAGGAGAGACAGAGAGGCAGAGACATAGGCAGAGGGAGAAGCAAGGTCCCTGCAGGGAGCCCAATGTGGATATGATTCCGGAAATCCAGGATCACGCCCTGAGCCACAGGCAGAAGCTCAACCACTTCGCCACCCAGGTGTCCCACTAGGGTTATATTCTTTTTTTTTTTTTTTTTATTTATGATAGTCACAGAGAGAGAGAGAGGCAGAGACATAGGCAGAGGGAGAAGCAGGCACCATGCATCGGGAGCCCGACGCGGGACTTGATCCCGGGTCTCCAGGATCGCGCCCTGGGCCAAAGGCAGGAGCTAAACCGCTGCGCCACCCGGGGTTCCCCCACTAGGGTTATATTCTTAAATAGAGCATATTTTATTCCAAAGCCATCATAATGATTGAACTTTTAAATTTTTAAATCTGCAAGAATTATTTAAAATCTACATTATTTTTATCGGAAAAATTTTTTTGTAAGTAAACCTTTAAGGAAATTCATTGTTTTTTTTCTTTCTCAAAATTAAAAAAAAAAAGATTTTATTTATTTATTTGAGACAGAGAGAGGGTATGAGCAAAGCGTAGGGGTGGGGCAGAGGCAAGGGAGAAGCAGACTGCTGAGCAGGGAGCCCAAAGCCAGGTTGAGTCTGAGATCATAACCTGAACCAAAGGTGGGAACTTTATTTATCGACTGGAGCCAATCAGTCTCCCCCTATCTCGTGATTTAGGCATCTCACAAATCACAAATAAATGTGGACTAATTACTGGAGACAGAATTTCCTTTCCTTTTATTATAGGCACATTTCTTTGTAACCCATGTGCTCACTCCAATTTTATAGAAACTTAATTTAGCCCTTCAATTAATTATATTTATGAATTTTAACAGTTTCTGCTGTATGATAAATATACTAATTTTCTGTGGCTAGAATTCCATAGTTCCATGACCACTGTGTAGATAACATGAATTTGCTAGCTCTTTTCTATTTTGTTTCTATCCTCTCACTGTGGTGAGAATAACCCATTGAACTAGAAATTAAAAAAAAAATCATAGTAAATATCTTATTGTAAGTATATTGAAAGAAGAAATCCATGGAAATATCTAGATGGCCTTACATTTCAGGACTCAGACCTTAGATCTCAGCATTCACATTTCATGTACACAGGCCTCTGTCATATGCCATTAACATTAAGTTAATGTCTTGAACTTTGTTCTTTAGCACAATTATAGCTCAAATTGCCTACACAATTGAGTGTTTAAAGGGAGATACATATGATGTGTAGTTTAAGCCTAAGTGGGGAAAGAAATGCACTTACATTGTTTTCACCCTTTACATCTTGAAGAATCCAGCATGATGTAACATCTTTATGGATAACGAGATGAGCGACATTGATTTTAACAGAGGCCTCTGCCTCTTTATGATAACGAAAGTCAGAAAAATGATCCTGTTGATATATGGAATGAAGAATAGCAAGCTATTCCTTCAGATAATAATAAATCATGTGTTTGATGAGGAAGTCTCAGAAGACATTTTAGTATTCAGAAGTGCTTATAGCAAAATAAGTGTAAAATAGTAGAGATAGTTCACTATTACCAGCCACAATCTTTTTTCTTTTCCACTAAGTAAAAATAAATGCAACTCTGGATAGCATGAGGTGGTGGTATATACTGGAAATGATCTAGGGCTTCATTGACAAGATGGTAATTTTGTTCAGATCCCTATCACATACCTGCTTGACCTTGCGTAAGCTGCTTGCATTCCCAAGGCTTCACTTTCTTATTAGTAAAAGAGGCATATGACAGAGGCCTGTGTACATGAAATGTGAATGCTGAGATCTAAGGTCTGAGTCCTGAAGTGTAAGGCCATCTAGATATTTCCATGGATTTCTTCTTTCAATATACTTACAATAAGATATTTACTATGATTTTTTTTGTTTTAATTTCTAGGAAGCATTTCTTTGAGTATTTCAGAGAAGGGACCAACCTCAACGGTGGGAGTGTGGGCAGCCACAGTCTTCCAGGAATTTTGAGTTCTGTCTGAAATTTGCTCACAGGCCAGGCTAAATGCCCTGGTGATAAAAGAAAACCGATTCTTTCCTCCCTGATCTTTCTTCAATCTTTTCTGATAGAGGGAATTGTATGGAGGGCATATTCAATATAATATATTTATCAAATACTTGGTACATTGACCTTGGGCAATTTGTTTAGTGTCCACTTCACAGGATCAAATGAAGCTCAGGACAGCAGCTGGCATGTTGCAAGTGCTCAGTGCTAGTCCCAATTGGCATCATGCCTTCCAACTCCTGCTCCCTCTGCCCCTGACTTCTACAGGGGAGACTTGCTCCCGGAGCCTCCTAACTAGTCCTCTTGCCTCTAGCTCTGCACTTCCCTAATTCAAATGCATACCAGCATTAGGTCAATTTTCCCAAACAATACCTTTAATTATGTCATTTTCTTATTAAAGGCCATAAATAAATTTCCATTTTCAAAAGGATAAATAAAATTTTAAGTCCTTAACCTTTGTCCAGGACCTCGTAGCTCTGTCTGGCTTGTCTAGCCTCAATTAACTTTATGTCTGTTTGTCCATCATGTAATCATTCCACACCACCCAAACTGGTTTTACTAGCAGTGTCCCAGTCACGCTTTCCCCTTTGCTGTTGACTAATTTTTTTTTAAATTCCAGTATAATTTACATGTCGGGTTATATTAGTTTCAGGGGTGGTATATAGTGATTCAGCAATTCTTTCTACATCACTCAGTGCTCATCAAGATAAGAGTACTTTTAGTCCCCTTTGTCTATTTCATTCATCCCCCTCCATCTCCCTCTCCTGAGTCTTCTTGACATTGCCAGTGCTCCTTGTTATTTTTCTCTTCTTAAGACTTCTCGTACTCTATTTCTCACAAACTTGACTGGACTCCACTTTATTACTTTATCACAGAGGTGTGTGGTATGATACTTTACCTAGAAGAAAGGGTTAATAAGACCTAAATTCTTCAGGCAATGTAACCTTTCCCTTTCCTTCAAGAAAGTAGAACTATTTAACTTAGCAGATCAAGAATATAAGGTTATGTATCGTTTACCTAAAATTTTAGTGTGGGCTATGACTTGTAAGATTTGCAAGTGAAGTTTACTTTGCTCTGCTGGTTGCTATTTGCATAAGTGAATCTGTTTGGTTAACTTTAATATAATTTTCTGTCTTTTTTTTTCTTTCTTTGCATGCATACAATAATTTCTTGTGTTATCTAAGAGAATGACAATTCTGTTTCAAAGATTATTCAGAGCTTCCTAAAAAACAAAATGAAACCTGAAGTCCTGCTATATATTTAATGTTACTGATTCAATTATATCTTTGCTATTTACATTTAGGTTGTGAAAGTTAAACAACATACAGGAGAATACCTTGCTCCCTATAAATCTTTGTACAGATACTCTTGTTTTATGAGTTATTTTCAAAATGTCAAAAATGAACAATACCCCTTCCTCCCCATGGTAACAGCAATCTTAGACTCAATTTCTATGTCTGCTCTCCCCAAACTGATTATGATCACACTTCCTTGGGTTTGTGGACCTTATTTACATGGGGGTGGGGGTGGGGGAGGAAAAACAGGTTGTCATTGGTTAAAAGAAACGTGTGAGTGTTTTGGATTACTCTCAGAAAATTTCAGAATGATTCTGAGTTTGCACAGTAACCAGTGAGCAAGTTCTCTTTCCTGCTCCCATGCCAGAGAGGGTTCAGCTTCAGTTAACCATTCAGGTCTTGGCTATGCTATCAAGACTCTTTCTCTTGAAAAGATGTGGACATAATCCTGAAAAGAAATTTATACATATCTATTTCCCAATTCTAAGATTTGCTGTCTTCGAAATCTTAAATATATAACAAAGTAATTCACAAGAAAAAGAGTACAATGATGTTATTTTTCAAAAAATTGTTAAGAGGAAAAATTGTTAGGATGGAAAAAATGATGAAATCAAGTGGAGACTTGAGTTTCAAGCATGAATGTGAACAACTTTTTTCTTTTAAATCTTAAACTTGCTGTAGTTTTTTTGTTTGCTTTGTTTTGGTTTTGTTTTTCAACAACTACTGCCTTGGGCAGCCTTTGACTTTTCTTGTAACAGATTCAATTGCTTCTCTGAGGCATCTTCTCTGCTTCTACATGACAAGTGAGGCAGGTATTTGCTGTCAGTGAAGTGGACTGAATCAACAGATGTCACTCTATATGCCACAACCTGGTGAATCAACAGGAGGTAGCAGGGGTAGGGGGCCAGTGATTTGGCTCACCATAGGGTGTTAATAGGAGACTCCAGGAACTCAGTAGACAAGTAGCTTATTCTACTTTGGTCTCAAAATCATGATCTATTTAAGAAAATAATATTATCAGTATTTACCCATAATTATCAATAATTATCAATAAATTAGTATTATGAATTAGATCAGTACTTTCATAAGAGATAAGAAACCATAACGCCCCATATGGAATTTTCTTTGTTGGTAATCAATTCTTATATATGCTAATTAAGTTGATCAAACTGCTGTTCTTCTGTAGCAGATTTCCTTAATCTGTGTTTCTTTCTCTTAGGATATCAGAGAAACTTAATTTTCATGAGTTTGCTAAATGTTAGCTCTGTCTTTAGAAACTGGGTCAGTAGAGTTGTTGGTGTTGGAATCCTCCATCACTCACACTGCATTTGGAAATTATGGATATTGAACCTGGTTAGTCTCATAAACCATGGGGAGCAATAATTTCCCTCCTTTTTCTATTTTGTTTGCCCTCATTTTGCCTAGAAGATGCGATCTAGCATAAGGACCACCTTTATTGCTTTTTAACCGTCATAGCTCACATAATACTTTATATGTACATTAAGGCTTCAGAAACATTTGATCTTACTAAGAATGGTAAAATATGACAAATAGTATTTTACATTTTAGAAAAGCAGTATTTGCTAAAGGACTATATACTATATAACTGTGATACATTCTCCTAATACTTGAACTCATTTGTTCCTCACAAGTATCTCATTATATAGTGAAGAAATAGACTTGAGAACTTGCTTAAGATTTAGAGTGAATATATTTTATGTTGAAAGATAGGTTTGATTCAAGTTGTCTCTGGAATTATCAGATATATTTTATCACATTTGATTAATGATAGCCGGCATTTATTGTATTTTTAATATGTTAAGCACTATTCTAAGTAAGCGTTTTACTTCTATTAGCCCAACAGCAACACAAGGAGATAGGTGCACTATTATTTTTGTTTTGGAAATGCAAAATGCACACATTGAAAGTTTTAGAAGCTAGAGCCCCAAGGGCCTGTAGCTGATAAAAAGCTTAATTGGGAGTTAAACCTTGGAAGTCATTTCAAAGACCCTGCCTTCTGCTGATTTTGATACAACTTTCAATTTAAAATTAGTCTGTAACCTAATAGGTGATTATTATGTAAGATTCCATTCCTCACTTTGAATAATTTTTTGTGTTTTCCTAGCTAAGCCATTTAATTTTATTGAGCTTTCCTTTTCATTTTTATAAATTATCTCTTATTCATGTGTGGAGGCCGAGGAAATTAAGGCCATCCCACCTCAAGTTTAGCATTAGCACAAGTACAGCCATCTTAGGCCCCTGTTAATAAGAGTTGAACTTTACAGAAAAAAACTGCAGAATGTCCTTGACAGGGAATCCCATATCAGAAATACAACAGAGCTCAGAGAATCCCATATTAGATCTTAAGAAACTCCCCCACCCTTTCCCCCATATTGGAATGGGAAAAAAATTCCTCCACCCCTTCTGAAAATCCCTTAGACTAACCAATAAAAACCCAGCTGTAACCCACTTCAGGGTCCAAGCCCCTGCTCTGCTGTGTGGAGTATACTTGGACCCAAGCTTGACCTTGTAAATAAACCCTCCTGTACTTACATTTGTGTCAGCTCCTTGGTGGTTTCTCGGATTCGCAATCTTGGGCACAACAGATGTTTCTATATTAGCTTCATCAAAAGATTGTTGTTGGGAGTCATCATGCAATATATTTAATATAAAGCAAAATAAAAATCATGTATTATACACAAACACATCCAATTGATTTCTGACAAAGGTACAGAAATAATTCGATGGAAGAATTTTCAACAGATGGTGCTGCAGCAGTGGGCATCCTGAAAAATGGAGTTCAACCTAAACCTCATACTTTTTCAAAAATTAAAATACAGTAGAGATTTAAATGCAAAATGTAAAACTATAAGGCATTTAGGAAAAAAGCAAAAGAATATCTTAAAACTTGGACATGACATCAAAAACACGATCCATCAAAAACACTTTTGATAAATTGAACTTCATCAAAATAATAAGCTTTTGTTCTGTGTAAGATCCTGTGAAGAGAATAAAAAGCACAAGTTACACACTAGTAGACAATATTTTCAAGCCCCATATGTGACAAAGGAGTTATATCTGAAGCGTATAAAGAATTCTCAAAGTCAACAATTAAAAAAAATTAGAAAGTGGACACAAGACATAAATAGACATTTCCCAAGGAGAAGATGCTTAGGGCAAAAAGCACATTTGAAGGGATATTCAGCCTCATTTGTTAATGTGTATTAAGGAAATGAATAACAAAACCACAATGAGATATCACTCTATATCTATAAGAATAGCTAAAATTAAAAATACTGGCAACTCCGGGGGTACCTGGGTGGCTCAGATGGTTAAGCTTCAGATTCTTGATTTCAGCTCAGGTCATGATCTCACGGTCCTAGGATCAAGCCCTGCATCAGGTTCCATGCTAAGCAGGGAGTTTTCTTGTCTCTCTCTCTGCTCCCCTCGCCCCCCCACTCTTTCTCTCTTTCTCTCACTAAAATAAACAAATGGGTGACGGGCACTGAAGGGGGCACTTGATGGGATGAGCACTGGGTGTTATTCTGTATGTTGGCAAATTGAACACCAATAAAAAATAAATTTATCATTAAAAAAATAAATAAATAAAATAAACAAATAAATCTTTAAAAAAATACTGGCAACTCCCAATGCTGGTGAGAATGCCAACAAACTTAATTTCTTTCTTTTTTTTTTTTTTTTCAAACTTAATTTCTTATTCATTGCTGGTGGGTATCTAAAATGGTACAACTACCCAGAAAAAGGCTGGCAGTCTCTGCATGGGAATCTATATAAAATTTTTATGTATGAGTTTTGAATTATATTTTAATAAAAAGTTAAAGGAATAGCATGTGAAACATAGTAAGATGGAAATGAGTTTTTACTGTATTTATTGCTTAGTTGCAATGGTAAAAATAACTATTGATAATAACGTACATATGATAGACATGTATAGTTTTTTTAAAAAAGCATTTGTTTTTAGTTGCTTCAGATTAAAATACTTGAAACATTAGCAATTTAAGGGGGCAAATTCCTTTTAAAATGCTAATGGAGCTTGCTGAAGTAAGGAAATCATTTTATTTGAAAAAATTCAGAGAGACCACTGGATGGCAGTAGAGGTTTGGGGTTTTGTTCTCTTGGACTTTGTTTTAGAGAAAACAGAAAATAAAGGGCCAAATTTGGTTTGCCCTCAGCAAACAAAAATCTGTTACGATAGACATTATTGGTTATTAGGAAGGTTTAAGAAACAAATCCAATCATTTAAAAAAATTAGCGTTGGTGTAAGTTAAAACGTATAATAAATAGCATTGCAAGAGACTATAGGCAGAATAAAACGTAAAATAAATCTTGGGCTAACTGTCTAGGATGAAAGTGAACAATTTTAGAGGAAAAAAAGTTTGGCATTGACCTCTGTGATGGCATTTACAATTTTCTGCTTCAAAATCCTAAAGATCTTCAGAAATTTTAAGCAATTCCTTTATTTCTGCCTCTTCCTACTAATAATTACACAAAATTCAGCTGCACTTTGTTTCTTTTATGGGAAAATGTCTTCTTCTTTTAGATTTATAAATTAAAGCAATCCAGATTGTGAGGTGGAGGAACAAAAATCTGCGTTTTTATGATATCATATTTCAAAATATTCCATATCTTTTATTTTGATAAAGCTGAGAAAAAAAAAATCCCTGTATCACTTGCTGGATTTTCTGTAAAATTTACTTGCTGGGGCAAATTAAGACATTGACTTAATATCAAGTTTCAAGGGACCCTATGTTTTTCTTAATTAATGACTTATTAATTAAGTAACTTACACATCTCATTCTAAATATATATTGTCATCAAGGGCATTTTTGAGGTATTTATTTGCATATGTTGCTGTTCTTTTGTGTCATTTTTTTTTTCCGTGGAATAAAATGATGGGTATCAGATCTTGGACTATATGTAGAGAGACACTTTCAAGATCTCATTTGAACATTGATGGTAGTGTTAAACCAAATTTCTATGTGAGTCAGGCATCGTGATAATTTTTACAACCAAATGGTTCAATTTTGAGTCTGCCTTCTACAATGCCAGCCTAACTTTATGGATGATAGACAATGAGAGAGAAGTGGGATGATTATAATGAGATGTGCACAGTGAGGTTGGGATGGTAATACAGTGTAGCATTGTTGTGGGGTTTAAATGTGATCATGCTGTGGAAGAGTTTAGTATTGTGCCTGGCCCAGAGCAGATGCCCAATGAATTCCATTTGCTGTGAGTACCTGGTTGGAATCAGTAATGAATAAATTGGAGCATTCTCCTCCAAGCATGCCCACAGAGTGACTGATTGGGATCAGAAGATATTAAAGCAAAAAAAGCAAAAAAAAAAGAAAAAAGATATTAAAGCAAATATATGATATGAAGGCATAACAGACTCAGCATCGTAGAGTTTTTTGAAATAAAGAGCTAATATTAATGTCTTAGGAGAGGGGAGAATCTAATACCATCCCAAAGAAGGGCATCCACCTTCACAGGAGTCACTTGCCCCAAATTTTGCTCTTAAAAGCCCTCACTTGCAGAGAGTTTGGGACTTTGTTCTCCTGGGTGGTGCCAGACCAATAAATTGCCTTTCTTCACCGTAAAATCTCCATGATAATTTTTATTGGTTTGCTGCACATTAGGCAGATGAACTCTGCTTTGGTTTGGTTATACATTTCATTAGAAGAATAAAATTGTTAATTTCCTCTCTAAGTCAATAATAAAATAGTTAATGTATGAATAACATAAGTTTACAACAATTATTGGTAATGCTTTATTTATAAAGCAATTAAAATGTCTTTACCTCTTCAATGTTTATCACTGTCTACTTTTTCCTTCGCTTTGATAATAAATGTGATCTTGGATTTTGAAATTAAAAAGTTTTCTAAAGAAAATTTTCTAGGTTCACCAAGGCTAATAAAGAGAGGTAGTCAACTAATCAGTAGTGTTTCTTAAGAATCCACTGAGGGAAGGGTGCTTGGGTGGCTTAGGTCATGATTCCAGGCACCTCACATCAGGCTCCCTGCTTAGCAGGGAGCCTGCTTCTCCCTCTCTCTCTTCCTGTAGCTCCCCCCTGCTTGTGCTCCAGTTCCCTGTCAAAACAAACAAACAAACAAACAAACAAACAAACAAAAAAACAAAAACCCTATTTTTTTAAAAAAAAGAATCCATCTGAGTATATACTTTTTATCATGTTTAGTTTCCTTAAAAACTTGGCATGTGTTCAGACAGATGATATTTTGCATAAAACGTATTCTTCACTCCTCTTTGTTCTACTATTTCCAGTCCCTATCCTTTCAGCCCCCACGTTTTTCTGTTTTTCTCTTTGCTTATAACTTTTCCACTTGAAAATCCATCCTTGATTCAAGCGAATCTTTTGGAGGGTATATGTATTACAGAATGCTAAGACGGACAGACAATGTGGGCTCAGAATCTAGGTGTTACTTTCCATGAAGATGAATATATACTAAACCTTAGAGGGGAACATATCATCATAATTTCAAAAGGCTTGACCTTGCCCAGATGATCGGAAGTTGCATTTTGTTTCTTGCAGTTGCTCTCCAGAATTTCCTAGCAACACTTTATAAGTGACTTCTTTTTAATACTTTTGGGAAAAGCACCAGGGGACTAGATTAATGTTTTACTATAAGAGTTAATTTGATTCATGTGCTCAGCATCTACAGATCTCTCCAAAGCAGCACATTCCTGAGAAATTGCTTGAATCTTTTCATAAAAGAAATCGTCCACTGCGTTATAAAGAAGAGGCCCTTTGGAACTAATCTCACTGCAAATTTCAGTACTTTATGCTTTAAACTAGTAATGGATAAGTCAGAGCATTCTCTTTCAAGCATGTCCACAGAAGTGATCTGATTACCATGACTTATTGTTTATGCTGAATGCTCATATTGAGTCTTAAATAGCATCCTCTTCATCCTCACCTCAGCTCTCTCGGCAAAGTAGCAAGACGTAATTATTCCATTTTTATTAATGCCAACATTAAAACAGAGAGTTAGGATATGATGGAGTAGATTGTTTCTAAAGCCTTTTAGAAGAGCATGGCTATACATACCAAATAAGCGCATTTACTTTTGTAAGCCGACAAGCTGTGCTACCAATTTCACAACTGAGTAGAATCAGGCAAGGGAGCAGAAAAGAAAAAAGATGCAAAATGGTTTTAGTAACTATGTGACTGATATTGTGCTATGCAGTATAAAATGGTTGTATCATCAAATCTTCAGAACCCTATGATGAAATTTCCTTTTACAACTCAAGGAAACAGGAAATCAGCAAGGTGAGGTGACCTTGATCACACAGTTTGAAGCAGGTAGAACATATTTTTAAGCCCTGACTTGTCGGACTCAAAACCTAGTCCTTTTTGGAACCAATATGCACTGTTGGTGGGAATGCTGTGTAGGGAAACAATTTGAAGGGTTCAGCAATCTCTCTTCTGGATATATATGCAAAGGAAATTAAATCAGTATCTTAGAGAGACACTTGCACTCCCATGTTCATTGCAGCATTACTCACAATAGCCAAGATATGGAAACAACATATAAATAGCATATATAGATATGACATATATACATATGGAGAATATTATTATATTATATATTATTTATATTATTATATATTACTGCTATATATTATTATATCTTATATTATTACACATAATTTATTGTTATAAATTATTATATATGGAGAATATCACTATATTATATATTACTCATATTATTATATACTATTGTTATATACTGCATATGAGTTATTATTATATATTATTTTATAATACATAATATATACATTAGAGAAATTGAAATATAAGACAGTGGTCTCTAAATAGGAAAATGAGCATTTTGCTCCTTAAAAGGGTTTTCAAGAATTGATTTAGGGTGTCTTATGACAATCATAGCTTTTATCACTTAGGCCAAACTTCTCCAATGAGTATCAGTTATTCAAGGGGCAGAGTCATATTTTACTCATTTTTGTTCTCAGAACATAACAGAAAATATTGGTGTCTATTCAAGTTTGGTTGAATTAATGAACAACTAAGATATTCTTTCTTGGCATCCCAACTTGGTCAAAAACCCCCTCTTCCAAACATCTGTGTTAGAGCGGATCCCTGACTTCAGCACATTGACCACAAGCTGACTGTAGTGGGGGAGTCCTGATGTAACCAGGAGTGCCTGGAAGAGGCAGATGTTGATAGTACATTGACTTCCAGAAAACTTACCACCAAGGTCAGCATCCTCCAGTTAAACACTCTTGTAGTAAGTTTTGAAAATGAAGTAATGGTTTCAGTATCCTTCCTTTCCTATCATGAGAAAGCACGTGCTCAAAATATGTCTCAAGTAAAAAAAAATTTTTTTAAAGATGATTTGTGGGGCACCTGGGTGGCTCAGTGGTTGAGCATCTGCCTTTGGCTCTGGTCATGATCCCGGGGTCCTGGGATTGAGTCCTGCATCAGGATCCCTGCTGGAAGCCTGCTTCTTCCTCTGCCTATATCTCTCTGCGTCTCTCTACCTGTGTCTCTCATGAATAAGTAAAAACAAACAAACAAACAAACAAACAAAAGATGATTTGTGGCAATGCCTGGAATTTTGAGCCCTTTTGTCTGATGAGTACAACAGTTTTTAAAAAAAGATTTCTAAGGAAATTCAATACCTTAAAAAATTTATTTAGCAAAGGTTTATTGAACAATCAGGAAAATAACAATCGCTTGTCCATATTCAAACCATCTTCTGGAGGTTGCAGAAATATATGTTTTAAAATATTGGCATTATTTTTGAAATATTTCTTGATGTCCAGGGTTCTTAGCATACAAGTGCTTAATGAGTTTTAGTTATCATCATCATTATTACTGATATTAACATCTTTTATGACCTTCACTGTTCACCCTTTCCAATTCCCATGGTCCCATTCAATTCCATTTCTTCTTTCTTGATCTAACCCAATCTTCTCTAGCTTGACTAAAGCCTGGCTTATGGATTCATCTGTTTTACTTCCCTAAGTCCAGCAAGAGTCATGGGATTGAAGTTTCTTGCCAGAAACCACGCCTTAAATCTCCTGTTATCTCTTCCTTGACTTCTTCAAAATCCAGCAGCTAACAAGAAGCATCAAAACTGTCTCTGCAGCTACTTCTGTGCATGCTTTACCTCCAGTGAGGTTAAGGACAGCTATTTTGGAAACATGGAAGAGATTACTGAAGTGTATAAGAGAGAACGGGGGAAGACAAAGGGAGTATAAGAAGAAAGGAGTATCAAAGGCATACCAAACTTCCTGTTTGGTTGCAGACCACCTCAATAAAGTGAATAGCACAATAAAATGAGTCCAATGAAGTTTTTGGTTTCCCAGTGCATATAAAATATATGTTTACAGTATAATAGTCTATTGAGTGTACAATACATCTAAAAAACAGTGTACATATCTTCATTAAAAAACAGTCTATTACTAAAAATTTCTAACTATCATCTGAGCTTTCAGTGAGTCATAATCTTTTGCTGGTGGAGGGTCTTGCCTTGACACTGATGGCTGCTGACTGATCAGGGTGCTTGTTGCTGAAGGTTGGGGTGGCCATGGCAGTTTCTTCACATAAGACAACGAAGTCCGCCTCATCAATTGACACTACCTTTCAAGAATGATTTCTCACTAGTGTGTGATGCTGTTTGATAGCATTTTGCCCACAGAACTTCTTTCAGAATTGGACTTAATTTTCTCAAACCTGCCACTGCTTTATCAATTACATTTGTGTAACATTCTAAATTGTTTGTTGTCATTTTGACCATCTTCACATCATCTTAACCAGGAATAGATTTGATTTTAAGAAACCACTTTCTTTGCTCATCTGTAAGAAAAAACTCCTCACTCATTCAAGTTTTATCATGAAATTGCAGCAATTCATACTCAATTTCAGGCTCTGCTTCTATTTCAAACTCTTGCTATTTCCACCATATCTCCATTTACTGCCTCCATTGAATTCTTGAACCCCTCACAGTCAACTTTGAGGGTTGGAGTCAACTTCGAGGGTTGGAGTCTTCTTCCAAACTCCTCTTCACGTCGGTATTTTGACGTCTTCTCATGAATCACAAATGTTCTTAATGGCATCTGGAAGGGTGAGTTCTTTCCAGAAGGTTTTCAATTTGCTTTGTCCAGACCCATCAGAAGAAACACTATGTATGGCAGCTAGAGCCTTACACAATGTATTTCTTAAATAATAAGACCTGAAAGTCAAAATTACTCCTTGATCCATGGACTGCAGAACGGATGTTGTGCCAGCAGGCATGGAAACAACATGCCACCTACTATACACCTCCATCAGACCTCTTGGGTGACCAGGTGCACTGTCAGTGGGCAGTCACATTTTGAAAGGGATCTTTTTTTTCTGAGCAGTGGGCTTAAAATATTCAGTAAGTCATGTTGTAAACAGATGTGCTGTCAACCAGGCTTTGTTGTTCCATTCGCAGAGCACAAGCAGAGTAGATTTAGCATAGTTCTTAAGGGCCCTACATTTTCAGAGTGGTCAATGAGTGTTAGCTTCAACTGAAAGTCACCAGCTACATTAGCCCCTACCAAGAGAGTCAGTCTGAGCTTTGAAGCTTTCAAGCTAGGGATTGACTTCTATCTATGAAAGTCCTAGATGGCATCTTCTTCCAATAGAAGGCTGTTTTGTCTACATTCAAAATTTATTGTTTAGTGTAGCCGTCTTCATTAATGATCTGAGTCTGATCTTCTGGAAAGCTCACTGAAGCTTTTGCATCAGCACTCTTCTGTTATGGAGATGGCTTCTTTCTTCTTTCCTAAACCTCATGAACCAAACCCTGCAACTTCAAACTTTTCTCCTGCAGCTTTCTTGCCTCTCAGCCTTCATAGGACAGAAATAATTTGGAGCCTTGTTCTGGATTAAGCTTTGGCTTATGGGAATGCTGTGCCTGGTTTGATCTTCTATCTAGACCACTCAAACTTTCTCCATATCAGCAATAAGGCTGTTTCACCTTCTTAAACATTTGTGTGTTCAGTGGAGTAGCACTTTTAGTTTCCTTCAAGAACCTTTCCTTTGCTTTCACAGCCTGGCTAACTATTTGACAGGAGAGGCACATTTGATAACTATTTGGCTATCTTGGCTTTTGACATATCTTTCTCACTAAAATCATTTCTAGCTTTTCATTTCAAGTGTGAGATGTATGACTCTTCCTTTCACTTGAGCACTTAGGGTTTGTTGTACAATAACGTTGTAGGGTTACTAATTAGCCTAATTTCAATGCTATGTGTTTCAAGAAATAGGAAGTCTGAGGAGGAGAGAGACAGTGGTATAGCTGATGAGGAGAGCACTCAGAACACATACATTTATTGATTCAGTTTGCTTATACTCTTAAAAAAATTTAACGTGTTTCAGTTTATCTTTTAGCAGTATCATCAAGGCACAATTCTTCTCTTATGAAACCTGGCCCCGGTTTCTGTGACACCACAAGAAAATGATTCAAGAGGAGCAAATGAACATTCACACAGACACACACACACACTCAATTGCTGGCATTTCTCTGATCAGGTGTCATTCCTTGAAGAATAAGATAAGGATCATACTAGAGATAGCGGAGCTCCTATTTCTCAACCTTGATGCAATCAGAACCTCATGACTAGTTTTGGTCGATGGTTGTGGGTGGAAATGACATGTAATGTTTGTTACCTTAGCGTAATAGCCCCTTCTACCTAATACAGATTTTGCACAAGATACATCCAAACACACTTTACTTTTTCCAATATCAGCAATTTTATTTTCCTATTGTGAGAGCAATCTAGGAAGGTATATGGTGACAGTTAAGGGGTCCCCTGGTCCTGCATCAAATTTCTAGCTTGGGAAGAATAGAAGGACCCATTTTCTAGCTGGGGTAGTCTGTAATTTTTCAGATGACAGATAGATCAAAGTGATTGTCCTATCTTAAGAGGATTGGTGACTTCTTAGAATTTTAGAGTGCTAATAGATGCCTTTTCCCTTAGGGGACAAACAGGTCTACCCAGGACATTCATCATCTTTGCATAATTTACGCATATTTTTAACTTCCAATTCAAATGTTTAAACATTTAATGTTAAACATTTAAACATTTGAATCCTGTTAATCACACAGTGTAAGTAGCAGAGTCAACACTAAGAGTTATTACATTATCTCAAAAGAAAACACACCTTAAAATCAATTAAGCTCATCTATTTGAATATTCAACTGGTGATAATACAACATTTAAATATCCTCCTACAAACCAATTTTTGACAATAATCAGAGTACTAAAATTATCTTTCAAGAAAGCAATCCTAGAGGAACAAAACCTAGAGAAACAGCAGAACAAACAAACAAAAAAAAACTATGTCTCACATTTGCCCCAGTACAACCAGTACCTCTCTTTCTACCTGATATTCTGAGATTGTAGCCTCTAAAACATGCAATAAGTAAGAATAGAGTTGTTCCAATTTTAGGGATAGAGTTGGTCCAATTTTCCGATTTTATTGCTACAAACAATACATTTTACAGTCCCCATCAGATGTCCCCCCCTACCATCTGAAGTTCCAATTGGAATCAAAGCAACAAGTGAAGATCTAGTACTTGTAAGTATCCCATTGATTTTACAACTTTTGACTCCCTCCAAAACTTAATTACCAATAGCCTACTGTTGACAAGAAGCCTTACCGATAATGAAAACAGTTAACACATATTTTATATGTTATATGCAATCTTAGAATAAAGAAAACTGGAGAAAAGAAAATGTTATAAACATCATAAAGAAGAGAAAATACACTTATTTCTTGAAAAAAAAATCCACATATACGTGGACTTGTATAGTTCAAACTCGTGTTGCCCAAGGTTCAATTATAAAGTTAAAGATTAGGCATATCTGTGTCAGAAACAGAAATCTAATTCCTGGGAACCATAGCTAAAGAAAAGGCAACAATTTTGTGTTTTTCTTAACCAGATATGTACACCAATCAAGACTTGTATATTTGATCTGTCAAATTTGAAACTGTATGCAATTTTTGCATACTTTATATATATAATGCTTCTGGGTTTAAACACTTCTGAAGAGGGGATCCCTTGTGGCTCAGTGGTTTAGTGCCTGCCTTCGGTCCAGGGCTTGGTCCTGAAGTCGCGGGATCGAGTCCGGCATTAGGCTCCCTGCATGGAGCCTGCTTCTCCCTCTACCTGTGTCTCTGCCATTCTCTCTCTCTCTCTGTGTCTCTCATGAATACATAAATAAAATATTTAAATAAATAAATAAATAAGTAAACACTTCTGAAGAGATAGACTTTCTCCATTTCCTTGGTGATTTCCACCACCTATTCCTTCCCTCTTTCCACAAGTGTCAAATCTTTTGTATGTGTCCAATACTATGTGAGGTAGCGGAGACGGCAGTAAATAAAACCAAACATTGACTCATGTCAGCATGGTGCTTGGGATAGCATGGAGACAGGGATTAAACACATAATCACCTAAATAATATTTAATATAATCTCCTAAAGCATATTTGTGATAAGGACAGTAAATTGTTGGTATTTGGATTCGTATCATCATGTAGCCGAGGGGTATGATCTAGTTTGGAGATTAGGCAGATTTTCTTTTTTTTTTTTTTTCTATTTTAGTCATAGTTTTATTAAAAAAAAAACTTGTAAATTTCAAACAGTACAGTGCAAAAATATATAAACAATTATTTTATGTCAGATAATGTTGGCTCTAACAAATCAGCAGGGTTTTTTGTTATTATTATACAAACACGGCAACAAAATGTGAAAATAAAACACCTGCACTTGGGAAAGCATGAAATATAACATTACAACCATGGGTTTTCTATACATGATTCCACCTATTGGTGAAAGTTTATTTTTGTCACTCCCACCTAAGATTTACTGACACACTGTACATCCTGGGGTTCAGCACTGTCTTTTATAACAGGTGCTTTATGTATCAATATCTAAATTACAGAGTAAAGCACAGTTTCGTATCTATTCCTCCTTTCTCATTGGTAGCCCAATATATTCTTCCTCCTTGTGCTATATCTACTGGAGAAGTAAGTGAAGGCTGGTGGTTAGCCGCTCCTCACTGGCTAGAGCAGACAGTTTGCCTGCACCAATGCATATCATCAGCCCTGCCGACTATGCAATTTTACTATTGCCCCTGAACAAATGTCACGTGAACCCCTATTTTCTTACAAGGGGTAAATATCAGTGTAATTCCAAAGGATAGAGTATATACACAATTTTATTCAATATTTTATATTATGCTACAAATATGTATAATTTCAGTAATAAATTAAGAATAAATGAACAAAATCAGTACCAGGGTAGTTCATAGACACCACGTTACTCAATGCCATTTTTCTGCCTTCATTTCTAAGAGTTCACCCAATCCAAGATTCAGGATCATCCTCTTGTTAGAAAAATTTGTTTGTGCAGCCTATGTGAACTGCATAGAGTTTCACCTCCTTTAAGCCATGAGAGATGTTTGTTAATAGCAGAAATGCTGGAAAGGATGATTTACAATCAAGAACAGTTGATAAACATTTGTACACTATGTATAAAACTCTGCAAAAATTCTTTAATACTTTTTTCCTCCAGTTCCTCACATTCTTTGCATCCTGTTTCAGTTATATTCCCTTTTGAAGATAAATCACTGTTTGTGAGGATGATAAAATTCTCTGCTGTTTCCTTAATGGGATTATTGTTGGACTCAAACGAAATAACACCTAACTCCAGGAGAAAGCACTTCATTGCTGTTACTTAGCAACTGGGATGCACATCACTTTCAGTAGATAAGAACAGTATCAATATGTATAGATTGAATAAGATTGTCAATTCTTTCCAAATCAAGTATAACCTCCTGCCAGTTTGCATCTGTTTTAGGAATGCCTGCACTGATACAGCCCAAAATGAAGACATGAATGCCAGCCTCAGTCAGAAAATATTCAGAAGTTAACACAAATAGCACTGGATGGAAATAGTTCTCAAAAGTGGTTTCGAAATTCTTATTACTCAATGCCAGGGTAAATCCTTAAGTATTGAAGAAGAGCGGGCTATGGCAATGGTTCCCATCCATCCAGGATACTTCCTCCAATGAGTCTAGGCTTCAGGGCAGAGGGTGGCAACCAGCGCAGCCACCCGGCTCCCTTCCCTGGCGACGGGCTTCAACTGCCACGATCGAATCAGCTGGGGTTCCCCCTGGGTGCCCTGAACCCAGAGAGTCCCAACCCCCAACGAAAAGAAAAGTGAAAGAGCAATTAGGCAGATTTTCCTTGATGAAGTGAAAATAGAGATGAAATCTGAGTAACAACTTTTAGCAAACGAAATGGGAGAGGAAGAGTATTCTAGGAAGAGGTAACAGAACATGTTAAGGGTTTATATTCAGAAGATACTCAGACATCCCATTTTTCACTTCTAGTGGTTTGAATCTTTTAAAAATATATTCATGTCTCTACATGCTCAATGCTTCTTGAGCATGTGGCATATAATTATACCAGCTATGTGATGCTCTTGTCCACTAGAATCCACACTATTTCTGGGTCTGTTTCTATTGATTGATTTTTCCCCTCATCATGGGGATATTTTTCTGCTCTTTCGTATGTCTGGTAAGTCTTGGTTTTATGCAGAGAATGTAAATTTTAGATTTTGGTGGTGGTAGATATTTTTGTATTGTTAGGTGCTAGATATTTTTACATTTCTATATATTCTTGAATTTCATTGTAGGAGGCTACTAAATTACTTGTAAAGAGTATATAGCTTTACTGTCATTTCACGTTTTGTTAGGTGGAATCAAAATAGTTTTTAGGGCTAATTAGCAAGGCTGTAATGTTTTGAATTAGCAAGGCTGTAATGTTTTGAATATTCAATTCAATGGCTCTCCTATGATGAGACTTTCTGTTCTCACGGTGAGCACAAAAGCTATTTCCAGCTTTGGGTGAGCCCTAGGGCTTGCCTTCTGAGTATTTCTTTCTTTAGTTATTGATAGTTTCTTCACATACAAGTGCTGATCAGAACTCAGCCGAAGACTCAAGGATGATCCTCTGTAGATTTCTGAAGCTCTCTCTGTGTGTAAAGTCATTCCTCTCCAGTACTCTTTCCTGTGAACTACAGGACCCCAGGATCATGACCTGAGCAGAAGGCAACCACTTAACTAACTGAGCCACCCAAGTGCCCCTCTTTTCTTTTTTTAATAGATCTACATGTACTGTGAGTAAATGTGCAACCACACTGAAAGGTTAGGAATATCTGGCTTAACAGAGATTGCCATTCCTTTGGCTTAATGGAAAGCCAATTAAATTGTCCAAGAGCACACTTGGGAGGGACAGAATCATATTGGTGACTTGTGTTTCAAAAGTTTACTTCTACAAAGGTGACTGAGTGGAAGCTTAGAGGCCTTTCAAAGACTTTTATGGTAACAACTGCAAAAACTAATTGGACAGGCTCAGATTTCAAAAAAAAATAAGATTTTAAGCATAATTCTAGTAGTATATTGATATCTAAAGATTTTACCACTATTTCAAGGTTCCTAGATGATTATACTACTAAGAAAAAAATGCTAGAAGAAAGACAAATCTCATTTTTCATAAATGTTAAGCCACTTTGATACCAAACCACTATTTAAAAAATTCCTCATCTCTTCTCAGTGACAGAAAAACCTATTTAATGAAATTTTTAAAATTATAAGAATTTTTTTTTCTTTTTCAAGTTTTTATTGAAGTTCCAGTTAGTTAACATACAGTGTAATATTAGTTTCAGGTGTAGAATTTAGTGATTCATCACTTTAATAAATATTTTTAACACATGTAACAGAATACATTGTCTAAGGCCAATAGGCCTTAGGAATAAGGAAGTAAAAATGGATCTACACCAAAGAGTGCCTAGGTGGTACATTAGGTTAAATGGCCAACTCTTGGTTTCTACTCAGGTCCTGATCTCAGGGTCATGACATCGAGCCCCCAAGTTGGGTTCCACACTCAATGCACAGTCTGCTTGAGACTCTCTCTCCCTCTGCCCCTCCCACCTGTGCTCACTCTAAAATAAATAAATAAATAAATAAATAAATAAATAAATAAATAAATCTTTAAAAAAATAGCTACATTAAAAAAATCACTTTTTAAAAAGATTTTATTTATTTATTCATGAGAGACAGAGAGAGAGAGAGAGAGAAGCAGAGACATGGGCAGAGGGAGAAGCAGGCTCCATTCAGGGAGCCTGATGTGGGACTAAATCCTGGGACTCCACGATCATGCCCTGAGCCAAAGGTAGACAGTCAACCGCTGAGCCACTCAGGCATCCACAAAAATCACTCATTTAAAAAATAATAATTCCATACCAAGAGATATATCACCATTCTATCTCAGACCTGCAGTTCCACCCTTATGTCAAGAATGCCCAACTGTCCAATCCCTTTGTTAACAGCTGAAACAATTTGTGAAATTCTTTGGATTCACCTTTTCGGGATGGTTGATAACTTTCATTAATTAGGAGGTTTGGTCCTTGAATTAATTAGTGGTTCCTTGACTTGGTTAATTTTTCCTAGTCCATCCTTAGCTGGCTCTATCGTGCAGATCTTACTTTTGCAAAAGGCCGACATAAAATTTTCTTGTAATTTTACCTTTTGTTACCAGTAATCATTTTTTCATGTATTCAATGCAGACAGAAAGTTGAAGTTTTTACATTTTTGAAGTGTTTTTCCATCTTTAAAAAACAAAACTTGGTTTCTGCTTAAATCTGTCATCTCATATGTTAATTTAAGTGGATTTAAATTTCTTATTACATAGACAATATGTGATTATTGTGACAAGATTGAAAGGTACAGATTAGGAAAAGTTAAAAGAAAAGTCACTTGTGTTACAAAGCAAAGGATAGCCACTATTCTCTTCACCTGTTACATATCTTTTGACTTTATATTCTTGCTATTTTTAAATATAAAAAGAGATACATATATATGTTGCTTTGAAATCTACTTCTTTCCCTTAACAATATGCTGTGAATATATTTCCATACTAGTATATATTATTTTCAAACATAATTTTAAATGGATGCCTAATATTCCATTGTACGAATGTGCCATACTCTTTTTCAAATGTTGCAAACACAGTTGCTACAGTTTTACAAACATGGTCACAATCACAGCTAAATGTTTGCACATATTGTGAACTATTTCCTTCAGACTAATTGGAAAATTTGTAGTAGACTCAGATGGCTTAACGGAATTGGCTCATTGCCATTTTCCTGATCATGAGAAAAAGTAAACTACTTTAGTTACTTTCCCACCTCCAGCATAGAAACAATATGACAAAATAATACTACAGTGAAACATCAGAGAGAGCCATTATGCATCTGCAAACTCTCAGCTATATTAATTAGGTTTGCATGCCCTGTGTGGCCTGTTGCACCATGCAGTCAGTTCAGAAAATATGGACTTTAATGACAAAATGACTCATGGAAACATAATATGCTTGGGTCCTTTAGAAAAAAAAAAAGAAAGAAAGACCTTCACTTACATAATTTTATTGGAAGAAGAGGTTATCATTTATAGAACATCTCATAGGAAAATAACAGCTTGAATTCTCCTGTGTGTTTCAGTGTTTTTTTTTTTTTTAAGATTTTATTTTTTTTATTTGTGAGAGACACACAGAGAGAGGCAGAGAACATAGGCAGAGGAAGAGGCAGGTTCCTTGCGGGGAGTCTGATGAGGGATTCTATCCTGACCCTGGGATCACAACCTGAGCAGAAGGTAGATGCTCAATCACTGAGCCACCCAGGTGCCCCTGTTTCAGTGCTTCGTGATGAATTTTCCTGGCTAGGTCCTGACCAGAACAACCAACAAGTATGCAATAATCAGCTTACTCCTAGAGATCTCTCAGTAAAATATAGGGCAGATAAGCTAATTACTGAAATTATGGAGAAGAACCATGTGGAGACCAGGGTTACATAGTCCCTGTTAAGAGAGATAAGAGAAAGATTGGAAGGATTGGCTCAGAATTGGAAGTGTTCAGGCAGAGAACTCCTGGTTATTTCATTTTTTTTTGAAGCATGTGTCCTTGACTCTTGGAAGATCAGTGGGAGCAAACAATTTAGAAAGTAAGCCACTAAGTGGTGAGCTTTAGGCAATGCATTTTGAACCCATCAGATAGTATAACTGGTTTGGTAGTAATTATAAGCACACAGTGGAAAGCTAAGACACACATGTCCAGACTCGTCTCTGATTACAAGTTTGAGAGAGAAAATGAACAATATAATTTAAAGGCAAGGAGGGTTTCATTTCCATCTTTCATTGCCAGAAAGCTTCTCTGGATTAAAAATGTAGCAATGATACTTAAAACAGCATGTTGACATTTTAGATTTTCACTTATTTAAAAGATAAATTATGAAAATAATATGTAAATAGGTATATATATTTTATATATATATCAACATATATAATGTAGAGAAAATTAATAATATGAAATAAAACATACCAAATGGTATAGAACATGATACAATGAATACTCATATCTAGATCATCCAACTTGGGAAACAATATATTATCAATACTGCTAATGTGGTTTGTGTTTGCTCCCCACTTGTATTGTGACATATGTAAGCATCCCTAAAAATAAGTAACAATTTCGGGCATCTTTAAATTTTATTTAAATGAAATTGTACTGCATTTTATCTGTAACATGATATTGTGTTTCCAAGAAGTAACCATATGGATAACTGAAGTACTAGACCATTTGCTTTATTCTTGAATAGTCTCATACACCAAAATAAAATATATTAATTCATTCCATTGTTAGACATTTAGCTCATTTCAAATTCCTTGCTAATATATCCACTGCTGGTATCAGCTGTCCTCTATGTGTACGGTTTTGAGGGGGCCTGTGGGAGACATTTCCTGGGTGGAATTCCTGAGTTATAAGGTGCATGAATTTCCAACCCAACTAGATTTTGGCAGATTGGACTTAAAATGTTTTTTTTCCCCAGGTAAACTTCAATCAGCAGTGGGTAAGAGCTCTATAATTCCACATTTTTGGTGACACTTGGCATTGTCAGGGTTTTCAACAATTGCCATTCTGATTAGTATGAAATGATGTAGTCGTTGTAATTTGTGCCTTTATTTCTAGGTAGTATATGTATAGATATATATTTTTAAAACTGGTTTTTAGAGGGGACTTGGGTGGCTCAGAGACCGATTTCAGCTGAGGTCATGATGCCATAGGTCTGAGATTGAGCCCTGTGGGGGCCTCTGTGCTCAGCAGGGAATCTTGAGATTTGCTCCTTCCGCCCCTCCCCCCATTCACATGCAAGCTCACATGCTCTCTCTCTCTCAAATAAATAAATATATCTTTTTAAAAAAAGACTATTTTAGAGCAGTTTTAGGTTCCCAAAAATTTGTGCAGAAGTTACAGAGATTTCTCATATGTCCTCTACCCACACATATGTATAGGTTCCCCTATTGTTAATATCATCTCCCAGAGAGGTACATTTTTTATGACTGATGAACCTACACTAATAAATCGTAATCACCCAAAGTCCATAGTTTACATTAGATTTACTCCTGATATCACACATTCTATGGGTTTGGACAAATGTATAATGACATGAAACCATCATTATAGTATCATGCAGAGTATTTCCACTGCCCTAAAAATTCTTTGCCTATTCAGACACTCACTTTGCCTATTCAGACAACTCCTGGCAACTACTGATCCTTTTACTACCTCTCCACTGATTTGCATTTTCTAGACTGCCATGTAGTTGGAATCATATAGTACGAGGCCTTTTCAGATTGCCTTTTTTCACTTAGTGATATGCCTCTAAGGTTCTTTCATGTTGTTTCATGGTTTGATAGCTCGTCTTTGTAATGCTCAATAATATTCAATTGTTATGTGTACCACAGTTTATTTATTCATTCACTTACTGAAGGGCATCTTGGTTGCTTCCAAATTTTAGCAACTATGAATAAATCTGTTATCAACATCTGCTGCAGGTTTTTATGTGGACACAAATTTACAACTTCTTTGGGTAAATATCAGAAAGTGTGATTGTTAAATAGTACACCAAGAGTATACTTACTTGAATATATTTTTTCCTATGTTTATTGGTCATTTGGGTTCAGGTTTCTAGTTTGTGACTTGCATACAAAAACCCTTTGTATATTTTTCCATTAAATTATTTCTTTTCACTTATTAACTTCTTTATATTTTAGCATACTAAACTTCTACTGTTCATAAACATCTTCCCCAGCCTTTGGCTTTTCTTTTAATTTTGTAATGGGTTAATTTTGGCAATGAACTTTTTTTAATGTATCATTTTTAATTGATTGTTTTCTTTGTTTAAGGAATTCTTGTTGATGTGGAGGTTTCAAAGATAACCTATGTTTTCTTCAAAAAGTCTCTAAGATTTGCTTTTCATGTGAATATTATATATCTTCATATGACATTTTACTCTCCAAAAGCATTTTATCTTAGTATCTGTTTTGTTTAACATTAATATAACTTTAGGGTTTTTTTAGTTAGTACATCTTTTTCTATGCTTATGCATAGAAAGTATGCTTAGTACATACTTTTTTCCTATGCTTTTGCTTTTTAAAAAACGTATAGCTGTGTATCTTTTTCTATGCTTTACATTTTATTTTTCTGATTCATTTTGTTTATATGCATCTTTTAAAGATTTTATTTATTTGAGAGAGAGACAGAATGAGTAGGAGGAAAGGCAGAAGCAGATTCCCTGCTGAGCAGGGAGCCCAAAACAGGACTGGATCCCAGGACCCTGTAAGCATGACCTGAGCCAAAGGCAGACGCTTAAATTACTGAGCCACCCAGATGCCCCTACATGTATCTTTTAGAAACAGTATGTAGTTGGCTTTCAAAAAAGTTCCAGTATGAAAATCTTTGTCCTCTGACAGATTTAGTCCATTGATTTTTATTATGGTGATGCACATATATTGAATTTTCTTGAAATGTGTATTTTAAGAATATGCCTTTTTGAAATTTCTTTTTAAGATTATTATTTATTTATTTGATGTAGAGCAAATGCATGAGCTGAGGGGAGGGGCAAAGGGAAAGGGAGGAGCAAACACCCTGCTGAGCAGAGAGCCCTGCCTCTGGCTTGATTCCAGGACCCTAAGATCAGGCCCCCCCAGAATATGCCTTTTTTCTTTTTTCCTTACTGCTCATACAATAGTGAGCTTTTTAAGTTCAATTTCCCTGGTTAAAAGATGCATACTTTATTTTAGCTCTTTGATGATTACCTTTAAAATTTCAACACAGAGGGATGTCCAGGTGACTAGGTCAGTTAAGTGTTTGCCTTGAGCTCAGGTCATGACCCCAGGGTCCTGGGATCATCAGGTTCAGTGGGAGCCTACTTCTCCCTCTACCTGCAGATCCTCCTGCTTGTGCTCTCTCTCTCTAATGAATAAATAAATAAAATCTTGAAAAAAAAATTTCAACACAGATAGTTGACCTAACACAAAGTTAATCCTAAACAAAACAAGAAATTTGGAACACTAAGGATCACCAGCTCAAGTCAGTTATATTCTAGTTTCCTCTTTCCTTCTAGTTTTTGGTTGCTGGTGATTTACTTTTTTCATAGTTTATCTTTGTATTGTAAAGAATATTTGTTAATATTTTTTTCTGCATTTCTAGGTATTTTTAGCATCCATCTTCTTCTTCTTTTTTTTTTTTTTTTTTCCTCTCTCCTGGGTAGGTTAAGTACAGTATACCAGAGACAAAGTCAAGTTTGAATTTCAGGTCCCTGATGCCCAACAATGGGCATCCTTTTCATAAGGACTGACAGCTCTGTGGGGCTGGAGAAGAACATGAAGCAGTAAGCTTCAGAGGCATAGGGGTTGCCCACAGGGATGAGAGAAGCCCAGAGAGATTCTGGGACAGTGCTGACGGTACTTCTACTTCACAGTTCTACCTAAGCCTGACCTCGCCCACAGTTTTATCAAGTGCTATCTATTTCTCCTAAGAAGCAAACCCACTAACTGACTTAGAAAATAATGGGTTATTTTTTTCCTTTGGAGTTCAGAGTTTTCCCTAGGGAGAGTGAGGGAGGAAAAGTTTATCTTCTGTGACTGCTGGAAAGCTCTATGTCCCTTCATAGTAAGGAAAGGTTTTTTTGATACTTCAAAAGTAGAGCCCTTGGGGCCCTGCTGGGGACCAGCATGGTAGTTGCTATGAGAGTGAAATTACAATAGATGCCTTGTTCAGAAAATCTAGCAAGTTGAATCTCCTGGAGCTAAGTCTTTATCCTTTATGTGTTTCAGCTCAGGGAATGATTGCAATGGGAGCCTTATTAGAACTTCATAAAGGTTTGCCTACCTTGAGATGAAGTAGATCTGCCAAGCCCACTCCCTGCTTGCATAAGATGCAATTTGAGGTAACAGTTGCTGGCTGGTGGTATTTCTTTCTTTTTTTTTTTTAAAGATGTTATTTATTTATTCATGAGAGACACAGAGAGAGAAGCAGAGACACAGGCAGAGGGAGTTTGAAACAGGCTCCTCACAGGGACCCCAATGTGGGACTTGATTCCCAGACCCCGGGATCATTCCCTGAGCCGAAAGCAGATGCTCAACCACTGAGCCACCCAGGCATCCCTGGTGGTATTTCTTTATTTGGTGTCTTAACACCTGCTCTGTCTTCTGTCCCCTAAGTGTATTATTTTGGTGCTTAGGATAGATATGGGAAGTGTGTGCTAGCTAAGTAATTAGTTTAGAATCCGTCCTGGGTCCCCTGGGGTCTTTCCCAGCTGAGTCTTCCTTCTTATGACGACTTTGGGAACTCATTAGAGATTCATAGGGAGTAGGAGACACTGAGGAAAAGAATTCATAGAGCACTGGAGAAATCCTGAGGATATAGGGTTTGGGACTGGTGGGACCAGAAAAGGACAGGAGAAACAGAAATATTTGGAGCAGTCACCTCAATTCATATTGGCATGACCAAAAGAAGGAGCTCCTGCCTTCTACATAGATTTTGAGCAACTTGGAAGAGTGGAATGATCCATACTTGCATCTGCAGTGAGTAGGTGTCTGACCAACTAAGTGTTCAATCAGACCTAAATTGGAAGAAACATTTACAGCTCACCCTTCAGAAGGTCAAAGAATAAACAGAAATTAGATAGCTTTTACTTTCATTTTTTCCACTTGTGACAGCCACTGGTGAAAAAAGAAAACAAATAAAATAGGAACCTGTACTTTAATAGTCTTTTTGAGATTGCTGTTTTGCATTCTATGTAGAAGTTTTTTACACTGGAAATATATTTACAAATGATTCAGGAACTTGTAAGTGATAATACTTTAACTTTAACATTGCTATATCTCTACTTGCTTGCTTCTTTTGTCTCCCACACACTGTATATGATTAAGATTTATGAAAGCAGTGACTTTTTTTGGGAGGAGAGATTGGTTAGAGCCAGGAAATGACTCTCAGGATGATTCTTCAGAAGCTGTGCTCCAAAAGAGCTACATGTTTAATCATCCTAGCACATCACCAGACTCCAAAGGGAGAGTGGGATTTAGCCACCAAATCTCAGGACACAGGAGTGACTTCTTGATTTTACTGTCTATCACTCCAGAAAATAAGTATCTGGACCTCATCCAAGTGGTTATGCATACTCAAAACACAGAAGGGTTTAGAATGATATGGAATTGCTGAAACACAAATTAGAGATATTTGGGTTATATCACAGAGAATAATTCCAAATATTTTACCAAATGTTCCTGTTTTTGAATGGCCTTGGAACTAGGAATTGTTTTTATATTTTAAAATGGTTAAAAATTTTTAAAAGAAAAAGATTTCATGACAGATGAAATTTATTTAAAAGTCTAGTTTTGGGTTTAAATAAAGTTTTATTGGAACAATGCCACATTCACTTACTATCTATGGTTGCTTTCACACCACATCAGAGTTCAGGTTCTGGTAGAGATGATAGGGCCTGCAAAGCCTAGAATACTTACTTTCTGGCTGTTTAGAAGAAAAAATTGATGTTCCCTGCTTTATGCCTTTGACAAAGAGAATCCTGTTCCAGGGATCACCATAAATCAGAGACAGGAGTGCTAACTTTTGTTCTTTATTTGTATATCAATGCATATAAGATGGTCTTCCCTCTGATCTCTGTACAGCCAGGAGCATAGCTGGAGTAACCATCTATAACATTTTCTGATATTTTAGATGAGAAGTCACAGGAAGATCCCAAATGTGTCCAATCCGTATGTATATGAACACCTATACATAGAAGATGGACCGAAGAACGAAGAAGCCCGTTTCCTGCAGGGCACTGTATCTGGCCCAACAGAGTCATCATAAAATTCTAACCTGAATGTTGTATGTACAGGATATTAGCTCTGTGGCCTTCTATTTGGTCTCCTTTTTTTTTTTTTTTTTTTTTTTTTAACACCTTTATGTTCTTTAAATAGCCAGGCCATAGTTTGGAATGTTCATAAGGCATGTAAATAATAGGTTTCCCCCACACACACACACAATTGAGGATGGAATTTGCATGTCTTTAAGATTATTTAAAGGGTTTCACTAGGTTACTGGGACATTCAAATTAAAAAAAAAAAAAAACTTCTGGCACCGTGACATGTCCTGATCCTCTGGAGTTACATTCCAGGGGTCTGAAATTTTACCTTCCTATTCTCTGCGCTCTGTGAAACCAAGAGTGCTTGCTTCTGCTTCACAGCAGCAGAGACAATGATTAATAATCTGTGATTAACATTCCACTGGTCTGAGAGTAAGGGGGACAGAGTTGAATCCCATTTCTGCCTGCAGCTAATTTTGCAGCTTTAAGATCCTCATTTAAATTTTATTGGCTCCAGTTTTAAAAAATTACAAACCAGTGTAGTTTGACTAGATGACCTTGATGCCTCCAAAGCATGATGCTATTCTTTTAACTTATTGAGAATTGCCTCTTCCTTGAGTGAATTGACTCCAAATACCTAGATTTTTTTCTATAAGTTATATACCTGCTGCCTATCTGGAGTTGGGTGAATTTGTTTTGCTATTAACATAATTAAAGTATTGAATAGCGTGATTAAAGTATGGTAGCAATATATTGTCCACTATATTTAAAAAAGAACTCGGGCAGCCCCAGGGGTGCAGCGGTTTAGCGCTGCCTGCAGCCCGGGATGTGATCCTGAAGACCTGGGATTGAGTCTGACCTTGGGCACCCTGCATGGAGCCTGCTTCTCCCTCTGCCTGTGTCTCTGCCCCCCACCCCCCGTGTCTCTATGAATAAGTAAATTTAAAAAATCTTTAAAAAAGAAGTCATCAGTCTTAGTGCCAGTTAATAATGCTATGGAACACAAAAGCAATAATAATAAACTAAGCCATATAAAAAATAAATAGGCCATATATGATAAATAGCTCTGTATACAGAAAGTAAGAACATTCTGATGGTGAAGATGTGGAGAAGTGGGAAAAAAAAATCTCTAGGCATTTTATTAAAAATCCAGCCAAATCCAATCTTCTTTCACCCAGCAAAACAAACAACTTCTCAAACTTCCATCTTCTTCCATGTCACCATGTTTCAGGGTCAGAGCAGTAGTATTTGCTGACTATTAAAAGCACACCATTTGTCATTTCAACCCTCTCCAGACTTTGTCTGTAATGAAAAAGGCAGTAGGATGAAAAGAGAAGAGGCAGAAGCAACCAATAGAGAAGAGAAGAGATCAAAGAAGATGACAGGGAAAGAAAGGAGAAAACTACGTTTAAATTTCAAGTTAATGATAGCATTCTAAGTCCACTGCACATTTTTGTTTTGTCTTTGAAAAAGAATCTTTGACTTCATGAGACACTTTCTGAAAGTGTTTGGTTCTTCATGACCCAACTGAAGACCATTGACTTCAAGATTGACTACAAATACCCAAAAATAAGAAAGTTCTATTTGATGTTTACTATGACAGGACACATTTCATCTCAAAGATATTTATTTTTTAATGGTAAGCTTGGACAGCCTGTTGTCTTTTCACATAGTTCACTGGTGAGCAGCCAGATAGTTGAGGATAATTTCTGCTTTTCTACAGCTTGAAGATTGAATCAGAAAAAGGAGCATATAGTTTAGTTTCGAAAGGAAACATTTTTAAAACCAAATCATCTGGAGGATGATTCATTATCTTTACCCAAATTATATATCATTTCTTTTTATTCCTTTTTTTATATAAATACTTACTCTAGAGAAGTGACACTTAGCCATCTCACAGTCATAAGATCGCCTCTGTCAAAATCCCCAAACAGGGGCTCCATTTTGATGAATTCGTTGTGGTTTTTATTAGTATTCATTAGGAGACTTTGATAATTTGCTGGCAGGATATGAAATATTGTTACTTTGTTCTCACTTGCCAATCAAGGCAAGTTTGAATGCCTAGAATCAGCATTTTGTTTTGGAAAGAAGACTGATTCAAGATCTAATGCAAGACTCACCAACAATGAATAGAATGAGTCACCAATCTGTGCCTTAGTACTCTCCTCTAAAATGAGGGCAGTGGACACAACTTAGCATTTCCGTCTTCAAAATTTTATGATTAGGGTAAAATCCGGAGAGAAGTGAGATAGTGCTTGAGTTGAATTATTAAAACGAAATCCTCCTGTTTAGAATCTCAAATACTGTGAGGATAGAGCTATCCGTGACTGTCAGCTGATAGCGCATTATTGCCATGCGAGGTAAGCAAAATACTACCAACTTATTTAACTTCTTGGAACCAGGGTTTGCAGTAGTTGTCAAAGACTAAAAGTTAAGTAAATCGTGGTCCCTGTCTGTGAGCAAGTATGGAGATGTTTGCAGGTGAATATGTAAAGTGAATTCAACTATTATGTAGTAGTAAATAAAGAGTAGGTAGTCGAACAAATGGATTCAGAGATTTAAACTATTTGCTGATTGTGCTAGTTTCTTATTGCTGTTGTAACGAATTGCCACAAACATAGTGGTTTAACACATTGCCAATTTATCTTATCATTCCAAAGATTGGAGTTAAAATGGGTTTCGATTGAGCTAAAATCAAAGGTTTGGTAGGACTGTGTTCCTCTTCTGGAGGCTTTAGGAGATACTTCATTTTCTTGCTCTTTCCATCTGCATTCCTTGTCTTCTGGCCCTATTCCACCTTCAAAGCCAGCAATAGCCAGTGGAGTTTATCTCGTATCATATCATTCCAATACTCACTATTTTGACTCCCTCATCCATTCATAAGGTCAGCCTAGAAAATATGGAATAGTCTTCCATGTCATAGTCAACCTACTAGCCATCTTAATTGGATCTTTAAGTTTAATTCCCCATTGCCAGGTAAAAAACATATTACAGAATCTGGGAATTAGCATATAGACATCTTTGGATTAGTAGATGGACATTATTCAGCCTATCTGATGGAATGATAAGTATTGACCTTCTATCTGGCTCTGATGAGTAATTCCAGTTAATCTTACTCATGCTACACTTAAGAACATGCATTCTCTTCCATAACTCATATCTTCACAAGTCTGATATGAGTCTTTGAGAATTCATTCAGGACACAGAGGACTGGGTTAGAACATCTCTGGCACTGTTCCTATGGGAGCTGTGAACACATACCCCCCTTGCCCATGCTTAATTCTGGTTAATTCTGACCATGTGTTGTTTCAGTTTGTACATCTCCAAGGAAATAGTGTTTTATTAGTACCATCTGTTTCTTATAGACCATGAATCATCAATTGGCTCCCAGGACCCTAAGGCCTTAGATACTTTAGTACTAATTCACAGATCTTTGATGGTATCATTATGAAAAAAATTCCAAAATGTCTTTTTTTTTTTTTTTTTGGATCAAGACAGAGCTATAGTTAAAACTCATTAATGCCCTTCAATATTAAATATAATTCTTGCTTCTAAATAGAATGATGCTAAGAGAAGATGACAATTAGTCTATATTGCTGTAGGAAGGTGACTCCTTATCAGAAAATTTCTAAATTATTCTTCTAGATTCTTACTTCCAAAATCAAGCTCAATATTTTAGAACTAATAGGAACTGAAGTTAAAGAATACAATCATAGTAGGCATATAGGCCTTACCACATCATCCTAAAGAATGAAAACAAAATCGAATTGTTAGGGTGCTATATATGAGATTACTCAGTTCTTTTCAAATAAGAAAAGAACATGGTCTCCCAATGTTTCCTTTAGCCTATAAATGCTGGAACCAGAGCCAAGATTGCTGATTCCTTGATTCTTTTATATCTTTAAGGTAAATCAGCAGAGTAGCTTCTACCCTAAAGCCTTATTAGGAATGAAGACACATAGTAGAAACTCATTTAGATGATTCTTCTGAAAATAACATTTGATACCTTTTTGACTATAAAGGGAATACTTGTTAAATTGTAAACATATAAAAATGATTATAGAATTTAAACAAATAATCTATAACTTCCTTGCCAATTTAAGGTTACAGTTTTTGTTACAGTTTTTGTTATATTTCTATTTGGTAATGATCTCTTCTTAGATTATATGAAAAGAATCAGCATTTCTTAGCAGGCTGGTTTTTTTCATTCTTCATAATTCGACCGGCCTTATTTTACCAATTTACTTACATGCCTTATGTGTAGTTCTGCAGAGTCTGAAAAAAAAATAAGCCAAGTAAACAAATAATAAACTGAAAAAAATAATAACTTAGGAACTTAGGAGAGCTCATTTTGGTCTAGTAAAAAGGCACTTGAAAATGTTCTTGTGAAGGAGGTAAGATTTGAGTTGTTCCTTCAGAGAAAATGAGGGCTTGGTCATTCACCTTCCCTCCTTCATTTAATAAATATTTATTGGTTACTTGTTGGAAATATTGCAGAGCATGTAGTTTAGTCTATATTTGAAGACTGGTGAGAATGACTGGTTAGACATACTTTAGATTGGTTTTGCTTCATGTTGCTACCACATCAGCAGACAAGCAGGGTAAAGGTTGGCGTGAGACCACAAATGGAAGCAAGTGGTTGAGGCTTTCTTCTATCTTCTCAGTTCCTCCACAGAGACGCCTCTCATATTCAGCATTCTGAGGGTGGAGGGAGGAGGGAAAAATCCAAGGCAGATGAGCACTTTTTTGCAATGTTATGGGTCACATGAAGCTACATCAGCATCCAGGGTCTATCCCAATACAGCATAAGGAAATAAGCTCTATGACACAGCTATATTTTTCCCTTTGTGCTTTAGGTCCACCCCTTCTGCTTCAAGGAAAAGAGACTGGCCATTATTCAACACACTATTAATGCTGAAAACTGTGTAAGGGGGCACGAGACAGATAAGGTCTTTGCCCTCATGGAATATACTTCTGAAGGAGGTTAAATAAAATAGAAGGAAGGAACATGGAGAAGAAAGTTTGATATATACGATAATGTGGAGGTGGTTTGTCCATGAGATAAGGAGTACCCAATGAGTAACTTTAGAACAGAGAATAAACATACAGGAATGATAGGGGATAGGTTGTGTCAATTAGTATTGACACATGAAGAATCTTTTATTCTAGGGAAAGACATTTGAATGCTATACTAAAAGTCATGAGAAACTATTAAAGTCTATTGGAAAGATGGAGATGATTTTTTTGAGAAGATTAAATGAGCTACAGTGTGCAGTGGATTTGGAGGATCAGGGACCAACAGGGGAAATATGACTATGGTAGGTAATTTTGTGTGTTTTTACTTGTGTGTTTTAGTGTTTTTACTATTTTTTTACTAGACCACAGGATGCTCAGACATTTGGTCAAACATTATTTTGGTGTGTCTGTGAGGATGTTTCTGGATGAAATTAACGTTTGAATTGGCAGATGGACTAAAGAAGATGCTTTCCCTAGTGTGAGTGGGCCTCATCTAATCAGTTGAATGTCTAAATATGGGGGAAAAAAGCTGACCCTCTAAAAGGGAATTTCCTTCCTGATTGCTCTCAGTTGGGACATTGGTTTTTCCTGCCATTATACTCCAACTGAAATATCTACTACTCCTGGGTCTTGAGCCTGCTAGCTTTCAGATCGGAACTACATATCCTATTGGTTCTGTTTCTCTGGAGAACTCTGACTGATTCAGCCAGTTAAGAGACTTTTTGTTGAATTCCAAGTGAAAGGTGGTAAGAACAGGAGTAAGAGATTGACTCTAAAGAGATAAGGAAGGAATAAATGTGAATGATATTTAGATGAAAGGAACTGGAATTTAGTGAGTGAATAACTGAGTGGGTAGGGAAAGGGATGGAAGCTTACTGGGGACCTGACCCAGTCTGGTTTTCCTAGAAAGTAGAGGCACGAAGCAAAATTTTATTTGGGTATGAATTTTTAGAGAAGGAAAAATGAGTGAAAATAGAAAGAAAGATAAGGAAGGCGGGAAAACCACAGCTTTATAAGAAACACACATGGTCAGTCACATGTGACTCTTCTCGAAAGGCTGTATGGAATCCTTTTAACTTGCAACTATCTGATAGAGGAAAGCAGAAATGAAGTCATTTTTATCTGCCAGTCATATGTTCTCTTTCATCTCTTATTGGTCCAAGTTCATTCCACATGGCATTAATTGCATTTGAGAAAACTTCAGGAAAGCCAGGTCTCAGGACAGCTGAGATGGCCTACGGCTCAGGGTGAGCCAGCCAGCTGGTGTTAGAGAGTTGCCTCCCTGCCTGCTTGCCTGCCTCAGGGCCTGGCTGGGTGAGCCAGTGCAGATGTTGTACTTCATGAAGTCCTGGATCTTCTCATGCTTGAACAGCAAAAAGAGAGGCCAGGTGGGAGGCTGATGGCATGCAAGAAGAGGCATCAGGCAAGGTATATCAGGAGTATCTCTCAGGCGACAGGAGAATGGGAGTAACTGGCCCAACAGAAGGTGCTCTAAGGACTGGCCTCTGCTATGAAGGAAATATGGCCCAATGACTCTCTAGGGAAGACCAGAGTCTCCTTTATGGTTACAAAACATGCTGCTGTTAGCTGCTCATCCTGGAGGACATCAGAAAACTTGGGGCAGTGAATCTGGAGCAGAGCAAAACTGGGTCTGGAAGTGTCAATTCCTGAGAGAATGGTGATACCATTGACCAGGACAAGGAAATCTTAAGGAGAAACTGACACTTCTAGGAAAATGGATCATTTGACTTTATTCAGTTGACTGTGTTCCTGAGGTGATGTCTTGTGGCAGGTATCAAAGAATCATGAATCAATGAAAAGCTAATGTTTGAAGGGAGTTTAGAAGTCACTGTGTTAGCATTTCTTATTTGAGAGATACCGGAAGATAAGATTCAGAGAAGTTTAATGATTTTACAAGTGTTACAATGTGTTAGTTATAAAGGTAGGGTGAGAAAATGAATACCTTTCACTCAGCCTATTACTTTTGATCAGTCACATGAGAAGCACTAGAAATCCTCAGTTCTCATCTTTGATTTCCTGGTGACAGTAGGTTTTGCCGTTTTGCCTGTCAGATGGGAATGCTGGACAAGGTAACCTCCAACGTCCCTTCCAGCTCTGATAGTCTAGTGTTCTCTGATGCATGCAGGAAAGTAATGTGGCAAAAAATAGATCTATAAGCTTTGATGACATTCAAGATCCCTAAGATTAACACGTCCTCTCTATGTTTATAAAACATGCAGATGCCAGGTATTCATCATAAAGGGACACCAGGGCAGCCCCAGTGGCTCAGCAGATTAGTGCTGCCTTCAGCCCAGGGTGTGATCCTGGAGGCCCGGGATTGAGTTCCGAGTCACACTCCCTCATGGAGCCTGCTTCTCCCTTTGACTATGTCTCTGCCTCTCTCTTTCTGTGTCTCTCATGAATAAATAAATAAAATATTTAAAAAAAAAATAAAGGGATACCAGAAAACTATGGGCTGATGAATCTGGGAAAATACAAAACTGGATTTGGAAGAGTCAGTTCCAGAACAATAGTACCATTGAGCAAAACAAGAAAATGCCAGGAAGGAACTTACATAGAAGGAAAATTGACAAAGAACAAGGCATCAGTGATTAAGCTTCATGCTACATCTTGATTTATGGTGTGGGAGGAAGAGGAGAAAATGATGAAGGAAACCCACAGAGAAGAAGTGGGTAGTGAAGTAGGATAACAGGAAACTCCCAAGGGCTGAAGAAAGAGGAAGGGCTGAAAAAGACTGATTAAAAATGGCAAATGCCACAAAGATCAAGATGGTGATAAAAAAATGACCACATGATGTGGCAGTAAAATCTTTACTTTGCGTCACTTAAAGTACTGTGGACCGAAAACTGAGGAGTTAATTATGTATAAGAAAATGGATACAAGAAAGGAGAAAGTAATTTTTTTGTAAATTTATTTTTTATTGGTGTTCAATTTACCAACATATAGCATAACACCCAGTGCTCATCCCGTCAAGTGCCCCCCTCAGTGTCTGTCACCCAGTCACCACCCCCCCCGCCCACCTCACCTTCCCCCACCCCTAGTTGGTTTCCCATAGTTAGGAGTCTCTCATGTTCTGTCTCCCTTTCTGATATTTCCCACTCATTTTTGAAAGGAGAAAATATTGAGTGTAGGCAGTTCAAAGACATATTAGAACAAGAAGTAAGGTTTTGTAGGCTTGGGGCAGTGGAAGTATGTTGTAGCAGAGAAGAGGAAGAACTCAAAGATTTGGAAAAGAGAATTTATCAGAAGGAATGACATTCCAGAAGAGGTGGGAGATGTGAAAAGCCCTAATGCAGATGGAGAGAATGGTTTCTTCAAGGAGAAAGGCACCTCCTCCTCTGGAAAAGGAATGAAGAAAGAATAGGTACCTGAAAATACTGAGAAATTTAGAGGTGGAGGTTGATAGACATAGAGATGGCTTGAGGTAGATGAGAATGTAGAAGAGAGATTTTGTGACAAAGGATTTATCTTCCCAGTCAATGCAGAAGCAAGAGCCACACTGGGTGTGTGGACTGATAGGATGAAGACTGAGGAAAATGATTCCAGTAGGTGCTGGAAAGAGAGTCAGTGGAGAGTCAATTAAAGCATTGTGGGGTGTGCTGGGTGGTGCAGTCAGTTAGGTGTAGATTCTTGATTTGTGCTCAGGTCATGGTCTCAGGATCATGAGATGGAACCCTCCCTGGGGCTCTGTGCTGAGCACAGAGTCTGCTGGGATTCCCTCTCTCCCTCTCCCCATGCCCCTGCCCCCGCTCGCTCATTCTCTCTCCCTCTCTCTCCTCTCTCTCTCTCTCTTTCTCTCGATCTCAAAATAAATAAATAACATCTTTCAAAAAAAGGATTGTGAGCTGCTGTGGTGTGCAAGTAAATAAAATGCGTATGTTTTTGTAGTTCTCACACTCATGATTTTATGCCTTTTATTTTAATGTTGAAGGACTAAGAGTAGAATTGTACAAAGTAGATTTCCCAGGGCTGGGGATAGGCAGAACTGAAAATTAAAGGATACAAGTTGCCTGGGACTCTAATTAAGGCAGCTTAAAGTAGCTGATCAGAGTTTCAGGCTGAATGGTTAGGCAGCGAAGTCATAAAAGTGCCCATGATCTAGATACAGCAGAGGGATTTAGGGACTAGCAAACTTGCTGGGGAAAGAACAAGATCAGCGATATGAGAAAGTGGGAAATTCTAGGTCAGAAAGCCATGGTTAGACAGGGAAATCCTGTCTGCAAGTGAAAAGCAGAAGCAGAGAGGACACTTATGTGGATAACAAATCCCTGTCCTTAAAGAGCTCCCATACTCTGGGAGAGGCCGTCAATTAAGTCATAACTGTAGTGAATTAGTACATAACTCGGTATGATGATAAAAGAAAGGAAGAGAGCAGGGCGGAGGAGACTGGGACTGCAAGGCAAAGGGGAGGATGGGAGATAATTTTCACAGTGGGGTGATGATGGTTCTCTTTGAGATGGTAGAGTTGCATAAAAGATTGATAGAGGTGAAAGAATGAGCCATAGAGAGATCCACAGGGAGAATGTTATGGAAAGAGGAGACTGCTTAAAGCAAAGGTGGGAGCATGAGGTGCGTGGGGAATAACAGGGAGGATGCCCACTGCTTTTTGCTGTATTATCTCTTCTGAGCAGTGGAGGTGTGAAGCCTAGTTTTTGTGTCATGGCCAGAGACAGAAATAATATACACTCTGCTTCAAATTCCTTCCCTCTATGTAGGAGCAGTACCCACTTTATCATTTTGGTGCATTACCTTTAAAATACGGAGGTTTGTATTGCAGGCATTAACTGTGCAAATTTCTGACTGGAAAAATTAGTTCTGACCCAATCTGATCCTCAGCTAGAGGAATGAACTTAGAAATGGAGCAAATGAAACTTTACCTCATCACATTGGGATTTAAAGATTTAGGAGGATGGATTCCTATCTATATAAGATGCTTCACTAGGATTTTAAGTCTTTGTTGGTTAGTCAACGTGGCACATAGGGACTTATGATTAATTGAGTCATCCAAAAGAACTCAGTAACACAATGTGTTCTTAGCAGCTGATATGAAAATTCTTCTAAGGAAGAAATCCAGATTTCTTGCTAACATGCCTGGCTGGATAAGCCTTTGAGAATTCATAGATTTTAACTAAGACTTTAGGCTGTGAGGCTATGACATGGATGGTTTGAGTCAAGATTCTTTATTTTTTGGGTCAGGGTGACCCTAACTGGGAACTTGGCTATATGGGAATATGCATGGAGTTAGAGGTGTAAAGGATATTGTTAACACTGGCTTCTTATTAGTTATGAGATTGCACACATTCTATTAAGCATTGTGACATATTCAAACCTGGGATGGAATTATTCCTAAAATACAAGCTCTCTTGCTGTTTCCTGAGTATCTTTAATAATGGAACAAAATGACTTACAAAGGTCACAACAAGTTGTTAATCAACAATTTTCATCCTAGGTACAAACTGTAAAATTGCATTCATTACAGGAAAGATCCGTTTACTTTATCATTCTAACAAATAAATAATTTGAAATTGTTTGAGGAAATTTATAATAAGAGATAAGAATAAAGCTCAGATGCCAGGGGTGGAGTGACAATGTCATTTGATAAAGCTCTGTGGTATTTTGGTAGTTGTTTACATCTTTGTTTATTGGCGCTCCACTGAGAACGCTGAATTTATCAAAACAAGGTTATCTTTCCAAAATGCTCTTTCTTTTGTTATTTTTTTTTTAGATTTTTGTTTTTAAATTCATGAGAGACACACACAGACACAGAGGCAGAGACATAGGAAGAGAGAGAAGCAGGCTCCATGCAGGGACCCTGATGTGGGACTCAATCCTGGGACTCCAGGATCATGCCCTGGGGCAATGGCTGATGCTCAACCACTGAGCCACTCAGGTGTCCCTCCAAGATGTTTTTTAAACAACATGAAGACCACGCTGTCTTAGATGAGCTCCTGCTCAAACATAATTAGGAAGTAACACTATAATTTTCCAAGCCATATTGCTAGTGCAGTTAGAATCTGATAATTTCTACTAATAGGTGACTATGCCAAGAGTTTATAGAGAATGGTCAGCATGATGAGGTAATATGAGTGCTCTCAACTCCCGCAGGAAAGTCTGTAATTCTCACTCATCCACTGTATCAGTTAGGATGACAGCTTAAAAGTCTGATGTGTCTGTTGCTTCCCTATGAATTAGAAGAGAAATAGAAGAGGAGAGGCACCTGCGTGGCTTAGTCAGTTAAGCATCTGGCTCTTGGTTTTGGCTCAGGTCATGATCTCAGGGTCCTGAGATGGAGCCCCTGACAGGCTTTGTGCTCAGCATGGAGTCTGCTTGAGATTCTCTCCCTCCTTTTCTGCATCATGTGCACACTCTCTCTCACTCTCTCTCATAACTAACTAACTAACTAACTAACTAAATAAATAAATAAATAAATAAAATTGGTAAAGGGGGGGAAAGAAGAGAAGTAAGGGGAGAGAAAAGGGGGGAAAAACCTTATTAGAAGCACAAAACAAAAACCAAACCAACTGACTCCTTGGACACTGGATATTCAAGAGAGAAAACATGCCAGCATGCACAAAATAAATGAACAGACATCACCAACCATTAAATTAGGATAGAAGATATTCACTTATAACTTCACCTCTGTCTAAAAATTGGATTGTGTGGTGGTGCTGATGAGCAGATGGACAGTAGAGAGGATGGGACAGCATTAGCTCATTCATATATCTAGAGGATTTCAGGGAACAAATGGGAAATATTCTATATAAGTGAACTTAAACTTCCAAGGAGGCACAAGGCACATGTCTAGAGTGCTTTGATTAGAAATAGGTCTGATGTTAAGAATGAATTTCCTAGTGAAATACCATCTTTAAATCATCTGGTCAGTTAGTCATATGAAGCTACACCCAAGCAGCAGCTCTGGGCCACCACACTGGTTAAAGAGTTGTGCAATCATATGTCTGCCTTAAGTGAATATTGAAGACAGAGGCAGTGAATCCTCCAAATTTTCAAGTGTTTTCACCCATACAATAATTCTGGGTTATGGGAGTGACTTTAGTCATACCACACAGTAAGGAAGAAAATGTGCATCAGGAAAATACTTTTGGGGGGAATTCACTGACCTCAATGCTGTAAGTTAATTGGAAATTGGCTATTTGTATATTATACAACTAAAATGGTTAGGGTGATGGGTCATGTAATAACAGGCAAGATTTTCTTTAGTATAGTTTTTTTCTATGGACAGAAATAGCTCTTGTTTTATTCTATGACATAGAGATATTGAAAAATGTGGTTGTGGCTATCTAATATTGTGATGCTGGATGTGAAAGCTGTAGGTGCCTATCCTGCCCAGGCACCTTGTATGTCAGGACCTTTCTGTCATTCATCCTTTTGATGGCAAGCAGACACAGTGTGTGGTAGAAACAAAAATGATTTATTTGTTTTCTCTCTCTTTTTTCTGCTTCTTATTTTTCTTTTTTTCCCCAAGGAGTAACTTTGACAATCACAGACCTTCTTGGGCCTCTTTCCCTTTCAATTCTTAAATGAATATTTGTAACAATGATATCACACACACACAAAATAATTGTTTGTCTATTGCAAACAATTTTTCTGGGAGTCATCAGACAGACATCATGCTCAGCCCCTGGGGCTGCTGTGTTTTTGAGGTCTAGCTGGTCAGCTTGGAGAAAGCTACTCCCTCTATGAGGCTTTATAGAAGAACCACAGCATCAAGATTTCGATCCTGAGAGAAAATGGAAAATAAGCAGAAGTAAATTGTATCTGGGTGCCTAACAGAATTTTGGATTCCAGGTACAAGGAAATTTGGAATGGTACCAACTACTCTAAAATTGATTTTTTCCTATATTCAAAGATTTCCCAAAAGTTATGCATTCCTTTTTACTTTAAGTTATATATAGAGATCCTTATCTTGCTTTAACCTGAGTTTTTCCTATTACAAATAATACAAGATGAAATATTAGATAAATATCTATTTCCATTGTGCCCGACTAGAGTAGTGGCACAGTCTTTTTTTGTGACTTAATTTCTACTGTCGTTTCTCTTTGGTTTTTTTTTTTTTTTTGTGTGTGTGTGTGTGTGTAGCAGAAAAAAAACCTATTTTTAAAAGTTTTAGGGATGCCTGGGTGGCTCAGTGGTTGAGCGTCTGCCTTCTGCTCAGGGTGTGATCCTGGGATCCTGGGATCAAGTCCTGCATCAGGCTCCCCACAGGGAGTCTGCTCCTTCTTCTGTCTATGTCTCTGCCTCTCTCTCTCTCTCTCTCTGTGTCTCTCATGAATACATAAATAAAATCTTAAAAAAATAAAAGTAAAAGTTTTAAAATGTGTGTGTCATGTTATGCCACACCCCTGAATGATTCTAGGTGTCTGTTTTAAAATATTCTATTTTGCTTGACAGAACTGTTCTCAATTGAGTGTTATTATTTATTTAATCTACTTGTTTATTTGCTTAATGTCTGTTTCTTCTATGAAACTTTTCCTTCATGACCTTACCGGTTTATCCATCCATTTTTTAAAATTCATGCAGCATGAATGAGATGAAAATGTTTTTTGACTTCCTGGGGCTTACAGTTTAATAAAGGGAAGAATCAAACAGGTTATAACTTCAAGTGTGATATTCAAGTTTAGAGAAAATAACACCATGGGAGTCCATTGCAGGATATTTAGCCAGTCTGAAGGATGGGATTATGTCAGAAAAAAAATGTCTGGTGAAAGTGATATATAAACTGAAACCCCAAAAGATGAACAGAACAGAAGCTAACTAGGCAATAAAGACAGTTAAGAATGTTTCTGGAAGGGGAGTAGAAGCTAAGAGAATTATACTATGAATCTATGAATGCTTGCAATATGGCTCAGCGTGGATGGTTCTCGGCATGGAAGGTGAGTGGCAAAAAAGAGTACTAGACAGAGAAGGATTGTATGAGTCATCTCTGAACTCAAAAACATAAAAAAGCCACAGAGGTGATATACACAAGGATTGAGTGGACCATGGTAACACAGTTAAGCTCTTGTGCTTCATTGTAGAGATCCAACTGGAGGAAGGGATGGAGGTAAGCAAGTTAGAGGACAGTTTCAATAACCCAGGTGAGTAACTAGGGTGACTTGGAATGGGACAACAATGAAGCTATTGGGAAAAGAGGAAAACCTGAGAAATTATCAGGCAGTAGATTAAACAAGATTTGATTTTTTGACCAAATGTGGAAATGAAAGAAAGGAAAGAGTCAGGGGAAACACTGATTCTGGATTTGGCAGTGGAAAATACCTAGAGAGTAGCTAGTTGAAGGAGAGATGAAGGTGATGCATTCAGTTTTGGCTATACTGAGCCAAAGATGTCCAGAAGCCATCAAAGTAGCAGTGTCCAATAAGTAGGTGAACACACAAGTCTGAAGCTTCACAGAGAAATCTAGCACAAAGATTTCAGATTTAGAACCATGGAAGTTGATAAAAACCACCAGTGGTGCATATGTAGAGCAAGAAGGGAAGGTGGCCTAGCATTAAACTTTGAGGATATAGGGCAGCCCAGGTGGATCAGTGGTTTAGCACCGCGTTCAGCCCAGGGCCTGATCCTGGAGACTTGGGATTGAGTCCCACGTCAGGCATCCTGCGTGGAGCCTGCTTCTCCCTCTGCCTGTGTCTCTGCTTCTTTCTCTCCCTGTGTCTCTCATGAATAAATAAATAAAATCTAAAAAAAAACCCTTGAGAATATAGTTCATATTTAAAGGGCTAATAGCAGAAGAGGACCTTTACAAAATATCTGAGAGGACAAAGGAGAGGATAAAGGATTAGAATGATAGAAGTCAATGGAGGAAAATGTTTTAAGGGAGGAGTGGCCAACAAGTACTGAAAAGTCTTTAGTAGATCTATAAAGAGAAATTTATCAGTTATCTTAACAGTAAAGATAGTAACAGTAGCACAGCAACAGTAGCACCTGGTAAATCCAGAAAACTGGATCACGGTGGGATATAGGAAATCAGAATTAAAATAGGTGACATGTACAAGTGCTTAAAGAGGAAGAGATGTAGAAGGATACCTGGAAGTGTATGTGCAGTTAGTGAAATTTTTTTAATATAGCTGACGCTCAACCATGCCACATACTTTTGTAAAACCAGCAATAGAAATTGAGCAATTGAAGCCACCAAAGTAATTGAAGAAAATGTTGAAATCTTTATGTTCCAGAACTACGTGTGATTTTCTAATATGTAGGTGAAATCAAATATCAGAAAATTATATTAACTATACTACTAAAAATTTTAAAGTATTCTATTTCCATGCAATTTCCATTGGTCTGTCAAACACTGTGAAAAATTTGTTCAGCACAGAGTTTATTTTGACTCATCATTTCCCTAATATAAACTTCGTTTGGATATTATTACTTACAAGATGTTTTAAGTTGGACTTTTTGGAGCATATCCATCCATTTGTTACACATTTCATGTTAAAAGTCTTCAAACTTTCTGAGTTACAGTATTGAGCAGTATGGTAAACAGCCACAGGGTACAAAGCAATTCAAATGTCTTGTTCAGTGTAAAGTAAGAAAGTTTGTTGTATAAACTAGTCAGATATGTTACACTAATGAGAACAAAATTAGTCTTGACACATTTCTGGCAAGTCTAGAAAAGACGAGATATGTCCTCTACCACACACGAAGAGCTGCATCAGAGCAACAAAGGATATCATTGTTGAGCCTACAAAAGGCCAGGAATATGCTGTACTTGGACAGACCCTGCCTTCCTCCCAGGGGGACCAGAATAGAAACCTCAATAACTGTCCAGGTTGAACCAATTCAGAGATTTTGAAACTCTCTAGAAGTTCAGACTGGAAAGTTGGGGGCCACCATTGAAGAACCCAAGAGGTGACAAATTCCACAAGGATGTGCATTTGGTGAAGACTTCCCATGTGAGTAAACACTAATCAGCTCCCATACAAGGTAAAGGAAAACTGCAGAGCACTCAGAAAGATTATTAGAAAGAAAAGAGAGTTGGATGTTACCTTTATTTGATCCACACTTTCTTTGTTCTTTCTATGGATATTGTTGTGGGAATCATTCCAGAAAATAACATGGAAAGTGCACATGTTTGTTGTTAGTCCAATGACAGAAACTATTCTGACTTAAGTTTTTGTGGAGGATTTGAAATGGAAAGAGAGTTCAAGGCAGATAGGGTAAACTATAGCCTGTGGGCCAAATCAAACCACCAACTGTTTTTGTTAATAAAGTTTTATTAGAACACAGCTTCACTCATTTGTTTATGTCTCATCTATGGCTGAGGCAGAGTTTAGTTATTGTGACAGACACCTTAGAGATCATAAAGCCGCAAATATTTACTATTTGGTCCTAAGGAAACCTCGATTCGTAAAGGCAAATGCACTTCCAAAGAAAATATTTCCAGTTTTAATATCATTTCAACATCTTGTCAGATAACACACAGACTCAATTTTAAAGGGCTAGAAACCAAAATAATATGGTTTCATTCTTCTTTATTTTCTTGTCCTTATCAAGTGTTCATTTCTTTCTAAGGAGGGAAACAAAAGGGAAAGAAAATGTGGTCTCTATTGGAATGGCTTTTTTCTACTTGGTAGTAGTGAAATTAAATCGAAACTCTTCAAATAAGTAGAATGTTATTCTTATGATTACTCTGTCAAATTGAGGCTTCATTAGCCCACTTCTCAAAAACTTTTTCTGTGGCAGGTTATTACAGAATTTGATAAGCGAGGTTTGAAAATTTCTATTATCTGTTCTTGGGCAAAAATCTATATCAAATGCTTAAAAAATATATATACCCTTTGACCAAGAAATTTCTTTATTTCAAAATCATTCTAAATGCATTAAGGGTATAGCCAAATATTTCGTTACAGAATGTACAACACAAAATTCTTTATAATAGACAATATGAAACATTTCTAAATGACCAATAATACAGGATTTGGTTAAACAAATTATGGTGTATACATTGAATGGTCTACTTGGAATCATTTGAGTGATACTTGAGGTAAATATTTCTTAATGAAAAATGTTCATAATCTGATCTATGTGAAGGAAACAAGATACAACATGGTATGTGAATTTTGGTCCAATTTTTATTTAAAGCTATACTTTTATACCTATATTTTAGTTCTTAATCTTAAAGTTTATCAGTTTTATGTGGTTTAATTTAGAAATATACCCATCAAGTTTTTAATTGTAATGATTTTAACAATGGAATTATAGATATTTTAAATGTTAAAAACTATATATTCTCATTTTTTCCAAACAAATGCTTCCTTTTTTATATAACAATATTATTTTATATTTTATTAAAGGCTATTATCTAAATAATTAAATGTAGAAGTAAAATTATAGTAGAGTTTTAGTCATTATTTATATTTTCATTTAAATATTTATGGAGTTACTTTGAAAAGTTTCTGAAGTGAAAGTGATACTGTATTTGATTTAGATTTACTTGAGTAAAAAACTGTGAAACAGACTTCTCTTGATCTTAACAGTTCTGACTGAGAAATGACCAAGGCCATTGAACTAGATGAACTTTGAAGTTTTTTCTAGTTTCATAATTTATTAAAAGTACCCAAAGATGTGGACTTCAGGTCCTAATTTACTTCACATTGGAGACTCTGCTTTTAGAAGTCTGTAGATTGTGGTATGAGTGAAATATGGTGGTTAAAAAATTCAATCTTACAAATCAAGAATCAAGTTTAGAGGTGATCATTAGTCAAAATATAGGTTAGATTAGCTTTTTCTTTTTTTATAAAGATTTATTTATTTATTTTAGAGAGAGAGAGAGCATGAGCAGGAGGGTCAGAGGAAAAGGGAGAGAGAGTCTCAAGCAGACTCTGTGCTCAGCAGAATCCAATGTGGGGCTTGATCCCAGGATGCTGAGCCCAAACCAAGAGCTGGGCTCTTAACTGGCTGTACCACCAAGATGCCCTCATATTAGCTTAATAAAGGCTGTCCCCTGTTTCTTTAGTTTGCAGTGTTTTAGTAAAATAGATAAGGTTGCACATCATGCCATAGATGGGGTTATGGTGATGAATCTAGGGCTTCCCTTTGGAAGGATCAAATCCATGTTTATGTAACTATGAGTTTTCTTTCCTATCTGATCATTATTTGTTAGGATTAATAGCCAATATTTAAATTTTAATGTGCCTGTAATGAACAACTTGTAAAGCAACTTGAATTTGTTTTCTAATTGGATAGCCTAATTATGTAGTCCTTCTGATTGACAGGACATTGGATGAGAAGGATATGGGCTTCACTACTTTTGGTGCACATTAGGGATGTAGTTCTTATAAAATGTGGAGGGAAACATCTCATTCTCACCCTTTCCACTGAAACCTAAACTTAAAAATGTTTTATTTTCCTTAAAATCACATACAACAATTTGCTTTGGAAATTTTTGTAATGAAATATTTTAATTATTCTGGGAATATAATTGCTTGCAATAAGTACTTGCAATTATTAAGAAATTAGTATTTGCCAAAAGATAGTGGTACCTCTAGCCACCATCTGAGTCTTGTGTACCTTGGAACATGTTTTCATGCTACTACTTCTGATAGAACTGGTCTGACTCAGAATATAATGTCAATAAAAAGAACATTGGCTTATATGTATTTAATTTTACATATTCTCATATATAGAGTGAACTTTACTTTTTTAACAAAACACGAGTCAAATGTCTAACTTGCTAGTTACATTTTAAAAAATTGGGAAGAAGAAATAAAACAAGTAAAATAATTGTAATGTAAAAGAAAGCATGAAGGGAAAACTGATAGAACTGAAAAAAAATAGACGAATCCACAATTATAGTTTGAGACTTCAGTATTCTTGACCCAGTAACTGAAAGAGCAGGTAGATAGAAAATCAGGAAGGATACAGAAATCTTGAAAAACGTAATCAAACAACCTAACCTAATTGACATTTGTAGATAATTTGCCCACACACAGCAGAATATACCATCTTCTCCAATGTACATGAAATGATCACCAACATCCATCATAAACACTAACAAATTTTTAAAAATTGAAATCATGGTCTTAAATCAGTGATCTTTATTTTACCCTAAGAAAATATGAAAAGAAGAACTAATTAAATTTATGCCTAAAACTAATATAACACTGTATGTTAATTATATCAGAATTAAATTTTTAAAAATTTAAATTAAAAATCCATAAAACAAATATTCTAAAAGACCCCACAAAAGAATTAATTAAACTCAAAGCAAGCTGAAGAAAGGAAATAATAAAGACAAAAGATGATAGAAAAAACAATGACACTAAAAGTAGAAAAACAACAGAAAATAATAATCGAAACCCAAACCGGTTCTTTGCAAAGGTCAACACAAATGAGACACCAAGGACATCGTTACAGACACTATATGTATTTAAAAAAATAATACTCACTCAAAAATAAAGAGATAACCTAAGCTGTTCTTTTTCTATTTAAGGAATAGAGTTTGAGGTTAAAACTTTTCAACCAAAAAAAAATTTCAAAGCACAGCTAGCTTTACTGGTAAATTCTACTCAATATTTAAGAAAGAATAATACTAATTCAACCCAAGCTTTTATAGAAAATAGAAAAAAAGACTTTATATAACTCATTTGATCAGGCTAGTATTATTACCTTGATACCAAAACCAGACAAAATCATTACAAGAAAAGAAAACCACATATCAAAATCCTATATAAACTTAGACACTACTATCCTCCAACAAATAGCAGATCAAATCCATTAATATGTGAAAAAGATATGACTATGACTAAATTCAGTTTATTCCATGAATACAAGTTTGTTATAAAATTTGAAAATGAATTGATGTAGTTCATCATATTACATAATGAAAAAATATCATATGATTATCTCAGTTGATGTAGCAAAAGCATTTGGTGAAATTACATATGCATTCACTATATGAACTCTCAATTCACTAAGTATAGGCAGGAACTTCCTCATTCTGATTAAGGGCATCTTTTTTAATTAATTAATTTATTTTTTATTGGAGTTCAATTTGCCAACATATAGCATAACACCCAGTGCTCATCCCATCAAGTGCCCCCCTCAGTGCCCGTCACCCAGTCACCCCCACCCCACGCCCACCACCCTTTCTACCACCCCTTGTTCATTTCCTAGAGTTAGGAGTCTCTCATGTTCTGTCTCCCTTTCTGATATTTCCCACTCATTTTTTCTCTTTTCCCCTTTATTCCCTTTCACTACTTTTTATATTCTGATTAAGGGCATATTTGAACAACATTAAGTTACCATCACACTTAATGGTAAAAGAACTTTCCCCGAAGATTAGAAGCAAGATGAAGATGTCTGCTATCAACTTTCCTATTCATCATTGTTCTAATTAGTGTAATAAGGAAGGAAGGAAAATCAAATAAAAAGCATCCAGACCTGAAAAGAACTATCATCATAGATTATATGATTGTCTATGTAGAAAATTCTAAAATATCTATCAAAAACAGGGAGTAAAACTAAGTAAGTTTAGCAAGTACACAGGATATGAAGTTAATACACAAAAGTCAACTATTTTTTAAAATCAACTATTTTTATATACCAGCAGTGAAGAATTAGAAAGTGAAGTAAAATATGTGAGCAATCTGCATTAAGAAGCAAAGTCACCACTGATAAAACATATCAAAGAAGACCTAAATAAATGGAGATATATGTTGTGTTCTTATATTAGAATATTCAAAATCAAGATGTCAATTCTCCCAAAACTGATTTATGATTCTATGTGATTTTAATAAAAATTCCAGCAGATTTTTCTAATAGAAATTTACAAACTGAATTTAAAATTTATATGGAAAGGCAAAAAAGCTAGAATTGCAAAAACAATTTTGAAAAAAACAACAAACTTTGAACTCACACTACCTGATTTCAGGACTTATTATAAAGCCATGGTAATCAAGTCAGAGTTATATTAGCAAAATGATAAATGTACAGATCAATGGCATGGAATAGAGATTCCAGAAATATACCCACCCCTTTATGATCAATTAATTACTTATAGTCAATTAATTTTTGATAAAGATACAAACCTAATTGAAGAAAGGAAAGCTATCCTTTTATTAAATGATACTGGAAAAATTGGACAACCCTATGAAAAAAGAATATTGCTTCATACCTCATACCATACAGAAAAATTAACTAAAATGGTACTTTAACTTCAAAGAATTCTTTTTTTTTTTAATTTTTATTTACTTATGATAGTCACACACAGATAGAGAGAGGCAGAGACACAGGCAGAGGGAGAAGCAGGCTCCATGCACCAGGAGCCCGACGTGGGATTCGATCCCGGGTCTCCAGGATCGCGCCCTGGGCCAAAGGCAGGCGCCAAACCGCTGCGCCACCCAGGGATCCCGGTACTTTAACTTCAATGTAAAATTAAAAACTATGCAATTTGTAGAAGAAAACGAAAAAAAAATCTTTCAGAGCTTGGGTTAAACAAAGATTTCTTGGCAATAACATAAAAAGTATGGAGTATAAGAAAAAATAAAAGACAAATTGGACTTCACCAAAATGGCACTTTCACTCTCATTTAATAAAAGACAAAGATTTTCAAAACATACATATCATAAAAGATTTTTACTCAGAATATAGTAAGTACTCCTAAGACTCAATAACAAGAAAGCAATCCATCCAAAATATAGGCAAAATATCTGAATAGATATTTCATTAAAGAAAACATATGGATGGCAAATAAGTACATGAAAAGATATTCAACAGTAGTTGTCATCAGTGAAATTTATATTAAAGCTACAACGACATATCATTACGTACCTGATAGAATGACTACATTGTAAAAAGTGAAGCAAACAAAAACCTGAGCATACCCAGTGCTGGTGGGGGTGTAGAGCAACTGAATCTCCTCCTTTATTGCTGGTGAAATGCAGAATGGTAGAGATGCTTTGGAAAATGTTTAAAAAATTAAACATGTGCTTACCATATACACCCCAGTAATCCCACTCTAGGTATTTACCCAATTGAAATGAAAACCTATGCTCACAGAAACATCTTTATGAGTTGGTTACTTTATGAGTTGGTTACTCATAATAGGTAAGAACTGGAAATAACTCCAGTTGGTAAACAGAGGAGCTGAGGTAAATCCATGCTATGAAATAATACTCAGCAACAAAAAGGAACAGACCACTGATACATACTATAGGATGGATGAATTCCAAATTAATCCTGCTAAGTGAAAGAGGCCAATCTCAAAAGGCTACATATTAAATGATTCCATTTACATGACATTCTGAAGAGGCAAAACTAGAAGAATAAAAAATGGATCATGGATTGCCTGGTTTGGTGGGATCAAGAGTGGTTAATTACACAGTGGCATAAAGGATATTTTTGGGGTCATGAAACTGTTCTGCCCATCCCTTAATTGCAGAGGTGGTTTATGCAACTTTAGTATTTATCAGAACTCCTATAATTTTGCACCAAAGAATGTGAATATTATTATAGTTTAGCTTTGTTGCAATTTAAATATATAAAAAATCAATAGAAGTAAGAAAATGTTTGAAGAAATAACTATTCTGAATAGTTTCTTCAGAATAAAAGAAAGATATAAGACCTGAGGTCATAAGAGTTCATAGATTGTAGCACAAACTAAATAAGAAGAAAAAAAAGTGAAGAACAAAACCCCCTACACATTGACATATAATAGTGAAATTTAAGAACATCAAAGAAAAGGAGAAAATTCTAGAATCTTAGGGGAGAAAGAGATGATAATTTACAATGGAGGGAGAATGAAAGTGATATCACGGCAGCAAATCTAGACTAAAAAAAGACCATGGTATTTTCCATGTTTGAGATAAAACAACTTCAAATCCAATCCTGTATAGCCAAATAAACTAGCAGTTACATATGAGATTGATACAGATATCCCCCAGCCTAATATTAGGTTTAAAATAATTATTTTTATGCTTTTCAAAGAATTATTAAAGCAAGAAGAGAAACACATTTATCAGTAAACAAACACATACACATACATATAAGGGTGAAAGAATAACTTGGTAAAGTTCACTGTTTTTACAAAAGGAAGAAATGAAAACAAAACAATCTGTGATAACCAGAACTCAAATACTAGGTGACCTCAATAGGGCAAATGGGGTAGGGGTGAGATGTATGTAACGGCAGAATCAGAAGGAGGCGAGAGCCTGGTTATTCTTATTTTGGGAGTGCATATAGGCAGTGAGAAATGTCAAGCATTTGTGTGGAAAAAATAAACAAAAATATGGTTCTTAATAAATTAAAGGTAATAACTGGAGAATAGAAATAAAATGCTTTCCTTTCAAGCTAGCAGAAAAATATGGTTTATTTAATGAAAAAAATGGAAAGGGCAAAAAGAATTTTAAAAATGGTGGTATGGTAAGTAGAAAATATAAGATAAGAGAGGATATATAAAAACCAAAATATATACAAATTGGTTAAACTACTCAATAAAAAAGGACAAGGTAACATTTGAGATCAAGCACATGTTGGGAGCAAAGGGGGATGCTAACTCTTAGTAATAAGAATAAATTAAGAAAGTGAAATAATCACAAATATTATGAACTTGCTTGCAGATATTAAAAAAATATATAAAATAGTAGCTGGCAAAATTACTAGGAAATGTTTTTTTTTTTTTTTTTAGTAATTATATTTGAATATCCTACATAACAAAATGAAGAGCAAATATTCTTAATGGAGGTTTACTTTTCAGATCAGGAAAAAAAAAAAAAAAAACAAGGCTGCTTGTCATCACTACTTCTATTTGACATAATACTGAATATCTTGCCCAATGCAAAAAGATCAGAAAAATAAATGTCTTGTAAATATAAGAAGAGAAGAGCCAGACAATGGCTAATACCATGATGATTGCATAGTAAATCTGTAAATTCAGCTCTAGGAATCCAAAGCCACAGTGGAGTTGTGTAGTCTGTAATGGGTTGCTGATAGAAAGTTACATTGAACATGTGCTGAAAGTTAGATGAGTGCAGATGTGATTTTTAATTTTATTATTGAAAAGAATTCTTTACATAAAAATAACAAAAACAAAGACTTGAACATATGAAGTGAAGAGATTTTGCAAAAATTTCAAAAAATAAAAATTAGGAAAATATTTGACAAGAAACTGTTAGGTTGTTTTTTAATTTTTTCCAAGATATTGTAATTTTTAAATTACTGCCCTCTGTCTACTAAGATTTTGTTAACTTAGCTCTGCTATTTTCATGCCATTTTCAAAGGCATGAAAACAATTCATGAACTTTAGCCACTAGTGTTATTTCTCTTCCACTTGAGAGTTGTGGTGAGCACTAGATGATATCTGTAAGTGATGAATCGCTAATTCTATACCTGAAAACTATTTTACAATATATATTAACAAACCAGTATTTACATAGAAAATTGAAATAAGAGTTGCTAACTCAAAACAAAATAATATTTGATTTGCGTATTTTCTGTGTACTCTGTAAGCCATATTTGAGTTAATGTACTTAAGCATGATAAAATATCATAAAAGAATGCAGCAAGATTGAGAGAAAAGGGAAATTATATCATAAATCACAACCTGTAAACTCTATAACCTATTAATTAGGATTATCCTGATCCGAGAAAACAAGAAGCTACAGATTTTGGGTAGGAAAAGTTACTATATTGTCACTGTCCAGATGGGTATCACAGACTCATTTAAGAACACGTAAAAATCTCTAATACTCATTGTTTTATCAGTTATCACCTTTTTTGCCAAAATCTGTGAGTGAATTTAATTAATCAAAACATTGTTTTTGACTGGAGAAGACAAAACGGCCAAATTCTGGCATGTCATGTTTAACCAGAGCCTATATTTCTTTCTTTTTCTTCTAAACATAGCAGTGTCCAGATATGTTTTAAAATCTCACTTCTTCGAGAATCATTACTCAGTTTACATATTACAGACATCTGTCCTTTATAAGGTACTGTTCTCTGCCTTCTGCCTCTGATTCTTTTCTCCTTTTTTCTATCCTGGACAGTGTGGTCTTGGCATAGTGTGCAGATTTGATATAATCTTTTTTGAGTTGGTTTCCTTCTTTGAGGGAGAAAAACCATGCTAATAGTTGTACACTATATTCTTATATTCCTGTACTATATTTGATGTTAAATTTGCAAACAAGGGTTGCCTTACTTTATGACTTAAACTTATTGGGGGACCAAGATATCTTAATGATTACCAAAATTTTAAATGTATGACTCAGGGAGCCTGGGTGGCTCAGTTGGTTAAGCATCTGACTCTTGATTTCAGCTCAGGTCATGATCTCAGGGTTGTGAGATTAAGTCCTGCATGGGGCTCTGTGCTGAGTGTGGAGACTGCTGAAGATTTTCTCTCTCCCTCTCTCTCTGTGCCAGCAACCAACCCCCACACCCTCTCCCCGCTCCTCCCACCGTGCTCTTATGCTCTCTCTTTAAAATAAATAAAGAAAAAAAATAAATAAAATAAATAAAGAAATCTATAAATAAATAAATAAATAAATAAATAAATAAATAAATAAACTCTCCCTTTTATTTTTTATTTTATTTTTAAGATTTTTTTAAAAAGTAATTTATACACCCAGTCCTCATTGGTTGGCACTTACAACCCCAAGATCAAGGGTTACATGCTCCATTGCTTGAGCCAGCTAGGTACCCTTCAGCTCTCCCATTTCAATTCTAAATCCAGAGGCCCCTGGGTGACTCAGTTGGTTAAGCAACTGGGATCCAGCCCTGAGTTGGGCTCCCTATTCAGTTGGGCTCCATAGTTCAGGGAGTCTGCTTCCCCCTCTCCATCTGCCCCTCACCCCCCAGTCTTGCTCTCTCTCTCTCTCTCTCAAATAAATAAATAAAATCTCAAAAAAAAAATCTGAATTCACATTTCCCTATTTCTACTAATTTTGTAATTGTAAGTCCTAGTGGCACTTCACACTCAATGCATGGCTATTTATTATCTTTCTTTCTATATATTGGCTCTTTATATTCTTTTTCTCAATCTAGTTAATGGAACCATCATCAGTGTTAAAATAATCAAAGAGAGCAATTTAGTTGACCTAAACAAATATTATTTCACACTTCACAACGTGGGCAGTCTCTACTCTCAAGAATATAGAGAACTACAAAGTAAGGAAAAGGGGCTACAACCTGTTATATTTTTAAAAATTTTAAATTACTTTATTATTTATTTGTTTGTGAGACAGTGCGTGCACCAGTGGGTTAGGGAGGCGGTTGGTGGGGGAGAGGGTGTGGGAGAGGCAGACTGCCCACTGAGCAGGGGGTCCAACCCAGGGCTCTATCCCAGGACCCCGAGATCATGACCTCAGCTTGACACTTAAGGGACTGAGCCACCCAGGTGCCCCATTGCAAGCTGTTATAGAAAAAACGCAAGCAGGAAATAAGGAAGAAATATGTTTCTTAAGCTGACTGGCTGGGATTGCATATCTGATCTTATTTAGAATGATGAAGAAATGAGAAAGTAAGTGTTGTCTTGGCTTTCCGGGATTGCCTGGATGGAGCATGTGCTGGTCAAGGGAATTATTTATAGGAGTGAGAATGATCTAGGTTTTGGTTTGCTGGCAGAGTACTCTGATCAGGAACCAGTTCCATCTGGGACCTAGAAATGTCTTTAGTACCAAGATGCTCAAATTAGAAAAGCAGACATTTCTTCAGAAACTAGTGTAATACAGCATGATGTGGGGGCGATGGGCCCTGGGGTGTGAGACAGACGTGGGTAGAATTCTTACAATCCAGCTTTCTCAATGGGTGCTTTAACCTATCTTACAAATCTGAAAATCACAGGAATAAAACTTACTTTATGAATTTGTTGTGAGATTTATATGAGTGAATGTGTGTAGAATGTTTTGTAAATAGCAGTAATTTTCAAAATTATTTTTCATCTCTCCTTTAACAACAACATATTCTTAGTTACAATATTTGTACTTTCTTAACTCTCTCTCAAATCTTTTTCTTTGTCTCTTCCTGATACTTCCTTGGCTAATCACCTAGATCCTATCACTCAGCACTCTGCCTCCCAGACTGCACCGCGCCACACCTTTGTACCTCAATCCATCCTCTACACTGAGTGAACAGTGATCATAAAAACTTGCCATCCTAATTTTATTGCCTGGCTCTCTAAAGTCCCTCAACTGTTTCCAAAGACAGAAGAGAACACCCTGTGTTAGTAAGCATGCCAGCAAATAGCATCTCATAGTCACTAATGGGAATGAAAATTGGTACTTCTCCAGAAAGCAATTTGCCTTTGTACCAAACACCTTTCAATAGTACGTTCTGGCCCAGCAGTGCCCCATACATATACTTACTCTGAGCTAAAACAAGAAAACATGCTCTGGATTTTTGGCAAAGCTTCTTTTATGACAGAACTTCTTCAAGCCTTCTCAACGACTGATCAATGTGTTTGAAGAAAAACAAGAATAGGAAATATTAATAATGAAAAAGAAAACTGCCTTTATTAGTGCCAAGGGTAGAATAATATATCACAAAATCAAAGAAATGTGTGCCAAGTCCAGGGAAAATTTAGTCAGCTCGAAGGAATCAAGATTGATTGAAGAATTTCTGGTTGTAGAAAATAAGTGGATAAAATTCTGGTGAGAAAGGAGATGTGTAAGTTGATCTCAGGAGAATTGGGGACAGTCATTTGCTGCCTGTTGCCTCAGGTCAGTAACACTGCAAACCTACTAGAAACAGGACTGTAGCACAGAACTTGTGGTCAAGTAACATGATTATTTGCTGATAGGATTTAAAGTGGGTCTAATTTTCTTCTCTATGTTCCCCCCCATTTAAAAATTTCCATTGATGCATAGGAATTAATTTAATTAACAGCAACAACAAAAATCAGTAATTTTTCAGTGGCTTCTGAACACCTTCACTATAATGAACAGATTTTTGTCTTCTCCCTGTTTTCTTTCTTTTTTTTTTTTTTAAAGATTTTATTTATTCATAGAGACACAGAGAGAGAGAGAGAGAGGCAGAGACACAGGCAGAGGGAGAAGCAGGCTCCACGCAGAGCCCAACGTGGGACTCGACCCAGGGTCTCCAGGATCACGCCCTGGGCTGCAGGCGGCGCCAAACCACTGAGCCACCGGGGCTGCCCTTCTCCCTGCTTTCTGTGGTAGCTCTGCTGAAATATTTAGTTCTTCAAAATATGATATGCTCTTTCTCTCTTCTACGTCTTTGCAAATGTTTTCCCATGCTACTGTCCAGGGAGGTCCTTGTAATCATTTGCTACTTAGGTAAAATTGACGTCCTTCATGAAATATTCTGTGGCATTTCTAGGCATAATATGTATTTCCACTTTTGCGATCCCATTGTACTGTCAACACCTCTGTTGTGGTACTTACACACTGGCTTGTGTACATATCTGCACCATGAGAGCTCTAGGATCGCAGGCATTGTGTCACTTCAGACTTTATGTGAAATTTAATAAATGTTAGATCAACACAGGAAGTGGGGTATTAATATTTCACCTTTTGCAGTCCCTTCATTGAGCTGAGTGGACAAATTTGTCACCATATTGCCTGGAGGACATTTTTGAGGAAAGAAGTCTTTTTCTCCATATTGTTTGTTATTGTTGTTTTTAAAAAATTTACCTTTATTTATTCATTACAAAGTGGTATTGATCTGCTTTTTCAATCATTCCACATTTATTTATATTCCATTTATTCTTTAGAGCAAGGAGATCAAGTTTTTGTGTTTGACTTGCTTCATACACACGGTAAGTTGTATGCAGATGGATTCGCTAACATTCTTTCACAATGCAATGACCCTGCTTTCATTCCATCACAAATAAAAACTATTACAATTACCAAGTGTATTTATTTCTCAGACATGAACGCTAAGGGCTTTGCAACACACAGGGCAGAGGTGGCACACTGTGAGTCACAAAGGCATAAGCAAACAAACTGATTGCTTTCAGTTTTCTCTCTGGGCTCACCTGCCAAGAAACATTCTGAGCTGAATTTTAGACTTCAGTAGATTAGATTTATGGAAATTAGAAATATGTTCCTATGCAGAATGTTTTGTTAAAAGATTTTATGCTCCTATTTAGTGAATTTTAAGCTTATTTAAAGTAAACCACTATGTTCTTTCCAGGACCTTGACTAAGCCCAATCTTTGGAGAAAGAAATATGAAAAACAAATGTTTCATTTTAAGAAAGAGGTTAATTTCAAAAATAAATGATTACAGATTTTATTATGGGAATTATTATTACTTTCACAAAACCATTAAATCGGCTCTTTCCATAATTTAGAAATACGCTTTTCATGGTCCTCTATCTTTTTCGACAAATAAGAAGGGTTTAGATTTTTTATAAAGTCCATGAGCTCTGTCAAAACCCTTCTAGGTTTGCATTTTTTTTTCTGGGTAAGAGTAACAATACCCATAAATCACACTTAAATTCAGGTTCTTATCTGAAATTGCCTTGAAATAAGTGGAAATATGGCAAAAGTTTTTCTCAAGGTATGCAACATTTTACTCTCAAAGTTTGGCTGAAATCTGAAAACACTGTGAGCCTTGACAGAAATGAAAGAGGAGAGGGGAAAAGAAGGGGAAGTAGAAGAGGAGGGAGGGGAGATGAATAAAAAATGTACATTAAGTAGAGGCCAAAGGCACTTCGCTAAAATGTGATTTTGCATTTTATTAAATCATATTTTATCAAAATCCACCTTCTTGGTTTTTACTGTGATTCCCGATGCTCTCTGTGAATCACTGGAATAACCACCTGAACACATAGTAAGATTATGATACCAATAACACAAATTGCATTTCCAGCTTTTGGAATGACTGGGTTGGCAGTTGGCCAGCTTTTCCAGGCTAGGAGTGAGGGGGAAACAAATTTCTATGGAAGCATTGTTTCTTTCAAAAACATGATCCAGGCTTGCATAAACCATTGGATTTGCCATTCACACTACTTAAGAAATGCAACTTCGTTGTATAAAATTGTGCACCCGTGCTAAAATGACTGGTGTATCGAGAGTGTGTTTTTCCTTATGTGTGTCCTGAAGTCATGGGTTAAATACTATGATATGCTGTGGGCATGTCACAAGCTGACTCAATGAGTCATATGTTGGCAGTGGCCAAGTAAATAGAGCTACTGTGTCTGAAGGTAATGGGCAGCTAGCTGCCTTCTTGACAATTCAATACGAAAATTAACTTTAAAGAGTTTCAAAACAAAGAATATTTGTGAATATTTGATTTCTGGATCTTTGAATTTTATTATAAAGTGGTTTTTTTTTTTTTTTTGTTTTTTTTTACTAAAATAGAATAAAAACCTAAACTTCAAAATCAAGATATGCAGTATAAGGGAGTTCTATTCACCTTCCCAGTCCATCCTTTTAATTATTCCAAGTTAATTATTTTGATCTGTTTCTGGATTTCCTATATTGTATATTCCTCTAGGATATTGAAAGTATATTTTAAAAATATTTTGTTGGGGGCACGTGGGCAACTTACTCGGTTTAAGGGTCTGACTCTTGATTTCAGCTCAGGTCATGATTTCAGGGTTGTGAGATCCCATGTCAGGCTCTGCCCTGAGCATGGATTCTACTTGAGATTCTCTTTCTCTGTCTCCCTCTGCCCCTTCCTCTCCTTCTCAGAAAAATAAATAAATATTATTTTTTCAATAGAAGGTCATATTTTGTTTTTAAGATTGTATTTATTTATTTGACAGAGTGATAGAGAGCAAGCACAAGCAGGGGGAGTGGCAGAGGGAAAGGGAGAAATAGGTTCCCCACTGAGCAGGGAGCCCAATGTGGGGCTCAATCCCAGGACCCTGGGATCATGACCTGAGCCAAAAGCAGATACTTAACCAACTGAGCCATGTGGGCACCCCAACAGAGGGCCATCTTATTGCTAGAATATATTGCAACATAAGATAATGGAGCTGAATACTAAGCAGACTACCTTCACTATTCCAAGAATTCAGTCTAGAAAAATTTATTTAACAATTGATGATTATGAATAATTTCTCTTGAGGAATTTGGAAAAATAAAAGTCATCAGAGTCGTTACTTGTATTAAAAATCCCACATACTACCATGAGCATACTGGAAAGCATACTGACTTTCCTAAAGTCACACAATACAAAATCAACATACTTAAATCTGTTGCATTTCTGTATACCAATAATGAAGCAGCATAAAGAGAAATCAAGGAATCAATCCCATGTAAAATTGCACCAAGTGCCATAAGATACCAGGGTACCTGAGTGGCTCAGTTGTTTAAGCGGTCCAACTGTTGATCTCAGTTCAGGTCTTGACCTCAGGGTTGTGAGTTCAAGCACTTTGTTGGGTTCCATGCTGGACATGGAGCCTACTTAAAAAAAGAAAAAAAATAACAACACCGTAAGATACCTAGGAATAAACCTAACCAAAGAGATAGAAGATTTGTAATCTGAAACTATAAAACATTGATGAAACAAATCGAAGGTGACACAAAAAATGGAAAGATTTTCCACATGCATGAAGACTAAATATGTTTTTTTTAATAAATTTATTTTTTATTGGTGTTCAGTTTACCAACATACAGAATAACACCCAATGCTCATCCCGTCAAGTGCCCCCCTCAGTGCCCGTCACCCATTCACCCCCACCCCCCACCCTCCTCCCCTTCCATCACCCCTAGTTTGTTTCCCAGAGTTAGGAGTCTTTATGTTCTGTCTCCCTTTCTGATATGTTTTTTAAAGATTTATTTGTTTATTTTAGAGAACACTGGGAGGGAGTGGCTGAGGGAGAAAGAATCCCAAGCAGACTCTTTCTGCTTGAGAAAGATTTGGCAGGTGCCAAATCCAAACCTCTCCAAACAACCTCCAAACAGAAAAGAGAACAAATAAAACCACACAAAATTCATATCTTTAGCATGACTAGAAAACAGACAATATTAAAAGCTGCAAGTTTACATATGACATATACAAATACTGTGGGCATGCAGGTTGTAGTTCTATTCAAAAGAAAGATGTTGCCTTTTGTGTCTTAGTTTGGTATAGGACAGGGAACATGAAAATAGTTCAGGGGATTGGATGGCAGAGCCACAGTAACCATGAAGGTATTAACACTAGGAAAATTCTCAGAAACCTTGTGGAGAGCAGATGATTTCCCATAGACCATGGGATACTGTGCTTGTATCAATATTGTCTGATGCATAAAATAAACATGTGAGGAATATATGCATGACATTTTAAATAGGATGGCTACCAGGAAAGCTCACATTGATAGAATGTAAATTTTGATTTAAAAAAAGGAAAATGTGAGGTGGTTAGCTATTCATAAATCTGAGAGGGAATGTCAAGGAAAAAAGCCTGGGTTGGGAGTACACCTGATAAATTAGAGGGAAGCTAAATAGGCCAGTAGGCTATAAGCAGAAAGAATGAGAAAGAAGTATTAAGACATGAAATCAGAAAGGTAATGGGGACTAGGTCATGCAGGGCTGGTACTAGCAATGGCTTAAGCTTATATTCTGCAAAGAAGGGAAGCTTTGGGTAGATTATGAACAGAAGAATGATATGATTTGATTTATCTGTATCAGAATCATTCTAGTTGCTCTTATGAGACTAATGTATGTTTTGGGAGCAGGGGTGGGAAGGGGGTAAGGTTGGCCAAATGAAGGACAATGGAGACCTTTGGGAGGTTATTGCAGTAATTCAGAAGAGATTACAGTGGTCTGGACCACTGTGGTAGCCCTGTGGGTGGTCAGGTTCTAGAAATACATTGAAGTGAACAGGATTCACAAGTGGGATGCAGTAGAAAGAAAGGAATAAAAGATGACTTTAAGAGTTTTGACAGAGCAGATGAAGAGATGAATTCCTTTACTGAGATAGAAGAGACTGTATGAGAATCTAGTTTGGTAGGGATTATCAGTAACTTAGATTTGGACATGCTGGGTTTGCTGAACACTTTTTTTTAAGGATTTTACTTATTTTATTTGTTTTAGAGAGACACAGAGAGAGCAAAGAGCAAAGGAGGAGGGAGAGGAAAGAATCTTAAACAGACTCCATGCTTAACATGGAGCCCAATGCAGGGCTCAATCTCAGGACCCTGAGATCATGACCTGAGCAGAAACCAAGAGTCAGATGCTTAACTGACTGAGCCAGCCAAGCATCCTGCCTGCTGGACATTCTAAAAGAAATATCAGTAGGATATTAGGTTTGGGTTTGGCTATAAGGGTTTGCAATTCAGCATATAGAAGGTATTTAAAGGCAGTGAACCTAATAGATAACGTTGAGCTAAAATAAACAAAAGCATTTATTTAAGGTCTCGTAATTGCAATTTGGGAAGCACAGATCTGTGCAGTAAACCGAACTATGTCCCCCTAGGGAACAAAAGTCAGGGGTTTTTAAAGACAAAAGGGAATGCTTGTGTACATTGTTTACAGAGAATTTTGATTGGTATCTATGGCAGAAAACTAATCTTGGCTAAGCATAATTGGTTGCTAAGGCCATCACTAAGCAAAAGTCAGTTACTATAGCAAGTTGCAGATGTTTGTGCAGAGTCCTTAGAATATTTGCTGTTTGGTGAATTTAAAAACTACACAGTTCCAGCTGCTGAGGACATGCACCTCTTAATGGCCTCCTAGCTCCATTGTAAAATGCCTTGACATAACTGAGTCCGTTTTATTTCACCTTTCACAACAGAAAAGGGAAAAGAACTAAACAGAGTTGCAACACACTCTGAAGGTTGAGGAGATGAGAAGGAACAAAAATGGAATCATGGTATGCTGAAAGTCAGGAGAAATTTGTTTTGGCTGACTTTAGTTGCACAATTTCGTGGGGATAAAGTAGGATTCATAATGAGAACTGGCTTTTTCTTTCAGGGTGACCCCTTCAGATTAGGATGCAGCAATGTTTTCAAGCAAGGGAGGAACATCGTTATAACACAAGGGTCTAAAGTCTGATTCCATAGTCAAGGGAGCTTTGTGGGTGTTTGGAGTTTTGGGGTACACACAAACTTCAAATCTTCCCATATATCTTCATTTCAATTCTCTAGCATTCATTTAATTTTGACCAATACGCTGTTTATTTATTATGCATGGTTAAGAATACAGGTTGTGAAATCAGGCAGATTGTTTTAATCCTGGCTCTGCTATTACCAGCAATTTGATATTTGCTGATTTATTTAGGCTCTCTGTGCCTTGGTTTCCTAATCTGTGAAAAAGAGGAGAAATAATACTTACTCAAAAGGATTCTTCTGAATATTAAATATAATACAAATACAGCACTTAAAACAGTGCCTTGAGCATAGCACTTTCTAAGTGTTGGCAATGGCTATTATTATGAGACTTGATAAGGCTGAGAATTCAGCTGATGTTACAATTTGACAAAAGAATAAATCTCTGGCCACTTGAGCCCTGCAGCTGCCTGGGCTAAGGAATCATTTTAAGTGGTTTTAGAAAGTCCCTGGGTTTCTAAATGTCTTTGAGGTGAGCCAATAATCTGGGCTTTTAAACTTTTTAATGAGTTAAATTTTTTTGTTTAAATTCTATTTCTTTTTTTTTTAACATTTTAGTTTTGTATTTATTCGTGAGAGACACAGAGAGAGGCAGAGACATAGGCAGAGGGAGAAGCAGCGTCCTCGCAGGAAGCCTGATGTGGATCTCGATCCCGGGACCAGGGATCACGCCAAAGGCAGACGCTCAACTGCTGAGCCACCTAGGCATTACTTTTTAAATTCTATTTCATAATGAAATAAAGTCATGATTTTTTTCATCACACAAGTAATACAGTTTATCGTAAAAATATTACCATCACAGATACATATGAGTAAAGAAGTTAAAATAAACTGAAAACTCTTCACCATGAGGTAAAATTAACATTTTTTGTGCATATTCTTTTGTGCATTTTATATACATCCATGAAATTCTCTGAGCCTGCCTCTCTTCAGGAGTCCCAAGAACTCTATACTCCAGGACTCTCAACTTTAAGTCTCAAAGTTTCCTCTAGCATAAGAGGAGCTAAGCCTTTGGCTAATTTTCTCCATCCAGATCTTCAAAGAACAGAGGCTATTCAGGAACCCATGGCTCCTGAATCTGCTCTGCCTAGAATAGGAAAATGGTAGTTGATTTGGATTTGAGAGAGAGAGCTGAATACTCACATTCATATCTTTCTCTTTTAGGATCCCTATTCTCTTTCATACAGTGTCTAGTGACAATAGATGAACCCTTCTCACACAATCTTTGTGTTCTTCATGTTTTCATGCATTCTATGAGCTGGGCATAATGACTCTCCCAGGTCTTATCCTAGAAGATACTTCATCCTAGGAGACCATTGGCAATACAAATTTTCCTCCTTATAAATTCTATTTATTCATGAAATTTGGTCATGCTATCTCTTGAAAAGTTTACCTTTTTGTGAATGACTTCTTTTTTTAGTATAACTATCTTTCCCCTTAATGTACTAAAGATACATACTATAAGAAATGATGTTTCCACATTACGTTTTCAGGCAAAGATACTCATCAATAGACTTTACATAATAGTTTACGTCTGAGAATGTTATACAGAATAATGTTTGGTTGAATTAGAAATTGTTCTTTGTGTACACAAGTCAAGTGAAAGGGGATGACTTGTGTGTTTCGTACATGCACCGTTTTTGTATTTTAAAATACACACATCTACAAAATTTTTTTGTACTGAACATGGTTTCTATGTTATAGTATTATTTGTTAAGTGTAGTCTGAGGTTGAAAATTTGTGAATAAAAAATGGTACTCCCAAAAAGTGTACCCTCCAAAGAATTTCTTGTATTTTTCCTCCACTAATTGCCATCTGCATTTCAGTCTCCTTCTGTTTTTGGTGAAGACATAAAATCTCGGGATCCCTGGGTGGCGCAGCGGTTTAGCGCCTGCCTTTGGCCCAGGGCGCGATCCTGGAGACCCAGGATCGAATCCCACATCGGGCTCCCGGTATATGGAGCCTGCTTCTCCCTCTGCCTATGTCTCTGCCTCTGTTTCTCTCTCTCTGTGTGACTATCATAAATAAATAAAAATTAAAAAAAAAAAAAAAAAAAGAAATGCTTTAAGACATAAAATCTTCATTGCACTAAATTTTATAAACAATTTTTTTCTATTGTTGTTATTAACTACATAAACGTCTCCATTGTTCAATTGTTATGTTTTACATTGTTCCATTGGGTATCTTGGTTTAGAATGAAATAAATCATAATTTATTGCATTAAAATTAATGGAATTTAAAGATACATTATAATGGCTTTTCATCTATATCAACATTTTCAGGGATGAATTAAAATTACCTAGAAAGGTATAGGTGTATTTATTAGTTATTTCACCACTATCACCCATGTGATGCTAGATTTCCATCATGAATATTCAGGAGACTGCCTATCTATAGTCTCTAAACCAGATAATAAGTCCTCACTCCCCATATTTTCATTTCTCACAAACTTCTTCCTATTATTATCTGTATTAGTCAGGAATTTTGCTCACAAGAAGAGAAACCAAATCTTGTGGTAATAGCAAAATTGTGATTTTTCTGGACTGATATAAGAGGTTCAGAGAATTGAATAGAGCCCAGAAGCAGGAATCAAAGATGCAGGGTCAGCCTGTCCTAGAATTATAGCCCAAAGTGTCTGGGCACTATTGCCACCACTTGATCATTGACAGGGTCATTAATCATAATCACCGCTTAGTCATTGTCTCATTTGGCCCAAATTAAAAATACTTGGTAAGGGGTACCTGGGTGGCTCCATCAGTTAATTGTCTGACTCTTGATTTCCACTCAAGTCATGATCTCAGGGTTGTGAGATGGAGCCTCATGTTGGGCTCTGCACTGGGCATGGAACCTGCTTGGGATTCTCTCTCTCCCTCTGACCCTCCCACTCCCTTTCTCTCTCTTAAAAAAAAAAAAGTAGTTAGTAAGAGAGTCCAATTGGCTGAACTTGGATCTTGTGCCTGTGCCCTGACTACCAATATTTGAAAAGAAATATTTCCTTCTTCTGGATTCCAAAGGGAGAGGTTGGTCACCACATTTCTTCAGTATAGTACCTGTGGGGGATTCTTCTGAAAGAAAAAGGGAAAAGTCATGTTGGAATGCCAAAAGCAAACACATAGCTTGTATAGGTGTCTTTATCTTAGAAATCATGATAAATCTAGTTATAAGAAAGTGAAACTCAGAGGAGATAATTTTCAATGAGAAAAGAGAACTGTAAAGCAGCACCATATAATAAATGAAAAAAGGCAGCTTCATAAGAGATGTTTTGTGCAGGGATATCTGGGAAGCTTCTTTAGCAGGGATCCTACTGCATAAACAGTTATTTTAATTGTCAAAGTCTAGTAAGAAAACAAAAGAAGGGATTTGATATTCAAATAGTGTAATCATCATGCCATCTGAAAGCCAGATGACATGATGATTCTCTGTGTGAAAAAAATTTGGAATATCAATATAATATTCATATTGGCTGTGGTGATTTTGCTTCAGGAAAATGATCTCATCTGCCATATTAAATCAATTAATTTAAATTTTAATTAATGTTAATACAATTTTAATTAATTTTAACGTTAATACAACTTCAATTAATATTAAATTAATGTTGATGCAATTTTTTTGGTTTTTTTGTTTATAAGAAGTTTCTTTTGGTGTCATAGTTATATAAGAGCTGTAGGAATATAGGTTTTATATCTGTTTTTATGTTTGTGCATATCTGAGGGGCAATACATTATCCATTTTAGAGAAATACTACTCTTTTTTAGCTTTGATTGATGTACACACACACTTATCTTTATTCCAAATGCTAGTAACTGACACACTGGAATACTTTTTTGATTTCCTCTTATCCTTATTATTATGAAAATAGAAAAAAAATCCTGTCGTTTTGTATTATACTTTTAACAAACTCTCATGTGTAAGGCAGTTCAGTTAAATAGTTAATAATACAAGCTTTAGATTCAGACAACTTTATGATTTTGGGAAATAAACTGGGCCTTCGGTTTCATTTAGAATATTAGGCTAGTAAATAATACATCACTAGTTTGCATAGCAACTCAACAAATAAAACCTTGTACCTAATTGGTATTTGATCAATAGGAGATAGTACTGTGAACTTTGGAATTATATATTGCAAAAGCTTTGGTATTATTTGAGGAGATATTTTCTGGGATGCTCATAGTTGTTTAATACTTATTTGGAGAAAATAGTGTTTAAAGTCTTAGAAATTAGGATAGCCATTCAAAAGAAACAGCTGACATTTAGGGAGGATTAGTAAAGGAAAAGACATTCAAGTGACAAGCTTCAGTGTTCAGTCAAAATCACTTTAGAGTCACCTAATGATCTACAGCCAGGGAAACCTCGCTCATGAATATTAATTCTCTGCACCAACTAGTTTCTCTTCCATTTCTGTCTCACCTTATTTTCTCTTTCTCTCTCGCTCCCTCCCTGAAACACTACAACCACTGTTATCAGACCAAAGTGGGTCTTTTCCTTGGTGAGTTACAGAAAGAGACTACACCAAGGGAAGTTGCCTTACAAGGTCATCTTTATTTGTACAAATAAGGAGATCACTGGGAATACTTTCCAAAGGTGTACCTCCCCAAATACGAGAAAGCAGGCAGGCTCCTTTTCTTAGGGCTTTGGATGAATATTCAGAGAGGGATTTTAACATTACAATGAGGCTGAGGCACTTTCTGATGCATCCGTGCAAGTATCTTCCTCAAGTGTTTCAGTGTTCTGTTCCAGCAGTTTGCTAGTTAGTTTCTAAAAGGTGAGATTGATAGGCAGAAGATTCTAGGGATTTCCTGAGTTCAGGTCAGCTCTGAGGTCAGAGGTCAGTCACGAGTTCAGGGGTTCAAGCAGGTGACAGCCCCCCTCTCTACATACTTCTATTTCTTCTCAAATTTCATATCATTGTTTTTAATAATGAATTTAGATCTGTTAAAATTTGGGGCACCTGGGTGGCTGAGTAGGTTAAGGGTCTGCCTTTGGCTCAGGTCATGATCTCATAGTCCTGGGATCAAGCCCTGTGCACCCTGCTCAGGGGGCGTCATCTTCTCCCTCTCCTACCCCTCCCCTTGCTTGAGCTTTCTCTCTCTCTCAAATAAATAAATAAAATCTTAAAATAAAATAAAATAAAAGTCTTTGCCATTTACCCTTACTGCCCACACACATATCTGACATATTTGCTTTGGCTGCTGTGTGTGTAAGAAGAGACTCAAAAGCCTTTAAGCACATGGATTCATAGCTCAGTCCTCTATTAGAAAACACAGAGTCCACATCCCTCAAACTCTATGATGGGAGCATGCTGGGTCAGCCCTCCAAATCCTTTAGAACAGAAGCTCATGACTTGGGCTGCACATGAGAATAAGCTGAGTTTAAAAAAAAAAAAAAGAAGGAAAGAAAGAAAGAAAAGAGAAGAAAAGGATAGAAAAGAAAAGAAAAACTAATACCTGGCTTTTAATCTGCTGAGATTTTGATTTGATTTGTTTGGATTGGGACTGGGCTTGTATGTCTTTAGAGTTCCTCCAGGTGTTCTTAAAGTTCAGCTTTGGAAACCTCTGTCAAACTGGTGTCTATTGCCCAGTACAGTATGTAATTAAGTCATTGTGGAACACTTCTACTAGAGAGCTGATCGCTATTTCATTGGACATGCGTAGTCCTTGTTAGATGATTACCATTTATTTCACCTTAGACACGCAGCCCACAGAATGTACGCTGCCAGCAAACAGCTAGCACAACTAGTAGAGCAGTGGTGACACCTAAAGCAATACCTCACAGATAGCTGAGAAAAAGGAAAATATACTTATTGGACAGTTATGTGACATAGAGGATTCCTGGAGAAGGGTGGTGATACCTGAAGGAAGCCTCTGATGGTTAGAGCTTCTTCAGTTCTATGACCCTGTGATTCTAAGTGTCTGAGGTCTGAACGAACCACGGTGGGGTTAGAGAAAAGACTCGAACCACAAAGAAAGTTTTGAAATTAGAAGGGTGGGTTCTTACTTCTCCCTTGTGTTTTATTGGGGGCCTTTGGCAAGTAGAATTGATTTCTCCTGCAATTCTCTCTTCCCTTTCCTGGCAGACAAACCCTAGGTGAAAATATCTAAATGGATTTCCCCCATTCTTAACTTACTAATATTTTACTAAGACTATGGTACAAACAGATCTCAATGGGTTCGACTTTTCCAAAACACGACTTGCCGTAATGAAGGGGCACCATCCACATCTACTTAACTTGTCTCTGGTCATTGTGGAGAAAATTGAGAGAGCCAAGCGAGTAGGCTTCTACTTCTGAAGAGGTTCAGCCCTCTTTATACCTAAATATCTCCTTCTCTGACATAGCATTTGGAAATTTGCTTAAATTCCAATTCATATTTACATTAGCAACTATTTTTTCCAGCTTCTAACTGCCCATCTCCATTTGGAAATCCCACAGTAGAAACCTTGCACATTAGATCCCACTGCATTTTCTCTACTTTCTCTGGACCCAAAGCTGGAAAGCTATGTGGTGTCTATACTTTATTTTTTGTAAACCATTGACATGAAGCCCATCATCCTGTATCTCCTAAGTGTCCTATGATCACTTCTCTCTGTCTCTATATGGAAGCCTTTCTATATGCCACAAATGTGTCTCCTCTGAATTACTGTGACAGCTTCCTTACTGATCTCCTTGCCCTTAGCTTGGCTCTCTGCATTTTTAATGGAGACATTTTTCAGGCTGTGGTCAGAAAATTTAAAAACACAAACCTGATAATACCACTACTTGCATGCTAACCTTTCCATATTTTCCCCATTTGTCTAGATAAAGTTAAACTTCTTTATGAAGGACCTTGAAACCCTTCTTAATTTGCTGCCTGATATTTCTCTGCAGCTTCATCTCTAGCCGGCATCCCTTCTCACATTCTGCATCTCAGCCATATTGAACTGATTTTATTTCTCCAATCATTCAGTCTCAATTCTGGGTCTCTGTATGCATAGTATCATTGCCTCCATTTTAAATATACTCTTCCTTTGCCCAATGTCTATCATCTTTCCATCTTTGTTGGCACTTCCTCCTAGAAGACACCAGTCCTAACATTTGTTATCGGGTAACTGCCTCTTTGTCAGCATTTCCCATGTGACTGGAAATTGCTTGGAAATGTGGTTCATAAATTGCTTGTACAGCACTGTATTTTCCATATACAGCAGTGTGTAACACACAGTACAGCTTGTATTTGTCATAAAGGGGTGACGAATACAAGGGGTATTAGGGGTTACAAATATAAGGGGTAATAGGGGTGCTATTAAGCACTCTTGATCTTGGGGTTGTGAGTTTAAGCCCCACAGTGGGCACTGAGTTTGCTTAAAAAAAAAAAAGGACTCTGGAGAAATAAATTAGAATAGTGGTAAATTCTGGTTCCTTCTTTCTCCGGATTGAATGTATTTACTGTATTTACCTCAATCATGCAACTTGTAAGGAAAGGAAACCTTAAATGGATATATTGTATTTAAATCCTTTTGCAAATGACTTCCCTCTATCTTTCTTTAGCTCATACGCTGATATTCAAGTTTGAAATATCTATGGTATTTTTCCAGTGTAACATCTTTTGATCCAAGAGATCCACAATACAAAGTAAAAACAGTATCTATTACTATATTTACTAGCATGAAGTCAATTTTATAATTTAAATAATTACATGTGTTCAACTAACTTTTTCAATAACCTTTATCAGAAACTGAAACTTAAGAGATGAAAAACTATTTTCACAAGCTGACACATTTAATTATTATTTTAGATATATCTATTTTGAAATAGGTGATTTTTAGGGGTGGGGGAGGGGCAGAGGGAAAGAGAGAATCTTAAGCAGGCTCCACATCCAGTGCAGAGCCCAATGTGGGGCTCAATCAAATGACTCTGAGTCAAAATCAAGAGTCAGACATGACCAACTGAGCCACCCAGGTGCCCCTGAATCTATGATATTCTTGAATTTATTTCACCAGTATGACCAAGTGTGGCAACACAGTCAAAGGATTATATTAACACATTGAAATAATAATAACAATACTGCACATTTGGTGTTCTCTTACACATTTCCATCAGCATTTCTTTGGTATCAAGTACTCACCAGACATTAGAAATAAAAAAATCTCTGTGGGACATTAGGAATGCAAAGTAGATTGCTTTGGGACAAATTCAGCAGAGTGTGGTCTGCTCTTTTAATGAGGTAAATCTAGAGTTAGGTATTGTTGAGTATCGGTAAAAATCATGCAAGTAACACTCCTACAGGCAGCTACATTAGCATGGGACTTTGGTGGCCATTTTAGTGGGGAGATGGTGTGGCTATAGCAGAACCACTACCGTCAGCAATGATAAGGCAGTTGGTAGGCTTCAGAGACTTCTCCATTACAAGGCTGGAGCCAAAGTCAGTGGAGAAAGGTAGGTTTCATACAGCAGTTGAGATGGTTTTCATATGAGGACATAGGGGACACAGCTTGAGACTTTAAGTAATAACCAGTATGATGTCCTACTAATTTTTCCAGTGAATGTTAGAATCAGACCAAACATATTTGTACCAGAATTGTTACTTCACAATTATTTCTAGGTTGTAACTTTCTAAATTCAAGTTATTATTACTCAATTTTTCTAGTTTTTTTTTTCCCTGAAGTTAAATGCTTTTGATATTATATGCTATAGATACTATCTCACTTCTTCTTGCCATACTCTGAAGAGATTGGATTTGGCCAGAAATACTCATTTTTACTTCACAGATAGAGAGATTGATGCAGACAAAGTCTCTGTGCAGTCGTATAATACCCTTACCAGTCATCAATGGGAATAAAGCCAGACTTCTCCAACTTCTCACCATACTATCTCTTGACTACGACTATACAGTCTGAGGATGGGGGTGGTAGACAGATCAATCAAGATCTGAAATCTTAGACACTGGGGGGCTCAGTGGTTGAGTGTCTGCCTTCAGCTCAGGGTGTGGTCCCAGGGTCCTGGGATCAAGTCCTACATTGGGCTCCCTTCAGGGATCCTGCTTCTCCCTCTGCCTATGTCTCTGCCTCTCTATGTCTCTCATGAATAAATAAATAAAATCTTAAAAAAAAATCCAAAATCTTGATTGTTTGTGATTTTTTAGATCCCAGTAGCTGATAGAAGCATACAAGACTGAGTTAGCAAGAAAGTCCAATTTCCATTTGTGGCCCTGCTACTCTGTAGTGGACCTTTGTTCCACAGCTACCCTGGGTTCCATTTCTTCCTTTGTGGATAAGGTGCTTGGGCCAAATCAGAGACAGTTTATCTGATGTCCATGGCCCCCTGCCCTTCATACCCCAATAGTCACATTACCCATGTAGGTTTCAGGGAGTTGACAAATCTAAACTGCTGCACAGCATGGGAAAGAAATACAGTTTTCTAAGTAAAAAATCTAGAGATCATATCAGATTTTCAATAGGCTGTGATCAAAAAACCCTGGCAACAGATTCACAAAATTAGAATATATAATTTGAAAGGCCCTAATTGACTTAAATACCCATGATTCCATGTACTGTAGGGTTAAATGTGATATAAAATAAGGAAAGCCCTTTCCCAGGGCAACTTCTAAGTACTAATGGTTATAGAATTTCAAAACAAATAGCCCCAAGCCAATCTGTAGATGGATGTGAATAAATATGAGAGAGCAGTCCAAGATATTATTACGTCTGCATGTGTCTGGAGTTCTAGTACTTTTCAGCCTCTTCATTTGCTCTTGTTTAAGGTTATGTGTCTACATTTCTTTTGTGAGAATGCCTGAAGAATTGTTGAATCATCTGTTTTGCAGACATGTGGGTGCTCTAACTTCTCACAATATGTTAATGTTTTAAATTAAAAAAAAAAATGTTCCTAAGAAGACAAATTTGGTTGAGATCCCAACATGTAAAGTACGTGTTTATGGTGGCAAACCCAATAAGGTGCATCATGCTGAAATCATGAAACTATTCCAGAAGCTGTATATGGCTTTGGGGGAAAAATATTTTGGCAGCAAATAAGGGAGTTTCCTCAAAATTTCTGAATGCTTATATTATTCTCAGTGGGAGATTGCTAACAGGGCACTTGGACTTTGTCCTGTTTTCGGAAAGCTAGGGAATTCTTATCATTATGCACATGGGACAATATAGCGTTTTGTTAATAGGAGGATACAGTAAAATAAATGGTAGTCCATCTGCTGGTCAGGGACAGCTTGAATGATTCCCAAGTTAATTTTTTTCTTTTCAGCCTTAGAATGTCTTTCATGCAAATTCCAGTGCAAATGCCTTCAAACCTCTCTTTCTAGGCAACAACAATAAAACCCATGATTGTACCAATGCCAAGACTGAAGCCAGCGCTCTAAAGTCATGATATCCTAGGCTGTCAATGGCAGCTCTGTCTCCTTTATTGCTATTCTTACTTTCTGCCCCACCTCTATGTTCAACTCATTCTTTGGGCAGATCTTTTCTGGATTTCTCCTTTTCTTTTCATTCCCACAATCCAGTCTTAATTCTATGTCATTTCTACTATGATTACCTCTTTAAATGCTCTGACATTTCTTTCCATAATCCTTTCTCCTGAGAGTTAACTTAAACTGAGTGGTAATAATTCTTTATCTCATTCATTCTTGATCTTAATATACATATTATCATTATGATATATAATATTTTATGTGCATATTTACTTATTTATTTCAGGATCCTTTAGAACTTATAAGCAAATACAAGCAATATACAAGCAAATCTTTTCTATTTTTTCACCCTATACATATTTTCTATTTCACAGTAAATTTGTCCATCGTGTATATTCTATGAGGTATTTGACATTAAAAAGAGGAAGATGATAGAAAAGAGCCTTTGACATTGAAGGGAATCACAATGTTGTAGATTAAGCAGATGCATAGATAATTATACCTTTCTTCTTAGCGCTTGCCAAAATGATAATTTTTGTTGTTTAGTTTTATCTCCCCCATCAGGGAATAGACCACGGTTCCTAGTTCAATGTTCTAATTCCCAACGTCTAATTCAATTCTTGGCACACAATAAATGCAGATTTGTTGAATTAATTACTGAATTATAGCTAAGACAATATTCTGATAGTGACACATCCAAGCTTCAGTGGAGACAACTAGGATCTATTTACTTCTGCATAGAAAGATCAGAGGTTTCACAAAAAAGACCATGTCTGAGCTGGGACTTTAAACAATCAGAAGGAGTTGAGGAAAACAGGGTTAAGTTAGATACTGCTGCAGCAAAAGATAAATATAAGAGGTGTTAGGAGATAGAGCTGGAAAGAAATTTTATCTATAAGCCAGCATTTCTGAGAGTGTCTTCTGAGGATGCTCGTCCTGTCTGTTGTTCAGAGAAAATCATTTTCCGTGGGCGGTAGTGTGCTGATAAATGTTTAACAACTGGATTTCCTGAAAAATTAAAAAAATTCCTTATTTGTAACCCTTGTTGGGAGGAGATGCGGAGCAGTGTACCATTTTGCAGTATTTCTACTCTACAGATACAACAGATCTAAATAACTTCACTAACATAGGTAGGAGTAGCATGTACTAACTGTAGGGGAGGAAAAATAAGTTTTCCTTCTCCTTTCTGAGTAATAAAACAGAAATAATAGAATTTACTATTTTTCATTACTTTCCTTCATTCTTTATTCCTTATAAAAGGAATGTATCCCCTGTGGAATGCCTACTCCAAATCATACTCTACCTTTTCAGATTTCTGCTTGAGCCACACATTCTTCCAAGATATTTTTATTTGTTTGTTTTCAGATAATTATCAACTGGTTGCAGTTATGCCTATTGCCCTATTTTCTATTTCAGTCTTACCCTTCTAATTTCTAATTTATTTGTTTTTTTCAGGTCACACCATTTCTAACAATGTAGTTAGAACATTGATTTGTGTCCATGCTTTTCTCACTCTGCTATAGATTGCAATCTCATAGAGTAGACCCTGTGTCTTCTATATTTTTACAGTTCTAATAATGCCTGTACAAAATTCCATAAAGAATGTTTGCCCATGAAAATATTGTATTTCTAACCTAAGAAACTGGTAATTATAGAAGAGGTAGCACACACTTTAGAATCCTCAGTTGTCATTTCCAGCTTACAAAAGCTTGTTATCCAGACCTAGAAACCAATATAATGGAAGATTTTGACAATTCCTTGGAAAATAATTCAGAATCTATATAAAGGTTAGTTAGAGCTAGAGCAGAGGGCTTTCTGTTACCTGCTAATTTATCATCTGAACCTAGGACTCTTGGGAAGTATGCCAAAAGAACAAATAAAAGAACTTTACTCTCCTGTTTGTTCTTTAATCTCCTCCTCCCGTCCCCTACTTTTTCTTCTCCTCCTTCTCTTTTTTCTCTTCCTACTCTCTTCCTCTCCTTATCACCTCTACTCCCATTATCCTCCTCTTTCTCTTCACTAATTTCAATATTGCACTAGATAATCTTGTAATTCTAATCATACTATACAATTATAGAAATAGAACCATCAATTTTAGAAATGCAAAATGGAAAGGATTGCAAAATAAAGCTGAATTATCATATTGTTTGCCATGGCCACCAAATTTCTTACCATTGGATTTCTGGATTTATTTCCTTAGAAATTTGAGAAACATGGCTGGTAGTGCTACAACAGCTATTTTTACCTAAACTCTTAGAAATGCAGGCAATCTGTAATGCTACTGTGCTTCGTAATCGAGGAACAATCCAGCATGATCATGTTTTATGCTTCATGTTGAATTATGTCTATTATATATAGAATACCTTTAAGAAATTTTCCTCCCAATATTGTACTATAAAATAGAATATTTATTTTCCTGTTGAGTAACTTCATATGTCAGCTCTAGAAGAAACCGAGGTTTCTCCATGAAACTGTATGCATGTTGTTTAGCTGCATCTACAATATTACAAAGAAGAAAACCTTAAATACACATAACTGGTCTGCTGGAGGTAAAAAGGAGAAAGCAGTTACATGCTCTCCTGAGAGCTATGATATTTTTTGGTGATATAATTTAGTGCTTTTATGGAATAGTCATCTGTATTTCCCAAGAGATTCCTATAATTTCTTTTTTTTCCCCTAAAGATTTTTATTCATGAGAGACACACAGACAGAGAGGCAGAGTCAGAGGCAGAGGGAGAAGCAGGCTCCCTCCAGAGAGCCTGATGCAGGACTCAATCCCAGGACCCTGGGATCATGCCCTGAGCCAAAGGCAGATGTTCAACCACTGAGCGGCCCAGGTGCCCCTGCTGTGATTTCTTTGCTTGGAGCCCTATTTCTTCATTTCACCCCAACTTCCCCTGGAAGAGAAGAAAACACACCCTGGCCCTGAGGGGCTTACACAAGATGAGAGGTTGAGGTGACCTCAGGGCTGAGTGAGGAAGGAAGGGAAGCTGGCATGTTCTGCAGAGATAAAAAAAAAAAAAACAAAAACAAAAACTCCTGAGGAAGTCACTTGAGAGTGAGATGTCTTCTCAGCCCTACATCCTGTCTCTGTCAGCTTTTCCTTCATGCCTGGTAGTCCTAAAGCCATTTGTCAGACCTCTCTTACGAGGAAGGGTTAAGGAATGTATTACTATTACTAGAGAATTGGCCATTTTAGAAGGTGGCACCTTAGCATTCCATTCTACTAGTGTCATGCAAGAGTGGAAGACTGGTCAAAAATAAGCATTTAAGTTGGCATTGCTCTTTCAAAATCCAAGGTATTTCAGTGAACTCTTGATGGTTAAGAAAGAAGGCTGAGTCCCATTCAAAATGCCTTTTTTTTTCTTTCTTTTTAAAGTAATCTGTTAATACAGGAGGCCCAGAGAATAACTGTAGCTAGATGATAGATTCTGACAACAGAAGAAATGTATATGGCAGCAAAGCCAGGCAAAAAGGCCACAGGTGATAGAATGAGCACATCCAAAATACACCCCAGATGAAAGGAATTCTATTCTCCCTCATTGAGTGATTGGCCTTGATTTTGCCCTCCCGCTGGCAAAATTTATTAAACAACTGTTTTTACACGTTGGAAATAGGCAGCACGGGATACTGATGTTTGAGAAAGAAAGCTAATAAAGTGATCCCTGCAATCGTTTCTATCTTTTTGCCTTTCTGGTTTGCTTCAGTGAAAAAGGAATTCAAGCAGAGGCAGTCATTTCATGTATTCTGCTAAAGAGACAGACTTAGAATTCATATAGGTCGGAGGTCTTCAATTTATGTGGCAAGGCACTAGTGAGCAAACAGAAAAAGAGCTATGGAATCTTGTATACCAGCCCCCTTGAGTCTGGTGCTGAATCCTAAGCTGTAGCATAAATAGGATAAAACTCCATGAGACCAGGCAAAGAATCATCAGGGAGCTGATACATTTCTACAACTCACAGGGCTCTCAAGTTCCAAATATCTAAGGTAGAAAGCATTCATTAAAAAGATCAATAGTATTGAAAGAAGGCCAAATTGTTGATATCAAAAATAAAAGAGAAGTTATCACTGTAAATCCTATTAACTATTTATTTATTTATTATTTATTTATTTATTTATTTATTTATTTATTTATTTATTTATGAGAGAGAGAGAGAGAGAGAGAGCAGGTGCACAGGGGTAGGGGCAGAAGGAAAGGGAGAGAGAGAATCTTGAGCAAACTTCAGTCCCAGTGCGGAACCTGATGTGGAGCTCGATCTCACAACTCTGAGATCATGACCTGAGACTAAATGGAGAGTCAGACGCTCAGCCAACTGAACCACCCAGACACCCCTAAATCCTACTAAGATTTAAAGAGTAATAAGGGAATACGAACAATGTGATGCCAGTATATTTGGTAACTTTAAATGGACAAATTCCTTGAGTGACACAAACTACTGTCAACCAAGAAATAAGGTAAAGAAGAAAGGAACAAAGGCCTTTATTTGTGGTCTCAGAATTATAATTCAGAGAGCACAAATCCTAGCATAAACTAGAAAAGTGTTCTGCCTGTGGGGTGAAAGCAAGGGATTTTCATAAGAAAGTGGAAGATGGACAGTTATATGACTTGTATAAAAAAGAAAAAAAAATGCTCAGTTGGTACTGAGAGGCTGAACTGCTTTTGGTTATACACTAATTGACTTTTATTTTTTTTTAAATTTCTATTTATTTATTCATGAGAGACACAGAGAAAGACAGGAGGAGACACAGGCAGAGGGAGAAGCAGACTCCCTATGGGAAGCCTGATGCAGGACTCGATTCCAGGACCCAGGATCATCCCCTGAGCCAAAGGTAGATGCTCAAACACTGAGCTACCCAGATATCCCTAACTGACTTTATTCTATTGGTGTTAAATGAAACTATGCCTGGCATACATTAGTTAAGTATTCTGTCTTCAGGAAGTCCACAACCACCAGTCTTATGATTAGGATGCCTGCTATCCTGTTGACTTTTATAGACAATTGTTTATAAAACAATTGTCACTTTAGCCTAGCTAAAGATCTTTTTGCCCAGTTCAAGTTCACTAGCCATTTGCTTTAGAAAGGAAAGTGGAGCTTTTCTCAAAATAGAGTCTCTCAGGCCCAGAAGTTTTTATATAATTCCACATGATCAAAGCTGACACAAGATGAAGTAGAAAATCTGAATATCTGTGAAGCTACCTCATCTTGAGATGACACTTCAGGTGTTCTATTCTTCCTGGTTCAAGATGTTTTGACTAAAGTAGTAGGCTAGCTCTCTTTAACAAACCTCAATGTAAAGACCATAGCAATTTATGAAGAAGTATACAAAACAGAGTGTCTAGACATGAAGACACCAAGGTAGAGAATGTGGAAAGAGAATAATGCAAACAAAATCCCTTCAGAAATTCTTCAGTGAAGTCAAAATGATAAAGCCTGTGGGAGAGACTGAGGGAATAACATTCGAAGAGAATAAAATTAAGACAGTGTAGTAGGTTGGAATCAAGCCATTAGGAGGAATTCACTTCAAATTCAGGAGATGTTTCATAAAATAAGGATGGAGAAGAGACATGTGAAAATGAAATTCTCAGGACAGGTAAAAGGGTTAGTTTTGAAAACAGGAGCAGGATATTTCTTTGTAACAACATCGAAGTGGGTAGGAGGAAATAAGGTAAATTCTTGTGATAAGAAAAGAAGAAAGTCAATAAAATTTATTCTTAATGGCTTAAATCTTTTCAGTGAGAAATCTTTTCAGTGAAATAGCCTCTGGGTTTGAGTGTAGGGTGTAGGATTCCACTTGAAGAATGTGGAAATTATTTAAACTAACTTCTTGGGTAAATAGAAGAAAAAGGTTGATAATTAGCTCAAACCTAGTAGGATTTACTTAGCTATGCCCTTTGAATGAGTACAATCAGCAATAGGGGGCGTAAGAATAATGGAAACCATAGCATTAACTTAGGAGAGAGCATTTCCTTTGCCCATATTACAAAATGTTGGGGGAACAAAGGATTCTAAGTCGATCTATGGACATCACTGAAATGACTTAACATAAAATCTGGGATGGGACAATAAAAATAACACTGAAAAACAAAAGGACATATGAGCTTGGAAAGGAAATTTTCTGAGATGTAATGCCTTCTCTCTGTGAGATTTATCTTCATGTGCTATCATTTAATGTATGTTCCAACCATGTAATCTTATGGGGCTTTTTTTTAACTGAAAATTAACATTTTTTACTTTAGAATATTCTATTGCCACACAAAAATATTTAATCATGCTTAAAACCTTCAAGAAAGGTAGCCAATTAAAATAAATAGCATCCCTCACTCTCAGAAAGATACTCCTTGTTGTAAATGTAAATTGTAAAGGTACTTTATATTAAAAGCTGAGTCTAATTTTTTTCTTTAATGTTCTCAAAGGATAATTTGTATAGGAAAGACCAATATTTCTCCTTAAATACATCTAGAACTTACTATGATAGATATTAGAGAAACATGTTATATGACAAAAAGGCCAACCCGGCAGCCTACATGGCTCAGCGGTTTAGCGGGGCCTTCAGCCCAGGGCCTGATCCTGGAGACCTGGAATCGAGTCCCACATCAGGCTCCCTGCATGGAACCTTCTTTTCCCTCTTCCTGTGTCTCTGCCTCTCTTTCTCTGTCTCTGTCTCTCTCTCTCCCTGTGTCTCTCATGAATAAATAAATAAAATCTTTGGAAAAAAAAAAAGGCCAACCAGTTGTTCAATAACTGTGCAGCTTCTTCTTACCAAGATTAATTATGTGGCTATAGGCACGTAATGTTTTTAATATTCCCCTAACAATCTATTAATTGAATCATATGAAACTGGCATTTTTATAGGTTGTAAAAGGTTATGTATTCATAGCTTCATCTGCTTAAACCTAATATTTCAAATATTATCTCTCTAACTTTGAAAATACTAGAATTAGATACAGAGTCTGAATATTCATGAGTGAAGAATTACAGTTTGCATATACCATAAACTGTTTTCAATATTAAACTTTTAGTAATAGCATAATACTAGCATTACTGGCTTTATTATTTTACTTTATTTTTTAAAATTTTATTTATTTGACAAAGGGAGAGGGTGCCAAAGAGCACAAGCAGAAGGAATGGCAGAGGGAGAAGGAGAAGCAAGCTCCTCACAGGGCAGGGAGCCTGCTGTGGGGCTCAATCCCCAGACCCTGGGATCATGACCTGAACCAAAGGCAGACACTTAACCAACCAAGCCACCCAGGTACCCCTCTCATTACTGACTTTAAGGAAGTAGCACAATTAACTTCTTAAGATGATAAATACACAGTATTTTTTTTTGTATAAAAAAATTCCTCAGATCATCACAGTCATGCTCAGTCATAGCCTTTTTCCTGTCTTTTTTCTATTATGCTTTTTCCTCCTTAGGTCATGAATATGCATATTCTTTTTCCACTTTATTTCTTCCCTACCAACTTTAGTTTAATATTTGAAGTACCAAATCAGCTTACAAATTTAATGAAAATGTGTATTTCATCATACCTATAGAAGAAAAAATGTATAGCCTCAGAGGTAGGCCTCCATCTCTCAGGGCTCCCCCTGAACTTGACATGACAAGGACTCTCTGCTGCTCAGGTTTGTGAATTGACAAGATGCTTGAATGAATGGTTGACTCCCCTGGAATAGGAGGACCTCAACCAGCACAGTTCTTGAAGTCAACAGCCCAGTGTGGCATGGCTGGGTTCTCTTTTCAGAGTATCACAAGGCTGAAAGCAAGGTGTAGGCTGAGCTGAGTTGTCATCTGGAGGTTCTGGGGGGAAAATCTGCCTTCCATGTTCTTTCTTGTTGTTGGCAGAATTCAATTCCTTGTGGTTATAGGACTGAAGTCCCTTGCCAGTTGTCGGTCAAGGACTTCTCTGTGCCTTTAGAAGCCGCCTGCATTCCTTGACACAGGGATCCTCTATCTTCAAGTCAGAAATGGAATCCTTCTCATTATTCTAGTCTGTAACTTATTCTGTTCACAACCTTTTTCTTTGTATATATAAAATTTTTTGGTGAAAGCTAAAGTCCTATAATACATTCCAAAGTCCAGAGAAGGTAATTTGAAATTGTATGTGGCTCTGATTGCACTATTACTGTGAAAATTTTGCAGTTAAAGAGCAGCTATTCCAATGTAATGATGCCGAAGTATATAAGAAAACTCATCTAAATTGATATTTTCTAAAAAAAAATGATGATATATGTTCTGTAGTTTGTGCATCAACTTTTAGATCAACTTTTCAAACCCTTTCAAAAATAATAATTTCTAAAATATGTATAAATAAAAATTTTCTTCCTTTTTATCATATAACATGTTTCTCTATTATTTTTCACAGTAAGTCCTAGATGTATTATAGAAGACATATTCTCCTTTTCCACACAAGTTCTCTCTTATATTTTGACTGTGTACTTATAACTCATGCTTTCAGGCTTCATTTATGCCAGCAAAGTTAAAGACCATTTGGATTTCTTTTTGCTTATTTGCTATCTAATGTGGGTTTATGAATATGCAGTTAAATTTCCCTATTTTTGTTGTTAATTTTTTTTACCTGTGTTTTTCAGACCAAACTTTCTCATGTTGAATAAAAAGGCCAGGTTGAGCTTAACTCAATTTTACTGAAAACCTTCTGAGTACTTAGTAACTTATACTATCCCTTTCTGCAATAAAGATGTCAATTGAAAACATCAATTATAAAATAAAGTTTTACCAGTTTAACAACATTTTATACTACTTGCTTTTGCATAGCTCAATAAAACAAAAAAGAAGCTAATTTCCCACTTTTTTGGTAGATAATGGATGGGTTTCTCATTTTTCATTTAATATGTCCCATCATTAGATACCTTTAAGAATTTGATTTGTACAACTGATATTTGTCCCTTTGATTTGTCATGTATATAATTAAATCATCTGGATATTGTGCAAACATCTCCAAAACTTGGCAAGAAACCACTATTTTCCATAGCCAATATGTTAGCCAAGTCCCTGAATTAGTATTGTTTAGAAATATCTGTCTTCCTGAGACAATTCTGACTAAAATGAAACGTTTTTCTGGTGAACAATTTTCCAAGCTTTAAGGCATCAGTGCACCCTGTTTGGTTCATCACAAACAGTGACTCCAAGGATTTGACATTAGGGAAATGACTGTAAAACATCTAAATCATTCACTAAACCTTTTTTTCCCCAGGCAGCCACAGAAACGGCAGTATCTCTCTGCAAGTGAACATTTAGTTTATCCCACCTGCCAAATATATAAATGTTTACCTCTTTGAAAATGGAAGAATGTGTAGGTTAAATAAATTTAAAAATATTCTTTGTCTTGAAAGATCACTTGCACAGCACTGGGGGAGGATCTTCTAGGTGAAAGATGTTCTTGGGTTGTCTCTCACTATTTTCCTTGCTAAGTGAAAAATCTCTCTCTGATATTTCCTGGATTTGCATCCTTCTGAGCCTCTACCTGGATGTTTGTATCATGTCTCAGTGTTAGGGATGTGGGATGCATGTGTGTGTTGGGGAGTAGGTAAAAATTCCAGCAGCAATCTTGTTTTGCAAATTGTATGCAATTATCAAGTGTATGAGGCTAAATATCTCTGAAATGTATGACAAGTTATAGGTTCCTAAGAAACAAAGTGATTTTATTCCACTAATTTTCTTAGGGAGAAGAGAAATCTCTATTGCTCAAGTTTTATATTATCATTCCGGGGAAAACTGGGATTCCATTTGCTGGTTGAAAAAAAGAAATACTCTGCTCCACTTAATTGAATCAGGTAATAATGCAAGAAGTGGAGATGTCCACCTTTAGTGAGGAATGGGGTAACCAGAAATTGAGCAAATAGAGAGCTAAAATGACTTTCCAGCTTTCTGACTCAGGTCTCTATGGTCTGCTTTTATTACTTTGTCTGAAATGCAAATTCTCAGAATGTCAGACACACCCATATTCCAATGAAAGTACAAAAACAAAATTAAAAGCCAACCCCAGTTGGGTTTTTCATTGTCTGTCACTTTGACTGATCATATTCCTTTCCCCTTCCTTTCCACCCTAACCAACCTGAATAATCGAAAGTCTCTGTTTAATGGGAAAAATGCATGTATTAAGAGGGTAATTCACACAAAGAACTTATGTAAACAGATACTCAATTGATCATAAATATGCCCCCTCCTCTTGCTGATGGCTCTGAACACTACCAGATATTATTGATGTGCTGTTTCTTGGTGGTACAGCTGAACTTTACTGGGGAAAGTAATACAGAGAAGGACTTTCATATCCAGCCCCTATTGCTGTTGGGCCTGTTTTCTCTTCTCACACAAGATTAAGGGGTAGGCTTACTTGAGAGTCTATGTTCTGGCAAGCCTTGTTGCTGAACTTGGCAGGAGCATTAAAATATCTTTATTAGAAACCATGAATCAAGTTCCATCACAGAATTCATAACCTTCCAGATCTGGCTGCCTTCTTTTGTCAAACCTTACTGAAAGGTGTGGCTTAAAATAAAGTTTATTTTAGGGTGCAAAGATCCAATGATAATGGTAAATTTTTTTTCTAAATCATATACAGGAAGTCTTCATTTAAAGTAAAACACACCAACCTGGGATTTAAAAATGTGTCATGGAGTTTCCAAATATAATCCAGAGAATTTCACCAATAAAGAGCTCAGCTATAAAGAAACAATGATGGATTTTGAAAAGCACCAGTATTTTCTTTGCGCTTGATGAAAATCCATTGGCTTTGGTTCTTTAAAGATGAATATTGAAATAATTTATAATAGGAAATTCTGTTTGTACTTTTTTAAAGCAAAGGTATGAAATTGTTCTCTTAAAATTGCTTCCAAGTTCTAGAAGTCGAGTTTGAAGAAGTCTAAACTTAGAAATCTATAAGACTTAACCTGCCAGTCAGGCATGGGCCCAATTATCAAGAAAAGCTATACACAATGAGAAGAGTTTTTAAATAGTGGTAAGAGAAAGTTTACCATATGTATAGGCTCTCATAAATCTGAGTCTTATTTTCATAGCATGAACTGCAGCCTGGAGGTCTGTCACCAGTAACAGGTGACATACGATAGACAAATCTGCAGAACGGGCCACAGAGAATTTCAAGCACATCTTCAATCCTAGAAACGGTGGTGGGGGAAGGACAGAGAAGCAGCCAGTCTCTTTACCAAGGTGGGAAAAAGATAGAATGTCCATTAGTCTATAGGGTTTAATAAAGGTAAGAGGGAATCTTCAAGAATTATTTTGGCATGCCTGAAACTAATAACATAGTATATGTTAACTAACTTAAACTTAAATTGGAAAAAAAAATAGAATTCCTTTGGTGTATACTACCATTCTGTATGAGTGACAGGGGGTAGGCTAGAATAAAAATTATTTGTTTCTAAGATTTATTTGTTTATTTGAGAGAGAGTGAGAGAGAGAGAGAGCATGAGTGGGAGGGTCAGAAAGCAAAGGAGAGGGAGAATCTCAAGCAGACCCCTGATGAGCATGGAGCCCAGGACAGGGCTTCATTCCACCACTCTGACCTCATGACCTGAGCTGAAACCAAGAGGTGGATGCTTAACTGACTGAGCCACCCAGGTGTCCCTAGAATAAAATTTCTAAGTCCACTGTGTGAATAATAGAATGAATAATAGGGGGATCGCCTAGGTGGCTCAGTGGTCGAGCATCTGCCTTTGGCTCAGGTTGTGATCCTGGGGTCCTGGGATCCAGTCCTGCATCAGGGCCCCTGTGGGGAGCCTGCTTCTCCTTCTGCCTATGTCTCTGCCTCTCTCTGTGTGTCACTCATGATAAATAAATAAAATCTTAAAAAAAAAAAAAAAAAAAGAGAGAGAGAGAATGCATAATAGAATTGTCCAGATAAAGGGCTTAATGGCAGTTTTAGGACTATTAAGTAGCCAAATCCTTGTCTATGTAAGCTACAGGTGTAGATGTGAATGCCCTCTTGATCTCGTGCTTTGGATAAACTAAAAGTATTCTGTTCTATTGTTTTTGAAAATGTTGGTGAGTTGGAGGCATTAGTTTTGTATCAAGATGCCGTGTTTTTAATATCATGTGGGATTATTTCATAGAGAATAATTCTGTTAGAATAGAGAAGGAATAGCACTTGCCATTGCAGCTCCTATTACTAATTCTTTGATACTTTGATAACTGAGCTGTGGATTTAGTGAGCTAAACGATTAATGTATATTCGGGCCTTTTAAGTGTCAGATTACTCAAGAATGCAGTGTGGTTTTTTTTTGTTTTTTTTTTGTTTTTTTTTTGTAATCGCAGCTGACTCAAAACACCAAAGCTGGTTAGATCCTATTGTCCTCCCAGTGTCTATCTTACTGCTCTTAATTGTTCAGAGGCCCTATACCAGGGTGGAATTCTGTTATTTTGAGAGGTTAAATTAGGAAATGAGACACCTTAGCTCTATATGAGTGCATTTTATATGCCACCTGCTTGTCTCACAGACACCGCATGCTGTAAATACTCCTTGTTTGTGAAACCTTACAATACAAACTTGACAGAATGGCTGAGGAAAGAACACACCATTGTTTTCCCCCTCAGCTGCCATCTGTGAAGAACATTTTGGCTTGAAAGCTTATGCTTCACTTCCTATGTATGTGGAGGCTCTGTCAAAGATTAATTGGAGTTTGAGCAAATTTTCAAAGATATGGGAGGTGTTTGATGAAACTCTGGGTTTTGGTTTTTATTTATTTATTTATTTTTAGGTAATTGTTATGCCCTTCCTCTCTGGAACAGCTTGCCCTTCACAGAAATCCCCATAAATTAAACTTCTTTCCATGAGGTGGAGAGAGGAGGGAAGAACGCCTCTGTTTTAGTTTCCTCCATAGAATAATGCATATTTGCTTTATATCATGAGAAGCTGACAGGTTTAGAATCTGCTTCCAGATGTCCAGATGGTTTAATAAAGAAAAGAATAATAATACATGACATATTTTCTTTTTCTGATTTAGAAAGAAACAACTTCATGTCAAGTTAACTTGGAAGTTTTAGGTTGAAGGAAACTATTATGTAAATAAAGAAGACTGATAAAACAGAAGAAAACAGGGCAAGAGTAAAGACACCCTGCCCAGAAAAAAATCAAGAAGGCATATAATAAATATTACTTCTGTAAACAAAGACTGAAATGTTTAGATGATTTATCACAGCCTGAATTATACATAGGTCTAGCTCCTAAGGTAATCTCAAATCCAACATATCTGCAAACAACCGTGTCCTAGAGTCTTTCCTATACAATACCATAAAACCATATTTCAAGTTAAAACTAAAATAAAAAAGAAACTATGAAAAAGCAAGTTAAGACTATGAAGGCTTACCTAAGGCAAACATTCATCAATATCCAGACATGTGACTATTTGGAAGAAACTTGATTTATATGTATAAATATAAAATTCCACGACCCCTAAAAATTAAAACTTTTCTTTCCAAAAGAAGTTTAGTATTTTTTTTGAAGTTTAGTATTTTTAAGGCTTCTCAACTTTATCTTTTAACAGAAGTATGGATATGTAATTGAGAGACTTGCTTCTTGTTTTACAGTATTTATTTTAAACGAGGAAGATTGAAAGATTTTGCAATTCCATCTCGACTGTATCAACAATTTAAAAATAACAAACCAGTATTTTGAGAGAAAAAAATGGAATGGAAAAATATTAGAGATATGGACTGTGGAAGGGAGGTCTAAGCTTAGTATCATACACTGTTCCTATGTGAAAGCATATTTAAAACTGTAATACTGAAAGAGAATCCATTTAACCTTTGGGAAAATGTCTATTTCTTTTATCATTATCTTCTGCATGCGGTCATTTAAACACATTCATAATACATTATTAGTGAAAATTCTTAATACTTGACAATTTTATACATGATGTATTTCACATTTTTCATTGTATATACATATATATTACATACACATATATACATACATAGCACATATATCCATACATATCATATCAATATATACTGATACATTCACATAAGTTTTAAATATCAGGGAATATTCTGAAAATTCAATTGAAATATTCATAAATGAGTTTTGCAAAGTTTATATATATTTAGATTAAGGAATGACCAGGAAATTCAAATATTTTCAGCTTTGAGTAAATGTGCTAAGGTGATGAAAGTAATTCTGCTAAATTTTCCTAATAATCTTTTGGGAGAGGTGGAATGGAGGTGGGACTGTACAGGCTGGCCTAGGGACCTGACAGGTGCTCATGGCTGGTTGATGTTTCTGAGCTCAACATTGGATCTGTTGGGATAATTGTTAATAGAGTACAGATAAAAATAAAATGCTACAAACTGAAAAATAAGAATAGAGTATTTATAAAACTCATACATTGTTCTATGTGCAATATAAATATAGTTATGAATAATATGTTGTGTCATACACATGTTTAAGTTCTCCTTAAAACTCACAGCAATCCTGTGAGATAAGTGCTATTTTATTGTCTCAATTTATTAATTTATTGTCCCAATTAAGAAGTACATAACTTATTGTAAATGGAAATCTATCTGTTTATTGCTATACAGATCTGGCTTCCTGACTGAGATTATGGTAAGGTTCTCTCACGTGGTAGGTTCAAAGGCCATGTAAACAAATGACTGGATCTAAATTTAAACCCAAAGGCAGCAGCTCAGATAGCTTCTTCCTTAGGTAATAATTGTGCTTTATAAAGCAAGGAACTGTTTTTAGAAATCAAAATTAGATCTATCAAAATTAGCTCTATCACAAAGCAACAGAGCTCATACCCAGAGGGAAAGTAATCTTAATTGGCATGACCTCTGCTGTTATTCAGAGGCCTTTGAGCTCTGTTATTAAGGTGGATACCTCATGAGTTGGCCAATGTGTAACCTAGCAGAATGAACTTTAGACATATGTGGGAAGCTTAGGCTCTAGTCTTAGCTCTACCAATGAGTCAAGTGGTTTTAAGTATGTCACGGGAACATTGGGTAATCTATTAACAGTAAAAAACAAAAACAATATGCTCAAATGCTTTAAAAGAAAGACATTTTAAATTCAAGATATTATTCCTTTTAACTACAATGAGAAAATAAAAACCATTGCTATATCCTAAGGTATTTCTTCTATAAATTTTTCCAATGTCAATGAATATTTTGGTCCATTTCTCTGAAAATTTGTGGGAGGGGTAGAGGAGAAAGAAGGAGGTAGATCCACAGGTCATTGAAGAACTGCTCTGATGCAAAGCAGGAAAATGAAAGATCATGTGTCAATTTCATTTCTCTTATACTTTATATTCAAAATCTAAAGCTTGCAGTCATCTATGCATATTATTCATAAAAGTCATTTAATTTTAGAAATTGTCTACTGATGTCTGGATAGCTAGAAAGATAGGAATAAAAAGCTATGATGGATCCTTTAATGTTGAAAATTTTGACATTAAAATATAAATATATTCAGTATTTTTTCTGTATAGAATTTGTGGTTTCTGTAATTTTATTTTGTTTTGTTTTTCCTCTTGGAAATAAGCCAGGATATTGAAGGTTTGGAGTCACACTGAGGAGTCTACTTTAAGATTTTAAGAAACACTATATTCTAAGGCTGTCAGTTATATAACCGTATCTTCGTCTTTGAGGCAGAGATTTTCAGAGGGACGTAAGAAATAAGGTTCTTTCTTATCACTATTTCACATATTTTCTAGACATTGGATTCAGATGCTTTGGTTATAAGAATGAGATACAATTATCGACTGGTTGTGGAGGCCATTTGAGAATGATGCGCAAATAAACTTTCTCAATTTTGATTTTTTGGCATCATACTCACAAATGCTTTATTAGAGATTTATAAACAAATTTAAATTGATCCTTCTTCTGAGTCTAGGATTCTCGGCTATACTCTATTTGATTTAGTAACTCCAATGTTTCTTTCTGGATTGCATTACTAATTTCTAGGGTGGGACTGGGTGTGTGGGATGTAGAATAATGAGGAAAATTAAGATTTTGTAGATTCTGTGGCTTGATAAACTTTGATATTTTACCAGTCTTGTACTTCTGCCAGAACCCCTATGGAGGAGGACAGGCTGCTGGCAAATGAGTTGATGTGAAACCTAGAAGCCTAAACAGTGTAATTTTAAATATTTCCTGATTAAACAAAATAGAAGTAAAAGGTCAGAATCTCAAAAATAGCAGAATTTGACATCAATCTACTGGCAAATCAGTACCAGGGTTCCAATGAGGCTTGCATGGTATTCTTTTTTTCCTGAAAGCAAACCATAAACCAGGTATATAGAGCAGGAATTTTTCACTTTGAAAAAATTGTACACAGCATTGGTTTTTCTTAATGTTTTGAATTTTACACCCTAAAGAGTTTTCTTAATCATTCTTTATAAAATATTAGCTCACTCCCAAGTGGTCAAATGGTAGTTTTACACCTCGATACCTCTCTCTCTCTCTCTCTCTCTCTCTCTGTCTCTCCCTCAGTTAGAAAGAAATCAAAACATATTTTGAAGGGCTTTTTTTCTGTAGGAAGAACAAAATATTTTTTTCCAAGTGGTTTTACAAACACTTGCTTTCGAGCTACTCCATAAGTAATAAGAGACCTCCCTCAAATCAAACAATCTTCTATTTAATGTGTTAGGGGGGAAAATGGCACTTAAAGATGTAGTTGCTAGCAGAATGGAAGGAAGAGCTCCACTTTTTTTTTTTTTTTTTAAATGGAGTGTATGAAAGAAGAGCTGAATCACCTTCAGTTATGTGTGTTTGCAGTTCTAGGAGTTAATCACTGCTTTTTTTTCCAGTGAGACAAATAGAAGTTTTTCACAAAATTGGTTCCTTTCCAGGTTGGATGGAAAGTGGAGCGAAGTCATGCAAATATCTTCTAAGCACAGATTGCCAAAAAGTTATTGATTGGCAGGATCAGGGAGAGGGAAAGGGCTGAGGAAGGGAGTGGAAGGGCAAATTGTAAAGTTTGAAATGTGGCATCCGTTCAGTTCAGTTTGTGTATTGCAGGTTTCTGGCTTGAACCCACTTCTAGTTCTAGGACATGTTCTTACAACTTTGCCAATTGTTGGTGTCAGGGTTCATACTCATATAAATAAGTAGTCCAAACATTAAGATATAATTTATCAGTGTCCTCTACATAAACTGGCTCTGGAGGAAATTAAAATAAGTGAGGTTAGTTTTTAGAATAATTTTTTTTCATGTTACTACTCTTTCTTTACCCCATCTGTCCTTCCTCTGTAGGCAGAACTCTTTTCTTTCATGCCTTTCCTCCACCTAATAAAATGTGTATCCATTTCCTGAGGGTTCTTATTTCTGCTGGAGCTAATCTGATAAACTAATGCCTGATGAGTTGTTTAATAATAAAAGATTGCTCCTATCTTGCCCATCTAAGATTCTAATTTTGAATATTACTATCTTTCAAAGCCTTCTCTTGTAAGGATGACCAGTTTGGGGTATTTTCTATAATTAGTAGAGAAAAATTTGGTTAGTAGGGGAAAATTTTAGAACAAGCAAACTTCAAATGGCTTGTTCCTCTTCCTGGGCATATTTTTCTAATAGGACTGAACCAACTACTACATATACATTATTAAAAGAGTGCTTGGTCCTGATTAACTTTAAATTTTTTCCATCTGATATTCTTGAATCCAAGAATTGCCACAGTGTATGAGAATAAATAGTGATGAATTTAACCTTCACTATATTCTAGTATTCATTTTCTAGATAAATCCTCCTTCCCAGATGCCTTATATATTAGTTGAGATGTTTTTGGTTGTGAGTAACAGAATTCCAACTCAAATTAGCATAAATGATAAACCAGATTTATTGGCTTACGTACCTGAAAAGTCCAGGCATGTTTTGATTAAGGCAGCCTCTCAGTTTTCTATGATTCTCTTGGCTGTGCCCTTCTCTGTGTTCTGGCTACATCCTCAGATTGGCTTCCATCATAGTCACAAAATGGCTGCCAATAGCAACCAGGGCAACATGTTATTTGATTCATATCCAAAGGAGGGGAGACTGTCACATTTTAAAAATCATTTAAGAAAAGTCTTGAGATTTACTCTGGTTGAGCCATCACTGGGCCCAGGAGGAAACCAAATGCAGGTTCATCTGGGCTTTGGTGACAGCCCCTGCTGAAACAATCTTTGTTTTAATTGGGGTAAAATAATATAGATTGGAGGTGGGATGGATTCAATCCATCCGGAGTTATGGCTATAGTACGAGGAGGGAAGGACATTTCCAAAGAAAAATCTGCGTACAATTAGTAAAGGTGGAATAAATTCCAAGAATGTAACTAAATATTACCCATCAAGTTCCTTTAAGTGGAGTCTATTCTTTCAGCCTTTGAAAAATGTATAGAAAAACAGAGGAATAGACTTCATTGCCAAACAGAAAATTTGTATGTGATTCATATCTAGCTTGGCAGTTTTTCTTTTTACTCTATAGTAACCAAAACTTTACCCATTTCTTAGAACTGGATATACACACTTAGCCATGTAAGAGATTCTAAGTACTATATGAATATATAGAACTTCTAGCCCCCAGCCACATAGGAAAGTTCTGAGATGCCACATACAATTAATGAAGAGGAAAAGGATCAAGTTGATACTGAGCCAACATTATGAATTCCATGTGGTTTGATGTAAGGTTTACTACGCCCACCCTGAGACTGAGAGAAGGCAGGTATATGACTATCCAATTTTTAAAAAGAGAATTCTGAGGAAAAACAATCAATTCAGTACTTGGAGAGTTATCTAGGTATCAGTTTCCTGTAGTGTCATCTCTATTGTTGATTGTATTACTACCCAATAATCAATAATTAAGAGTTTTAATTTGATGTTCTTGTATGTCTCCTGCTTCATTACTGTGATTTTATTTAGGTGTTTTCCATTTTTTCACTTTTGGATCATTATATTCAAATATTTAGAGGCAATCCAAGTGACAGAAAATAGCAAATAACTATTTCTTTGCTTGGTATTGACATATGGGTCTATAGCAGCCATGCTCCAACCTCCAATTTTATTGCTATCAGAGTCTCTCTATCTAAAAATATCTCTTACCTTCCTGTGGTGCCTAGAATTTTTAACTATAGGATCATATCCTATTTGCATATAGACATTGTTCTGGCAAATTACTTTTTAGAATGTTTAAAATGGCTTACATATATGAACATGCTGCTAATATGCAAATGAAATCATTGTGTGACGTTTAGAACGTAAAATAATTGGCCCTTGCCTTTCTGGCCCTGGCTGTGCGTCTTTTTTTACCTGCATACTGCAAAACTCCAGTTTTGAAAAAGGAGAATAGATAGGAAGCTCTACTTGCTGCCTCCAAAGGGCAGGCATGGGAGAGACATGAAGATGTGGATATGAGAGTATAAGAATGGCTCTTGGGGAGAAGTCCAGCAGGTAAGGAATTGAGAAGAGTGCTGCTATGAAACCTTTCCTTTTTAGAGCTGTGCGTGAAAATCTCTTTTGTTCATCAACTTAAAGCAGTATACATCTAATATCGTGAGTCTTAATACCCATGCATTAGAAATCTAGGGGATTGTCTGCCCAGCACACCTCATTCTCTTGGGTGCTATAGGATCTCCTCTATAATCCCTCTCCTGTATCACTGTCTGTTTGAGAGATAGATAACATATCTGAACTGGACCAACTGGAATCTTTACAGGAGTTTTAGACATGAGAACTAAGAAATGGAAATCAGTTTCTTTTAGTATGCTGGGTTTATATAAAGGTGGAAGGGAAGTATGGGAGCAATTGATAGCCACGTTTTCTGCTCTGTGGCCAGGAGAAGCCGGGTTGCACTCCCGAGTGTGATATTTGAATCAAATAAAGTTATAAAAAAGATGCAAGTTACAATAGCCGCTATTTAGATATAAAAGGAAACATAAAAAAAAAAAGAATACAAAATCTAATTAAGTGGTTAAAAAAAAGACAGATTGATGCCGGTCTGCATGTCTACTGCCTCAGAGCTTTCATTCTAGCCCCAGATCACAGGTCAATAGCAATTTTAATACACTGAAGTGGTGATACCAATTCTTCTTTGAATAAAAAATTGTCTACTTGAGGTTTAATATTAAATATAGAGAATGTGCAGTACATCAAATTAAAATTTTAGTATTAGGATAAGAATGATAGGTTCACATTTGGTGTTAAGTATTTATAATGTTTAATGTATATATTAGTTATCTATTGAGGTTAATTATCTATTGATATATTTATGTGTCAATTTGGATAGCCTATGGTGCCCAGTTGTTTGGTCAAATACCAGTCCAGTTGTTGCCATAAAGATAATTTTTAGATGTGATTACTATTTACCAACAGATTTGGAGTAAAGCAGATTACCTTCTCTAAACTAAATGGTCCCCATCCAAGCAATTGGAAGCCTTAAGAGAAGAGATTGAGGTCCCTCAAAAGGGAATGAGTTCTGCTTTCCTCCCCCCCGCTTCCAAGAATGCCTTTGGACTCAAGGTTGCAACATCAACTCTTGATGGAATTGACAGCCTGTCAACCTGCTCAGCAGATTTTTGGACTCACCAACTCCCACACCCTCTCCTTCTGTACACACACACATACACACACACACAGTCACATACATTATTTTGTTTTCCCAGAGAATCTTGACTATGCATATTTATGACAAAGGCTCCAACAATTATTGACTTAAAGAAACACACATTTATTATCTCATGGTCTCTGTAGATAAGGAATCGAGGTGCAGCTTTGTTGAATGCTTCTGTCATAATGGCTCTTCAAGGCTGTAATCAAGGTGCTAGTTGGAGCTACAGTCTAATCTGAAGGCCCAAGTGGGGGGCTGGATCTGCTTCTACATTCACTCACCTGATTGTCAGGATTCAGTTCCTTATGGCATGTTGAATGGAATGCCCCCATTCCTCATTGGCTGTTATGTGAAGTCCTCCCTCAGTTCTTTGCCACATGGGTCCTTCACAGGGAAGCTCACAACATGGTAGCTGGCTACACTAGAATAAACAGCCAAGAGAGGAAGAGAGATCACCAAAGACAGAAGTTAGTGGTTGTTTTTTTATAACCTAATCTTGGAAATAAGATAGTGTTATTTCTCATGAAAATCCATTGGAAGTCATGAAACACCAGCCCTCCAAGGGGAAGGTATCACATAACAGTGTGACTGCCAGGAAGTGAGAATCGCTGGGGCGATCTTGGAGGCTGTCTACTATATTTAACTTATTGGCAAATCTGACAGTTAAGGTTTTTCATTTAAATTTAAAAGTATAATGGGGGCACCTGGGTGATTAAGTGTTTGCCTTTGGCTCAGGTCATGATCCCAGGGTCCTAGGATCAGCCCTGTGGTGGACTCCCCGTGCTGGGTAGGGAGCTTGCTTCTCCCTCTCCCACTGCCCCTCTCTCCTGCTCTCTCTCTCTCTCTCTCTCTCTCAAATAAGTAAATAAATAAAATCTTGAAAAAAAAAGTACAACTGATTTGAACTAGTAGTTTAGTTGAAACTCAGGAGAGGATTTTTCTAAGATTGTAAACACTGCTAAAATGCATGAGAGAACTTCGGATTTATCGTATTTATGAATTTAACTTATGAGATTTACTAGAGCACTTTATTTTTTTTAATTTTTATTTATTTATTCATTAGAGATAGAGAGAGAGAGGAAGGGAGGGAGGGAGGGAGGGAGGGAGGGAGGGAGGGAGGGAGACAGAGACACAGGCAAAGGGAGAAGCAGGCACCATGCAGGGAGCCCAACGTGGGATTTGGTCCTGGGTCTCCAAGATCACACCTTGGGCTGAAGGCAGTGCTAAACCACTGAGCCAACAAGGCTGCCCACCAGAGCACTTTAAATAGCTGAGAGTACCTGAGAAAATTTCACTTGTCAGGTCAGATCAGATCAGGCAACAAATACATTAATTATAGATGTAGTCTAAAATGTTAAAGGCAATTAAATCAACTAATTTCTAAGAAGGAAGGCTGTTCAATGAGTTCTGCAAACTGAGTTACTCAGACAGCAAAGCAAAGCCCATTCTGTAAGTGACTGTTAAATTTCATTAATTCGTTTTTTTTAAAGATTTTATTTATTTATTCAAGGCAGACAGAGAGAGAGAGAGAGAGAAGAGAGAGAGAGAGACAGAGAGAGAGAGAGAGAGAGGCAGAGACACAGGCAGAGGGAGAAGCTGGCTCCATGCAGGGAGCCTGATGTGGGACTCAATCCCGGGTCTCCAGGATCATACCCTGGGCTGAAGGCAGGGCCAAACTGCTGGGCCATTGGGGCTGCCCTAAATTTTACTAATTTGAAAACAGAATTATGTGATATATATGAAATGAAATTAAAAGCTTAAGGGAAAAGAAATTCTAGAATTTTTTTACTTTAATAAATTGAATATTAATTTTAAAAATCCCAGTAGCTAAGATTTGTCCTTTTTATGCAAAAAATAAATAAATAAAAGACCCCAGAAAAAATAAAATCTTACATTGAAAAAGGCAGCCTGTGAAGAGAAAGAAAAATTCAAATAGGTAAGAAGAAAAAGGCAGTGGTGATATTTGGGAGATCTCTCCAGTGGTTCTTGCCATTAGCTGCATTCCTGCCCTTCAGTTCTGTAAGGCAGCTTGGTATGCTTAGAATTTCTTTCACTTGAAACTAAGAGCCTGGACTCAACTGTATTTTTTTCCTAGATTCTGTGCTTCAGAAATACAAACTGGACTCAGTAATAGTAACTCTATGAGAGCCAGAAAGGCTTTCTAGCACGGGAACCCTGAGACCCACAGTTTCATTCCTGAGCTGCTATCATTTCTTTCCAGATCAATTTCCTGTTTATTATAATAAAATGAACTTAATATTTGACTGCTGCCTCATGTGAATATTGAGAAAAAAATAGTAAAGTTCAACATGTGTTGAAAAGAATATTCAGGGTTACTGGTATTCTTGTTACATGTCAGTGATTTCCCTAAGGTAGTTGAAATTTCATTTATTTTGGAGTATTGGAATGCTAATGGTATTTGTCTTATAAGATTGTTACAAGATTTGGAGCAAAGTGCTTGACACAATGTTCGGAACAGAGTAAGCCCTCAATAAATGTCACCGATGATGTTGTTGATGATGCTTTTTTAAAACTTTGTATATAGAAAACCTGACAGTGGTCCCAGGGCTTGCCCTCCTTTTCACTGCTCATTCCCCACACAGCACTGCTGATTCTGATCTGTAGTTGTGCTTCTGTGTGTGCTTACCTCTTCATCTCCATTATTATTACATTTATTAAGGCCTCTATCATCTCTTTTATGGGATTTTGCAATATTTTCCCACTTAGTTATCTGGACTTTCAGGACAGCTTTTGTCTATTCCATTCTGAACACATCCCCAAAATACCTTTTCAAACACAACCCTTTTCCTACTTTTTGTTTATTAACACACATGAAGGATTCCCTATGGCCAACACAAAGAACAAACCTCTTAGGCTGACACATGGATGCTTTACACCAGCTTCCAAACCTAAATTTTATGCTAATTCATAGAGAATGATTTTAGTTTGTTAAACTAATTATGCAGTTTCCCTCTCCCTGTAACATCTTCCACCCAGGCTCTTTAAAAATCTTTCAAGATTGGGCATAAAATTCTCCTTTTTTATGAAGCTTTCTCTCCCTGACTCACTCAAGCAAAGTTCCCATTCTAATTTTCCCATGAACCTTATACATAAAGCCATTACAGTCTTTATGTTTGTTTCCCAAACACAATCGAAGGCAGGCATGTGACTGACTTACTCATCCATGGTTCCTTGATGTCTAGTACTGTTCTTTTTTTTTTTCTAGTACTGTTCTTGAAGCAGGGTGATTATTCAGTAAATGTATGTAAAATGAAAAGGTAGATTGGTATTCTTGGAATGTATAATATTAAATGTAATTTAAATTTCAAATTTAATTTAAAAACTCAGTAAATATCCTACTTAAGGGTTCTAAGAAAATTATTTTCATTTATTTATTTACTTTACCTAGTGATTCATCACTTACGTAGGACACCTAGTGCTCATCATAAGTGCCTTCCTTAATCCCTTTCACCCACCTAGCCCATCCCTGACCCACTTCCCTCCATCAAACCTCGGTTTCTCTATCCTTAAAAGTCTCTGATGGTTTGCTCCTCTCTCTCTCTCTCTCTCCCCCCCCCATATGTTCATATATTTTGTTTCTTAAATTCCACATGAGTGAAATAAAATAATTTAACTGTCCTCGCAAATTTCTACTGGGGGAAAGGACTGCTTTAGACTTTGGTAGAGCACTAAATTAAAATACAGCAAGTTTGTCTCTTTAGGCAGTGGGATAGGGGAGAACAGAAAAGTGTCTCATTACTTATTTTCTTCATTTAGGTTAAAACATAGTAAAGTAAGATTTGCCACAAGTCATAATAGGACAGAGTTGATGGGCTGTATATAAGTGAAACTAGAGGGAGTTTTAAGAAAGACTCACTATTTATTTACTTTCTGTTTCCATACTAAGGGAGAGAACACCAAACAGATGGATTCAGGGAAGCTTGTGAGTGAGAATTAGTATGCGGATTCTTAGCCTCTTCTCTCTACTATTAAACGCTTAAGAAACCAAGAAGAAGTAAATGAAAAAAAAAAAAAAGACACTAGCATTTACCTTAGAAACCTTTAAAAAAGTAGACTTCTAAAAGAGAAAGTTTTATTGGAGATTGCCATTTCTATCCTTTCTGGCTTTCTATTTATCAGGCTGTGTTGTGTGTGTGTGTGCATGTAAAGAGATCTCCAAAAAGTATTCTTCTTCTTATTTATTTATTTATTTATTTATTTATGTATTTATTTTTATGTTTTGAATGTTTTCTAGCAATGACAGAAAACAGGATTGTTTGGAGTTCAGCATTCCTCATTACTCACTCACCATAACTTGTAATAAGTTGAAAAAAGATAATGGGAAGCAGAGATTAATTTCTGCCCTGTTGAATTGTGTGAAGTGATACTGAAAGGCAGAAACCCAGCAACCCTGGGGACTAACTTTTGATGTTTTAAGACACAAGAAAAAGGAAGGAGTTGTCCGGGATAAAGTCCTGTGTTAGATGGGATGATTTGGGATCATGACTGATACCCCTGCCCCCAAACAAGTCATGTCAACTAGCAAGTAACAAGCACTTAACTTGAGCCAGTGGGGTTTGGGAAACCATGTAAAGGCCTGCTTTACCTTCTTAGCTGCTTTGATTATAATATGAAAATCTCATTCATTGTTCAATTGAATCTGGATCAGCAGGGATTACAAACATCTGTATGCAGACAAATTCAGAAATCTATTCCTTATGCTTTTATACCAGGCTAAATCAGAAAAACATATTTCTCGAAAGTTTATCCAAATCTCTTTCTAGTATCGTTAGCCTAAAATTCCCATCATCAATGCCTTCAATTTTAATTTCTCTTCCATTTGCATTCTCTTCCTATCCTAACCATCCCCCTTGCACATACTCCTATTCCCTTCTGTCTGGGGCAGACTTCAGAGATGAGGATAAAAGAGAAACAGAATAAGTGAAAACCAGAGGTGGGATTTGGGGAAACCTGTAATTTGATAAGGATTAGCTCAGATAAGGCAGGATTGGCGAATTGTGGTCTGATTATGAAAAGTCTGGAATGTCTGGCTGGAGCTCTGGATGTCGTGCCTCTGGAAGTAGGCGGCAGGAAATTTTGAGCTGGGGAGTGACCTGATTAGATTACACAAATACAATATTTAGGGTTAATTGACCAGGACAGACACAGGAGGCTTGAGAGTAATTATGAGAAAAATAAAAGTATATTAGCACATGTACAGCCACCCAGCTGTCTATTTCCAGACTCTGGCAAGGATCTTTTTATATGCTTTGGCTATCTAACAGACATTTCATTCATCAATTCAACAGTCTTTACTTGTTGCACATAATGTGCCATGTACTGGGGTTTTTTGTTTTGTTTTGTTTTTAAAGATTTTGTTTACTCATTCAGAAAGAGAAAGAGCACCAACGGGAGGGGCAAAGGGAGAGGTTGAGGGGAATCTCAAGCAGACTCCATGCTAAGCACAGAGTCTGATGAGGGGCTCCATCTCACAACCCTGAGATCATGACTTGAGCCCAAGAGTCAGGCCCGTAATCCACTAGCCACTCAGGCATACCCCGCCCCCCTCCATGCACTATTTTATATGCTAGGATTAGTTGGAGAACAGAAACAGAGAAAGTCATTGTTCCTATAGAGGTTGTATTAGATCAGAAAAACCATAATGAAGTGAAAAAATAAATGACCAAGATAAATTCTGAAAGAAACTGCTATGAAAGTAAAAATTAAAACAAGTGGGATGTCTCATCCTGGGGTAGGATAGCTGAACGATTAAATTAGAGTGCTGGTCATGGGGGACTGTACTGCAGAGGTTATATCACAGCCCAGCAAATCTTGGAAATATAGGGGAAGAGGGACCTCTAGGCTGCAGAGTGAGGGCAAGGTTCTTGTGGGGAAAATTTGATACATTCAAGGGTCAGAGAAGCAAGTGAATCTACAGAGAAGTCAGAAACAAGGGAGGTGAGAACAGGTAAGATCCGAGAAAGAGGATTTTATCTTAACTGCAGTGGGAGACATTTGGATTTGTAAAGAGAAGTGTGGGATGATTTAATTTACAATTTGATCACTAATGCACTTGTTTTCTATTGGGTCCACCATTATATGTACTGATTTTTCTTTCTTTGGACTCATCAGCTAATTATTATTAGAATTTATTCTCAATTAGCTTATTAGTTATATATTATCTTCTCTTACACTAGTGTACTTGATTTATTAAATATTAATTAGTGATTTTTTACCAAATCCCAGAAAATATAAATACCTTAGAACACTAACTCCATATACTCCCTCATGACATCTATGCTTTTATGTATTTTAAATTCTGGAAGTCATTATTTTCATTGCTTACTAAATTATTTATTTTTATTTATCATATTCTCTCCTCACCCGCCTTCGTCCCTCCCCACTTACCATGACACTTCCCAGCCCCTTGCATTTTTCTTCCTCCATCTAGGAATCCTTTCTGGTGCTTAAAAAAATCCTTGCTTGTATTTCTTTGATTGGGGATATGTTGTGAAAAATTCTCTCAGTTTTTTTCCTGGAAATATATTTATTACACCTTCAATTTTGAAAGATATTTTTACTGCATCTAGAACTCTAGGGGGACTTTTTTGCTTGTTTTTGGACAGTGAAATAGTATTTCCTTGTTTTCTGACCTCCAGAGTTTCTGTTAAGAAGACAATCACCAATTTTAGTTTTGTCTCCTTTGAAGATAATGTGTCTTTTTTACACCTCTGGATGGTTTTAAGATTTCCTTTCATCATTGGTTTTCAGTGGTTTGTACGATCATTTGGCAAGGTGTGCTTTTTATTCTTGTCATTTGCATGGTTTCTTGATTCAGCAGTTTGAATTCCTTTAGGAAAATTCTTGAAAATGAGTTTCAAATGTTGCTTCTGCCTCAGTTTCTCTTTTATTCTTTCCTGGGACTCAAATCACACCTCTGTTGGATGACTTTGAGTCCACACTTCTTCTATCCCTTGCCTAGCAATTCTCTGCTGGCCTATTTTCTGATTCTCTGATCGGATTTATGAATCTCTTCAGCTATGTCTAGTCTCTTATTTCATCTATTTTCTTGATTTCAGCAATTGTCTTGTCATTTCTAAAAGTCTTTTGTTGTATCCAGTTCTTTGGCAAAATTCCCAGTGTTAGTCATCTAATTTTTGGACATACAAATTGCAATTATTTTTTTAATTACAATTATTTTAAAGTCCACTTTTTATTAACTCCAATATGTAGCCCCTAGAGGCTGTCTTTTTTCAAACAAAATATTTTCTTACTGTTTGTATGTCTGTTACTTTTTGAATTTGTAGTCTATTACTCTAATTGAATGCTAGAAATCATGTATGAAGAATTATAGAAGCTCTGGCTGATTATTTTTCTCCATAGGAGGTTTTCATTTGCTTATGGTAAACAAGTGGAATAGCAGTGTATCAGCTAAATCTAATAAGCTATTAAGATGACTTGAGTCAGGGCTTTAGTCCTTTTAGGGCCTGGTCTCTATTTCTGGTTTGCCCTTACTTGTAGAGTCTGGCCTTAGGGGGGCCCCAAGTGATGCTATTTTCTGTTACCTCCCCACCATAATTGGGTCTGACTCTTACTGTTTTCCATCCCACAGATGATACTGATGAGAGCTATGGTTAGTTTTCCAGCCTCTTAGTGGCCACTTTATATTAGCTTGTCTGCCTTTCAAACCAAGTTGCTTATAGATTGTCAAATGGCTTGTGCTGAAACTGGCTCTCAGCTTTGGGCTTTATTTTTTGTACTTCCTTTTTCTCTATAATCTTGCTCTCTCAAATCCTCACTACTTAGTTGTCCTAAACTCCAGTATTTTTCCTCCAGCCATGGACCATTTTTTAAAATATTCCTTTTATTAAAGATGTATTATTTACTTATTTATTTAGAGGGTGTGTGGGAGGAGGAGCAGAGAGAGAGGGAGAGAGAATCTTGAGCAGACTCTCCACTGAGCATGGAGGCTGATGCAAGTCTCGATCTCAAGACTCTGAGATGAGGACCTGAGCTGAAATCACAAGTTGGATGAGTGCTTGCTTAACCAACTGAGCCAATGGCACCCTTTTAATTCTGTTCTATTTTGCTTCTCTGCAATGTAGTAGCTATTAGCCTTCATCTACCCTTTGTCAGCATCACTTAGCATTTAAAAAGTGGCCAGTGTAAAAAAACAAAAACAAAAACAAAAACCAACAACAACAAAAAAAACAAACAACAAAAAAGTGGCCAGTATTTCCAAGAAGAAGTAGTAAAAACACCACATTCATTTCAGTGAGTTTCTCTTCTCTCCAGCATCCTGGTCCCTCAAAATTCTGATTTATCTAGGTAGCTTTCCTTTGCCATCAATTAAATGTGGTTTTTAAATTATTATTATTCAATGAAGCATTTTTAGTTTTCTTTTTCTTCATTTCTCCCTTTCTTTTTCTTTCTCTTCTCCCTCCTTCCCCTTTTTCTCTTTCTTTGTCTTTCCCTCTCTTCCTCTCTTCCTTACTTCTTTTCCTTATTCCTTGAATCCCATCAAGGCCAGAGGCTATTTGGTAATTTTTATGTTATGGAGCGTACTGTATTTTAAATGCTGGGTTTTTAGATTTTCACATATTTTTCTATACCATCTTTGTTTTCAGAACCTTCTTATACCAGTTAGCATTTGCCACATAACAAAGAACCATACATTAGTGTATTACAATAACAATTTATTTTTCTCACAATTCTATGGGTTGCCAATTTGGGTTGGGCTCAGCTGAGTGGTTCTTCTGCATAAATTAGGGTTGGCTAATCTCTAATGCGGCTGATTCGTGTATCTGCTGCTGCCTACTGGAGTGGCTGAGAACTGGCCCATTAGACTGTTTTGGTTCTCCTCCATTTGGTCTATCATCCATCAATAGGTTGACATCAGGCTTATTCATGAGGAGGCAGGATTCCGTGCACAAAAATAGAAGCAAGCAAAAAACTCTATCAGACATCACACAATATTGACTCTACTGCATTGTTTTGACGAAGGAGGTCACAAGGCCAACCTGGATTGCGGTATAGAAACACACTCCAGCTATTGTTGAAAGAAACTGCAAAGAATTGTGGCCACTTTTTTATAGTCGACATGCTTGATAAATCATTAATTCTAATAATTTAAGTTTCTTAGACTTTTGTGCATTTATAGTCACATACACAGAAAATAATGATGGTTTTATTTTTTCATTTCCAATTTCTATATTGCCTTTTCATTGCCTAATTGTACTGAATAGATCACTTAAATTCAAATAAAAGTTGAGACAGTGAACATTCCTGATTTGTTCATAATTACAGAGGAAAGACTTCCAAACATTTCCATGCTGTTATTTTGTGCTTTTTTGGTGGATACTTTTCATGAAACTAAGAAATCACTTTTCTATTATTAGTTTTTTATACTTATTTACCATCATAATTAATAATATATGTTGGATTTCATCAACTATTTTTATGTATATAATAAGATAATCATATGATTTCCCTTTTTATTTTGTTAATATCATTTTCCATGAATATATTTGAAAGTTGGACCAGATTCAATTACTATAATAACCCAATTTATTTTCTGTTATTTTTTGATGTGAAAGAATTTTTTGTGTGTTAACTTTTAGAATTTTTATATTTATGTTCATTATGGGGAAAGTGTGATTTATTTATTTTTTTATATATAATATCTATGGTAGGTTTTGAAATCAAGGTTATAAGTTGGGAATTGGCCTCTTTTTTTGTACTCTGGGAGAATGGAAGTTGGAATTGCTTCTTCCTCAAATATTTGGGAGAATTAACCAGTGAAGCCATTCAGGCAGAATCTTTCTTCTTGGTTTATTATTGTCCATTTTGGGGTAGGGAGATTGATGGTACCAAACCTTCTGGGAAGTTGTATCATTTTTATACTTTCTGTCTTGTCAATCCAAGTGTTAAAACCCAAAGTTTATTTTAAGTCTCAAACACTTAAAGGCTTTTTCAGTCAGGTTTATAATTTATTTAGCTGAGCAATTCTCTAAAAAAATTAGTAGACTTTTAATCTATTTACTCTAGTCAATTTGGTTTGCCTGAAAAAATCTCAAATACCTTTCATTGTCAGAGAGGTCGTAATTCTCAGCCTGACATGTTTCCTTGCACCCCCATTCTTCTCTTCTTTCAACATAATGGAAGCTATGTTGAAATAAGCAGGCTTGGATGGAACTCTACACTTGCAATTTGTGACAGACTTCTACTTTATTTTTAAGTTTTATTTTATTTTATTTTATTTTATTTTATTTTATTTTGTTTTTTTTTTTTTAAGTTTTATTTTAATTGCAGTTAGTTAACTTAGAATGTGTTGGTTTCAGGTGTACAATATAGTGATTCAGTAGTTACACACAGTACCCAGTGCTCATCACAAGTGCCCTCCTTAATCCCCATCACCTATTTCATCCATCCCCTCACCCACCTCCCCTCTGGTACCCATCAGTTTGTTCTCTCTAGTTAAGAGTCTGTTTCTTGGTTTGCCCCTCTCTCTCTTTTTTTCTCATTGTTCATTTGTTTTGTTTCTTAAATTCGACATATGACTGAAATAATGTGGTATGTCTTTCTCTGACTGGATTATTTTGCTCAGCATTATACTTTCTAGTTCCATCAGTGTAGTTGCAAATGGCAATATTTCATTCTTTTTATGGTTGAGTAATATTCCATTGTGTATATATACCACATCTTCTTTATCCACTTATTAGTCTATGGACACTTGGGCTGTTTCCACAATTGGGCTATTATAAATAATGCTGCTATAAACATCAAGGACAGACCTATACTTTAATGCATTTTTAATAGAGAAAACATTTCTTAGTCTTACCTTTTGTTATCTGGAGTTTAAAGCCAGTTAAACTTTCCAACCCCAAAGGCTTCAAATTTCTGGATTCTCTCTTCTCCTTTTTTTTTATTTTTTTATTTTTTTTATTTTCCATTTTTATCCTAGCTCAGGCTAGGTGAACTCTAACCTGAGCTCGTCTCTGGGTTCTATACCTTGCAAACATAACTGGAAAATACCAAAACACACCAATGCATTATGTCTTACAATCTCTTCATTTAGAAATCAGCCTCAGTAGTCACAGAAGCAATATAATTATCAATTACCAAAAATAAATTTATTTTTGCTTAACACGGTCCTCCATTTTTCTAGCCTTACCACCTGCTATTCACGTACTAAGACAATGCTACATATGTTGGGTTTGGCTGTTTGGCAGCATTCCACTTCTGTATCAACTGTATTAGCTAAGATAATGTTCAGTGCTGTCAGAGAGAAATCCCAAAATTGCAGGAACTTAACAAAATAGAATTTATTTCTCTCAGACACAAGAATTCAATGTAAGTGTAGAGTGGGAAGCATTCCAAGAGGGTTATTTGAGGATCAGGCTCCTTCTATATTGCAGCTACACCATCATTCAGAGGCCCAGAGTCTACTCAGAGTGTGGACAAGGAAATTCCTCACTTCCAGGGCAGAGACCTCACAATACTTACTTGTAGAATTGTTATCACTGTTGTTGACCAGTGATCCTCCTCTTCTATTTTCCAAGCAAGAGATTTTATTTTTGGTTTTCTTCCTCTAGTCATCATTATACAGGGTGTGTGTGCACAGGTTAGATAAATTGTCTTTTGAGTTCACAGGTCACTAGATCATGAGAAGCCACATGTCCTTTTTTTTTTAAGATTTTATTTATTTATGATAGAGAGAGAGAGAGAGAGAGAGAGAGAGAGAGGCAGAGACACAGGCAGAGGGAGAAGCAGGCTCCATGCAGGGAGCCCGACGTAGGATTCGATCCCAGGTCTCCAAGATCGCGCCCTGGGCCAAAGGCAGGCGCCAAACCGCTGTGCCACCCAGGGATCCCAAGAAGCCACATGTCTTAATGGAGAGGACGGTGTAGATATTGGGGATCTGGATTTGAGTTGCATGCAGTAACTGCATGAGATTTTAGGATGTTTCTCTTGAGTTGGAGTGTGTGTTTTCATTGTGAGGAATGAGGGGTATATAGAGAGATACCACATGTGGCAAAACCACAAAAGATGTGTTTGCTCATGAAAAATGCATGCTCCTTTTCTATTGTGGAGAGTTGTTTTTGGGAAACTTGTCTATAGGTTCTATACTTCCTAGCATTGCTTACATTTGGATAGGGTCATGGAATTAGTTTCACCGATAGGCTATGAGTAAAAATAATTTATATTACTTGCAGGCTGAGATTGTTTAAGAAGCAGATATGTCTTCTCCACTTCTCCAGTCTACTGGCTGAAGGTGAATGACCCCAAAGCCCTAGACGGTGGAGCTACAAGGCAGAAGGATCCAGAACCACTTCTGTAAAGCTGCTCACTGAATACCAGCATTGGGTTCCTTTATGAGCAAAGAAAAAGTTTAATTATGTTAAGCCATGAATTTCGAGGTTTATCTGAATCCTCTGCTACTCTCTTACTCAATGATTACAAAGTATACATAGTTCTAAAAATTCCTTTGTGATCATAAGAGTGAAACATTTGAAAGCCACAGATCTAGTTCTTCCATCACATCTGTATTACCTATTTATCTACTTACCTATATCATCTATCTCTTTATGAATATGTACTTTATGTATATACACACATATATATGAATTTAAGAGTGGATAAATAAAAATCTGTTTAAATTTATACATTTAGATTTTAGATAATGGTGTCTGATTAGCATGCAATTGCTTTAGGGCAACCTAAATCTGAGAATTTATCACGTCATTCTTTTACAATTTGAAGTCATCAGGTTGAGCCCAAAAATCTGATAGGATTTAATATGATGATCAGCCTGTTTTAGTGTCATTGAATCCTTATTTAGCATATATACGATGATGGTGAGACAGTATTGCTTTCTTCATTTTTGAAGTAGTATTTCTTATATTTACATAACTAGTCACAGCATAAAACAAATAAGACAAATGATATTAAGGATGAGTGACAGGAATTATTAGTAAATCTGTACATCTCTATGCCCAAGTGCATAAGCTGCTACTTATCTGCAAGATGTCTGCAGGGTCATTAGCTGTTGTGCAAATAGATCCTCAGGCTACTGCACCATTTTATTTTTATGGAGTCAGAGTGTTATCTTTATTCATGACTCTTAAATATAACCTTTAGTGGGTGCTAAGTAGCAAGCTCAAATCTATGACTACAGCAGGGTAAATATCAAATGTATGTTGTGCCTGTCACTAGAGTGTTTATTTTCAAATCCATTCCCTTCTATTATACTGCTCAGCTCTGTCACAAGGGGCAGATCCTGCAAACAATATTTTCCTGATTTGAAAACAGAATAGTGAAGGGCAGGCAGATGGGAGATTTCAAGGTCATTTCCTCCTTCTCCCTTCTCTTAAGGTGGCATGTCTGTCAGTGGCTGCCCACTCCTACCCTGGAGTAGTACCTTCCTTCTGGTTACTTTTTCATCCCATCCTTTCTCTAGGGTTCTTCAGTTCTTCCAGTAACCTTTGTAACTATTTCTCTGTATTAGATTCTAGCATTCCTAGAATGCTTTTTGCCAGACCAGACCTTAACCAATGCATGTCTGCACTAACATCTACATAGAATACAATGTATTGAAACATGCAAATATAAATTTACCAACAAAATAACTGTTTGTGAATTATTTGTTGAGTGAGTTTATGTGTGAGATGTTACCTAAAAACTAAGAGCAAAAAAGATATTTTAATGGTTTAAAGTTCAACTTAAAAAATTATCTTCAAGGGGCACCTGGGTGGCTCAGTTGGTGGAGTATCTGATTTCAACCCAGGTCATGATCTCAGGGTCCTGGGATCGAGCCCTGCATTGTGCTCACTGGAGAGTCTACTTCTCCCTCTTCCTCTCCCTTTGCCCCTCTCCCTGCTTGTGCTCTCTCTCTCTCTTCCTCTCAAAAAAAAAAAAAAAAAAAAAAGTTCTGTTAAAATGTAGTGTAACCATACATTGTTGATGAAATTTTAGTAAGAGGAATTAGAAGGGTGCTAAAACATTTAAATGGAACCATAAGATTAAAATGGTAGCATAGTCAGAAATTCAAAAATAAACTCTAGAGGTAATAATTGCAGTCAATATTAAAACAAGTAGCTTTTGAACCTTTTTAATAAAGATTTTATTTATTTATTCATGAGAGACACAGAGATAGAGGCAGAGATATAGGCAAAGGGAGAAGCAGGCTCCCCATAGGGAGCCTGATGTGGGACTTGATCCCAGGACCCAGGATCACGACCTGAGCTAAAGGCAGATGCTCAACTACTGAGCCACCCAGGTGCCCCTGAACCTTTTTGAACCATACTGTGATTCACAATAATAAAGGTCATAGATTGAGAAAGAGTACAATTACATATGCAGGAGGTAACTGCTCTATTTTCTATTCACTTTCTCCTCTTTCATCATATCCTAGCCAATGTGGTACATGGAGTGTTAAAAACAAGGTTCTAGGTATGTTATAGGAATCATAAAAGTCTTTGAAAATTTATCCAAGAGATTAAGACAAAACGAATCCTTGTTCACTCCATCTTCCTCTATAATGACTATTGTTTTCTTAGCTTGTCATGTTCGCCCACTTTCTGGGAACGGCAGCATAATTTTCGTCTTGAAAGTATTCCTCTCCCTGTCTTAATCCAGAGGGTTCAGGTCAATCTCCCGCCCACCTCTCCTGCCCTCCACTGCTCTTTCTTCTCTGTCTCTGGGGGAGACATGTCATCTGGTTCTGGTCAAGCCACATGATCACCTCTCTGACCTGAAGGACTATCTCAGGACTCAGTACGTAACTGAAGCAAGGCCAAGGAGCTCTGCAGTCAGAAACAAGTTCTTCTTTGTCAGACTGAAAGCTGGTGAAAATCAGGCTGTCAACCCTGAAGTCACCATATGGACAGAGCTGCCCTATAGGAGGGAAGCGAACAAGGGGAAAGAGCTGGAAGACTGGTGCCAGCATTTGCCACCCTGCACTGAAGCCAGTCACCTTCTTCTGTGCATGAGGATTTTTGCCTTTCGAAATTCAAATGTAAGAAAGAAGCTACCCTTTGAATGATACTTAGTATGTGAAATGACTTGAACTTTATTTAAAAATTTACATTTTCAGACTTCTTCAGCATCCTAAATTTATGAACAGAGAGAAAAAAAAACTAGACAGAAATCATCACATAATCATTTATATTTTAAGTGGCACAACACAACAAGCAACTAAAATTATTTTGATATGAAAATTGTTTGTTGGACATTCAAAGCCATTATCAAGTCTTACTCTTTTTTCAGTGTCCACATACTTTTAGCTTTGCTGTTCTGGGAACCCATTTATTAAGAAATGTGCATTTTAAAAAATGCATATTATTTACATTAGGATTTTCACTGAAAAAATACAATTAAAGAAACTAAGGCTTTCCATTCCCCCAAATTTAATGTTATTTTTCCCCAACCAGTATACAGAGATATCATATAACATTATACAGGTTTATTTAAAGCTATTTATAGCAGATACATTTTAATATAAAATGAACTTTTCCAACATACCTCATTTTTTTTCAGTTCTACTCAGTATCTGATTTTAAATGTCTGCAGATTTCACTGATTTGAAAAACATTCAACTCAATACACAAAGTATATTGATGACTGCCAGTACAAAAAAATTATCCATAAATGAAAAGTTTTAGCTCTAGTGGAACATTACAGTAGGAAAATAAGGAAGTAATACTCCCCATGCCTGTATTATTATTCACTGACTAGTTACTGCCACAATGTGTGAACAAGTTTGTGCATTATTCCCACTTTTCTCTATCAGACAGTCCTGGATTTTCATTTCTGGTTGTTTTTTCAAGTGCATTATGTGAAACTCTGGACAAGAGTTATTCATATTAAAATTACTCTTTAAAAGTGAAGGCAATATTCTCTACGGCAGAATTAAAACAGAGCAAGACATGACAACATTCCAGTGTCTCTAGAAAACCCCCATCCATCTCTCACATGGACGGAATTTGCTCCAAGCTGGGAGCTCTGAACTTAGCAGGCAGAGTGAATCGCATATATAGTATTCCCTAAGAAAATGGTTGATTTGGAAATCTTGTGCTTTCACTATTACTGGCATTAATTATTGCTTGCAAATAATGATACCCAAAGCAGTTGCATTTACTGATCATATGTTAAAATACTTGACAGGGAAAACAGCAAAAACATCACAGCTACCTTTATCTCTTGTTATTGTGACTTTGAGCACAAAAAAATATTAACGATCAAGGCTGTGACAAAATTGGTTTCTTCTCCTCGAAAGCTATACATATAACACTAAATAAGTTCTGGAGATTAAAATGAAAGAAGAGTTTTATTAAAAAGTAGGCACTGTGGAAACGGGTATAAATGAAATAACCTGAAAAATATTACATTTCTATTTTTTTCTAAATGAGGCAATCTTAAATATAATATTGTAGAAGCACTAACTATTACTTTTGCTATAAGTGTTAAAAATGTCATTCCTGAGCTTGCTGGAGAAAATTAAATTTCTTAAAGTAAGCAAATAGGAAAGAAATGGTTTCCCTAGATGGGAGGCTGAACTTGGATCAATATCTCAGCCAATTACTTTGTCATTTTCCCATATATCAGATTTTTCATTTGGGATATAGTCATACTGTACTTTATTTCCTAACTACTGGCCCCTAAGTATGTCACATCTTTAAAGAGCTGAAATGTTCAGCTGAAAAGTGGTATATAAGTAAAAGTTATTGTTACTAAAAATTTGCCATTGCAGGTAGCTTCTCTTTTTTACTAGTGAGAACATAAAAACAAAATGAGATTTTTACATCAGGTTTGACTTAAATAACATTTCAAGTATCTCCTTTAAAATGATATTCTGAAAAACATTAATATTCATGTACCACAAATTTAAATACATTTTCTGAAAGGCAGAATATTCCTCGAATATCCTTTGTTTTAATCATTACTTATATAGACTTTTATAAGTCATTACTTATAGACTTATATAAAAATCAAAAGTTAACTTCGGTTCACATCCTATCTTTGAGAGTTCCTGATCTTTTTCATCCAAATACCTAACTAATCATTTAGAGATAAAGTTAATCTCAAACGCATGAAAGAAAGCTTCAGACAATAACATTTCATTTAAAAAGTTATATTCGATGAAGAAATGGTCTAATGGAAGTCATTTGTTCTTGTTTTCAGTTACAGCCCATATAGAAGATGTTCACTGAGTTTTTGCATGAAATGGAGTTGTTTCATAGTCTTGAAAATGAATTCCCTTAGAAGTTGTGATCTTCATAATAGCGCCATTCAAAGCATCATCTTCAATGAGTGTTATTAACCCACTGGCAATCATTGATGGGCTAAAAATAAAGGGAACATTGTTTTTAAACTAAATATGAGGCATAATTATCACTACACTCTGAATTGCTTTTGAAAAATCTACTACCTTTAACATGTAATAGGGAAATATCTGTCATGAAGCTATTGCTACCTCCATATTTTAGTCAGTTAGATATCAACTAAATTATATGATAAATTGAGTAGTAGATTTCCATGCCCAATCTCTGTCATTCTGACAGGAAGAATTTATGAATTTATATTTATTGTTTACTTTGAGAAAATGATTATCTTCTCATCTTTATCCTAAAGTAGATATTAGACTTATCAGATAAAAATGGTATTAAAGTAGATATGTGAAGAATTACTGATAAGAATGTCTCGTATTTATCTGTTGCTGGTTTAAGAACCTTTCATGAATCAATGCATTCTCGGACTTTCTATTTTACACAAGAGAAAACTGAAGTACCCAGAAGTTGACAGATAAATGGTAAAGGCGGGATTTGATCCCAGGTGGTCTGATTCCTTCGACATGACAATTATGACTCTGTGCTATGAAACCAACTGCTTGAATTCAGACACTGTCCATCAAACGTGTGTCTGTCAACTGTTTCTTATAAAATGGTTGAAACTAGGGGACCATATGAAATTTCACAAAAGGTAAATGTGAATATTGCTTGGAATTCAGTCAAATAAGATATCATTACTTCCAAAGGCAACTAAACATGAACATTAAAAAAAAAATCCGATTATGACTGAAGGCATTATGATCTGTATCTCGAAATTCATAATGTGTAAACACATTCAGTTTGGAAATCCAGAAAAAAAAATTTCTTTTAGAGAGTTTGCCAAATTAGTTTCTCAAATTTAAAGGGTTATTTTTTCCCTTTTTATTGTTTATGTCTAGACAATACTTTGTTCCATCATATAAAGGAAGATAGGTATAGTTTTACTTACTCCAAAATTCCATAGAACTTCATCATATCCTTGATATGATCCTTATATTCTATGTATTGTCCCATGTTTTCTTCTTTCTCAATGGATTCAAGGATGGGTGTATTAACAAAGCCTGGGCAAATGGCATTCAGTCTAACACCACTGTTCATGAGATTCGCTGCCATCTGCGGATGAGAAGTAGAAGGTTACAGGCTTCAGTTGCTTTGTAAATATATACCATGGGACACACTGATAATTAAAGCCATTCCAAAGACCGTGATGTGAAAAATACTAGCTATCTAACAATGACAGTGTTAAGGTTGACTGGTAGCAGAAAGTAAAAGATCACATACTTAAAGTGTTAAATTAATACCTGAAAGCCTCAGCTAATTCATTCTTTCAAAATCAGTATTACTGGGAAGCTCCTGAAAATACTTGATTATCTAAGCTACTCTTATCTATTGAACTCTGCAGGAACCTAACTGCAAAAAACCGAGGCTCGGAATTAATATCTCAAGTTTGGTTTCAAAGATTAGGATTGCATAACAAAAAAAATATATTTCTTTAAAAAATACTGTTGGTGGAAAGTTAGACTCTGATTGATGCTATAGATACTCTTGATAATATGTACTACGTGGAAGGCAATTTAAGTATTTCAGATTAACATTCTTTGGCTTAACTTTCAAACTATTGATTTTATTTGAATTATTTTTAAGACAAAATGTAGTTAATTATTTTTGGACCCCACTTACTTGTGAAAGTTTATTTGTAACCACCAAAATCAACAGTCATGGAGCTTTTGGGGTCAATTTTGGACACAGAGCAAATGTTCCAGCTAAAATAAAAAAGATGCTTTTGTTTCAGCTCTTATGCTATAAACAAATATCCTCTTTGTGATACATTTAGTCTATGTTTTTCCTATTTTTGTGACATTTTTTGATGACTTTGCTATTTAAAATGCCTCCCAACCATGATGGTAAAGTGCTGTCCAATGTTCCTCCTAAGAGTGAGAAGGCTGTGATGTGCCTTACAGAGAAAATTCAGGTGTTAGATAAGTTTCAAGCTGTCATGAGGTATAAATGCTGTTGGTCATGTTAATACAATACATATTAGACACAGTACATATTATATAAGATGTCTTTACACAGAAAGATACATAAGACTAGGCTATGTATGGATTGATCGGTCAAAATGCTGTGACCAGAGGCTCAAAGGAACTAAACTCTGTTTCTCCCCGAGGAGCAACAGTTCAGTATTCTCTAATGCAGTATTTGCAAGTGAGTTTATAGAACTACCTACCACAAATAGTGAGAATTGACTGTACAGATTTTCACTCTTGTCATTGTAAATAGGAAATTTCTGGTACTTAAGATTTACCTTCTTTTGTAATAGCTTTATGTATTCATTAAAAGTTGAATTAATGATCAAGTCTCCGCAAAGTAAATAAAAATTTCCAAATCAATTTGAATTGTGAGCATGAGAGCTGCTTATCTTTCTTTTGACTGAATATCTACCATTCAGACATCTACTTTCTCTACCCCCATCTCTTCCCTGTCTGTCTCTGTCTGGTCCCTCTCTTTGCCTTACTTAGACTAATCATTGCAGAGATCCCCCCAACTATTGTATCCTCTTCTACATTTGTTCTAATACAGTCTCTAAACAGTAGCCAGAATGGTCTTCTGAAAATGGAAATCTGATCTTGTCATTCCTTGGCATAAATGACCCACTCATGATGGCTGCAGTTAGAATAAATCTCATCTCACGGGCCACCCGGATGGCTAAGTGGTTGAGTGTCTGCCTTCAGCTAAGGGTCTGCCTTCAGCTAAGGTCGTGTTTCTGGCGTCCTGGGATCAAGTCCTGCACCAGGCTCCCCACAGGGAGCCTGCTCTTCCCTCTGCCTATGTCTCTGTTTCTCTCTCCGTGTCTCTCATGAATAAATAAATAAATTTTTTTTTAAAAAAAGTAATCTCAGCTCATCACTGTGATTAATAAGCTGGGGTTTTTGTCTGGGCCCTGCTTCTTACTTTCCCCTTGCTCTTCAGGTTCCATTCAAACTGCCTCTTTTCAGTTATTATGAAAAGACAAGCACTTTCATGTCATGCCATCAGTGCATGCAGTCAATTAGGCCCAAAATATTTTTCTTCACTCTGTACACTTCTCACCCTAGGCCCCATGGAGGCGTCATCCTTGACTACTCTCTCCAGTAAATTCCTGTCCCGTCCCTCTGTGCTCTCCTTTTTTTCCTATCTCCAGTGATAAGTAATATCTAGAGCACACTACATATTCTACTTAAGTAGGCCTAAAGTTAATAATTTTTAAATTTGGAGTCAATTATAAAATATAGGTAGTATCTTCCCATTTTCCCCCCTTAGGATATTTTTCTTTTCTAAGGATTTTATTTATTTATTCATGAAACACACAGAGAGAGAGAGAGAGAGAGAGAGAGAGAGATTGAGAGAGAGAGACAGGCAGAGGGAGAAGCAAGCTCCATGCAGGGAGCCCGACATGGGACTCGATGCCGGGTCTCCAGGATCAGGCCCTGGGCTGAAGGCAGCACTAAACCACTAAGCCACCCAGGCTGCCCCTTAGGATATTTTTCAACACACATCTGTGTTTAGGAACCAACATCATTTTTAAAAGATCTCTTCTTCATTTGTTCCTTGATGTGATCTGAAAACCATCTTTTATTTTTTTTTAATTTTTTTTATTTATTTATGATAGTCACAGAGAGAGAAAGAGAGAGAGGCAGAGACATAGGCAGAGGGAGAAGCAGGCTCCATGCACCAGGAGCCTGATGTGGGATTCGATCCCGGGTCTCCAGGATCGCGCCCTGGGCCAAAGGCAGGCGCCAAACCGCTGCGCCACCCAGGGATCCCTGAAAACCATCTTTTATAATAAAGATTAGAGGATAATTTATTTTTCTCTCTTAATCCAGAGGTGCTGATTTCTGAATTTATTCCCCTCTATGTTATAGAACTCATGTTTCATATATAGACAGAAAGAAAAAAAAAGGGATATTGTGGTTGTGATCTCCTCACCGCTGCTGAACGTGTGAATCCAATTATGCCATGCTTTGAAGCACAATACACAGGCTGTTGTGCCACAGGCATGAGCCCTGAAACAAACAAAAAATTTCAACAATTTCACTAAGAAAATAAGCAGACAAAATCCAATAATTGCTATGCAATTGAATAATTTGTGTCTGTTCTATTAGAAGCTTATTCTACAAAACACACTAAAATAATTACTGGACAATTTTCCTTCTGTGATCTCTACTATACTGGCCAGAATTGACCAGTATATAAGTTACAGCCTAGAAATGAAGTCAAGAGTGATATGTAAGTCCTTCTGTCCCCCTGACCTTCTGGCAAGAAAAGTAAATGTAATCTGGAACATAAAGAGAATCATCTTTAAATCCAATGTTACCATCAATTTTCAGTTTTTGTTTGGATTTTTAAAAGTGTATATTCTACATTTTGTAAGGCTTCCAAATGGCTGAAGTGTAAATTTCTTAAATGAGATTTGCAGATTATTTGACTTTGCTATAAATTATAAATTAGTGTGCATTTCCCCATCACCAATCATACTGAATGATCCCTTTAAAGCATCCAAGAAAACGTCTTTTGATTTTGATCTGTAGTAGATGCCTAGATCTTCTTGTCCATGACTTAAAGAAAACTAGAAATTCAAAAAAGTAAAGACCAGAAATAAAAATGTATGATCCTATTTTATTTCATTTCGTAATTATGTACTCTAACAGAATTCAAGCAATTTTAGAATTGGTTTAATTTTCCACATATATACAATAGAATCTATTCGAATGTACAATGGAATTCATGGCCTGCAAAAATAGTAGTATTGTAGCACATAGAGCATGTTTTCTCCCCTACCTCCTAGCCCAAACCCCCAAAAGAAACAACAGGAAAAACCTTTCGCTGAACTGTTACTCTCAAGTTTATTTCTCATAATTGTCAATTCTCTAATCAACAATGATACCTTAAACTAGAGCCATTTGTATATTTCAGTTTTTAACAAATTTCCTCCATTAACTCATTTTAACATATTTTAAATTTGTGATTTCTGAGTCAAGAAACAGTGATCTCTGATTGCTATAATGTTATTAATATCAAATGTCATGCTAATAATACTAAATTATTCTGCTGAGACATGTTCATCTCCACCCAGCTAACTAGTCCCAGAGCACCACCAATCAGTTGAGCGTGTTGTGCCAAAGTTCAACAATAAATGCAGACCTTAACCACTCCCTGGGTGCCTGCCAGGTCTCAATTTATAAAGTATGTTTGCTCAAGAGCAGTTTAAATCCCTGAGGATGGTAGATCACGCATAGTGTGTCCACCCAGTGATCTCAAAGTACTGTGGCTCTCTTCTTGTTATTGTTTTGTTGTTTTCTCTTAGGTTAAGTAAAATGTGTAAGTTAATTGAGTTCATCACTGTCAGTCAACAGGAATTTATGATGCCTACACAGGGTACACAGGTGTGTTAGGGGTTTGGGATAAAGCAAATAAGGAGGTGGAGCCAGGCATCGCTGCTGCTTGTTCTTCTAAGCTAGTTGTTGCTTTGTCTCTCCTTAAATGTTTATGAGACAAAGGCAGTTGGTTGGAGGATAGTGTTCACTGACTGCAGGAAATGCAGAATGAACCTCAATCAGAGATAAGCTGACACAGCCACAGAAACAAAAAGCACAAGGACACTGTTCATAAATGTTGTCAAAGATGAATTTGGAATGAATTTTTGTTACTTGTATGAAGGCTCTGAACTTCTGAACCCCAGCTGGTTCAAAGTGTCACAGAAGTGAAATAAATCAAATGGTGCTGGGTTGGTTCCATTTAAGAAGCAAGCACAAAACATATACTCTCCTCTACAGGAACAACTGTAAATGTGACCAGAATGTGAAAAATTTGTTTGCATTTTTAAAGTGGCACTTGGTTTTATGAATCTTTTGACATTATAACGACATTTTCACTGCTATCCTGCAGAATGTTTACTTGTGCATTGCTTTCACTTTCTGACATTAGATCAAAGGCTGTATAAATCAGTATCAGACATTCAGAAATTGTGTCCTTTCTTATTTTTTTACAGCTTTATTGAGGTATAACGGACACACAATAAACTATATATATTTAAAGAGTACAGTTTGGTAAGTTCTGACATATGTATATACCCACGAAACCGTGACCACAATCAAGATAATGAACACATCCATCATCTCAAAGTCTCCTCTTGCCCCTTTGTCATCCTTTCCTTCTGCCTCTCCCCTCCCTGTAGGCAACCACTGATCTGCTTTGTGTCACTGCAGTTTGCCTTTTCTAGAAGTTTATACAAATGTAATCATATATTGTAAACTCTTTTGGTCTGATTTCTTTCACTTGGGATAGTTATTATGAGATTTATCTATGTAGTAGTATGTATCAATAACTCATTCCCCCCCCTCTTTTTTTCTAAATAGTATTCCATTGTAAGAATATATCCATAAGTTGCATATACATTCACCTGTTGATAGATATCAGGACTGTTTCCACTTTTGTATTACAAATTAAGAGAATTCTTTTTGTCAATTACTTAGCAAGTCATAGTTAACTTAGAGATTTTTTTATCTTTCCATACATACAGATTTTAACTGTTGCTTCTTAGGAGTCAAGCAGATAGGGGTTAGTGATCTGCAGTGCTTTCCTCCCAGTTTCTCTACAGACTGAGTCTGGGTAGAAATTTACTATCTGTACCTCAGTTTGCTATTGTGAAAAGGAGGCTAAATGGGGAGAGAAAGTCTTTTTCCTAAGGCTTTTGTTTTTCTTTTTAACAATGATTTTATATTCTGAAATATCTCAGAAACCCAGCATTTTCCACTGGATCTCAAGACCCACTTTTCTTTTTATACATAATGTTACTGCTGTCGTGGATTAGCTTCAGTTTTGGTTAACCGTAGTTCTATTACTTACCTTAGCCCCACAACATTAATATATATTGTTCCTAAATATTTGAAATAAAAATGTATCCTGAGGCTGGGAATCAGGGTTAGTACACAGAATTGTGCAGAGTGTGTATGTTATGAATCTGGAAACACCATTAACATGGCAGTATAAATTGGGCCCCTCCCTCAAATTCCTGCAGTTTACAACCTGCACAACTATACATGGCAGCCATCTCTGGTAGAAGATGATGACCAAACAAAAGAGACTAAGAAGAAAGAACCAGTGGAGGTATGAAAAAAACAAGTTAAGCACCATGTCCTGGAAATTAAAGATAGTATTCTAAGAAGTCTACAGTGGTCACCTTGAGATATGAACATGTCTCAATATCACTTGTCTTAAGGTAGCACCTTTGGTCTCACATTTTCCTTCAGCTACCCTTCCATATCTCTTGACAACAAAAAGTACTGAAGGGAATTACTCTACTCATTGTCTCTACTCTCCTTGCCTCCCACTTGCTGCACAACACACTCTACTTGGGCTTTCATTTCACCCCACCAATTGCACAGATCTTGTGATCAACACTTTCTTAAACTATTTAAACATTCAAAAACATCCTTTTAATCAAACTTGTCAAGGGAGACTATAGCACGGACTCTGGGGGCCAGGCTGGCCGAGTTCAAATTTTGAATCCACTGCAGTGAGCTATGTGACCTTTGAAGGAGTAGGCACTGCCTATCGAGGTATTTTTCTTCTGTGAACTAGAGCAGTCACAGTAGTTGCTGAGCCTTGAATGAGCTAATTCACATAAAATACTTAAAGTAGTGCCTGAAATATAATAAACACTACTATCTGTTATTATTTTATAGAAACATTTTTCCTTAAGATGAAATATCCCCAAATCTAGTTTTATAGACTTATTTATCCACATTATATCTTTTTTATGAAAATGTACATTTTAACTAAAATGGCACAAATCTGGACCAGTGTCCTAACTCGGTTTGGTTTCTGAACCCTGGCAAGCTGTGGGCTGCTGTGAATCCTAGTTCGAGAGGATTTATAGAATACTTATATTTAGGTTCCATGTGTTTAGTACCTGTCAAGTATAAGGTATGATGAAATGAAGTAGTCTTTAAAATATAGTCTATTGTAATGTGTCAGACTAATGGGAGGTCCCCTGGTGAAGGGGGAGGCTAGAACATCACTGGTTGAACTGCTAGATCTGTGCCTGTCAACTGACTTGAAGGGAGTTTTGTCAATATTAGGACTATAGGACCAGTTGCTGGAATGAATTCGGGTTTTTAACATCTTGCAAATTAATACCTATATTTACAGGGTATTCATGTTAAAGGATTTAAGAACAACAACAAAACAACGGATTGTGGCAATGAGACATCGATCTCTAAAGAAATGACATTTTGTTTAGTATTGCGAGAAATTTATTTGTGCTTAAAAATGGATATGTTACATTAAAAGTTAAGAATAGAGTTTTTATCTCTAAAACTCTCTATCTCTAAACTCTCTAAAATTTTCCTCTCTAAAACTCTAGACCCAGCATGATACAAGTTCATTTATAGAATCCCAAAGTGGCTCTCTCCAAAATTTAACATCTAATGAATTATAGGTTTATGTTTATTGTAACAATAGATTTAGGAAAAAATCTAAGAGAAGGAGAAATTCTACCCACAAAATAGAGAAATATTTTCTACCACCATTCAGGATAATAACACCAAATAGCCACTGACTGATGAGATAATTACAAAGAAAAATTTAAATGCCTGAAAATTACATATGCAATTACAGTACAAGGAAGTCATTTAGAAAAATACAATTTCCATTTCCACATTAGTTCTTCGATCTTTAATATTCATTCTGCCCATATTTGCAACAGATAGCTTGAATCTCTACAACTCATGGAAGGTAAAAAACTCAAAAAGATTTTGTGCAAAAAAATGAAATCTGCTCGGACAGGGCAATCATACTGGATCCCCAAACATGTTTTCTTTTAAATGGAACGAAGGCATGTGAAACAGATTACACAGAAGTGCTAAAGAAATTCAACTTAGGAAAATAAGTGGAGAATCTAAGAATACCAATCTTTGCATGATAAACTGTAGCTGAACAGCTGTGCCAAAAAGTGGTTATCTGAACCCCTCACCTTTTGTTTATAATCAAAAAGGAAATCATCTACTCGTCTTTCTGTTTTTAACCATCAACTTCTCTAAGATAAAGGGCAAAGGGAGAACTGGTGACAATCTGTTTATCTATGTTCATGCAGAAAGCTGAGTAAAGTAATGGGGACACTTCCTCATTATGTGATTTTCCACATAACGAACACCTTATCTGATGCAGCTTTTTCCCTTCGGTATCATGCTTGCCATTAATAAGTCACGTTTCATTAATTAATTAATTAATTTTAAAGACTGATTGATTCATTGATTTTAGAGAGAGAGAATGAGCGAGCCAGTAGGGGGAGGACAGAAGGGAAACGGAGAGACTCTCAAGCAGACTCCCTGCTGAGCACAGAGCCCTGCGTGGGGCTCCATCTCGGGACTCTGAGATCATGACCTGAGCTGAAATCGAGAATTGGATGCTTAACTGGCTGAGACACCCAAGTACCCCCAAATCATGTTTTAAAGTACGACATGACGTAAGAAGTCATATAAGGATTCCTAAAGCCCCATCTTCTATTAACAAAAACTCCTTCCAGGAAGGTAATTTTGTTTGTCAAAAATTAACTTTATTAATTCTTAGAAAGCTGCTTCTAATGTTGCACCAACAATCTTAAAAGTTCAGTCATTTCTGGTGTTGTGATCAGAGGAAATGGAGATGAATTTCAGGACCAACTCAATGAATCCCCCCATGAAAACTAGAGGCTAGCTGCTCAAAGTGTGGTCCAGGGACCAGCACCGGAACTTCAGTATCCATCTCAGATCTACTGAGTCAGAATTTACATCTGAACAAAACCTCTAGGTAATCTCTGTGCATGTTAGATAACTTGTTAGGCAACTCATATAGCTAATAGTTTATCACAATGCCTTGGCAGTTGCTAAGTATGTTAGGTCCCCTTCTCTATAACATGAACACTTGGCAGAGAGTGGTACCAAGTGATCCTTTATACTTTTGGCCTGGAGCTGAAAGGTGATCAGTCTTTTAACTCACCTGAAATCTCTGGTCTGCTGTGACATATCAGTCCAACTACTGCTCTTCAGGACACAGGAGTCCTAGTGTCTTGCAATTCAGTATTGCATTTGTGTTTAAAAGTCTATGCATGCTAACTATTTGGTTCTGACATGTTGATAAGAGACACGGATACACAGCTCTCTGGGTAGAAATTCTGTCTGTTTACTTTCATATCCCCATTTTCTTTTCTGCACATGCTCAAAATATGTTAGATTAAGTTGAATTTTTACTTAAAGTTGTAACTGAAGCACTTCCACCTTAACACAAATGGCAAGATAATTATATTAGTTTAGGTGAAACTTACAGTTAAGTAAGTATGATACTGGATTGGTATCTAAGATATGCTAAAAAAAAATCCATGATTCTTCAAGTGTTTTCTTGAGACTCTAAATGTTTTCAGAAAGTGAGTTCTTTTATTTGCTGTTTTCAATCTCAGTAAAGAAGACCCTCGTGGGATTTCTCACAGAATGCCCCTGCGTGACTCTGCTAAAGGCACAGAGAATGCCCCCAGTGAACACGAAGATCTCAGCAGCTGAGTATATAGGCAGGTTGGAAGCAAGACTGGCAGGCAGATTGCTTTTCCTGTGACAACAACTTTGTCCTTCCCACTGTTTGAGGCAACTAACTATATGAGAAGCACACTTGACTCTTCTGGGATGTCTTATGCTCAGAGCACAGCTATTTAATTAATTGTATTAAACCAGATTTCCCTCGCAACTTTTGTTCCTCTCAACTTCTTTTTTTTTAATAGTTAAGGATGAATGTATCAAAATGAATGCAGCTTTATATATTATGTTTATAGACAAAAACTCATAGAGAAGAGTCTGGGTGGTCAACAGTGATGAGGAAAACTTTGGAGCATCCCCCTGGAGCACAAAAACTTCCCTCAATACATGGAGGAATCACTCTCCACTTGACTCCTGTTTGTTAAACTTATTAATTGCATTTGATACTTGGTCTGCGTCAGTGGTCATTACTCATTAACTTCTCTGCCCAAACCAGTGTTTCAACTTCAGGCCTCACTGACAGTGAAGGATTCCACTGAATCCATGTAAGAGATTGTGAACAAAGACTTGTGGAGTTCACCAGTAGCCACAGCCATTCCTTTAACAGACTGAGCAATAGGAGGGAACACAGGAAAAAAAAAACCTCATGGAAAGAATGTTTGGAAAACACTTGGAAAACACAGAGGAAGCAAGCATTAGAGATATCTTTCCTAAATTTTGCCATTTATACCTCAATGAAGCTGGGGAAAAAATACTCTGACCCTGATAACTCCTCAAAGACTTTTTGGGTCATGTGGCCACTCCCAACATGCTATGACTTTCAAGGATATAAGCTTGCTGGTAGTATTTCTGAGGAAAGTGTGAAGCTAGAGAGGTTCTCGCTGACCTTCTTCTACTATTACAAAACCGGAGTGCTTATCAAACTAATCTTATTATGGGAAGAAGAAGAGCTCTAGGTGAGAGGCTAGAATACAAGTTACCACATTTTAATACTCTTTGTGAAATGGAAGCACCTTAGTGACAAAGCCCTGGATGGGAAGGGTTGGGTAGGGCCTGCCCAGATTGGCCAGGGACAAAAGGGAAACAGTATAAAGGTACCAGGTATGGAGGTCGGGCATTATAGAGAGAATGTACCTCTCTACATAAGGATGAAGGCACCAAATTAAACAGAATGGATATAGCTAAACTAGGCAACCATTATAAATAGAGTTACCCTGCTGGCTGGGAGGAATATGAGGTGGAGAAGCAATATGGAATGCTAAGATAATCATTAAATTGCACAAGTGCCAGAAAGGTAATTTAAAACCAAAATGATCTTATCGCTGAATTTATATTTATTCACTCTTTTATTTGCATGATTTGAGAAAGATCCACTCAGGGTTCCAGATGTTGACTCTAAAACAGGTTAAGAAGAGGAGAAATACCCAGGGGAGGGGAGGGTGATAAAGCAAGCTCTTAGCTAAGAAAGCAAAGTGGACGTCTAATTGTAATCCTTAAATTGCGCTTCTCAGTGACGTGTTTTGACTTGTGACTTTGGTAAACTCCTCAGATGTTTTCAGGGCTTTACTATGTGTGTCAAATGGGGCAAAAGCCTAAGATACCCCTAAGGTTTAGTCATGTGGTCTTGAGATTAAAGCAGTGCCCAGAAGGCCTGAAGATAACTAGCAAGTTTCACTGGCTTATTCGAGTTCTAGGAATTCAGTTCCTTTTACTCACAGGTAGGCTAAAGTAGCCATGGATGGAGAGACAAACTGACACTCTCAAGGACAGAAGAGTTAGACAACCTAGTGGATAAGACAGAAGAGATCTTGGATCCAGCTGCTTGCATGTGAATTCCAGCTTCACTGGTTCCTTGACGTGCAAGCTTGTGCAAGATACTTCAATTCTCCTACCTTTATTTCCTTCTCTGTGAAATGGAGATTATAGAATCTACATCATGGGGTTGTTGTATGAAATGAGGTAATGTGTATGTGGAGTTTAAAATAGTATCATGTAAACAGTAAGTGCTCAATGAATGTTAAGTATTATTACACATTTAAGTATTTTTATTGGATGAAACATAGTATACTACATTGCATTTCTTTATTCATTCTCTGAGGCAAGTAAGCCTCCTATTTTTTTTTTTTTTTTTTAAGCCTTATGGTACAGAATGTCTCCCACAGAGCCCTAAATTGATCCAAACCCTGAGGCCTGCCAGACTTCCTGTGTGGAAAGAAAGAAGTGCCTCCAGTGACAGAAGGGCAAGGGGCTCCCTGGACAGGGTTCAAGCATCTCCAAAAGCCTTGTGAGCCCCCTTTTGCCTCAAGACACAGTCTATGGGATTATCTTGTGATCACCACCCCAGGTTTCTCTACATTTCCATTTTTATTAAAATATCAAATACTTCCTGTTAATTCTCCAATCAATTACATATTTTTCCTTTATAATTTCATTTCAAAATAGCACAGATAGAGCCTTGGCAATTTGACTTTAGGGCTTCAGATTCCCAGAATCTAAAATGTGGTTCTCTCTTAGGACAAATATCTAAGTATTACTCATGCTCTCACCTTTTACCATGTCCTCAGAATGAAAATGTAATTTATAAGTAGACGTGACATTAGGCAGAATAACCAAGTTACCTCCCAAATGTATAGAATTAGTCTGTAATAACTTTATAGAGTTGTCATTTTGTCTTTAAGCAACACAGAAGCTGAGATGATAATCTGTTTTTTGAGAACTTCTAAAGAAGGAGATTTCTAAGTCTCCCTTGATGGCAGGTTTACAGAGGCTTAAGGGCCAGCTGACAATGATTCTCAGAGGAAGGGGAAAGAACAATGCTGAGAATCAGACCTCTGTTGTGGTCCCAGGCACCTCCAAACCTGACCTCTGAAGTACAACTGGAGCTAGTAGGTGGGGCACAGGGAGAGGGATGGAGACCACCTATTCTGAAATTACCACACGAACTGAAATCAGATAATGTAAGGAGGTCTCCCTACTTTTGGAACCGCATAGTTTAGACATGCTGTCAATACTGGTCAGACTTTTAAAACCTCATAATTTATTTGAATTACTGAAGAACCATTGGTGAATCTTTCTTCCCCCTAGAATTTTAGAAGTCATTTGGTTAAGTTGTTCCAAAAGTTCCTGCCAAAAGTTTATAGCTACTATTGAGTAACATGGTATCCGGTGGTATTAAATCCTACTCTCCTGAATAGCACATAGGTTGGGGTGCAAGTTGTGGCAAAGGTGGTTAGCCATCTACATGAATCTATTCTTTCCTTAGGTACATAGCTACACTACATTCTCAGAGTCTTTTGTGATTATGTGAGCCATGAGATCAAATTCTATACCAGAACATGAACAGAAGTGAGGTTTGTCATTACTGAGCTGGGGTGGGGGGTGTTTAGAAAAGCAGCTTCACCCCCTCAGTGTTCTCTTTATTTCAATGTCACAGAGAAAAGAGTCCCCTACCCCACCCCACCCCAGTACCTCCAGCAAAACTATGGATGCTCCATGTCAAAGAGCTTTTGTCAACCTGGTTTTCCAAATGATTGCATATTGAAGAGGCTTCCAACCACAAATATCTTGCCCAGGGCTGATGATATATGACAAATAAGCTTATACTATATTTAAGCCACTACATGTTTCTGTTTATTACAGCCATTTAGCACTGAAGAGTAGCAGGATAGGTGACCCCAAAATGTGTCACTTTGGCATAAGGATTATTTTAAGCTAAAGGCACTTGAAAAACAGCAGGTATAAGAAGGGCACTCTGACCTTTCCTTTTCCTCCTGAAAGCAGGTGATAAAACTTCCATGTAAAAAATATGCCCTTCCTATACCAGGAGGAAAGAAACATTCTTATCACCAGAGATGGGGGTTTGAGGCCAACGGAAATCTGTACAGACCTTGTTAAAATAACTCTTATCTTCCTTTAGGCTCCCTATATATTTTAGTTGCTTCCCCACAATTACCTCTCTTTGTTCAACCTTGTTTATAAACGCTTAGGCCTAGCCATTCTTGAGTTTTGGTTTTCCCGTGGGGGCTTTCATGTACACATAAAAATCTATAAGCTTTTTTCTTATTAACCTGTCTTATGTCAATTTAATTCTCGGGCCCAGCCAGAGACCTTAAGAAACTCCAGGTAAAGTCTGGCCTCCCCTACAACAGAACCCAACTATTATATATGCCATATTTCAAATTATATATTCTTTCTAAAATCACATGGAAGTAGAGACACCTTAACTATGTTTTAGTACTCTTTACTTGGTCAAAGATGCTTTCACTTGCATTATCACTTAGTGCCACAGTAAGAGAGCTTAAAAGTCACCATTTAAAATAATAGGAATTGGGATGCGGAGAAAAGGGAACCCTCTTACACTGTTGGTGGGAATGTGAACTGGTGCAGCCACTCTGGAAAACTGTGTGGAGGTTCCTCAAAGAGTTAAAAATAGACCTGCCCTACGACCCAGCAATTGCACTGTTGGGGATTTACCCCAAAGATACAGATGCAGTGAAACGCCGGGACACCTGCACCCCAATGTTTATAGCAGCAATGGCCACGATAGCCAAACTGTGGAAGGAGCCTCGGTGTCCAACGAAAGATGAATGGATAAAGAAGATGTGGTTTATGTATACAATGGAATATTACTCAGCCATTAGAAATGACAAATACCCACCATTTGCTTCAACGTGGATGGAACTGGAGGGTATTATGCTGAGTGAAGTAAGTCAGTCGGAGAAGGACAAACATTATATGTTCTCATTCATTTGGGGAATATAAATAATAGTGAAAGGGAATATAAGGGAAGGGAGAAGAAATGTGTGGGAAATATCAGAAAGGGACACAGAAGGTAAAGACTGCTAACTCTGGGAAACGAACTAGGGGTGGTAGAAGGGGAGGAGGGCGGGGGGTGGGAGTGAATGGGTGACGGGCACTGGGGGTTATTCTGTATGTTAGTAAATTGAACACCAATAAAAAATTTTAAAAAAATAATAAAATAAAATAATAGGAATCAACATATACTTCAAACTTCTGATCTTATGCAACAGAAAATTCCATAGAGCCAGGAGAAACGGAGCAAACAAATTTTCAATTCCCAACATGATTTGATAATAAATATACTTGGAAGATTTACTTTTATGGCTCAAATTATCAATAGGAAATCATTATCAATGTAGATTTACTTTTGTGGTCCAAATTACCAATAGGAAGTCATTATGAGGTAATCATGGTCCTTACCTGCTAAAGATGACATGTTTATAATGATGCCACCTTCTCCTCCGTTTTGCTTACTCATGTAATCCAAGCCAAGGTAGGTCCCACTGATAACAGATACCTAATCCAGAGGCATAAATGGGAAAAGCAACACAGCCGTTATTTATATATCATAGTCCCAAGTTTTAAGGCTATTGGAGACACCCAGGGAGATTTCTGCAAATACTATCACCAAAAATTTTTCAAGTGGCTGCTTGCTTTTTTTTAAAGCTGGTCTTGACTGGACTCTCTTTTGTTTGCCTCCAGCTGAGGAGCTTCTCACATCTCTGCAACTTCACTTCATTGTCCATTCTGAGATTTTATGAAAAAAGTCATATTACCATAGTGTTTGTCACTTGACCTCAAATCTAAGCATCTTTGAGAACTGTATATACAGTGTTCTTCTTTTCTGAATATTAGATATAAAATTCATTTACCCTTCTTAGCATATGGTTCTCAGATCCAGGTATTTTTCATTCATCTGCTCTGTTTAATTCTCTTGGACCTTGGAATATATAATAAGGGAAGCCCTTGATTTTCTACACAGCTTTCATTTCTGTTTTGCACTTGTTTCTGTAGGGGAAGGTGATCTTCTTAGGTTTAGTATGGACACTGATTAATTTTTTAAAGATTTTATTTATTTATTTATTTATTTATTTATTTATTTATTTATTTATTCATTCATAAGAGTCACACAGATAGAGAGAGAGGCAGAGACACAGGCAGAGGGAGAAGCAGGCCCCATGCAGGGAGCTGGACTTGGGAATTGATCCCGGGTCTCCAGGATCACACCCCGGGCTGAAGGCGGCGTTAAACCGCTGGGCCACTGGGGCTGCCCGACACTGATTAATTTAATCTAGTCACAGAAATCCCATTCTCTTTGCTAGTAACTTGTTTGGAGGCCTACATGTGACCCATTTCTAGCCACTGAGACCTGAGGAGCAGTCAGCTGGAGTGGGTCCAGGTAAGGGGGCGGGTGGTGGTGGAACAGGATGTTACTGAAAAAAAAATTGTTGCTTTTAAGAAAATCAGAAAGAAATTATTACATCAGAATGAGGTCTTTTTCCATCATTTAGTAGGGGTGTGATGGCTGGAAGATACAGTTACATTGTTAGTATCCTTAAGACGAAATCTCCAAGAAGGGAGGCCGACTGGAGAGATGAAAAGAAACTGAGTTCCGGTAGCACTGTGTTGCAGTATCAAGCAATCCTGACCTCTGTGTTGTGTGAGACCACGTAAGTCTTTTGCTTGGTTTCAGCATCCGAACTTTGGATCAGCTAGGCACATCTTCCTACTGTCTGCCACTTAATCTTCTGCATCACTCTTGCTACTGCCTCTGTGAGCGTTTACTCTGATTTGTTTCTCACCTCTATGCATAAGCATGGTTCTATTCTAACATTTGAGAATTCACCACTACCAAAAACAACCTGTGATACAAAACTCCTACTTGATGACTTATTTTCCCTTTATTTTTATTTTTTTGAGATTTTATTTATTTATTCATGAGAGACACAGACTGAGAGAGGCAGATACATAGGCAGAGGGAGAAGCAGGCTCCATGCAGGCAGCCTGACATGGGACTCTATCCCGGGACCCCAGGATCACGCCCTGGGCCGAAGGCAGGCGCTAAACTGCTGAGCCACCCAGGGATCCCCTTATTTTCCCTTTTAGATTTAAGAATTCCTCTCCCTTCCAACTCAGACTTTTAGCAGGTGAACATTTTCTTTTGACATCTTAATTCCTGCTTTTTTGGGGGGAGGTGGTCTTTACAATACTGGAAAGAAAATGATACAACAGTAATGAGTCTGAAACTGAGGGCATATATTGGCATTTACCTTCTTTTTATTTTAAAAAGTCCATTTGGAGTTTTCTTGACATTCAACATCGCCTCCCTACCTAATAGCAGTTATGAAAAAAAAAGTAAATTAAAGATTCTATTCACTTAAGCCATGTGTCAGTTTGATATTAAGTAGGCTTAGGGAGAATGAGTAAAATCTCCACATGATTCCTTTTAAAAAGAAAAAATACAAAACATTGAAGGGTTTATATAAGAAGGAAAAAATGAACATGGCTGAAATTATTGAAGTCAGTTAGATTCTGGTAGTTTCTGCCTAAATCTCTAGCATGTCTGGACAGAATTTCTGTTTACACATATTGGTGCTATGCTTTTATTCTCAGGTATTTATAGCTTTGCTGACACTCTGTTTTTGTGTTTTCAACCTCCAGAAGATGCAGCCAGATAGAAAGTTTGGAAATATTTAAGCTTTTCTTTTTTTTTTTTTTTTTTTAAAGGAAGATTTCCAGGTCTTTAGTGGAGGAGGCCAAAGGATTATTTTCCCATCCATTATCAAGAACGAAGTAATTTTTCAAATCTACAAAATAGGGTCTAATGCTTTGGCTGGGACATATGTGATATTTTCATCTTCTTTCCTAGAACAATCTCTTCCTTATCCCAAATTAATATATTCAAGGAAATGTTAGGAAACCACAGAATAAAATGTTTTTTTATTAATGTTCCTAATATATTTTTGTCCCTTGGCAATATTTATATATCACATAGATTGGGTCATTAAAATATCAAGCATCTAGGGGGAAAAAAGAAAATTAAAATTATAGACAAGTTCTAGCTACAAACACAAAACAGCTGAGATCTATAGTATTATTTTAGTCTATCATACAGGTACTCTCAAATTTTGTATTTGACCTTCAAAAAATTTTTTTTTAAGATTTTACTTATTTATTTATGACAGACACAGAAAGAGAGAGAGAGAGAGAAAGAGAGAGAGAGAGAGAAAGGCAGAGACACAGGCAGAGGGAGAAGCAGACTCCATGCAGGAGCCTGACGTAGGACTCAATCCCAGGTCTCTAGGATCACACCCCGGGCTGAAGGCGGTGCTAAACTGCTGGGCCACCGGGGCTGCCCGACATTCGAAAAATTTTGCACTTGACTCTCAAAAAAAAGAAAAAGAAAATCCTATGTCTAATTTCACATGGTGCAAATAAAAATTCAATTATTGGCAAAATGGTCTAGTTAACACATGCTTACTCAACAGTTTTGGTTATGAACAATTTTTATATGTAATACCAAAATTATAACTGCTGTATTCCAAATCCTAAATCATTTTTTTTCCACAGATTAAAGCATTCTATAAATTAAAATCACTCATAAATCCCCCGTATTGGGAATAATTCTTAAGTAACAAAGTTATATGGACAAATGGTAATAATGTATTTGTTTAAACCTTCTTATCAGGCATCATCTCTTCTTAATATATATCTATAAAATATATTATTATATATAATATATAATGTTATATATTACATATATATTTCCATAACCTATATGTAAAAAGCGCACACATGTATTCACTACTGAAATTTTCTAATCTAACATTTTCCTTATCTTCCTCCCCTCTGAGGTTCCTTTTAGCTTATTTCTGGTCCTTATATACACTCTAATTTTAAAAACTCTGTTATCTAAATCATGAGACATTGTCTTCCAAGTTTCCTGTCTTTTCTCCAGCCTGATTCTGGGGGAATACTAATATAGATGATTTTTTTTTCTAAAATTCTTTTTATCTTTTATTTCCAGCCTTTTTCCATTTTTGCTTGTTTATGTGGTAAATATTATTGTAGTCCCCCTTGCAGAGCTAGTTATTTAATTTGTAATCAACATCCTTGGGAGCCAAGAAAAGGGAGCACATTTTGACATTTCTGCCCATCTCCTCAACTCTTCTTAGAGGTAGAGTAGGGCAGAGGAATCTACCTCATATAGAAATGAGATTATAAGAATGAAGAAAATGTAAGTTTTTACATTCTGGAGGATAAATGTAATTTATTGAGTGATACTATCTATGTAGTAAGAACTATGCTGGATATTTCATGTAAGTTTCACTTTAGTTAAGCTTAATCATCCTTCAGGAAATTATCTTTGTCCCCTTAAAATTAGGAAATTCAAGACCAGAGAAATGAAATAAAAGTTCATGAGTTCAAGCAGCCTGGGTGGCTCAGCGGTTTAGCGTCGCCTTTGGCCCAGGGCCTGATCCTGGAGACCCGGGATTAAGTCCCACGTCGGGCTCCCTGCATGGAGCCTGCATGGAGCCCTCTGCCTGTGTCTCTGCCTCTCTCTCTCTCTCTCTCTCGTGAATAAATAAATAAAATCTTAAAAAAAAAAAAGTTCATGGATCCTAAACTCATAACTGTAATCTAGTTTTGTCTGATTGTAAATGTATACCCTTCCCAGTACAAATCTTTAGTCAACCCTTGTATTTCTGAAAAAAAAAAATAAATAATCAATAGCAATAAGCCATCTGTTTTGTTTAGTTTTTATTTGAGTACACTAAGGGATTCAATATATGTTAGTTACATGTCCAAATCAGATTATAAATCCCACCTGAATGGGAATGAATTATTTAGGCTTACTAAAGGTCAAAAAGTAAAAGAAATATATCAAAGAATGGCCTTATCAATATTCAAAGTTAAGTCTACCTCCACCCGCCCAATTGCCAGAGTAACCTTTGATAGTTATTCAAAGGTTCAGTCTTTTCTGAACATTTCTAATGAGCTCTGGGTAACTATAAAGAAAGCTACTGGGGTTGGCTTCAGATTAAGGAGGAAGCACAGAATAGCCTAATGGAAACGAAGAATGGGAAGAGGTTTAATGTATCTCTTGTGTGGGAAGAATGGTGAGATCTGCTCAGTTGAGGATAAGGAAGCAGTAAGTTTGGTAAGGAGTAAAAGTGGAAGGACAGATGATACAGCATGGCAACACTGATGTATTAGAAAATAAACCAAATATATTAAAATACAAAAATGAATATTCATGAATGCAAAATATCATAGGATAAGAGTTTATTTATCCAATAAACATTAATTGGACATCTACTCTGTACACAAAATATTCATTTATTAAGAGAGCTTACAGTATACTTGCATAAACTGCACAGGCATAAAAATAATTCTAATAAAATTTTTAAATTTCTAAGCCCTATAAGAATGGTATAATTATGGTATACAAGATTCCAGAAGAAGAGATATTTGGTGAGGTCCTTTAACTAAGTGGTTACTCTCTGACAGGGACAGGAACATAGAAAAACATGCAAAAGAACACACGGGGTACTGTAAAAGGAGGCAAATTACATTCAAAGTCTAAAAAAAATAATATGAACCAAACACAAATATTTGCATTGTACTAACAAAGATAATCAAGTTAGAAGGATAAGGATAGATCAGACCCTAATCTACTCTTGAAACGGGTGTTGCAGGTAGGAGGGGAAGTAACATGTTTTCAAGTTATATATAGGTAACAAAGGTTATATCTTGCTCTCTAGATGTAAAATTAAATAAATGTCCTTAGTTCCTGGAGTTAAGCTAAGGAGTGGCCTATGTCAGCAGAGTCCAAAGAAAAATAAAGGCCAGATAATTTCAATGAGGAAGGATCCAAGAGAGTGAGTTGTAACCAAAGGACTCAAATAAAATTCTCCTGGTGTTCTAGAATTCTCTATTTGTTTTTTTGTTTTTTGTTTTTTTTAATTTATTTATTTATGATAGTCATCAGCGAGAGAGAGAGAGAGGCAGAGACACAGGCAGAGGGAGAAGCAGGCTCCATGCCCCGGGAGCCCGACGTGGGATTCGATCCCGGGTCTCCAGATCGCGCCCTGGGCCAAAGGCAGGCGCTAAACCGCTGCGCCACCCAGGGATCCCCTAGAATTCTCTATTTGTAGACAATGTACGAATTTTTAGCTTGCAACAAGTTTATTCATCCAGGCTATGTTAAAGCAAACATGCTCTCTCAGCCAGATGAAGACTGATGATTCTAATCTTATTATTTTTGTGATAATGTCTTCACTATTTTCATGTTCTTTATATCAACTCTAATTATTATAGTTTTCTGACTGCTAATTTCTTAGAGAGAAGACACAGTAAGTGTTCATTATTAATGCAACAAATATATGCAACTTTATGCCCTTTATCTATAAAATAACTGTAGCTATTACTGATGAAACTGTTAAAATATCAGTAGTGAGGGTATAGGGAGAAAACTGCTCTGTGATTTGTGCTTTTTCACTAGCAAAGCTTGATTCAAAGAAATTCTTATCAGGTTATGTGGTTGTGGAAAGCGCCATTAAGTTTATAAAAATATATTCTTAAATATTCTTGAAGTTCTCAACTGGTCATACATTTATTTGTTTCTTGATCTGGCAACCAAAGGATGTAATGAAGTATGGTTCCTAATGAGTCAGGGGCAGCATCCAGAGATTAATAAAATGTACAATTTTCAAGGTACCTGGGTGGCTCAGTTGGTTAGTGTCTGCCTTTGGCTCAGGTCATGATTCCAGGGTCCTGGGAACAAGCTCCACATCACGGTCCCTGCTAAGTGGGGAGTCAGCTTCTCTCTCTCCCTCTGCCTCTTCCCCTAACTCATGAGCACTCTCTCTCTCTCTCTCAAGTAAATAAAATCTTAAAAATAAATAAGTAAAATGTACAATTCTCTTACCAGCAGAAAAAATTAAATGTATCCTGTGGAATTTAACAAAGGAATGGAAAAAGATAAAAAAAACAAAAAGAAAACTTAGTAAACTCAAAATATGAACTAAAGGGGAACGGTCGCTCAGTTGGTTAAACATCTGATTCATGATTTCAGCTCAGGTCATCATCTTATGGGTCATGAGATCAAGCCCTACATCAGGCTCCACACTCAGCAAGGAGTCTGCTTCTCTCTCTCTCTCTCTCTCTTTCACTGTCCTCTACCCCTCTCCAACTCATTCTGTTTATAAAATAAATAAATGAATCTTTAAAAAAATATTAAAAAAATAAGATACAAAAAAATCTGTAAGAATAAATCTCAGTAGAGGGTAATAATAAATATAAGTGGCTTAAATTCATAAATATAAAATGCAGATATCCTCAGGTGTGACCTAAACAATAAGTGCTCATGCTATACTGTCCGCAAGAGACAAATTCAATATGAAAGTTGACAGGTCAGGTCTCTAAACACACAAACATATCCTAGAAAGACTTTGGGGGAAACTTGACAGGTAGGTTTTAAAGTTATTTTGAAATCTAATGACATCTAGGAACACTTGAGACGAGTGTTAAAAAGAACTGGAAGGAAATTATTCTCTAAAATAGCACCTTTCATTCTCAGTTTAAGGACTTTAGGCATCTGTCAAGCTTGTGGAGAAACTTTGTACCCTTCAAAGTGGTTCAGTTCTTTTGTGAGGTAGTATAATTCTCATTACTCCCATCAAGTTATTAGCTAAGAAATTACTCATGGGAATGTAGATTCAAGTCATATATTTATTGACTAAGCACTATCTTCAAGATATTGTGTTGACTACTAAGAAAGAAAGATAAAACACAACACATCCTGTTTTTAAGGAGTTTATCATTGCCTAGGAGGGCATCAAGAAGTATGGAGCCACTCCCTGTATGTTTATACACACAGTGACCCTTCTGTACTTTACACATACCTGTTTTGCAAGACTGGTAGGATGACCTTAACAGGTAAAGCATGGTGACCCCTTGCACAGCCTACCTCTTACAGCATGCTTTGGCTAAGATTTAAGTTTCACTACACCCCACTATCTTACCTCAACAGTGTTTATAAAGTGGGATAGCCAACAAACTTGTGATACAGAGGGTAAAACAGAAATTGTATTTCTTATTTCTACATTCTTCGTAATTTAGGAGCTAAATAATCATCAAACATTGTAGAAGTTACACACACACACACACACACACATTGACTTTCAGGATAAAAATCTTAATAATTATAAAGTCCAACAGTCACTTTTGCCTTGCATCCTGTTATGTTTCTGGAATTAAATTAAGATTTAGTTTATAAATAAGTAATTTAAGCCAGGATTGACAAGTATTTTTCTGTAAAGGGCCATATGGTAAATAGTTTAGTCAGTGCACATCATAAGGTAGTTACAACTATTCAACTCTGCTCTGTAGCAAAAAGGAACCATAGACAATATATACATGAATGATAGCTGTGCTTCAATAAAACTATAAACATTGAAATTTAAATTTTATTTTTTTTTAGATTTTATTTATTTATTCATGAGAGACAGAGAGAGAGAGAGAGGCAGAGACAAAGGCAGAGGGAGAAGCAGGCTCCATTCAGGGAGCATGATGTGGGACTTGATCCTGGGTCCCCAGGATCACACCCTGGGCCAAAGGTGGTGCTAAACCGCTGAGTCACCCAGGCTGCCCAAAATTTAAATTTCAGATATTCACATAGTTCGTATTCTTTTTACATTTTTTCAACCCTAAGAAATGTAAGACCCATTTTTAGCTCCCAAGTACAAAAGCAGGTGGCAGGCCAGTTTCATCTAGGACCATGGTTTGGTAACTCATAAGTTATGTGATAAACTATGTTTTTTTTTTTTCTTCATATTTCCTTTTAAGATTTTTAAGACAGATTTATTTGCATAATTAGACGTTTCAAATGTCTTCCCATTTGTAAAAGGAAATTCTTCTTTTCTAGCTTTCTGTAACTTGCCATTCTCTATGTTGTTGGTCACTGTATTGATTCCATAATGTAAGAACCTTTTCTCCAGTAAAAGCATCATTTTATTAAATAGGTTTAGGCAATAAACATGGCTTAGATAGCTTACCAAATTAATTTGCACAGTTTTTTCCCAGTTTTTCTCATTATTGACACCAGCATTATTGACCAAAATGTCCAATCTTCCAAAGTGGTCCACAACTTTTCTAAAAGTATCTAAGAAAAAAAAAAGACATTATAGATACATTCTTGTGTTCCAGATGTACATTTCAATCCTACCCTGTGCCTTGACATTAATTTTCATTTATTCACTTTTATAATGAAAATTTTACTCTTAGACTGTAACTTAATGCCTTGCTTCTAGCAGCATGGTTTGTGAGCCAGCAGCATCAACAGTGTTACCCTGAAACTTGTTAGAAATGCATAATCTGGGGCATCTGGGTGGGTCAGCTGGTTGAGCATCTGACTCTCGATTTCAGCTCAGTTCATGATCTCATGGGTCATGAGATGCCAGCACTGTTGGGGATTCTGTACTCAGTAGAGAATCTGCTTGAAGATTCTCTCTCTACCCTTCCCCCTACTCATGCACTCTAAAATAAATAATAAATCTTTTTTTTTTTTTAATGCATAGTCTGTTGCCACCACAGACCTACTGAATCAGACTCTTTAATTAGGTCTGTAAATGAGCTGTACGCACACTGAAGTTCTTAATGTAGTAAATTTTAGACAACTGAGCTTCCTAAGCTAAGAGCTCTTAGAAGTCCACTTGGACAGCCAATATCTCTTGGTTCTTAAGAAATTACTAAAGTTCTGTGGCTTAGACTATGACAAATATCCTTTTTTTAATAAACCATATTATCTTTATAAAGTATTACATTAAACATGAGTCTTCTTGTATTCAGATTCATTATGATCATTTCAAGGAGTCTGATACCCCAGTAAGAAAAAGTGTATTTTCATTCAGTTGATCTGGCTACTGTGACTTCAATATTGACTATTCTTTTTTCGTTCTATTATTGCTACTTTGTATTACTATTTTGTATAACTATTTTGTATAAAAACTACTTTCAACCAGGGTAAAATCCACATAGATTCTGAGGCCTGAAGGTCACTCATTACATGGTCCAACCACATATCCCATCTAGTCCTTCCAACCCTCCTTCCTTAGCCAGTTCATACTTGACTTTACCACTTTTGTATTAAGAAACACATTATTTCTCAAAGCAGGTTTTGACAATAGTTGTGTAGATTTAAACTGTTTCCTTGGGCCTTCTACCATTGGTTCTAGCTGTATTACTTGAGACTATAGATAACAACCATGGTTGTTTTTCCAAATGATAGAAATGTATTCTCCGGTCTTAGGGCCAATATAGGAATTAGTTGAAAACAGAAAATCTAGACAAGCTTTATTTTGATTGATAAATCTAGAATCATTAACAGTCACCAGGCATATTGAAGAGGGCATGGCTTCATCAGTTCCCAAATGGATAAACTACGATGCAAGTTAATTGCCAAAAATATTGCAAAAGCCATTATTTACAGTACTTTACCATACTGTTATAGAAAACAACAAAATAAAAATTTTCTATTCTTTTATGGAATCTTTAAACTGCGTAGAATCTCCAATTGATTCCAGAAAAGTCCTCTAGCAGAAAATATCTAAGGAATATATGTGAATATATATATATATATATAACTTATATATATATATAAATTTTTTAATATAATATATATATATATATAATTTTTTTTGAATTCCACCTAAAGCATTTTCTACTCTTCAAAATTCCACCTCCATCTTATAGGAAATTTAGGTTGGTAAGTATATAAGTCCAATTGCTTCTTTAATTTTCTTTCCTCATTCTGGTCTCTACTGCATTCCTTATTCTCTGCCCTTATCAATATCTAAAACATCATCTTTTCTCTGACCTACTATTGAATTTCAGGTTGAAGTGTCTTACAGTTCAGTTCTTGCTGACATTTATAAGCTATACCTAAACTCTCCATGCAGTATTTTTTTTTCATTTGTAAAAGGAATTACAGTTGGATCATCTCTAAGAAACTTTTCACCTCCGTATTTATTTGATTTCAAAGAAGTCTCCGTTAGTCACAGCTTAAACAGTTTCAAAAGCTGTAGATGGCATTAAATTCTGAAATCGTTAGAGTCAGGGCCATGTCTTCCTTAAATGCAAATAAATGCTGATGTCTAGACAACATGTGGACTTCTCATGACCAACATGCCTTCTCCTGGTCACTCACTATGTGTCTGAGTTTCCTCCTCCACAATCACTTATCCTTAAGGAATGTGTTTACAGCCAAGATACTAATTTTAAATACTGGGAAGGAAAAACAATTAAGGTTAAATGTCACATGTGAAACCACATAAATTCAGGCAGAAGTAGTTTTAGATGATCTATACTGTTTCCTATTTCATCAGCGTGGATGTTGGAATTTGGCATGACTTTATCCTCAATCCAAAATATCATGCACAATCAACAAAACTTTATCTTCTAGCAAAATATTCCACTAGCACTGGGTTCACAGATCTAGTCATGCTTGTAATTCATGTTATAGGTCCTTACCATTTTAGATTTAATTACATAATTTCCTTTAAAACAATCTCCTTTAACTGTAGGAGGAACACCCCCTTCTAAGATACCACTCCATCTTCACCCTCTTATAGAATATTCCAACATTCCAAAGAAACTTACATTTTCAGTGTTCCTTTAAAAACAGGAGTACAAGAGTGACTTTTACCAAGATTTTTTTTTTCACTTTGATTACAGATGTGCCTAACAATTTCATCTTCCAATAAAACTGTGAAATACATATATTTTATTTTTCTACTTCTCCTCCCCCCCCAGGAAATCATATTTTTTCATGCAAATCTATCAGGCCGCCATATGACCAAATCTGTTAATTGTACAGCCAATACTGTCCTCCCTATCTCACAAGTAGATTGTTCTATTTTAAGGGAGTAGATCGGAAACAGGAAAGCATTGAGGAAAGTCTGATAGAAACTTTTCTTCTGCAATTCTAACACTGTAGCGCAGCTATTATTATTTTTAAGTACCATTTCAGAGAGGAAAAGCCAGAGAGAACATTTGGATGAAAGCATCTAGCACGTCTGCGATGATGATCCTTGATCTTGCATTCTCTTATGTTTAAAAGGAAACATTGCCACATTTGGTTGTCATTGGACTCTGCATCTTCAGCGTTCTGGGAGAAGTTGTTTGCCACAGTCCCTTAGCCTACTTCAACTTTCCAAGTTCCATCTGCAATTTCGATCATTTAATAATTACTGCAGCAGCACGGTCTTTGAATACACAAAGGAATTGCGATTACATTCTGTGCTGCCAAATGACTAAAAGGTGTCTCAAGCAGCCTTGGTTCTCCCCCCACCCCCACCCCCACCCCCTTAGTTTTTATGGCTATCCAGATGTCAGCTGGAAACCTAACAGTCCAAGTTCTCTATTGGAGCTTCTCAGGAGCTGCTTTCCAGGAGGGAGCCGATCTGCCCGTACCCAGGCTGCTTCTCTGGCTCGGGCTGCCTTCAGGTCGCTGCTTGCTCAAGGCGTGTTCCCTGTGGATGGATGGACTCCCCTCACTTACCTCTCAGTTGTCCCTGGTCAGCCACATCGCACTGGATGAACAGAGTCTTCTGAGGTTCAAACTGCTCATCCAGGGCAGCTTTACACTTTACACCTGCTTCGAGATTCCAATCGACCAGCGCTACCTGCAGACAAGAGAGGAATCGAGGTCCTGCACAGCTTGTGCAGCAGACAGGGGAGCAGTAAATAAACACCGGGACGCTCCCCTCCGGGGAGCTCAGATTCTGCGATTCAAGTTTAAGATCTGCTCCAGACCGTGAGCCTCGGCAGCTTTCGGGACCGGCCGGGGGTGCGGGGTGGGGGGGGGTGGGGGGGCTAGGGCGCGGCCCCCAGCTCGCGGGGCGTCCCTGGGCCGGGGTGGGGGTGGGGGTGGGGGCGGGGGGGGCGAGGGTCCGCGTTCCCGCGGCCGGGGCGCCGCGCTTACCTTGGCGCCCTTGTGCAGCAGCGCCTCCGCCGAGGCTCTGCCGATGCCCTGCGCCGCGCCGGTCACCAGCGCCACTTTGCCGTTCACGTGCATGGCGCTGCCGCTGCTCCGGGCGGTGGGCGAGCTCCGTGTCCCGGCCTCGGCGCCGCGCAGCCTTTATAGCCCCCGCCGCGCGCTGTCCTGCGAGTGGGCGGGGAGGAGCCTGTCCGGCCCGCGCCGGAGCCCACGGCCGTGTCACCTGGCCCCGAGCGCTCCGAGGCGCCCAGCGTCGCGATCTTTGCCTCCCGGACGCGGAGCCCGGGTCAGAGCCCCTCCTCGGCCTCCCACGGAGGGGCCCCCCGGCCGGGCGCTGACACGGACAAACAGCAAGGTTATTTCCCCCAAAAGATGACCCTCGGGGCGCTGAAGACCACCCGGAGAAGAGCAGCACAGGGGAGGGGCTCGGGAGCTTGGTTTCCTCCTCCTCCTCCTCCTCCTCCTCCTCCTCCTCCTCCTCCCTTCAGGTCCTCCCCTCTTCGATCCCCCCCCTCCAAAAAAAAAAAGAATAAAAACCAAGCAAACAGCAAAATTTTAGGGATGGTACTCCTTGTCTCAATCTAAGTTTATGTCTGAATTCCCATGTCATGACCACTGTGGTGTCAACTGGGCTCCCCCGGAACAGTAAGCATTTACTTGCACAGGACTTGCAGAGTCGCTGTGAGCCTGGTAAACAGTTGGTTCAATGGAATGCTTACTCATCGACTCATACTCGCCTTGGAGGCTCTGGGTATGGGAAAGAGGTTCTCTGTCCTCCAGGAACTTGAGTATAAGCTGTGTATCCAAGATGCATTCAGCCACGGCTATTCTTCTGACCTAATCACTTTTTTTTTTCTTGTTATCACCTGCAGGCTTCAATTTTAACGCTTGTAAGCTTAATACCTGGTTGGCACCTATTAGGAACAAAGAAGCCTAAGCATTTCAGGAGATGAAAGTCAGGCAACAGGCTTAAATGAACTGCAGAATGAATCCTTTGTGTACTTCTTTGCTGCTTACAGGAGATAAGGGGGAAGGTGACTGGGTCAGCAGTGAAGGCGTGGGGGGAGCAGGGAGGGTGGTGTGTAAAATACAGGCTGTCACTAAGCCAGCTAAGAAACACTTCCAAGTTGATTTGAAATTGGGTCTTCAAAAAATGTTGAGAAATTAAGACAGAGTAAGTTGAGAGATGTACTGAAAAAGAACACCAGAGGACATCTTTAAAAAGGAAACAAAAACCCAATACCTCTAGTGGCATGGACAGTACATAGAAGAAAAAAAGGAAAGAGCTCTTCAGCAGGAAGGAACTAGCGGGGGAGGAACCACTAGAGCCACATTGGACCATGTTGGGACAGCAAAGTGTCACCACAAAGATGGGGAAAATAGCTTCAAGAAGAAAGGTGGAGTTAATTGACAAACTAAGGAGCACAAGGGAAGGACAGATGGAGAAATGCTTTGAATTTTTAAGAAAAGAATTAGTGTGAGTACGTTCACAAGGCATAGAAACCAAATTGAAATTTAAGGAGAAAACGGCTGGTGAGAAGATGGGGATCGCAGGAGCTCAAGACATCACATGGGAAGAAATAGATTGGACAGTAGTCAGAAACATTAGAGGAAAAACCAAGTTTTCCTTTAAGGAAGGACAGAAGTACAGATTCAATGTAAAAGGCCAGTGTCCGCTAGAGTGAGAGGCACTGGAAGCAGTCTGGAGGGGCGTGGGGTGAGATATCAGAGCATCAGCTTCAGATTCAGACAAAATAGGTCTGGATCCTGCCTCTGTTTCTGACCAGCACTGTGACCTGGGACAAGTTGCTTCAACTCTCTGTGCCTCAGACTTCTTAGTAGTAAAGAAGCAGTTCCTATGAGAATTTGGTGAAAATTAAATTAGGAAATACGTGTAAAGCACAGTGCCTGGCACAGAGCCATACAATAAATATCTGTTCTAAGTAATTACTTCGGGATTATTAATAAATAATACCTGAGAGATAGAAAAGAAAATGTGACAGTTTTTGTTTATTTGGGTTATTTACTTATTTCTAATACATAGGAAGGACTGGGATCTAGGGCAGTTGGGACCTTTCTTCTCAGCTTTCATTGTTAGTGTCTTTATTCAGACCCTTGACTTTCTCCTGTGATAACGATAGCAGTTAACATCCTGAATTACTTTGCCCACAAATTTCCTAAATCCATTTCAGCTTCCACATTCCTCTCAGTAAAAGTTCTAAACTGTAGATCTCATCATGTTTGGACATTTCAAAATCCGTAAACTATCTGAACTCTAGGGCACTGCATAGGAGGAGGGCACCACATTCCATGCCCCTGCCTATCCCCTGGCCCCTCTATTTAAAGTCAAGAAAGCAGAATCACTTAAAACCTAACCCCATTCCCCAAGCTCAGGCCTTTGCCATCTTCTATCTGCTCACCTGAGGATACGTCCCCTCCTACTTTCTTCACTTGTCTTCCAACTCAGCTATGAAAATTTTACAGTGACAACACCCATCACATTATTCTAATGATCTTACTATCTCTGTGTGTCCAGCTCTCCTTGAAGAGAGAGCTGGGTTTTTGTTTTTGTTTTTTTTTTCTAGAAATCTCCAGCATCCAGCACAGGGCCACCCAAAGTGTGTGCTCGTACATATTGAACAACGAACAGTACAAATAAACATGAGATACGTGTCTGAGAGAAGACAGAAAATTTGAAAGAGATGGTGAGATTTGCCATATATTGTGATCTTTTTACATAATTTAAAAGTTAAGCCTGGAAAAATTACATTGGAATGGTATTTTTTGAAGTGGAATGTCCTGATATTTTACCATATTTTGTATTAGGTGTACATTTTGACTTAAAATGCCTACAAGACATTCTATATGTATATTCTAAAAAACAGAAAAGTACTTTTTACTAAATAAACACATCCCCCTGTGGGTTCTGATATACATGTCTCAGCTTCTGTGTTGATAGCATCATTTAGTTTCATTGACACTAGCTATACAATTTTATCATCAATGTAATTTAAAAAATAATTCTTAAGTAAAACTAAGTTAAATATGAAACAATCCATCATTCACATAATTTTGCGAAGCATTCCCATTTACACGTTATACTTTATTTAGTAAATTTGAAAAACACTTTCTTTAAATGAAAAGAGATAAAATGCAAAATTAAGTAATCGATTTAAAGGGATGATTTTTCTCTCAATATAGTTGCAGGTATTGGGTATTGAACATTTACTCGTCTCGTAAATGCTAAAAGCATACCCTCTGCAATCAAACTGCCTGGCTGTGAATTCAGCTTCACTACCTACTAGCCATATGTCCTCAAATTTCTTAACTGCTCTGAATCTCAGCTTCTTCATCAGTTATATGAACTTTCATAAAGTTGTTGTAAAGACTATACTGACTTAAATAAGTTCAAATGAAGTGCTTAGACCAGTGACTGGCACATAACAAATGCTATGAAAATGCTATTATCACTAAGCACTATACATTTATAATTACATTTATTATTTACTACCAAACGGTGATGTAGTTATTACTGTGGTCATTTTACAGATGAGAAAAATAGGCTTAAGGACATTAAGGAATTTGGAAAAGGTCACTTATCTAGAAAATTGAAGAAGGTGGGAAGTGGTTTTGTGTCAAGGTGTGGTACTGATTTTTTTTTAATTAAACTTTTTATTTTTATATAATTGTAACTAAGCAGTAGTTGTAGCCATAATTAAATAGTGATTTCTTTAAGAAATGGAAGTGAAAAATAGATTTAAATTCAAGTCAGAATTCCTTATCAAATATATATCTTCATACACACACTGTCTTTGTTGGCTCAGTTCTGACCTGCTAAAACAAGCCAGTCTTAACTTGATTTTCCTTCAACCATGCCTGGGGGATGCATAGACATCCCGAGAGGTAACTAGTCACAGACCAGGCTAAAGATAGAGGAAAATCAGTTATCTGATAGATACCAACTTACTTGATTCTTAAATGATCACAGATGAATCAATATAGAAAAAGACTTTTTCTTTACAAAACCGAAAAGCACTGCTAAAATAATGCAATTTCTGCAAATGTTGGGGTCAAGGATTCTTGTTCCAGCTTTGCCTGCACAAGAATAGACGAGCTGACTATGTGTGACAAGAACTCAGTTCTTGTTCTTTTGTGTGTTCTCACATTTAATCCTTTTACCAACCCTACAAAGATAAATAGATAAATAGTATTGTCCTCATTTTACAGATGGAGACACTGAGGCTCATGGGAAACAAGTGTGTCCCAAAGTCACACTCTGACATTTAGCAACAAACCTGGGTTCAAACTCAAGTCATGTAGCCCCAAAGCCCCTTTGCTTTCTGTGCCACTCGGCTATCTCAGATAGATGTATGTTCAAAATGCAGTCTCTTCCTCTTTGCTAATTGTATGATCTTGGGCTGATTACTTAACCTCTGTCGTTCTAAGTTCCCTGAGCTGTTAAGTGGAGAACAGGTTGATGTACCAGGCACCTACCTAGTACAGTGCCTGGCACATACACACATACCCATGAATTATTATCAGTAGGTCTTCTTCCTTAATTTTCATATTTCTTTCTGGGTTTAGATATGAAGACTTAGTTCAAAATGGAAAAAGAGTAATGATAAGGGTAGAGTTCCAGCTCCAGAATACAGGTAAGCAGTTTCAAACTTTGGTAGTGTGTTAGTCTGTGAGGGCTGCCATAACAAATATCACAGACTCTGTGACTTAAATGATAGAAATTAGTTTTCTCCCAGTTCTGGACTGGAAATCAAGATCAAAGTTTTGACAGGTTTGGTTTCCTCTGACAGCTCTCTCCTGGGCTTGCAGCTGGCTGCCTCCTCTCTGTGTCTTTGCCTGGTTGCCCCTTGTGTGTGAGCCCCTGGTGTCTCCCTGCTTATTCAAATTTCCTCTTCTTTTTTTTTAATTTTTATTTATTTATGATAGTCACACACAGAGAGAGAGAGAGAGAGAGAGAGAGGCAGAGACACAGGCAGAAGGAGAAGCAGGCTCCATGCACCGGGAGCCCAACATGGGATTCGATCCTGGGTCTCCAGGATCGCGCCCTGGGTCAAAGGCAGGCGCCAAACCGCTGTGCCACCCAGGGATCCCCAACTTTCCTCTTCTTATAAAGATCTTAAGGACACCCCTAAAGGCCTCCTTTAAAGTGATCACATATTTAAAAGCCCTATCTCCAAATACAGTCACATTCTGAGGTACTGGGGGATTTAACAAATGAAATTGAGAGGGTGGGGGTGACACAATTCAGCCCACAACAGATGGGTTTTCCAATTTGGAAATGCAACCCTACAGACGCATTAAGCATCAAGCCAGTTCTGTGGCATGTAAATGACAAGGTATCGTATATTCCTGTGACTGGCAGGAACTGGGAGGCAAGGGAAATGGGAAAAGAGTGGTCAAGAGTATACCTGTGTTGGTCATCTGTGACAAGAAGGGAAAGAAGAATACATTCCCCTCTTGTGGATGATTTGAGGATCAAGCGCACAGAATCTGAATAATTGTTGCTGGCATTAGTTGTAAACAACTGCTCTGAAGTGATCTCTACTTAATATTCTATGCTCATACGGTTTGTATGATTTATTTGACAAATGTTTCTCAGGCCCCAAAGGTTATGTCCTGCACTAGGACATGAGGACGTGCAGTAAATAAAGCACATGGTCCTATCTCGCTATGGGGCTTGTAACCTAACCTGGCTGGGAAGGCAGACAATAATTTGGGCACAGGCTGGTGTGTCGGAGCACATGTCAGAGAGACTTAACATAGTACTGGGTGTGGTGTGGGGAGCGACAAATCCTCTGGAGAAAGTGCTAGCTCTCTTGGAGAAAGGGTTGTGTAAACAGGGAACTCTACAGACTCTAGGACCCAGAAGGAAGGAGAGTGCTATGTATTCAAACAGAGGAAAGCCAAGTTTGAGATAGTGGTGGGGTGCAGAAGTTGAAGCCAGAGAAAAAGGAAAGAGCCAGATCATGGAGAAATTTTAAAGCCATGAAATGGGCTTCAGATTTCACTCACAGATGATAGCAAGACACTGGGTTGCTTTAAAAACCAGAGACACCTCTAAGATTTGGGTGTTTGAAAGATTGTGCTTGGAGAATGAGGTGTAGTCCGGGGCAAAGGAAGCAGATAAACTGTATTGATCCTGCTTTTACTGTTGAAGAATTTAGGGGTTTAGGAAGAACAGAAGAATTAGAACACTGTAAGCCTCCATCATGATGCCAACCACTAGAATCCATCTGATAGGATGGAATCGACTGGAAGAATGTCAGTGAAAGTTCTGGGGGGAGTCACCCATTCATATTTGCATTGGATTGTTTCTTATTTTAAGTTGGTATAACTCTTTATAACAATGAAAATAATATTGAATATAATTCTGGATGTCCATTTGGGTTTTAAATTTGGAGAAGGAAATTTTTTTTTCTACTTGGCTGAGCTGTTCACCTGTGAGAGGTTATTTATTCTTGCTGAACTTTTGGGTAGTGTCCCAGAAGATCTTTTAGGACCGGCCCTTTGGCAATTTGACCATCTGGGTCGGAGCAGAGTAATCAGATTAGTCTTTTCACATTTCACAGTGTGGTGAGGCGAATGAAATGCACGTTTCCTGCATGTAAGGGATTCCTCATCATTTTTAGATCCTCCTAGGCATAGGGGAGAGAACAGCTTCGTTCCTTTTCATGGTTGTGTAATATGAGGTCTTATCAGACAGGAAGAGATCTGAAAAGTACCAGCACAGCTGACCTATGTTTCAATATGTACAACCAAACTCCTAGGCTGAGGGAAGATTTGGAGTATAGAATGTGCATATGGTGTTGATGTGCCATTAATGATGAGAAGTTTTTCAGGTGATGCCCATACAGGTCGTGATCTTCAGCACCTGGTAGCAATAGAGGACACTTTCCAGAAGCTCACTGCCGAAACTTCGAAGAGACTCTTTAATGTGATTTTCTGGGTTTTATAAATTCTTAAGAGTTTTTAAGGTAGTAAACTTAATAGACTTCATAGATTAAGGTGAAGAAACCATCAGTGAATAAATTTTTGGTACTGAGAGATAGAATATACAATAGAAATTCAGAATTGGATACTTTTAGGGTTGGTGACTTGGAAGTCAAAAGAATTTGCCCTGTGGCGCCTGAGTGGCTCAGTGGTTGAGTATCTGCCTTAGGCTCAGGTCATGATCCGGGGGTCCTGGGATCGAGTCCTGCATCAGGCTCCATGCAGGGAGCCTGCTTCTCCCTCTGCTTATGTCTCTGCCTCTCACTCTGTGTCTCATGAATAAATAAATAAATAAATAAATAAATTCTTTTATTTTTTTATTATTTATTTATTTATTTATTTATTTATTTATTTATTTATGATAGTCACTCAGAGAGAGAGAGAGAGAGAGAGAGGCAGAGACACAGGCAGAGGGAGAAGCAGGCTCCATGCACCGGGAGCCCGACGTGGGATTCGATCCTAGGTCTCCAGGATCGCGCCCTGGGCCAAAGGCAGGCGCCAAACCGCTGCACCACCCAGGGATCCCAATAAATAAAATCTTAAAAAAAAAAAGAATTTGCCCTGGTATAGACTGATGTGAATAAGCTGTGTGAGCATTTAAAGATCAAATAAGTGCTCAATGTTCTCATCTGTAACATTATGCCTGGGTAAAATGGAGAGCTTCTCTATGGGAGCTGCTTGCCCTCTTTTCCATAATCCTCTGTCTCCATCATGCTTTTTTCTGTCTCTCTCCTTCTCCCCTATCCTCTTTCTAACCCAAGGTTATACATTTTTGCAAATAGGAAACGAAGGGGAGTAGAACAGGGAAGAAGTGATTGTTGCGCGTGATTTCTTCCTTGGTTAGGAGCCTCTGTGTGTGAAGACACAGGACGCAACTCTTAGATCTACTTGAACCCTGAATAAAGTGGGAAATGAGAGGAGGCAACATGGATAGCAGGACAGAGAAGGAGAGAGCTAAGACCACAGGCTGCAGTGGTTCACGTCTGTCCATCCCACTTATCACATGCTCTCTGCTCTTGAAATATTGCTAAAGAGCAGTGTCGCTGTATAACAACACAATTAAAATCATCAGAAAGAAAGCAACATGGAGGCTAGATATAACATTTGCTAATACTGTGAAACTTACAGTGTAGATCTCTGCTATATTGGATCTAATAACACAAACTGCAACAAATAATGTATGTTAGGATGTAGAATTTGAAATGGCCATCTTTATGTGAGAAGCCTATGAAGAGACACATTTATTTCAAATAGGGACAACTAGATTACCTTCTAGTTTGAAAAACATTATACTAAAAAACAAAAACAAAAACAAAAACAAAACAAAACAAAAACAAAAAACAACAAAAAAAGAAAAACGTTATACTCAACTTCTTGTCATTGACCTGGTACTATCTTATATTTATGAAGTGACTTCTTCAAGATAATCTAAAAATACTAAATAGTGATAATTAAGTGCTTTACAATTTATTGAATACGTAGATCAGGGAACATGCTAGAACTTCTAGAACTACATCTGATCAAAGCAGCCCTCTATCCTTTCATTGGCACCATGACTCACAAAATACCACAAATAATGAAGGAAGTAAGGACAAGTGTATTTTTCCAGCTAGCCATTTTTTAAAAATGTTATAGTTTGTTCCATTTTGATTTAAAATATATTTGGACATGTCTAGAGAACTCAAACTATCAGGCTTTTTAATTGAATCCTGACATTGAAGTTGCCTTTTCAAATTTTGTACTTTTGTATAAATATGCTAGCTTGCTTGCACTCTGCTTTAGAATTTAGTTTTCCTAATTGCTGTCAACCTTTCGAACCTACAAGGTGAGATCTTACATTATACTGTGTAAATGACAGGGCAAGATAACTATAGAGAAATTCCTACTGATGGGCCCTATGGGTATTAAGTGTAATTATGCAAGTAACCTAAGTATTGTGTGAAATTAGAGGAATAGTCTGGCTTAGAAAGAGTGTAAGAGAGAGGACAGAGACAGAAACAGAGACAAAGATTGGGGAAGGAAGGAAGGAAGGAAGGAAGGAAGGAAGGAAGGAAGGAAGGAAGGGAGGGAGGGAGGGAGGGAGGGAGGGAGGGAGGGAGGGAGGGAGGGAGGGGAGGGGAGGGGAGGGGAGGGGAGGGGAGGGGAGGGGAGGGTGGGAAACAGCACCAACATTAGCTTTGCCTGAACAGGTAGGCGTCTCTGCCCCCTGCTTGGGAATCAAGGTATCTCTGCTGGAGTGAAGCACAGGGACTGTCCCAGAAGGGCAGTTCCCAATAATGGGAGTGATACAAATGACTATCTTAATAGATAAGACCAGATGTCTTCCTAGTGACTCACTGTGAAGAAAAATTCAGTTTTTGCACAGTTTCACTGTATGGAGAGAATAGCACCATTAGTAAACTTTTGTTTTTAGAAGATTGGGTGCTTTTGGAAATTTGCCAGATGTGGGTTTTAGAGGTAGTCCACACTTGAATAAAAGAAGGAAAAGGTGGGATCCCTGGGTGGTGCAGCGGTTTGGCACCTGCCTTTGGCTCAGGGCGCGATCCTGGAGACCCGGGATCAAATCCCACATCGGGCTCCCGGTGCATGGAGCCTGCTTCTCTCTCTGCCTGTGTCTCTGCCTCTCTCTCTCTCTCTCTCAATCTGTGTGTGACTATCGTAAATAAATAAATAAATAAATAAATAAATAAATAAATAAATAAAAAGAAGGAAAAGGATCTTTCCTTTCCCTGTATTTCTCATCTTCCTTAGGTACACTGGAACGGAAGTTCACACATTGTTTCTCCTCCCAAATTTCTCCTCAACATTATGGGAAAATTTAGGCAAAATATGCAAATTTTTCATTTTACATACAGGTGGGTTTTATTTTTCTCCTAAAACAGAAATATTTCTGCTACGTACTACTTAAGTAATTTACAGGGATTTTGTAAGAGTTAAAGAGGTAACTCTTTAGATCATGGCAGGTGACTCTACTTATTCCAAGGAATGCACTACTATGTTTAGTTGGCATTGAATTGATTTGGGGATGGTAAATACTTTATTAATCTCTACTAGAGAGAAATCCCTTCATGTCTTATTATTTTCGGAGTGAAAATGATGTAATAATTTTCTCCAAGGGCTAGAAATCAATTTAGTGAACTGGAACTAGAGAATAATTTATTCTTTACTACCACAGATGTTAATTATTTATCACAAAATGGAGCGGGCCAAGAGATAATTTCAGAACTTTTGTTTGAATGGAGTCTTTGTTATTTATTATGTGTTCCAATTCCTTTATGTTAGATATGAGTATATAAAAGCAGTAAGGCAAGTGTCTTTTCTTTGGTCACACAGTTCTTATTGGTTGGGTCCTATCGGAAAACTAGATCAACTCTTCCAGTGAGTACATCTTGTGCTACATAGCTATCTTCCTGAAGGGACTGAAAATTACTCAGAAATTCACATTAGAATAAGAGGAGTTTGATACCATGTTTAGGGTTGCAGTGGCTTGTTTCAATTAAATAGATGTGCATTATTTACCTGATGCATGTTTCCAAAATAGTGATGATGATGATTATGATGATGATGATGATGATGATGATGATGATGATGGCAGTTGTTGTTCATTAAGTTAATAAATTAACTTTTCTCAGAAATGGCATTATATTTAGAGGTTTACACACATTATTTCATTTATTCCCTAGAATGGTGCTATGGGTTGGAACCTATTATTTCTTCTGTTTTACAGAAGAGGGAAGTGAGATTTAGATTTAGTAAATTGTATGACTTCACACCATTAAGAATGGCATAGTTGACCATTGTGACACCACCCTATGCCTTATCACAAAATTGTTTTGATATACATTTGAAAGTCTGCCAAATTTCATGAGGCTTACTATATACTACTATTCCCCCCCCCCCCGATTTGTGTTGAAATAAATGGCATTTCTAGAAGACACTGTTGACAAATTTAGGCAAATTTTAGGATTGTATGGTAGAAATAAGATACGGGGCATTAAGTAACCATATGGGTAGGAGGTGCTTAGTACCAAGATCCTTCTGGATCTGGAGTTTTATAAAGAACAGTGGTAAGGGGAGTCTTCCGAAGTGGAAAGAGCAGTAAACATGAATCCCCCCTTACTACTTACCAGCTGTAACCAGAGGCAAGTTACTCAATCTTTTTCAGGTTGGTTATATAAATCTGAGATGAGGATAATAGTTTTTATAATGATATCAACAGGAAAGTTGAGTGATAAGATTTATGTGAAGTTATTCAGCACAGTACTAGGTAGACCATTAAATGTTAATTGATCCCAGGGAGTTCTTGGCAAAGCTGGAACACATTTCAAGGGACTGGATTTTAGCGAAACATTTAGAGGAAGGGGGGAAATACTTAGATAAAATTAAAACCCAGACACTTTGGAATGGTTTCCTGGTAATTCTTAAATGAAAACAACAGGAGGAAGAATTGGGAAATGTAAGTGATTGTGAATAATGAACAAAATGAAATTTATATTTAACCATAAATAGATGAACATGATCTTAATTGTTACTATGAACTAGTGGGAAGGCAGAAATAGATCTGAGAGCAGAGACAGGGAAGTAAAAAGCATATGTACCATTGAAACTCCAAGAATCTAAAAGAGAAATTATTTGAGCCAAGAAAGAAGGAAAAAGAGAAGCATTATGAATTTTATGTAGTGCATACTGAAATCCAGCTTGTATAAATAAAAAAGCATATTCAACCCAATTTAACTTAAAGTTAGCGCTCCTACTTCTAGTCAAAGTCTGGTGCTGGATTTTGAAGGAATTTTTAAAAATGAAGACATGAGTCTTGACTTTAAACAATTTGTCACCTGGTGGATGTGAGTAGAGCAGGTGGGCAACAATTGGCACAGAGTGAAGGCTCGATAGTGATGAAGCTGATATATTTTGTCTATTTTCAACTGAAAGAGCAAAGCATATGAAAAATACTCGACCTACTTTATTTTGAATTTCTGAAGATAGATGAGATGAAAAGAGGAAAGTACATCTATGCTGAATTCTAATCCAAAAGGAAGAAACAATTTGTATACTGAGATTTTTACAATAAATAATACAATGTGGTATTCATATTGGCCAAAGGAAGAAATTCTGGAATTACTTTTTCAAAAGCCAGATTATGGAAAATTGAGAAAATATGAGAGAGATCCCATAAAGAAATATTATTGGAAATGTTTGTGAGGCGTGCAGTAACCAAGTTCTGCTTTACAACCAAGAGTTATCACTGTGATAGGTATCGATTTGGAAGGTGTTTTAAAGAAGGTGACAGGGAAAGTAGTAATAAGTTCCTGGACAGGAGGCGGATAACATAAGCTTAAATTCACTTATTCATTTAACCAAGGGAAATATTCAATCTGTACACTCTGGCAGGGCAACTCCAGTTGTTGACATCTGGCACCTGCTCTGTTACGTCTGTACTGTGCCAGTGGGTGTTTTGAGTATTAACACTGTATTCAAGAGCTTATTTAGCATTTACTCTGTGCTTAGGTCAGTAATAAGCCCTAGGGTGACAGTAATATTCCTGCCTTCACAGAGCTCACCTTGTAGTTGAAAGAGACAGAAAAAATTATTACAGGGAGTGATGAGTGATACTAAAACAATAAAATAGGATTGGGGTAGAGCGACATGGGTGGAGGAGGAGGAATCTGGGGAGATCCAGTGATGAACAGAGGCCTCTAAAGAAGAGACATTGGAGCTGAGAAGGGAAAAAGAAAGTCAGCTATGTGAAGATTGGTAGAAGAATGAAAAGAAAGCACAAGATTTGAAGAAGAGAATTAAGATCAGAGCTTTCTAAGGAACTGAGATTTCTAAATCATGGGGCAGTAATAAAAAGGCTTCTTAAAATATGTGAAACAAGGGGATCCCTGGGTGGCGCAGCAGTTTGGCGCCTGCCTTTGGCCCAGGGCGCGATCCTGGAGACCCGGGATCGAATCCCACATCAGGCTCCCAGTGCATGGAGCCTGCTTCTCCCTCTGCCTGTGTCTCTGCCTCTCTCTCTCTCTGTGACTATCATAAATAAATAAATAAATAAACTTAAAAAAAAAAAATATGTGAAACAAGAGACACCTGGGTGGCTCAATCCATTAAGCATCTGCCTTCAACTCAGGTAATGATCCAGGGTCCTGGGATAGAGCCCCACATTGGGCTCCCTGATCGGCGGTGAGTCTGCTTGTCCACCTCCTTCTGCCCCTCTCCCCGGCTTTTGCTCTCTTTCTCTCTGTCAAATAAATAAGTAAAATCTTGAAAAAAATTACGTGAAACAAAACAACAACATATATATATATATTTATATATAGGGAGATGAGTATAAATTCATCTTTATGTATTGATTTAATATACTATGTGAATACTATCTACTGTGTATATACTATATATAGGGATGGATTTATATTCATGTCTCATGTATATAACATATGCAAATGAAAATATATATAATTATATATGTAAAGGTAAGAGCTAGAGTAGCTGATGTAACAGATGATAGTGAATTCCTGTGTATTCATAGCTTCTATGATACTATTTTGTTGTATCCTTATCTTTCCAGGAGAACACTATTTGAATTAGAAAGAACAAAGCAGAGACACCTGGGTGGCTCAGTGGTTGAATATCTGCCTTTGGGTCAGGGCGTGATCCCCAGGCCCTGGGATTGAGTTCTGCATAAGGCTTCCGGCAGGGAGCTTGCTTCTTCCTCTGCCTGTGTCTTTGCCTCTCTCCATGTCTCTCATGAATAAATAAAATAAAAATCTTAAAAAAAAAAAAAAAAAAAGAAGAAGAAAGAAAAAAGAAAAAAAGAAAGAAAGAAAGAAAAATAAACAAACAAACAAGCATGGTCTGAGATCACAGAAGTCTTGGAAGATTGAAAGGCATTCCCTGAATCCTGTAAAATGAGTTAATTATTAATCCAAATACTGACATTCTTCACTATCTAAGCATTTCCTTTTATGATTGAAGACACTTTGTGAACAAGCGTGGAGGAGCATATGACAGGTGCCAAAAGACCAGAAAAGCACAAATAGGCTATGTTTTCGCTAGAGAAGTCACCATGAGGGTTGGGGATTGAGGTTGTGGAAGAGGTTAGCACAGATAAATTCCAGAAGTTGTGATGGGATGACTCTGACATCCATCTTCAGTATAATTTTATGCTTGAATATTGAACCAATTATTTTGGGGCTCTTAGTGAGGCAAGATGGTTACTACTAGAAGCCAGTCCATGTTCAATAAGAATTTCTCATACCAAACTCACCTAATGTATTTTCCAGAGTAAAAAGACAAGTAGTAAAATAATTCTGTATTTGAGAAAGGCATGTGAGGAAAGGTCTGATTTAATGACTTGCTTATTCAAGTTAACATTTTACAAATTCCATTCAGTTTAAAAAACGCACAACTACCTTACAAATGGCAAATGTACTTCTTGGTGGTAAAATGCCATTCTTCATTATTAATAACTCTCTCTCAATCCCCCTTGTTTTAGAAATTTACATTCTAAGTAAAATGCATGAAATGATGAACATAAAGTGTTTTCATAAACAAAATACCCATTTTCGTTTTTTTAATAGACCAAAAAATTCCAAATTTGCCTTTGGAGACTATATGATAGGGTAAATCTATTAATGAATATATGGTTATATTTACATCTGGTAAAAGAATATGTGACCTCATGAAACCCTGAGTTTATTCATTCTTTGAAAGTGCAAACTTAATGACAAGATGTGGAGCTAAATAATATACTTCAATCTATTATAAATAAAACTATATACAGAGGAGTGATCTGCCAATTGTACTAGTGAGTTATAATGTTACACAAGAGATTTATGAGTAAGTTCACTGGGTAAAGATTTAAAATTACTTTTTATTTTGAAATAATTTCAAACTTAGAGAAATGTTCAAAAATAGTACTAGTAAAAGAAACTTTTTTTCACAGAACTGTTTGAGAATTGTCAACAGGATGCCCCATCATCCCATATTTCATGCCAACAGCAAAGACATTCTTCTACATAAGTACAATATAACCCTTTAAAATTTAACAGGGGTAAGGGATAATGGATCAGTTGCAGAATAATGCCTGTTGCTCCATGTTACAAATACTGTATTAGTTTTATTATTATTCTTATCAATATAGTTTATAGTTTATTTATTGATACAAATGCATTTGTAATATTTTTTATCATATTTTTGTAAACATATTTCAAATGTCTTTTTGTTCTATTAAATTCATGTGGTCTAAGATGAGGATATAATAACTGAATATTGAGTGTTTGAATTATATTGCCATTAACAAAATGGCACATGTGCATGACTTTGCTAACAATATGAAACAAATCATTCACATTTAAACATGTAGGGACGCCTGGGTGGCTCAGTGGTTGAACGTCTGCCTTTGGGGCATGATCCAGGAGTCCTGGGATCAAGTCCCACATCGGGCTTCCTATATGGAGCCTGCTTCTCCCACTGCCTATGTCTCTCCCTCTCTCTCTCTCTCTGTGTCTCTCATGAATAAATAAATAAAATATTTTTTTTAAAAAAAGGAAAAAACCTCTTACATATAAACATGTAAATAAATCAGTCTTAATTGTATTTATATAATGATGTGATAATAAAATATTCATATATGAATATTTTATTATCACATCATTATATAAATACATATTTTGTCTATAACAAGTAAAGTTATTTATAAGATTTGTAAAATTTGGCATATGAACTGGAATGCATTTGCTGTAATACTAACAACAAACATTCTTTTAAATGACAAAATAGTATTCTATGGAAGAAATATGGCAAAATTTATTTTTATTTTCTAATATCTTGTTTGGCATTTAGATTATTTGCATTTTTACTTTGGTTTTACTTTTTAAGTTATTTCCTTAGGTTAAATTCCTAAGAGTAAAATTTCTAGATTAAAAGGATATGCCAGATTGATGTCGCAAAAATGTGATACCAATGCATACTCCCAGCAATCAGTATAAGAGTGACCATATCCCGGCTGTCTAATACTTTTGCACTTTTAAATCTTTGCCAAAGGTTGGCAAATAAAATTAAAGAGTTGTTTTTATTTGACTTTGTAAATCTTTATTGCTAGTGAGATTAGACATTTTTCTGGGTTTTTTTTTGGATCATTTTTAGTTAGGGTTTTTTTGTTTGTTTGTTTGCTTGTTTTGGTCTGTGAATTGTTTACCCATTCACCTTATCCAACTTTTGTCATATTTTGCTTTGCTTTTTAAGATTTATTTATTTGAGAGAGAGAGAGGGTGTGCATAAGCGGGGGTGGGGGCAGAAGGAGGGGGAGACAACCTCAAACTCCACACAGTGAGGAGCTCAATGTAGGGCTCAGTCTCACGTCCCTGAGATCATGACCTGAGCCAAAATCAAGAGTCAGCCATTTAACCGACTGTGCCACCCAGGTGCCCCAATTTTTGTCATATTTTAAATATTTTACTTAGTTATTAATGTTATGAAATTGCATTTTTGAAATGCATTCTGAAGAGGTTATGCATATTAATATGATATCTGGGATTACAGGTTAAATAATCCAGTAATGTGGAGACAGATGAAATGAAACGAGAGTAGTCGTGCTGACAGATAATGTTGGAAAACTGGGGAATCATTCAGGGAGTTTCATAGGGGATTCCTCTCCATTCTCATATAGATACAAAAATATCCATTCCAAAAAGTAGGATGTGACCTTAAATCAATAATTTTATATGTCACAAGGGATAGATTTAAAAGGGCAAGAGGAGGGATACCCAGGTGGCTCAGTAGTTGAGTGTCTGCCTTCAGGTCAGGTCATGATCCTGGGGTCCAGGATTGAGTCCCACATCAAGTCCCACATTGGGCTCCCTACGGGGAACCTGCTTCTCCCTCTGCCTATGTCTCTGCCTCTTTCTCCATTTCTCATGAATAAATAAATGAAACCTTCTAAGAAAAAAAGGGCAAGAAGAAACTTTTGATTTCAAGGGTTTAAGCATGTATCAAGACATCAAATTGTACACTTTAAATACACAGCTTTATTTGTAATAGCAACAAAGTGGTAAAAGTCCAAATTTCCACTAACAGATAGATGGATAAACAGATATTATATCCAACCATACAATGGGAAACTATTCAGCAATAAAAATAATTAACTATGACATTTAGGAATCTGAAAATAATTATGTAGCATGAAGGAAACCAGAATAAAACAAAAAGCAAACACTTTATGATTCCATTCATATGAAATTCTAGAAAATACAAACTAATGTAATGTCAAGGAAAGTAAATCAACCATTGTCTGGAGGGCTCATAAGGGCAGAAAGAGATTATAAAAACAGTACAAGGTAACTATAGGGGTGATGGGTATGTTCATGAACATAGTTACGATGGTTTCATGGGTTCATATGTGTACCAAAAGTAATCCAGTTGCACACTTTACAATATGTGAGTTTATGGCATGCCAGGTATGCGTCAATAAAACTTTAAAAAAGTATATCCATAAAAGTTTAGATCTCTACTTTTTTCAGAACCAGAAGATTTGGCAACTCTATATTTACTTGGCCATCTCCTTCTTCATGCCTTGGGAAGGGTAGCCCTCTTTTAGTGGCAGGTAATATTGGCAAGCAAACAAGATCATCTTTGTGGATCAACAAAAACTCTAGCTGAGTGATAAAAGTCACATTTCTGCACCATGGGATTCCCCTTTTCTGTATTTACACTTTCCTTACTGGGCTGCAATGACCTTGAGGTGAACAGTCCAGAGACTACAGGAAAAAAAACTCTTGCTCTGACAATGACCAAGAAACACACCAGTATGAAGTCTACAAAGACTTCATGTCCTATGACTGCAGTCACCAGAACATGTGGGGAAGAAGCATATTCTCTCTAGTAGGGTGCAGTCTTCTCCACTCTCTTAGCTACACACATTGTTTCGGTCTGGCTCCTGTAGTCTTACTGCAAGTGACCCAGCAAATTGAATTCTGGACATCAGGGGATATGGTTCTTTTGCAGTCTATGGGGAACAGCTGCCCCTCAGTAGTGCTGAGTGTTATGTGACATGCCTTGGGGACAAGGGACCTAATTTTTCTCTTTCCCCAAAGCACTGGAGGTTGTCATGGCAACTTCTCCTTCCTCAAGGTGACCTCTGGACCTGCAATACAAATTCTGAGCTCCAAGCCACAAAATAGGACCACAAACTGTTGCAGGCTTTCCGAGGTGGCCTTTGTCAGCTATGCAAATTAAATCAAACTGAAAGAACTAAGATATCTTGCACATTGCCACTGTTATCCACTGGGTCTTCTTGGTCAAAATTGTGTCAGGGCTATGCCTTAACTTGTCAGAGAGAAGAGAATGTGCCCCCACCCCCCACCAGGGCTAAGACTATTCATGGTTTTCTCCAGGGCCTGGGAGAGGAAGAAGAAATATCTGCCTTCCCTTATGACACTGGGTAATTGAAGTACACATTGGGGACCTGCTAGGGTGGAGAGATGAAATGGTATATGCCACAGAAACTGGCTATGACATTAATATGGCAAGTGCCCTGGTCTGGACAGGTTAAAAAGTACAGTGCAGCTCATTAAAGTTTCCCACATTCCTAGAATCTATGGGGAATCTTCCATTGTGTATATTCAGATAGGAGGAGTCCAATTCAGGTAGACAGCTCTCTCACAGAGGCTCTCCTCCTGTGTGTGTGTGTGTGTGTGTGTGTGTGTGTGTGTGTGTGTGTGTGTTTGAGAGCCAGAGACATAGGCAGAAGGAGAAGCAGACTTCCTGTGGGGAGCCCGATGTGGCTCTCGATCCCAGGACCCCAGGATCACCATCTGAGCCAAAGGCAGATGCCCAACCACTGAGCCACTCAGGTTCCCCTCTCCTACGTTCTTACACTGAACAAGGAAGCTTTCCTCCAGTGTGAACTCTGTTGAATGAAGTCAGCTCTGTGGTTAAAGGATTTCCCATATTCATTGCATGATTCAAGCCTTCCTCAAATTTGAACTCTGCAGTGTCAAATGAGGCCATGGGTTTATCTAAAGGATTTGGCACTTTGGGCACATTCATGAGGCCTTGTTCCATGGAATTCCCTGGCAGTTACTCAGGATGGAGCTGAAGCTAAAAGATTTCCCACATTCACTGTAGGAATAAACCCTGGCTCCAGCATGATGCACGATGTTGGAGCTTTAGCTAAAGAACTTTCCACACTCATGAGGACTTTTCTCTGTCGTGTATCCATGGGTGCCAAACAAGTTTGTATTTGTAGCAAAAGACTCTCCCCACTTTGCTGCACTTGTCATGACTTCTTCATTGAGAAAGGTCTCCCCGGGCAGCCCCGGTGTCTCAGTGGTTTAGCGCTGCCTTCGGCCTGGGGTGTGATCCTGGAGTTCCGGGATCGAGTCCCATGTTGGGTTCCCTGCATGGAGCCTGCTTCTCCCTCTGCCTGTGTCTCTGCCTCTGTGTGTGTGTGTGTGTGTGTGTGTGTGTGTGTGTCATGAATAAATAAATTAAAAAAAAAAAAAAAGAAAGGCGTCCCCACACTTGGTGCTGCCATGTGGCTTCCTTCCCTTGGGAGTAGCTGGCACTAAAGAAAGCTGGTGTTGCTCTGGAAGCCCTTCCCGCAGGTGATGGGCAGCCAGCCCTTCATGGAGGAGGGCCTTCCCACGCCCCATCTTCACGGTGCTCCTTTTGATGCTGGTCAAGTCTTGTGCTCAACCTGTCTTCCATAAGCTTCGCAAGTGCTCAGCTGGGGCACACAATGTGTGTTATCACCTGGACACACATCTCACAGAGATAAGTCTTCTGGAAGAATGGACCTGGCTGTGTCATTCTGCCCTGTGACATTTTTCTTCTGAAACACTTTATATAGAAGGGGGCACCTTCTGTCTTCCAGTCCACACCAACCATCTAGGGAGGTTATAGCCACAAAATTCTCTGGCATCACAAAGCACAGCCATCTTAGGTCCTCATCAAGGAAGCCCGATTCCTCTTAGGAGATGTCACAGAGTGTCAGCTACAGTCTTAAGATAGTCACACTGTGGCAGTTTCTGCTATGGGATTCTGTGCATGCAGCAGGCTAGTGGTAGCTGTGCTAACCAGGGAGGGGACTCTGGAATCAGAACCACTGTCTCCAGCTGGCCAGGAAGTATAGTCACTGCAGATGGGAAAGGCAAAAGATCTAGAACAGCCCACAGCATTTTAAAGAACAAAGAGGACTGACATTCTCCAACTTCAAAATTTATCATAAAGTTCCAATAATCAAGACAGTGTAGTGTCAGTGAAAGAAAAGTGAATAAAATCAATAGAACACAAAAGAGAGATCTGAAGCAGACCCACATAAATATAGTTAGCTGATATTTGACAAAGGAAAAAAGATAATAAGGCAAAGAAAACAATTTTAACAAATGGTCCTAAAAGAGCTAGACAGCCACAAGCCAAAAAAAAAAAAAAAAAAATTCTTTCCCTGTACCTTTCCCAAAATAATTTAACTCTAACTCAAAAGGGGTCACAGACCTAAATATAAGATGTAAAATTATAAAATTATAAAATTCCTGGAAGATAACATAGGAGCAAATCTAGATGAACTTGGGTTTGGCAAGGGCTTGCAGATCCATGGCATGAATAGAAAGAACTGATATGCTGGATTTAGTTAAAATTAAAAATTACTTCTCTATCAAAGATAATTTTAAGAAAATGAGAATATAAGCCACAAATGGGGAGAAAATTTTTGCAAAAGACACATCTGAGAAAGTGTTGTTACTAGTTTAAAGATCTCCTAAAGCTCAACAATAAGAAAACAAACAGCCTGAATTAAAAATGGGCCAAAGGCCTTACTGGACACCTCACCAAAAGAGATACATGGGTGGAAAATAAACATATATTGTTCTACATTATATATCATTAGAGATATGCAAATTAAAATAACAACAAGATAACTCCTGCATGCCTATTAGATTGGCCGAAATCCAGACTGCTGACCACTAAATGCTGGTAAAGATGTAGAACAACATTCATTCATTGCTGGAATGCGAAATGGTGCAGCCACTTTGGGAGACAATTGGATGCTTTCACACAAAACTAAACCTACTCTTACCATAAGATCCAGCAATTGTGCTTCTTGTTATTAACCGAAAGGAATTGAAAACCCGTTTCCACAAAAACCTGCACACAGATGTTTATAGTAGCTTTATTCATAATTGCCGAAACTTGAAAGCAACCAAAATGCCCTTCAGCAGGTGAGTGAATAGATAATCTGTGGTAATCTAGGCAATGATACATTACCAGTGCTGAAAAGAAAGGAGTTATCATGCCAGGAAAAGACTTGGAGGGACCTTGAATACATGTTACTAAATTACGGTAGTCAACCTGCAAAGGCTTCATAATTCCGACCACATAATGTTCCAGAGAAAGCAAAACTTTGGAAACAGTAAAAACATCAGTGGTGGCTAAGGCTTAGTGGGTAGCAGGGTCAGATTATGGCAGTATGAGGCATTTTTCAGGGCAGTGAGACTTTTGTACGGTAGTATAATGGTAGATACCTCGTATTATGCATTTGTTCAAAGACACAGAGTGAACAACACTAGGAGTGAACCCTGATGTGAACTGTGGCTTTGGTTTATAGTGATGTGTCCCTGGAGTTTCATCACTTGTAACAAATGTACCAGGATGGTGGGAACTGTGATCAGCAGTGAGGCAGGCTATGCATGTGTAGAGGGAGTAGAGGGTATGTGGGAAATCACCACACTACTTGCCTTTAGTTTACTTGTTTTAGTATGAACTTATAATTCCTCTAAAAAAATTAAGTCTATTTTTTTAAAGGATCCTTTCCTCATCTTCCTTTATCTCCCTACAAATTACTAGGGGCTGCGAAACCAATGCCTCCCTAGCACATGTCTGTACTCCATTTGACTTTGTACCTGAAGTTCTGCTTTTTCTTCTCTGTCCTGACAAATGAGCAACTACCATATCCAGTTTTCTCTCTGGCTTCCAGTTATCTTTCTGGCTATTCGTATAAAACTTCACTTAAGAGGTATGTGGGTGGCTCAGTTGGTTAAGTGTCTGACTCTTGGTTTCAGCTCAGGTCATGATCTCAGAGTCATGGAATCGAGCCCTCGTCAGGACCTGCACTCTGTGGCATCTGCTTCAGATTCTTTCCCTCCCCTCCACTCCCCTTCCCTGCTCATGCTCTCTCTCCCTAAAATGAATAAATAAAAAAATCTTAAAAACAAAACAGTTCACTTAAATCAGCATATCAAAAATCTTCCAAATCTTTTCTATCTTCAGCAAGACCAAATAAGTCCATCATTTGCTCTCTGCATACCTGAATTTCTTAGCAAACTAATTGAAAATACTTAATTAAGGTGTCATAGAAGATAGTTAAGTCAATGTTCAAAATATTCTGCTGTAAAACTATTTTTTTCGAGTATGTATTCAGATGTTTGTATTTTTGATATTTTCCCATTATTTAGGCATTCATTATTCAAAATGTATTATTATAATCTTTAGAAGCTTTCAAACACTGGACCGCCAGATCATTGGCCATTCTACTTTTTTGCCTATTAAGCTTCTCATGTCTTTTCTCTATTTGTTGTCTTTTCTGGATTCTACAACTCATTATTTGTATTACTGTCTTGACAATTACTTTAGTGCCATTGTCCACCTATAGGATCTGCACTGACAAATCTATCCCACTTCTTGATTTTCAAATTCAGGCTGCTAGGGAACCATGAGGGGAAATCCTAAACTGTAACAATAAGAGTGGCCCTCTGCTGCTCTTCCTCTGGTGCTCTAGCAAGGCTAACACAAGCACTAGAACTACCTTCTAACCCCTTCATCTCTATACTTTCCCTTCATAAAGCGGGATTTCCTCTCCTTGCTACCAACACATCTGGGACTCTATGTCCTCCATCCTTGCTCCCAGATCATGCTAGCAATGTCGCTTTGGCATAATTCTGGTCTCTCCATTTGCACTTTGAAATCCAGTCCTCTCTCTCTTCCCAAAAGTACTATTTCATCATTTATCTGTTTTCTTTCCCCTGACTTTCAGTTCCTCTTTTTCTATGAACATCAGTCCCATGGCATGTAAACATTTTCAATTTGCTTTTCTGTTGAATTTAAAAGAAAAAAAAAAAAAAAGAAATCCCTTGCTGTCATGTTTAGCTAATTTATTTTGATATTATTTCACATTTTACAGTTCTTCCGACATTTATTTGGATATTTTGTATATTCATTATCTCAAATTCATCCCTCATAGTCATTTTTCAATCCACTGAAATTTGGCTTCCCTTCACTTATTCCTGATTGTCTGTTTTCCCTACTTCTGGAATGGATGCCCCACAAGGGCAGAGGTCTTGGTCTGTTTTTTTTTTTTTTTTTTTTTTTTTTTTAAATGTATCCCAAGCACCTAAAAGAGTTCTCTTTGTCTTTCTAAAGAACTCCATTTCCTGGGATAGTATAGGGCCCTTCAATAAATTTTTCTTTTTGAATGAGTCAATGGGTGTTAGATACTGAGGAAGGCTCTGAGAGTAGGAGAATAAAGCAGAACCATCTTAACTTTCCTCTTATGATGACAAATATCAATGCTGCCACATCTAAGTACATATGGAGGTATTTTGGTCTTTATCATCTTTGAGTTTTTTTCCCCACCCTGACCCTCTTTATCTCTCACTTCTTGGAAGATTGTCTTGCCTTGAGTTTCATGACCTTGCCCTCTATGTCTTTCGACTTCTAATTTTTCAGTCTTTTCAGGATCCTTTGTAAGGTCCTCTTCTGTTAATCTTTAGGTGTCAGCTCCTAAGTGTTAATGCCTTCTCTTATCTTCAATCCTTATAGAGACTCCTGAATATGCACATTCATTCCTATGGCATCAACATTATCTAAATGCAGAGCATTCTTGAATCTAAAGCTCAGTTCTGAACCTTAAGGTTTTTTTTTTTTTAAGATTTTATTTATTTATTCGTGAGAGACAAACAGAGAGAGGCAGAGACATCTATAGGCAGAGGGAGAAGCAGGCTCCATGCACCGGGAGCCCGATGTAGGATTCGATCCCAGGTCTCCAGGATCGCACCCTGGGCCAAAGGCAGGCACTAAACCGCTGCGCCACCCAGGGATCCCCTGAATAAAATATTTTTTAAAAATTATAATCTTTAATGATTTGTGTCAGTATCTCTAAGTTTCATAAAATTGAGTAAATAATAGCTGCAGGTATATATTGAGGCAATATTTTAAAGCTTTATTTTGATAGAGGAAAGAGGCTAGGCTTACAGATTTGAGCTTAAAGTATACTACTTGAGGGGTGCCTAGATGGCTCATTTGGCTAGACATGGGACTCTTGATTTCTGCTCAGGTCATGGTCTCAGGGTTGTGAGATGGAGTGCTGCAACAGTCTGTGCTGGGCATGGAGCCCACTTGAAAAAGAATCTTTCCCTGCCCTCCACCAAAATAAAATTAAATTAAAATTAATAAAGTATACTATTTGAATACATTAATTAGTATAAGAAATTTATGTGACAAAATTCCACATATAATTTTCAAATAACTACTGCTATTATTACTAAACATGAAACCTTCCTTTCGTATGCACATATACTCTAAACATTAGCAGAGAGAGGGTATATGGCTGCTGACAACTAGAATAGCATGTTTAGATCTACAGAAGATTCCCTAAGGAGATATTTGCCTTGCCAAGTGATGATTATTGGCACTGTTTCAGAAATGTAAAGAATCTGAGAAATTCAAACTACAACTTGGCCAAATTAATCTTAATATGCTGACATTAGAGTTTTTAAATACTCCAATGACAGCTGAGAAAAAAATTAACCGTGAGACAAAATTATGACCCCTAAACATTTTATTTCTCATCACATTGTTAAGTGAATGGACCTTAATTTTAGGATAGTTTTAGGCTCATAGAAAAATTGAGCAGAAAGTTCAGAGTTACCATGTACCCTTCTCTCTCCCCACATTTGCACACATCCTTCCCCCAGGTAGCCTGCACATTTCCCTTATTATTGTCTTACATAAGTGTGGTATGTTTGTTACAATTGATGATCCAATATTGATACATTATTATTACATTATTACATTATTATTATACATTATTAAAGGCCATAGTTTCCACTGGGCTCATTCTTTGTGGAACAATTCTGTGTTTTGACAAATGCATGTCATATACCCAACATTATAAAATCATAAAGAATAGTATTGGTACCCTAAAAATCTCCCATGCTACACTTATTAATTTCTCCCCTGACTCTGTCTGTCCAAATGCCTGGCAACCATTGATCTTTTTATTGTCTCTAAAGTTTGCCTTTTCCAGAATGTCATGTATTTGAGATCATACAGTACGTAGACACTTATAAAACTGGCTTCTTTCACTTAATAATATGTGTTAACACACATTGAATGCTTTCAATGTACAAAGCATTAAGCTAGAAGCTGGAGAAATAAGAATTCATCCATATAGTGAACTCATGATCTAGGGCAAAGATATATATATAAATAAATAAAATACAATAGATGAGGATAAAGTACAGGGGTCTTATTAAAAATACATAAAGGTAGAGGCACTTTGGTGGTTAGGTCCGTTAAGTGTCTGACTTTTATTTTTAGCTTGGGTCTCTATCTCAGGGCTGTGAGTTCAAGCTCTCATGAAACACACACACACAACACACACACACACACACCACAGAGAAACAAAGGTAGCAAAATAGAAAATAAAAAACAAATTATCTATAGATAGGGGCAAAAGGAAGGCAATTTAATTAGGTTTCCCAGAGGAAATGATTTCTTAAGCTGTGTTCTGTGAGATGGGTAAGATTTTGCCAGAACAAAGGAGTCATCTTTCCTGAGTTTCTTTGTTTTTCTAATTGTTGAAGCCATTTACACTAAACATGTTTCATATATAAGCACTTGAAATTCACCCCCTCTCATATATATTTTTTATATGATATAGGATTATATTGGTAATATAATCTGGGCACACGACGAATAGAAATATGAATACATTTTAAAAGAGATGCTATTCATATGGGAAAAATGATGTTACTGCCCCAATCTGCTTGTACTTTGACTTGTTTTTCTGTCAGTGATACTAAATTTGTGACCAATATGGCTGGAATTAAGGGTGTTGTCAGGGACTGTAAAAGAAAGTAATCTGTCACACGCTGAAACTAAACATATGACCTTCAGTTCTATGCCAGAATAAACTATCAAGATGGTTTAATGGTGGTTCAAACACAAATACAGGCACATACATACATATACAATATTTGTCTCAAAATCTTATTGATTTTTCCTTCAGGCAAATTTCTATTCCGATAAAATGTGTACATTAAAATGATTTATCAATTATTTGAGGTTTTTTTTTTAATTTCCATGCCTTTTTAGAATTTTGAGGTATTTGTAATTATAAATGTGAATTGGATATGAAATACTAAATAAATATTTTTAGATGAAAGCATAAATATGAGGTTTATAATCCAGAGAATGAAAAATGTGAAACTAAGTATCATATTGAGATATTTAAAACTTGTTTTAATGTTTTCTCTAATTCCTTATTCATACCCTATAAATTAGACCATATAGTCTGGATCGCTGCAAATAACTTTGAAAGCATGAGGGAGTCTTATCATCAACCTATTACTTTAGGTAATTAGGTAATAATTCTTTGGGTTATTGGGCACAGTAATCTCAGAGAGAAATTTGCAGATGATGGGCATAGCTTTAATTGGCTATTTGCCTCAGAACTTCTGAAAGACTCAACCTTTAGTCATGCCTTAAATAAAAAGAAATACAGAGTGGCTCAAGTCATTTCCTGTACTTAAAACATTTGGCAAAAATGAGTTCCAGGGTTGTTAAAACTGATGTGTTCAATTTTGGCAGCTTCTTTTGTCCTCAGGGTACATTGTAACATCTGCTATTCCATAGTACATATGCTAATCAGGAGAGGCTTTGTTTTATTGTTGTTTTTTTTTTTTTTTTTTCAATCCTTAAATACATGTGAAAAAGTAAATTCATACAAGCCTCTTAGGGTAAATTATACTGTAAAATTATTTTTGTGGCCAAGTTTTTTGGGAAAAACCCTCATACCTCTTTTCATTCAAATCCAAAACATATGAATTGAACACCTACAGGTTAAAATGTCTTTTTAAAAATCCATTTAAAAACCTTAATAAAATAAAGAAATTAATTTCCTAAATTGCAATATTGAAGAATCCTTGAAAGGTAGCAGATTACGCCATCCCAAAATATGCCCCATTGGCACAAGGATTATTTTGAACTGAAGGCAATAGAGAACAAGCAGACAAAAGAAAGCTCTGTGCCCTTTATTTGGCTAAAAGCAGGACATAAGTTTATAAAGGTGTTCCCTCTTCCCTCCCTACTAGAAGGTATAGAAGTTAACTACGGAAGACAACCCTTGTCAGTCCAGAGATAGAATCAGAGGCATACACATAATAAACTTTGCTAAAACTAGACCTTTTAACTGGTTACTTTCCCATATATTTGCTTTGCCACAATTTGCTACTCCTAGAAGTTCAAAGTCTTTTTCTTTTGTCTTGCCACTTCTCTACGAAATTCTTTTGTTAAGATGCTGTATAAACCCCAGGTGCTCCCAAATATATGTACAAGGCACATGTTCATGAACTTCTTGTTCTCTTGTTAATTAGAGTTTAAGAAGGAACTTATCCCATACCCCAAGGAACAAGTAGGCACTCTGCAACCCAATCATCCTACAGCCCTGGTGAGTGCACGCATGTGTGCATGTGTGTACACGTGCATGTGCATATGCATATGTGTGTGATATTAATTGAACTCCACATAAGTAAGGTTTTGGGTGGATAGTTTGCTGTCATATATGTGTATATATCTTAAACAGTTGCATAATTTTTAAGTAAATTTCACTTTTTTAGTTTTAGATTTACAGGAAGATTATGATAGTACAGAGTCTCCCGACACCTTACACCAAGTTTCCCCTATTATTAACATCTTATAATAAACAGTATGGTACATTTGTTATAGCCAATGTACCAGTATTGTCCATAGTTATTTTAAAAAGTCTCTATATTATGCAAGATTGTCTTAGCTTTTAACCTAATGCCCTTCTTCTGTTCCAGAATCTCACCTAAGATATTACATTACATTTCATTGTCATGTATGTTTAGGTTTCTCTAGACTGTAACAGTGTCTTAGAATTTCCTTGGTTTTGAGGACTGTGAGAGTTTTGAGGAGTACTGGTCAAGTGTTTCGCATAATTTTTTTCATTGATCACGTTCTTTAAAAATTACTTAGGCTACAGCTAACAGGGAAATTTCGCTTCATCTAATTTAGTGATGCAAAATAGTGATTCTAATTTCCTTAAGGTGAACTAAATGTCTCCATTGCCAGATCTCATCATTGAAAAGCTTCCTTGGTATAAAAGACTAGATATTTTCCCAAGATTTCTACTGCATGAAACAATATTCTCACATCTAGTGGGGGAGCCCTCTTTTTAAAATACATTTTATGTAGATGTCTATGGAAACTATAAAGATACTTCTGTGTGATGATCTAAATGACTATTGAGACAATAATGAGCATTTCAGTTGCTAACACTGAGGTTTGATCAGGCATTATTCTGAAATGAAAGCCATGGGTCTTCTGGGGTTCTCTCATCTGATTGAAATACTGCATTGTAACTAGTACTATGAAATGTAGTGTGTGTGTGTGTGTGTGTGTGTGTATTTCCAGAGATTACTTATACTCATTCAATAATTAGTTACTGAGTCCTACTTCTGTGTCAGACATGGAGCTATTTGCACTGATAACTTCGTTCATGAGCCATTGGCATGGCTTATTCTGGTGATTAACCGGCCTCTCTGTTCTCTATTCCCTGACTGAATCTCCCCATGAACTCTTGAAGATCAAACCTTGAAGAAACCAAATTAAATTGACTTTATATTATAAACAAGTTAGATCAGAAGTAACTATTTTAAAACTGTAAGTGAAAGAAGCAAATCCTACAGAAAGCTAGCTTTGTACCCAGACTATGGCTGAACATGCTTATATGTAATACCTTGTGATCCCAAATGTGAATCATTAAATTGGGAGCAAACATTGCACATTAGGTGGGATTACTTCTTTTTCTTTCTATTTCTGAGTCATTTGTTTCTCAGATAGTTTATAAAGCAAGATTTTCCTAATTTTGTAAGTTAGCTATGATTTTTAGACCCATAGTTTTGACAGATTGCCCCCATACTGATAACCCATAAATCAGTAAATACTGTACACTAATAAAAAGGACAAAATCAAAGTATTCATTTCTGCATATGCTTTTCTTAACATTTTTATTCTTACTATAGCATTCAGTTTCAATTATTTTGCAAATTTAAAGAGTTAATTTATTTACTTTTTGTCATGCCTTTTGATAGATATAAAAACCACTTATTGAAGTATAGCATTAGAAATAGGCCTTAGAAAATATCATATTCAATATGAGATGATATGCATCTTGAGCATATGGAAAGCAAACAGGAAAATCTGCTGTTTTCTTGGGTTTCTTTGTTTCTTGTGTTTTAAAAAAATGTATCATGTGCTCCAAGGCCAATTATTTGCAGGAGTCTTAGAAAGAATATAATTTAAATATACAGTGTCAACATAAAATAAAGAAAATATTAGCTTTTGATTTTGAAAGTATTTTAAAATTAAAATTAAGTAATTTCTGCAGAGGTCCAACAGTTTCTTTTTTCGGTTTTCTAAATTGGAACTGTTGTGGCATCCTGTGAAGCATGAATCTTAAATTAGATCCTGCTTATTTTGAAGTGTGTTTCTAAGATACAAAATCATCATTAACAGGTCAGAAACTTAAATAGAAGGTCATAAATTAAGTGTTCTGTAGAATTGGGGTGTATGGAAAGGAAAGCTCTAGTCCTTTTCTGCTCACTATCCACAGATAATTTTCCTTCTTATGGGAAAAGGGATTTTTTTAAAAAATCATATATATATATATATATATATATATATATATATGTAATTGATATGCAAGTTACATTAGTTTCAGGTATACAACATAGTGATTCACAACTCTTATTATGCTATGTTCACTACAAAAGCTGCTACCATTTGTCACTATGCAACACAGTTAAAAATACCATTGAGTAGATTCCCTATGCTGTAACCTTTACCCTGTGTGGAAGAAAGAATATTGATACATTTATGTGCTCAGCGTTTTAGTATGCTATTCCAAACTTTTCCTCATCTTTTATTATATCTGCATATATGTGTTAAGGAAGGACATATATATAGTTTTAGGTTCCTGTAAGTGAAGTTCTTCTATTCAGGGACTATACGGGCTCATTCTAATTTTCCCTGATATACTTAGGGAAAAATTTGTACCTTTTTTTAATGAGTCATCTAAGACTTTATCCCATACAAAAGCTGATTGCATTAAGCCCTAAGGAGACTGAGTAATTTATCTTTCATAAGAATACATTTGTCACTCTGCCTCCTAGGAAACTAGTAAAAGTTCAGGGCATTCATTTTTCTGGAGTAGAGTTTAGAAATTCTCCAGAGTCATTTCACTGCAGCATGTCCCCCCAGTGCTCTCAAAATGAGCCACTCTCCAACCTGAACAAGAAATGCCAGTTTAGGATATAAGATTCTTCAGACCCTTAAATTTTCCACTTCACATGGAAGGCTGAAAATATTGTGGATACAATATCAACAGTCAAAGAACACTGCCATTATAGATGTGTAATAAGTGAATGATCATGTAAAACCTCTTTCCACATCATGAACATACTATCTGGTTGGGATTACAAGAATGAAAGTATTGTCTAACTCAGAGATGAAACATTCCCCTAATACTGTGCAACTCCTAGTTAGTAGCAACTTTGTTTCTTGAGCTCAACCAACCACAGGAATAAAAAAGGGAGAAAAAAAAAGAAGGAAGAAAGAAAGAGAAAGAAAGAAGAAAGAAAGAAAGAAATAAGAAAGAAAGAAAAGAAAGAAAGAAGAAAGAAGAAAGAAAGAAAGAAAGAAAGAAAGAAAGAAAGAAAGAAAGAGACACCATCTAATTGATTTCTTCCTTTATTCTGGTGCCAGCAAATCGATCAAAGTATGCAGATTTTGAGCTTGGCCCTAAATTATTAGGCAGAGTTTTAATAATAATAGCTTATTGTATTAGTTTGATAGGCTTGCCATTGCAAAGTGCCACAAACTATGTGGTTTAAAACACCCCGTGTTTCCTGTCTCACAGTTCTGGAGCTTCGAAGTCTGAACTTGAGAAGTCAGCAGGCCATGCTCCCTCTGAAGTCTGAAGGTGAATCTTTCCTTGTCTCTTCCTAGTTTCTGGTGGTTTGCTGGGAATCTTTGGCATTCCTTGATTTATAGCTGTGCAATCCAATCTCTGCTTTCGTGACCACGTGGCATTCTCCCTGTGTATCTCTGTCTTCTCATGACCATCTTCTTATAAGGACATTAGTCGTATTGGATTAGGAGCCCACCCTGCTCTAGTATGGCTGCATGTGAACTCAACTAATTATATCTACAGTGACCATATTACTAAGTAAAGTCACATTCAGAGGTACAAATAAAACCTCAGAATTTTTGTTTTGTTTTGGTGGAATGGGGATGGAGACACAATTCAACCATAACACTCAAACATTTAGTTTGTTGTCAACAGTACATTACATGGCCATGACTTGCTCTGAAAAGTAGAGTTACATTTACAATGGTAATATTCATTCGAAAATCTGAGCAGGCAATGTCTGGAGATACCAATAAGAGAAGCTTCCTATCCTTAAGAAGATTAGAATCTAGCTGAGAAAACAGATCATTTACAACTGTGATAATCCCTGTAATAGCAATGGGGACAAAGTGCTGTGAGATCAGTTGATGAAGTGGCACATTTTTCTTGGCTTGGAATGATTCTTATGTTCTAAGGAAGAACATATGAACATAAACTATGCTTTAAGTTGTCTAAGTTTTTTACAATAAGCATTTATAAGTTCAAAAAGACATTACAGCAAAGGGAATAGATAAAGGAATATGGTTCAAGGCATGTAAAATATATGCCAAAATCAAATTATCCACCACTGTACAGGGAGATTATATGGGGATTCCATTCTGAATAAGAACTTTCAGTTCATTCATTCATTCATTCATTCAGCAAAACCCAATGACTATAGTAGTCCCCACTTATCCTTGGAGAATATGTTCCAAGACTCCCAGTGGATGCCTGAAACAGGAAAATACCAGACTCTGTATATACTGTTTTTTCCCCCATACATACATCTCTGTTACAAAGTTTAATTTATAAATTAGGCATAATAAGAGATTAACAAAGATAACTAATAGTAAAATAGAACATTTGGAGCAATATACATAATAAAAATAACTGTAGATCTTAGCAACCTCAGCAAACAATCTTTTTTCTTATCAAGCACTTTCACCTTTTCACTTTAAAAAAGCATTTTTTGCTTCTCCTTGGCATATGCAAATTGCTAACATTGTAACTCTTGTGCTTTCAGGCCATTATGAACTAAAATAAGCATTACTAGAACACAAGCCCTGCAATACCGTGACACTCAATCCCACAATCGAGATAGCTACTAAGGGATTAACAGGCAGATAGCATTTATATTGTGGGTGCGCCAGACAGAGGGATGGTTCATGTCCTGCATTGAATGGAGTGGGTGGGTGCAAGATCTCAGAATGTTGTCCTATTTAAAACTTACAAATTGTTTATTTGTGGAATTTTTCATTTAATATTTTCAGACCACAACTGATCACAGATAACTGAAACTGTGAAAGGTGAAACAGAGGATGGGGGGGGGGGGGCGGGGAGATATAAGGGGGGTTGGATACTGCACCTGCCAGGCACTACTCCAGGTGCTGAAGATATAATGTTGAACAATATAGATTACATTCTTGCTTTCAAGAAGAGTATGGTTTAGTAGAGCAGTAGACAAAAACAAATAGTGAGATACAACTAAATTTTTACACTTTGTAATGAAAAAGACAAGCTGAGGGTAGGAAAGCAGGAAAAATCTCCTTTAGGAGGGAATATTTAAGCTCTGAATCCCAAGAGATGAGAAGGTGATGACCATGCAAAGAGTGGAAGAGTTTTGAGGGGGACTTTTGCTGGAGAGGTTTAGTAAAAAATTGGGAAAGGCCAAGTGCTTCAACGAGTTTCGGTAAATGATCTACATTTTTAAGTTATCTAGAAAGAGGGGAAATGAAGGGTATAGTGAAGGCCAAGAACAACAACTTATGAAATACTTTATGTGAGTGTCAGATGCAGGCAGAGGAGCTCAAAAGGTGAGTAAGAGACAGATAGGGCTAGACAGGATGAGGTGGGGTGGGGGAGGGCCTAGAATCAGGCTCACAGAAATTCTGAGGGCATGGAGATGGTGCAAAACCAGAGATAAGGAATTTGATGGAATCTAGTCTCACATTTAGATCTTTCATCCATTTTGAGTTTATCTTTGTGTATGGTGCAAGAGAGTGGCCTAGTTTCATTCTTCTGCATGTGGATGTCCAATTTTCCCAGCACCATTTATTGAAGAGACTGTCTTTCTTCCAATGGATAGTCTTTCCTCCTTTATCGAATATTAGTTGCCCATAAAGTTCAGGGTCCACTTCTGGGTTCTCTATTCTGTTCCATTGATCTATGTATCTGTTTTTGTGCCAGTACCACACTGTCTTGATGACCACAGCTTCGTAGTACAACATGAAATCTGGCATTGTGATGCCCCCAGCTATGGTTTTCTTTTTTAAAATTCCCCTGGCTATTCAGGGTCTTTTCTGATTCCACACAAATCTTAAAATAATTTGTTCTAACTCTCTGAAGAAAGTCCATGGTATTTTGATAGGGATTGCATTAAACGTGTAAATTGCCCTGGGTAACATTGACATTTTCACAATATTAATTCTGCCAATCCATGAGCATGGAATATTTTTCCATCTCTTTGTGTCTTCCTCAATTTCTTTCAGAAGTGTTCTATAGTTTTCCATCAAAATCCTAGAGGAGGACACAGGCAACACCCTTTTTGAACTCAGCCACAGTAACTTCTTGCAAGATACATCCATGAAGGCAAAAGAAACAAAAGCAAAAATGAACTATTGGGACTTCATCAAGATAAGAAGCTTTTGCACAGCAAAGGATACAGTCAACAAAACTCAAAGACAACCTACAGAATGGGAAGAAGATATTTGCAAATGACGTATCAGATAAAAGGCTAGTTTCCAAGATCTATAAAGAACTTATTAAACTCAACACCAAAGAAACAAACAATCCAATCATGAAATGGGCAAAAAACATGAAGAGAAATCTCACAGAGGAAGACATAGACATGGCCAACATGCACATGAGAAAATGCTCTGCATCACTTGCCATCAGGGAAATACAAATCAAAACCACAATGAGATACCACCTCCCACCAGTGAGAATGGGGAACATTAACAAGGCAGGAAACCACAAATGTTGGAGAGGATGCGGAGAAAAGGGAACCCTCTTACACTGTTGGTGGGAATGTGAACTGGTGCAGCCACTCTGGAAAACTGTGTGGAGGTTCCTCAAAGAGTTAAAAATAGAGCTGCCCTACGACCCAGCAATTGCACTGTTGGGGATTTACCCCAAAGATACAGATGCAATGAAATGCCGGGACACCTGCACCCCGATGTTTATAGCAGCAATGTCCACAATAGCCAAACTGTGGAAGGAGCCTTGGTGTCCATCGAAAGATGAATGGATAAAGAAGATGTGGTTTATGTATACAATGGAATATTACTCAGCCATTAGAAATGACAAATACCCACCATTTGCTTCAACGTGGATGGAACTGGAGGGTATTATGCTGAGTGAAGTAAGTCAATTGGAGAAGGACAAACAGTGTATGTTCTCATTCATTTGGGGAATATAAATAATAGTGAAAGGGAATATAAGGGAAGGGAGAAGAAATGTGTGGGAAATATCATAAAGGGAGACAGAACATAAAGACTCCTAACTCTGGGAAACGAACTAGGGGTGGTGGAAGGGGAGGAGGGCGGGGGGTGGGGGTGAATGGGTGACGGGCACTGAGGGGGGCACTTGACGGGATGAGCACTGGGTGTTATTCTGTATGTTGGTAAATTGAACACCAATAAAAAATAAATTTATTAAAAAAATAAAAATAAAAAAATAAAAATGTGACCAGAAAAACAAATAAAAATAAATTTATTATAAAAAAAAAAAAAACAGAGATAAGAATTAAACCCTGCCACCTGGCCCCAAATGGTAGGTACAATCTTTCTTTGGTGGCTACAACGTAATCACAGAAACTCAGCAGACTAAAAAGAAATAGTCATTCACCCAAAATGGCACAAGAATCTCAAGGCCACAAACTCCCCTGGTCAGGTTTTCAATAAAAGGTCAGCCAAAACAACCTTCGGTAGCAGCCCTGTTGGGACTTCTCCCACTTCTGAGAGCTTTCTCTCTATCCTCACTTAATAAACTTTGATAGATTTACTCATTCTCCTTTGTCCACAAGATTCCTTCTTCAACTTTGTGAGACAAGAACCAAGCTCTCTTGCCCCATTTTGGTGCTTGAAATCCAGCATCACTCCCAACAAAGGGTGAGTAAATGCGGTCTCCTTTCTTTCCTGGGAGACGTCTCTCCCTTGGATAAGCTCTCTTTTTAACAAACAGCCAAATTGGGTGTCAGCCAGTTCAAGCGAATAGTGCAGCTGCAGGTCTTAAGACTCAGGTGACAGGCTTCCGGAGAAAGGTTTGGTCAATCCCCCTTGCTCAAAAGAGGGGAATGTTGGCTTAATTCTACCCATTTCTGCTTTCTGTTCTTTGGCTTTTCTTTTTTTTTTTTTTTTTCAAGATTTTATTTATTTATTCATGAGAGACACACAGAGAGAGAGAGAGAGAGAGGCAGAGACACAGGCAGAGGGAGAAGCAGGCTCCATGCAGGGAGCCCGATGTGGGACTCGATCCCTGGTCTCCAGGATCACGCCCTGGGCTGAAGCTGGGTGCCAAACCGCTGATCCACCCAGGGATCCCTCTTTGGCTTTTCTTAACTGGCTTTCTCTCACCTCAAGGACTTTGGGAGGAACAACCTTGTCCTCATTTTTGTTGCCTGGTAAGACATATGTTTTTCTGTTAGGTATAATTTAGGTTTAATCACAGCCAGGAATTAAAACCAAAATTATCAGCAAGCAAGATTAGAGTGATCTCTTTATATGATAAGATTGGAGACAGCCTGATGTTTCCTGGGCATCTACTCCCCTTGGAATACTTTGGATATTAAGGAGGGAATTACAACTTCCCCAACCAATTCTTCAACCGGTTGATTTAGCAGCTGGCTTTAAGGGGTTATATAGTTGAGGCTTTCTTGTTCCAACAACAAAAATATGGAATTATGATGATATTACATGTCGGAGTCTACATCCCTCAGTAGGGCCATGCTTGCAAATGGGGCCTCAGGTATATGAACAGAAAAAGCACCGAAGGTAAGGTAAGGAAACTTAATTGAAATTGGAGTATAATTGGCCTGACTGATCAGGCACATGGAATGAAAGAGAATTTATATGACCAAACAATGAGGGCTCCTGCAAGAGAGCTCCCTCTGAAGAATGGGGTCATTTATAGGATTCCTGCTTTGTTTAAGGTTCATCTGGAGAGTGCACTTAAAGACTGGCAATCCAGTGCTTTGAACCTACCCTTCAGTTACCATTGGTGTCCATGGGGTCTCCAAGACATATAACAGGATGGAGAACCAGCCCTTGGGGGTCACACGCCTCATCCGTAAGCAGCATACCCTCCCATTCTTAGCCTTCTAAAAAGAATGTCACAGTTTAAACATTAGCTTTGTTAAACTCTATAATTAGGCCACACTTTTTTGGGAGAAATCCAGAAGACACAGGAGGATTAGATGACTGACCAGTAAGAGTGGCTACTCCCACCGGCCTGATCCCTCCTCAACCCAAGATGTTAGGCCACTCTTTCACCTTGGGTAGGTAAACTGGGGGATGCTTTGGTTCACAGGGGAGAGTTGATATGCAGGGATGCCTGCATAGTCATCTCTCTAGAACAGTTAGGGGGTAACTGACTCCTGGCGGGATCGCAAGATGGGAAACAAACCATCAGCTGTGGGGTCTCCTCTGGATTGAATCCTGCAAAATTGGGTAATTTTCCCTTGTAAAACTTTTCTAGTGTTTTCCATAGGTTAAAAACTGTGGGTTCTTCAAGGCAAGGTAAAATAGGATGTGATCTTCATGGCAAAGCATGGTCTCTCCTTCAGTTCCCAAGGACTCTGCCTCCAGGGCCTTTTACCCAACTGGAAACAATTTGAATTGCAAAATTTAGGGAAGGACTGATCTCACGTAACACTGTATGGCCTTCGTAGGATCTATGCATTAGATCTCTTCTGCAGAGAACTGGGCTCTACATCAGGACCCCCACCTAAGGGCCTCTTGCAGAATATGTTTGCCTGAACATGTTGGAGTTTATGACTCCCTCCTGACATATTGAATAATTATCTAAATAGGCCTCCGAATAAACCCAGGCTGCTGGAAGAAACACAGACCCTCCCTAGTAAAAGGGATGCTGACTCTCTCTCACTGTTCTTTCTCCTAATAGATGTGGGGGTTTCTCACTCATTCATTTACCAGGTTAATGGTTATAATTGAAGACAACTGTAGTTAGTCTACCTCAGGACAGGGACTTTAAGGGATATTCCCAAGCAGCTGCCAAAACTCTCTTTGTTTAGGGGAAATTTTGTCTTCTCTGGCCTGACATGGACTGCCTCTGCCTCATTCTACTTGTTGGTGGAAGAACATGGCTTTTGCTCATCTGTCCAAGTGGATGGGCTTTAAACATGGGAATCCTTTTTCTCAGCCTTCTGGCTGGACTTTGCCTCCTTTGTCTTCCCTCCCTCTACTCCTGTTTCTGCACCACCTTGGATGTGGCCTGCAGACACCACTCACTTCAGATTTCCCCACCAGTGTCACAGGTAAAAATTGACAAATGGGGAACAAACTGACTTTTAAAAATGGACTCAGGTGAAACATATTCAGTATTTAAACTGATTTAAGTTTGTTGGTTTAATTACAATAGGCATATCTTTAAAGTTATCAGCATTAAATATAAAACTTTTACTCTATCAAGGTTTGCTGGTGGTCAAATAAGGTTATCTGTATTGCAATTTGTTAGCAAAAAATGACTTAAAGGGGCACCTGGGTGGCTCAGTGGTTGAGCATCTGCCTTTGGCTCAGGCTGTGATCCTGAGATTGAGTCCCACATCAGGCTCCCCACAGGGAGCCTGCTTCTCCCTTAGCCTATGTCTCTGCCTCTCTTTCTGTGTCTCTCATGAATAAATAAAAAATAAAAAATAAATGACTTAAACTTATCTTGTCTGTCTCAAAGATTTCATGGGTAATTGTTAGGATAGCTTTCGATGTAATTGATAACCTAAAACTTGAAAGTTTAGCTTGGATGGTAATTGAGATTCAATTCATTGACTATTTTCCGAATAGGATAAAGTGCTAAAGCATTGATTACTGGACATAGGTTTGTGCTTTTGACTTCTGCTTGCTGAGAAACTAGGGATATTTGAGTTTGTTGGTAAACATGCTTTGTGCTTAATAAATTCATAAACCTGTCTTACAAAAAGTTTTGATATAACAGTTCACAATTGGTTACTACTTAGTTTCCACTGGAGACTAAGGTCTCTGCAAAATGTAATTAAGACTGATGGAAAATAAGGGAAACAACTCTGTAGAAAGGTTGGAGATATGTAAGAAAAATATAAGAAACGGAAATGCATTTTTGTTAAAGATAAAAGAAGGTAATTTGGTCCTAAATGAGACTGATTGAAAAGAAATGGCTTGGGACAAAATCTGCATGCAAAAGAAAGTTATAGAAAGTTTGTGAAGGGAAATCTTTGGAAAGAAATTTTATTATTTTTTTATTATTATCATTTTTATTTTTTTTTAAGATTTTATTTATCTGTTCATGAGACACAGAGAGAGAGAGGCACAGACACAGGCAGAGGGAGAAGCAGGCGCCATGAAGGGAGCCTGACGTGGGACTCCATCCTGGGTCTCCAGGATCACACCCTGGGCTGAAGGCGGCGCTAAACCACTGGGCCACCTGGGCTGCCCTGGAAAGAAATTTTAGGTGTAGTCAGGACAGACTAAGATTGAAATGAAGAGATTTTAAAAGTACACAAGTATAAGAGTAAAGTCTACTCTCTTTCTGTTCAAAATGACAAGTTTTCTTAAACGGTTAATCTGCTCTTGATAAGAAATTGTACCAACTCTCTGAAGAAAGTCCATAGTATTTTGATAGGGATTGCATTGAACGTGTGAATTGCCCTGGGTAGCATAGACATTTTCATAATATTAATTCTTCCAATCCATGAGCATGGAATATTTTTCCATCTCTTTGTGTCTTCCTCAATTTCTTTCAGAAGTGTTCTGTAATTTTTAGGGTATAGATCCTTTATATCTTTGGTTAGGTTTATTCCTAGGTATCTTATGCTTTCGGGTGCAATTGTAAATGGGATTGACTCCTCAATTTCTCTTTCTTCAGTCTCATTGTGAGTGTATAGAAATGCCACTGATTTCTGGGCATTGATTTTTTATCTTGCCACATTGCTGAATGGCTGTATGAGTTCTAGCAATCTTGGGGTGGAGTCTTTTGGGATGGAACTGGAGGGTATTATGCTGAGTGATTTAAGTCAATCGGGGAAGGACAAAAATTACATGGTTTTACTCATACGGGGAATATAAAAAATAGTGAAAGGGATTACAGGGGAAAAGAGAGAAAATGATTGGGAAATATCAGAGAGGGAGACAGAACATGAGAGACTCCTAACTCTGGGAAACAAAGAGTAGTAGAAGGGAATGTGGGCAGGGGAATGGGGTGACTGGGTGACAGGCACTGAGAGGGGCACTTGACGAGATGAGCACTGTATGCTTTGCCATTATCAGGTCTGTAACATCCCTAATCCAATTTAGGCATATGCTTTAAAACTTTCTAAGGTTTTAATAAATTTCCCAAGATTTAAATTATAAATGGAGTTTTTTTTTACTCATTAGGTCTTTTTATTTGGTAAGTTAAGTTACTCTGAAAGTACTGTTAAGCAAATGATAAGTCTTAGGTTATATTTGGATAAATGCTATAACTACTCTAAAGATCATATGCAATTCCTAAGGTTTTAATATAAAGTCATCACTTGATATTTTGATCATTGAGATGTTATATATCACAGAAATAACTGAGTTTTCTTGTCATCATAATGAACTCATATCAAATTATTAACCATGTCCATTTCTAAGTTTTTGTTATTTATAATTGTTCTCATTCTTTTGGAAAGTGAGTTTCATCTTCAAGGAGGTTCACATAAAGGATCCTTAGAACAAATACAAGTTTTTGAGATATTTAAGATAAAAACTGAAATGGGTAAGAATTTCCAGAACTAATTAAAGTTGTATTCAAATTAAACAAGAATAGTGACATGGGACTAAATAAACCAAAAGGATCATTATAGTTTTGTGACTCTTGTTTGAAACACTACTGGTTCTTTAATAACGTTTGCTCTCCCAGGTTAAGAAAACTTAAGATATGTATGAGTTACAGAAATATGATAAAGTATTCATTTATAAAAAAAAAAATTAAAGCATTAACTTTTCTATTTACCTGAACCTTCTGAAATTCAAATGGTCTCTCAGTAAGTATTCTTTTCTATGGCAATCATAGTCATTTACATAAGTTCAATAAGAATCTGTTCTTCTAACAGGACATCATTGGAAACATTGGTTATTTTGTCAAGGCTTTGACTGGAATGTCATATTTGAGAAAGACACGCATAGACTCAGATATGACCAAACCTACCTTTAAGTAACTAAGGTTGACTTTATGAAACATGGAGCCACAAAGCCACTTAGAAATGTTGGCCTGATACCTTGCTTACAGAGTTCCCAGCAGCCTTTCCTGGTGAGTAAAGAACACCACATCCTGACAGTTGCAGGAAACTCAGGATGCTTTGGGGACCTCGAGAAGAGGAATCTGCCTAAATCTACAGGTATTGACAGCATGTCTGACGGCAAGTACTTGGCTTGGCTTCTGGCCTGGAGAGGCTACTAAGAATTCAACCTAGAAATTCATTATAAAAAATTCCAGCAAAGCAGATTCTAAAAGATTTATATGACCAATCATTATTCTTGCTGAGCTGATGTAAATATTAGGCCAAGTTTGTTAAAACTGGGCTTGTTTTGCAGACAGGTCAGTCCTGATTTGGCTACCTCTGATTTAAAAAATGATGGTTATTATAGATTTCAATAAATGTTTAATAACACATCTTTGTAGATGTTAAATTATAGTTCTGATCATCTTTCAATGAATGTTTTTTTGCCTAAGTTAGACCACTTGAGGTAAACTTCAGAGAAATAGCTTTTCTATTTCTACACAATAGTTCATGTACAAGATATTCTTTATGCCTTTTAATCTATGAGGATAATAACAAGACTCCATCAGTGTATGACTATTTAAACAACTAGAAAATGGGATTAATTCCCCAGCGATTGTGTAACTCAACTAGCATTTTGGCCAATTTTATGTGGCTGGGATGACAAAAGCCAGAGCATACCCCACTGCATGGGGTTAACTACGGACTTATAAAAATAATGGATCCCCTATAAAATATCAGAAGGAAATCGATAACCTTTTGGATTCTTGTCATGCTGCCCCTAGAGGTATCAGTCATACATTGCAAGGAGCATACAAAAGGGACCAATCAAATAACTATGGGCACTACTTTTGCTGACATCAAGGCTAAAGGTGCTGCAAAGCAAACCTATCAGAAGGAGATGGTTACTGAAGCCTCCCTTATCTGGGACAGTTCTCTTACTCCGTTAAGACCTTCCTATTCTTAAGAAATGAAATGGGGACTCTCCCATGGGTACTGTCTCCAGCCCTCAAGCTGGCTATAGGCTGATCTGGGGCAATTACTATTACCTGGCTCACAAACCTGGAGGGTCATTAAATCACTATATCAGGCTTTTCATTTGCATAGAGACAATCAACTGGTCAAAAATAATATTTGCTGAAAAAATTGTCAAAAACGGTTCAACAAGTAACTTCTGCCTGTGAAGTTTGTCTTAAAAATAACCCCCTTGGCAGAAGACGCCCCTCTAGTGAATCAAAGGACTGGAGGCTACCCTGGAGAGGATTGGCACTTCGACTCTAACCAGATGGAAAGTCAAAAGGTTTCCAATATTTGTTAGAATAGGTTAATACTTCTACCAACTGGGGAGAGGACTTTCCATGCAGGACTGAAAAAGCACAGCAAGTCATAAGGGTTTGGCTTCGAAATAATACCTAGGCTTTGCTTGCCTAAAAGTTTGCAAAGTGATAATGGTCCCTCTTTTAAGGCCACTATCACCCAGGCAATATCAAAGGCCCTGGGCACAGACTATCACTTACATTGTGCTTGCAGACCTCAGTCCTTGGGAAAGGTGGGAAAAATAAATGATACCCTGAAGAAACACCTAAGAAAATTATATCAGGAGCCCTAACTCTCCTGGCCTTCTGCTTTTCCCATATAGCATTAATTAGAATAAGAAATACTCCAAAAATTCAAGGACTTAGTCCATATGAACTGTTACGTGGACATGCTTTCCTAGTCAATGATTTTCTATTTGACCCAGAGACAGATGCCCAGATTAAGCATATAATATCTTTAGTTCAATTCCAACAACAACTACAACTATCCAATAAGCAGCCACGGGAAAAAGGATCTTCTAAATATCAACTGGGTAATCTAGTGTTGGTTAAAACTTTACCCACTAATTCCCTATCAATGAAGGACATATCGAAGGACCATATCCTACCATTCTCTCTACTCCAACTGCTGTTAAAGTTTTAGGTCTTGAATCCTAGATTCATGATTCCTGTATGAAGAAGTGGACAAAGAACCTCAATAGTCCTGCAAGTGATCCTTCAATCTATTCTTGTGAAACTATAGAAGACCTTAATTTACTATTCAAGAAAAAAAAAAAAAAAAGGCAAGTAAACCTAAAAGCCGTGACTTGGGAGTTACTTTTGCTATGGAATAATATACATATAGGGGCCGTGAAAGAATGTTCTATTTTAATATCCCAGGCCATTAATATAACTGTGGGAGAACCCTTACACTCTCCAATGCTGGTCCAACTGTTGGCCCCATAGTGTGGAAAAAATAAAATACTGTTATTTACAAACAGAAAATGGCCAACACTTCCCATTCATCAACTTAACAGATCCCACAAACAAAATAAAAATTATACGGTACAATTGGGCGCCAATATATTAATGGACGCAGGAAGATACACTTATGTAAAAATATAAAGAGGATCTCTCAATACTGACTACAAAAGTTCCTTTCCCAGTAAAGTCACCAAAAACCCAAACCCTATGAGACTGTTGGCTACATCCAAGTTTTGGATACATATGGCTCTCAATGTCATGAATCAACCTCAGTTTAATGTTGCCAAAGTATCTCCCCAAAGTTTGCTTTTTGATAGCCTAGTGGGAGTGGTGGGGGAGGGGTGGAGGGTGGGGGCACCCAGGCCGAAATTTACCGAGTCTTGCTACTCAGTTTCAAGTTTCTTCCTTGCAGTACAGGCCTCCACCCATACATCTGAAATATATAGTACAAGTCAATTGCACATGCATAGCCTGCAACTATTTAATGCAACTTTACCCTACACCTCCCATCCCTAACTAGTGACTTATACCTACCAAGAGGATAGACCTTATTTTGTACTGATATGGCCTATTATACCATTCCTAAATGATTTTCGGGGTTATGTACTATAGACAAACTAGGATTATTACTCTTCCCACCCCTGCAACCCATTACCAATGAGAGCTCCCTCATCTATCCCACGATTGCAATGATAATGTGGTTCTCATATCAGATGGGGAAATAGCAGCCTCAGCCCTCTCCCTGGTGGCTCTTCCAGCTGCAGAAAAGGTCTTACATCGTGAGATAAAACAAACTGTTTGCTCAGCAGAATCTTAAATGACACATCCCAAGCTTTAGATGCTCTAAATCAAGAATTAAGTGAAGTTAGGGCAAGATTTCTAGAAAATCAGGCAACTATTGATTACTTACTATTTCTATATCACTTAGGTTGTAAAGAGTTTCTACACAAGTGCTGTTTTAATATAACTGACAATTCTTATAAGGTCTCACAACTAGTAAATGACATTCGAGATGCCATTTTACTGGTGGAAATAATTATTGGATTTTGTCTTTTTATCTGTGTTTTTGGGTGCCTGTGTCACCTCATGCCTTCCAAAATATTTCGGAAGCCATACCATGGACCTTTTGACCAATCCCTGAGAATACTCTGAATGTTGTCCCCTCACACTGTCCCTTTTTAGCCTGAAGAAGTTAGAGCAGTCATCATCACATTTCCTAACAGTAGTTAGGATTACTACTCCAGAAGGAGGAATGAGTAAGGGACAGGCAGGTCTAGGCAGGGAGAGATAGGTGAGGGGAGCGGGCATGGAATAAGGTTCACGGAAATCCTAAGGGCACCGAGATGTAACAAAACCAGAGATAAGGAAATAGACCCCACCACCTGGCCCCAAATAGTAGGTAAAATCTTTCTTTGGTGGCTACAACGTAATCACAGAAACTCAGCAGACCAAAAAGAAATAGTCATTCACCCAAAATGGCACAAGAATCTCAAGGCCACAAACTCCCCTGGTCAGGTTTTCAATAAAAGGCCAACCAAATCAACCTTTGGTGGCAACCCTGTCGGGACTCCTCTCACTTCTGAGAGCTCTCTCTGTATCCTCACTTAATAAACTTTGATGGCTTTACTCTCCTTTGTCCATGAGATTCCTTCTTTGATTTCATGAGACAAGAACCAAGCTCTTCTGCATCAAAGGGAATGTTAGAGAAGCAAATAGATGGAAGAGATTGAGGAAAGGTGAAAAGAGGGAAGAACAGTGAGTTGTTGTAATGGTGAATTACAGAGAGTTCTTGAAAGGATGCTGATGATGTTGCTAGGAAAATACCAAGTTATTTGTCCATACTTACATACAAATGTGTATAAACTTACAAGTGTGAACCTTTTGCTTCAGCAATTCTACTGCTATGCATGTATGTTAAATAATCAGAAATGGGGATCCCTGGGTTGCTCAGCGGTTTAGCGCCTGCCTTTGGCCCAGGGCACGGTCCTGGAGTTCCAGGATCGAGTCCTGCGTCAGACTCCTGGCATGAAGCCTACTTCTCCCTCCTCCTGTGTCTCTGCCTCTCTCTCTCTCTGTGACTATCATAAATAAATAAAAATTAAAAAAAAAAAGATTTAAAAAAATCAGAAATGCATGCAAAGGTGTCTGTACTAAAACCTCATTTTTAAGTAAGGTTTATAATGAAAAATAGAAGCAATCCAAATATCTAATAAGAGAAAGTTCGTTCAATAAATTGTCATGTGCAATGGAATAGTATGCAACTGTTAAATTGCACAAATATTATAACGTAGCAAGTCTCAAAGTTTTGGTCTCAAGACTCTTTTACTGTCTTAAAAATCATGGAGCACTCCAAGGAGCTTCTGTTTTTGTGAAATATACTTATCTCTTCAATCAATCTTACTATGCAAATGGTAGAGTTCAAGTTTGGTTTCTCTTTACTGTGTACTGTGACCAAGGCCACCAGACACAAAGCAATGGCCTCTTGCACATGCAGAGAAACACGGAAACTTACCAACATATGCTTACTATAATGAGAGGGAAGAAAATGAATATAAACTTTCAAAACATTTCCTATATGACTTACCGTCCAAAGTTGACTCTTGAGAAGTCCAAGCAGACTGAGTTCAGCTGCTTCTAAACTTCAAAACCTAAATCTAAAACAATATACTGTGTTTTCTTCTAGAATCCATTAAGATGGTTCTGAGGAATGTATGAGTACCTTTCTATATGAGAACCTATTTCTGAATAAGGACAAATTGTAATGAACCTCATGTGTTTGCTACTTTATTATGGCATCCTTATTTCTTGTTTAGCAACGTATTAAACAGGCTCTGCAAGATGCTCAGAAAATGGTTTCATGGGTGTAGTTACAGGCTAAACAGGAATGCAGAGGAAAGAACTAACAGGCCCTTCTGGTTTCTCAGAAGCAGTGCTATATATTGCAAGAGCCTTAGGAGAGATGCACCTCCAAGCCAATCTGCTAGCTGTAATGTCAAACCTGCTTACAGCTCACCCCTCTACTTGTTAAGATGTAATCAAATAGTCTTAGTGATGTAAGGAATCTTCACACAATAAACTCTCATCATTCTAATGCAATCATCTTGTAAGACTCCTCATCCGATGCTTGAATCCTAGGGCAGCATCCCTCATTATTATTGACTAGGCTCTGTTTAACATCTTCAATATTGTAAAACTAGTTACCCTAAGCAATCTTTTATTGAACAGCTCAAAATGTTATAAAGTTGTTGTTTTGAGCAGCACAGTATTTTCCTAAATGGAAAAAGACCTATTGTTCAATTCTATCCCTCGGGATGGCTTAAAGCAACTCTGCTCCCTCTTCGGTTATTCTTTCAAATCGTTGGAAGCGACGGTAACATTTTGCCTGAATATCCTTGCTCTCATCAGAGATATTTACAGTTTGTTCATCACAAGGTTTCCAGGCTCTTTGCAATCCTAGCCATTTTGCTCTGCACATATTTTGAATTAAACAATTTCCCAGATGCTGACAAGAAATTTTAACAATATGTGCTACATGTAGTAATGCTGTGTGTATTCCCATGGTGCTTCAAGCTAAATGCGAGTTTCAAGGCCTTTGCAGATGTATTATCTTACCTCTTTCTCTGCATTGTACAGTTTAAAAATACTTCTTCTTAGTGCACTATTTGAATTTTATTCCTAGCCCTGTGAAGTCTAACAGTTGATGCAATATAACAACCCAAAGATCCTTTTGGATCTCAAATTCTTCATGCAAAAACGTGTTTGTCTTGATCAGCTTATAGGACATGTGTTTTTCCTTTGTACTTGGATATGATGGCTCTAATGGAAAGCTCCATCCACTTGGCATAGGAAACACCATGTTGTAGGCTAAGAGTGGTGCCAGTTCAGATTTCTTGTTGCCCTTGCCATACTGGTACTTAAATACTTTGAATGTTACCCACTCCTGCTTTTAGATATGTGTCAAAGACATTAAACATAGATTGAAGGATAGGTTTAATATAAAACATCATAATGATACCCATATGTGCTCTCCTCTAAAATGAAGAAAATAAATTTGCAGATGCTATATTTATGGAGATATTCTTCAGATTAGCCAATTTCTCTATTTTTTTTAAATGATGACAGTTACAAAAGTTAAAGGTTATCCAACCTTCAGGAGTACCTCTATTTGATTTTTTTTTTTAAGTTCACCGCTTTTAAGCAAAACGTATTATTTGTAATGTTTAGTTCTTTCCATGTGGCTTAGTCAAAATGTAAAATAATGCATTGTTCTTGGTTAAATTTGCTCTCTGTGACTATCTTCTTTCGATCTTTGCCCTTCGTACAGTTTTGAATCCGGATACATGATTTTCCTGCCAGAAGTTCGTGCTTACTCCTCATTGGTTTTCATTTCCTGTTGCCTTCTGAGCTCTTCAGAAAAAAGATGGTACATCTGCGCTCTCTAAGATGTGTGGCTTTCCCAGGCAGATTGTTTATTTAACAAAAAGGTTGGAAGAGAGGTCCACTCTTTTTGTTTGGAGTTATATAAATATTTTTAAAAGGGAAGATTTCCTCATTTATTTCACTTTAGCCTTCCTGTTCAGGGAGAGGATGAAATGCACGTTTATTCACTATATGATGACAACCTGAGTTACAATTTCTTAATTGCACCAAGTATATTCAAGACATTGGAAATAAGGGAGGTAAAATGGAATGGTAATTCTGAATTTCTCCCCACATATACTATAAATGTAGGATTATCACATATGTACAAATTCAAAACCAACTTATCATTATTAACCCAATGATAAAAACATACATACTGTTATAATAATAGCTGAATTTAGATGAGAATTATCAAAGAAAACTCATAAATAATTGTTTTTGCATATTTAATATTAATAAACCTCGAAGCATCTTATATGATTGCAAACACATTGAATTCTTAATATGTAACTAGGATAGGACACATGGTACTACAGAGAGAAGAGAAGCAGCAATGACAATAACATTCAGAATAACATTTTATAATAAATCATAATATTTAATATAATAAATATTGGACTTATATTTCTATAAACATATTGCCTACTACAGATAACGTATTATACAATACATAGTCCTTGTAAAACATATAATTATAGTTTATATTTTAATACATAATTTTTATAATACATAACATTTTAATATATTATACTTAGTATAATAAAATCACATGATAGTATTTTGTATTTGATATTTTTCAGGACCATTTTATAGGATTTATATATCATCTCCTTAATGTTTGCGCCTCTCACTGAGGTAGGTCCTACTTTATCTCCATTTTATTCATGAGGAGACAAGAGAAAATATGTTAAGTAATGTGCTCACAGCAACAGAGATAAGTATGGGTGAGGCAGTGTCCTACTTTTAGTGGACCCCCATGTTTGTATAGAACTCCGTTATATTAAAAAAGCAGCCAGTTTAGAGAGGTATTATCCTGAATTTGTTATTTGCCACAATTTTGAATTTTGTCTTAGATTTACCTTCAAAACTATGTTTAGCCTAGTACAATATTGGAATAATTTTGCTGTTCCAGAGCTCAGAATTTACTGAGTGACCAGCACTAACTGGACTGGGATATTTTTATGTGCTGGGGCTAACCTGTAAAGCAAATAATTGTGTATACAGAGGCAGAGACTGATGTTAAAAACTGGGCAGAGGATATTTGGAAAGACTGTTTTGACAGGACTTCCTTGGTCCCTCTTAAAAAGTTAATTTATGATTTTATTAGAAGTGACTAAAAACCATAACAAAAACTTATTCTAAATCATATTTCTTATAATGTCTATTACCATTACTAGCCACGAAAGAAAAAACATCCAGAAGAAAATAAAAATAATAATCAAGCAAAAGTTGTAAAATGAGAAGAGTGTTAATACAATAGCTATCAATGGATACTATGGTTTTTTTTTTTTTTTAATTGAAAAATCTCTACAAGAACTGATGGCAAAATCCTTTGATAAACTTTTATAAAAGTAGAGATATAAAACCATTATGCAAAATCCCTGAGAGTTAATTATCAAACTACATTTACTTTACAAAGCTAGCATACAAGGATCTTTAAGGCACCACTGTGTAAGAAAAGTAAACACGGATACTGATTCATGAGATGTAATTCGGTCCTCACAAAATTAAATCTGGTTTCTAAGTCATTTAATATGGTTATTACTCTAGAATTCCATATGATATTAATAGTATAAATACCACTTAGGCAATATTTTTATTGCCTGATGGAACTTTAACTTTTTCTGTTTCTTTAATTCTTTTTAAGAATTTTATTTATTTATTCATGAGAGACACAGAAAGAGAGGCAGAGCATAAGCAGAGGGAGAAGCAGGCTCCCTGCAAGGAACCTGATGCAGGTTCCCAGGACCCTGGGATCATGCCCTGAGCCAAAGGCAGATGCTCAACCACTGAACCACCCAGGAGTCCCAACGTGGGATTTTTTCTTCCAACATGGGAATTTTTAAGAGAATAAAAACATGTACCCTTTTATACCAGTTTTGTCTTTTGGGTATAAAGGTTGATAGTAGCCTAGATTGGGGTTGGGCAATTTTATGCTATTGAGCTCTGAATTACATTAATGCTTTTTCATTTTATAGGGTGAGTAGTTATAGATTGGTTACTGATTTTTTTTCTCAGATCATTTTTGTAGTATGTTAACCATTCTAGAATAAAAACAGTGGAATAAAACCACCTAAATGACTATACTAGCTCAATAGAATTACTCAAAGAAAAGAAGGCGAAGTTAGCATATAATACTTACTTAAATCATGATATCAGATGACTTTATTTAAGGAGAAAAGAAACATTCAAATCATAGTGACACAGCAGGGAAAAAGAGATGTTACAGATTTGATGTTATGTTTGGGACACATCATGTTTCCTTCAAATAAAATCAGAAAATAAAATAAAATAAAATCAGAGCTTGTCGAGTGTTTTACCACAGCTTCTTGAAGTTGACACATGACCTTTAGACTTGTCAGGCATAGTACATGATTTTCTTGTAGGGTTGCACTGGTCTTGTTCTGCAATGAGGTACATTAATTATTCTGCAACTCTTTTTAATTAGAATTTTGGATATTATTTTTAGAAGGGTCACAGTTTGAAGTACCTCAAAATCTTTGAACTCAGAAAGGTAAAGTTGCTCTAATGTAATTAAAATGCAAGGTAGAGACATAGGATAGTCACTGGAAGTTCATGGTTAAATGAATGTACCTGGTGACATCTGTCACAGTGAGAAATACTCTTCTGTTTTTCAATGCTGTAACAGTTACATTCCGTTTCTTGAATAATAAGAATCAGACTCAGATTTTAAAGAAATCTAAAATGTCATCAAAATGAGGGACTGTGTATATCTTATTACTGCTTGACTGTTTCTCTTTTCAACTCTTCGGCTGGTTGTTTTGACAGATAGTAGCTATGATACTTAGCTATGAAGGGTTGCTATTGATTCTAGATCATGGAATCTGTTCTTCTACTTGCTTTAATCTTATCAGGGAATTCAATCAGCTAGGAACTTGGTACAGATTACCACTAGAAAACTGAGGCCATGGGTATTGTCAGCGATGAGAGATTATTTTCAGAATATATGAATATACACAAAGAATAGACTTCTACTTTATTTATACAATTGCTTTAAAAATAAATTCAAACGTATTTACTAGAGGTTTTGCTTGTTTCAGAAATGAGTTTCAAACTTCAGTTACCTGAATTTAGTTATTTCCCAATCTTCCCTCTATGGCAAAGTTCAGTTGGAATTTATGTCAAATCCATCAGATGCATATAGCAATTGTGTGCAATCAGGCAAATCCATCTAATATAACTTATTAACATTAATAATTTTAATAACAATGGTTCAGAAGACCTAGTTCTATGCAGAACTTGATTTATATCAGAGAAAATGAAGTAGAAAGATTAAACAAACTAAAATAAACTCAGCTTCTCTATGGTATTTTCTTTTATAAAATATTTATACATCAAGAATAAACACTGTGGAGAAACCATTGAAATAGATAACAGTGTTCTGTGAATCTAGTGATTATAAAGGAATGCAACTAACTGATAAAGGGAATGTGTTTATATATCTTCAAGACTGTCACCACACTTTTACAACAGACTTGATTATTTTCTGGTAATTATGCTCTATTGAAAAACAATACAACTCAATTGTGCTTTATAATTTAACTTTGGAACACAAAGCCCCAAATAAATGATGATGTTCGCTTTGTTTCTAATTGAAAGTTAAACTTAAGAAGTCAAACTTAGAAGAGTGAATACATCTACTGTGGGAGAAATATTAAAAACAAAAATCTTCTGCAATGCAGGAAACCTCTCTACAAAGGTAGTATAGAAAGAAACCAATTTTATAATTGAATAAGTATTAAACCAGAATGTGATGTGCATTATGACAATCTGCAAAGGGGTTGCAAAGACAGAAAGGAACCTCACCCCCTACGTGGCCAAGCACATCCGACCCATTACATACGTGTTTTCAATGTAAACAATAATTAGTCCTTGATAAAACCTTTTGCCACACACAGTTCATCTGAACTTTATCTTGGTAACTGGAAGAATCTTCTGAATTGGCTTTATCTGGAAGAGAAATGCACTTCCCATAAATTTGGGCAAGGATTCAAAGATATTATTCTTTTACTCTCTCCCACAGGTTGAGGGACATAAGGTAAATATCTCCTTCCATATGTGCATTGCAGAAAGATGGCTCTGAAGCCCTAGTCAAAGATTCATATATATCTGAAGAAGAGAGAGAAAGAAATTCTGAACAAAAGGGAGCAGGAGGAGAAATGTCTTCCTTTTTTTTTGAACAGGGGGAATTAAAATTCTTATTTTTAATTTCTATTTGCCCTTATAGCACTTACAGGGACATAGAATATGTTATTTCATTATGATTCTCCCCCTTTTTTTTTAATCATCTGAAGACCTTTCTATAGATGCTACTTATTTTTTAAACAGCTTTATTGAGATATAAATGCCATATAATCACTGCTCATATTTAAAGTGTGCAATTTGATATTTTGACATATGCATGCACCTGTAAAATCATAGCCACAATCAAAACAGTAATTTTTTCCGTCACCCACAAACATTTTCTCCTGCCTCTTTGTAATTCCTTCCTTCTACCATTTCTGCCCCTCCTCTCTGTGGGTACATATTGTTCTACTTTCTGTCACTATAGATTAATTTCATTTTCTAGAATTATTCTATATGTACTCTCTTTTGTCTGGCTTTTCACTCAGCATAGTTATTTTGAGACTCATCAGTGTTGTTACAGGTAAGAATAGGTCTTTCCTTTCATTGCCAGATACTGTTCTTTTTTGTGCACACCACAACTAGCTAATGCATTCACCCTTGCTTGTTTCCAGTTTTGGGATTACAAATAAAACTGCAATGAACGGTGTAGTATGTGTACCAGTCTTTACTTAGCGTAAATACCTAGGAGTAGAGTGACTGAGACTGAATTACATGGTATTGAAGAGTAGCAGAATACCCTAACTAAAATGCGCCTTCTTGGCATTAGGATTTTTCTGAGCTCATTATTTCCAGAAAGAGCAGACACAGCAGAAGCTCTGAAAACAGAGTAGAGGTTACCTTTCTGTAGGGGAAATATATTTTATAAAGGAAATCTCCATTTGGAAGGATGTCTTCTTGTCTACCAGAAAGAGAAGGATGACTCAATTACAAGCAAGGTTTTTAGTCAATGAAGAAAGAACTGACATAAATCTACCTAACAAACTTCCCTTTGCTTGCCATGTTTCTTTCAGTAAGCTCTCTATAATTGGTCTACCAGCCCCAGCACCTTTCTTTTCTTTTCTTTTCTTTTCTTTTCTTTTTTTTCTTTTCTTTTCTTTTCTTTTCTTTTCTTTTCTTTTCTTTTTTCTTTTCTTTCTTTTCTTTTCTTTTCTTTTCTTTTCTTTTCTTTTCTTTCTTTTCTTTTCTTTTTTCTTTTCTTTTCTTTTCTTCTTTTCTTTTCTTTTTTCTTTTCTTTTTTTTCTTTCTTTTCTTTTCTTCTTTTCTTTTCTTTTCTTCTTTTCTTTTTTCTTTTCTTTTCTTTTTTCTTTTCTTTTTTCTTTTCTTTTCTTCTTTTCTTCTTTTCTTTTCTTTTCTTCTTCTTTTTTTTTTTTTTTTGTTCTGAGCTGAAGATGGTATCTGAGCTGGAGTTCTAAGCAACCCTGAAGAGTTACTCATTTTTCCATGGGTTTCTCCCATGTATATGTGAGGTACACATGTTAATAAACTTTTGTTTATTTTCCTCATATTAATCTGTCTTTAACTATAGGAGTTTTAACCAAGAACTCAAAAGGGTAGAGGGAAAATTATTTTTACTTCCTTACAGTAAATATATGCTTTTTAAAAAATATTATATTTTTAAGTAATATCTACACTCAATGTGGGGCTTGAACTCACAGCCCTGAGATCAAGAGTTACATGCTCTACTGACTGAGCCAGCTGGGTGGCCCAATAGATGCTTAATTTTTTAATGAACTGTAAAAGTGTTTTTCTGAAGTAGCTGTATCATTTTAAATACCCATTAGCAATGTATGGCACCCTCTCCCACACTTAGTTCAATCTGTTTCCGTTTTGTTTATTTGTTTTAGCTAACATCATACATGTGTAGTGGTATCTCATTATGGTTTTAATTTGCTTTTTTCCTAATTATGATGACCTCGAACATGTTGTCATGTGCTTATTTGCCATTGAAGAGTATCAGAATATGCCACCCTAAAATATGCCACTTTGGCATAAGGATTATTTTGAGCTGAAGGCAATTGAGGAGCAGCAGATACAGGAAGAACTCTTCTCTCTTAGTTTGCTTAAAAGCTGGGCACAAATTTCCTTCTGTAAAGGAGACCCTCCTGTACAAGGAAGAGAAGTGTTCTTATCTGCATAACAAATTTTACTAAATAATCCTTATCCACCATCCATTTCCTACTCACTTTTTCCACCCCAGGACTCAAACCTTCTTCTGTTTTTGTCCAGTCACTTCTCCAGAAGTGGTATATAAGCCCTTGAGTCTAACTGCCTTTCGGTTTTTTGCTTCTTTCTCATGAATACTCTGTGCACAGAAACTTAAAACCTTGAATACAATGCGTGTAAAATTTGTCAATCTGTCCTTTCTCAGCTAAATTACATATCTTAAAATGCCAACAAAGTGGAGGAAAAGCTTTTCCTCCCTACAGAATCTATACATCTTTGGTGAAGTGTCTTTTCAAATTTTTTGCCCAATTTTAACTTTTAATTGGGTTGTTTGCTTTTCTATTATTGGGTTTTAAGAGTTATTTACATATTTGATGTAAGCCCTTGCAAAAACAATCCTGTCTTTTCATTTTCTTAACAATGACTTTTAAAGAGCAAAAGTATAGAATTGTGATGAAGTCTAATTTATCAATATGTTCTTTTTATGGATTGTACTTTTGGTGTCCTTTCAGAGAAAAATTTCACTAACTCAAAGTCATAAAGATTTTCTTCAGTATGTTCTTCTTAAAGTATTATAGTTTTATTTTTTACCTTTAGGCCTATGATTCATTTTGAATTACTGTTTTGCATATGGTGCAAGATATGGAGTGAAAATATTTTTTGTTAGTTTTTGTTTTTACAAATGGATAGCTAATTTTTATAGCACTCTTTTTTTAAAAATCTATTCTTTGTCCAATGAAATGCCTTTGTCAAAGCTCACTTGTCTATATACATGTTGATCTATTCTGGACTATTTGTACTATTTTTGTTATTTCTATTTATTTCCATAGTATGTTTTTAATTATTACAGGTACTGTGTCTTAAAATGCACTAGCATTTACCCTCCAATTTTATTTTGCCTTTTCAAAGCTGTTTGGCTATTCTAAATCTTTTGTATTTTCATAAGAATTTTAAGAATTATTTCCCAAAAACATTTTTTTCTTTTTTTAATCTGGGCTTTGACTGGAATTACCTTGAATCTATATAGCAATTGGGGACAATTGACATCCTAACAATTTTGAGACTCCAATCCATGAATGAACTATGCTTCTCTATTATTTATTTAGGACTTGATTAATTTAATTTATACACATATTTAAAAGCTGCAAATTAATCATTACAATAGAACTGTGAGCCTACAAGGGAAAGGCTACAAAATTATTGCCTTATATATCAGAGTAATTTTTGAAGAGAAGGTGAATTTTCTTCAGACTCTTGTAGTAAATAGGTGGTCATTGGGTGAACAAGTGGGCTTAGAGAGAAGAGAAGCATAAAAGCACTGGGATATGACAGGAGTAAACATTTAAAGATCTGTACCTAGTTATGGTTTGACATATTTAAAATCACTGTGTATATGGGGGAATAGGAAGGGAGATACATGGCTGGATACTTATCTTATGTTCTCCTTGAAAACAATTGTTCTTTTTCCTGTAAGCAATGGGTGCTATTGAAGGATTTTAATGGAGAAGTAACAAGCATATTTAAAAGATCAATCTGAAAGTTGAATGACTTGTTTAAACATTTTAAAAGATATTTATGCTTTAATCTGTTTAAATTCCTGGGAGAAAAGTCTCCACATTTATGGAATATAAGTACATTTATACTGTATGAATGCTATTTGTTTTTGACTTAAATTTATCTCTTTATTAATATTACAAAATACATATTAGCTTTATAGACATTAGACTTGGGTGAACAAATTTAACTCAAATTCTGTACCTGATTCTAATGGTATCCACATCTTTCATGGTTTCAGTTCTTTCAGCATATTCCCTCATCTTCATTTAATGATACAAAAATATTTCATTGTTTTTCTTTTTTTTTCTAAGATTTTATTTTTAAATAATTTCCACACCCAATGTGGGACTTGAACTCACAACCCCGAGATCCAGAGGCACATGCTCTGCTGACTGAGCCAGCAGGTGCCCACTTGTTTTTCTTCTGCTGTTATTGTTATTGTTTTTCTTATGCTCAGTTATAAACTCCCTTGTACACTTAATAAATTAGTTACCTCTTTACGCATTTCTCATCAGTAATACTTGCCCATACTCAACACTGACACCAAAGATGTCATTTTCACGATGTCCTGTCACATAATTAAAGAGTTGTGATGGTATTCTAATACATTATCTCTTGTCATTAAACTCTCTTCATATAACTAAATCAGTTGCTTATCTTCTTAAGGTTTTCACTTTAGACAGGCAACATTTCATTTGTTCTTTGATCCACTTCCTCCTTTACTATAATCTAAGTAAGTATCGAAGGCTTAGCTTCTTAATGTTTCCTTGAATTCCTGTGTACCTCTTTAAAAATTGCCAGGCTACCAACATACATTTTGTTCAGTCACATAAAGAATGTTGACAAAGTAGGTAAGACATGCATTAGGGATGAACAATTGAGTCAGGTTGTAGAGACAGTAAAATCCAGCCTTCTAAATTTCCAATCATAATTCTCTTTCACTTTTTAGGTTTCAAAATTAACTTATACTATTTTGAAGAAAACTATTTTTTGTAGGTAAATATTATTCCTTGATATTTTTCCTCCTCTTATATCATTTCTTTTGGTTGTTGATTTTCTTTCTCCAACTTTGAACATCTGGTCTCCTTGGCTGAGTAGGTTCCTCATTGATCTTAAAACAAACAACCCTTTTCCCTACCTTATTAGTTTTGTTTGTATAGCCTGAAGAAGGTGAAAGGATATTTCAGATTGAACATAACTTCTCTGTTTACCCAGGTACTTTCAAAAACAATGCTTCTTAAAAGTCACTGTAGGATCTTAGAATACATGTCCCTAGGCTAAGCAATGGGAGTCAATTTACCAAATTCCACATCTTCCTGGTAAACATTGCTTATCCTCCTTAATCTTCTGAACATTGTTGACTCTGGTCTTTGATTAGCTGTATCTTCATGTCTAGAATACTGTATGCCAGCTTTATCTTAATCAAGTATTGCTCTATTTTTTTTAAATATAGAAACTTGGATTTACTTACTGTATCACTGAACTGAGTCTTGATTATTAGAATGTTTTATTATAATTTATTAACTTGCCTCCCTACCTATATTTAAGATACAGTTCATGTAAGTCATTCTGTACTTGACAAAAATTTCAGTCTTTTGAAACTAATTTTCTAATATGACTTTTTGAATGATATGGGTCTACAGTGTTTTCTGCTTGTATTATGATCAGTTGTCATAAGACTGAGAGATATGGACATGTGTATAAAGGTGGGGAGTAGCTAAGAGTTCTTTTCCTCAGGGTATTTTGGATAAAACTTGAGCAGGGTTGCTTAGTTTAGTGTGGGTTCATAATTAGAGTAATATGATATTTGCTGAAATTTGTGACTGAGACAGACTAAAATACAGAATCAAATATAGTTCTACTAGAGACTAAAACAAACATTGTGAATAATAAATCAGCCTTTTTTTCTCTTGATTACGTGCTTCCTAATATTACATTGACCTTTCTCTCATTATATTTAAAAAGATATGTAATTCTTATGGTGTCATGGTCTGAAAGTAGTAGTAATATAAGTTTCAGAATCTTTTAAAGTATGCAAAACATTTGAATCAACTGCTTATAAGATAAATAAACCATGACAATTTTCTACTATGAATCCCAAAACCATTTTAGATTAACCAATATCTTATGAATCATAGCAGTACCCTCATTACTTAAAGTAGTAATATACAAATACAAATATGTCTGAAACTTACCTCTTATTCATCTGCAGACAATGTTTGGAACAAATGTGGGTTCCCAGACTCTTTGGATTAAAAACAACTGATCAGTGTGTGGAATATAAATGGCACAGCAGGCATAGGTCAGGGGAAAGAATTAAGGGGTTCATAGGAAAAAATAGGTCAGTGAGGTAGAGATGGTCAGACTCCTGTGTAATAAGAGATGCCAACTTTTGTTTAGACATCCATGCATTTGGCATTTGCAAAACTGAGAATGCACTGGCCATTTCAGGTCAAAGGGATGCCAGGTCAAATGTTGAGATATGTCAGGCAGGAAATGCCCTGTGCAGTTAATGTGTAGCTACGTGTTCTAACTTCTTTTTGCAGATTCTCTGTCTCTGGATAGAACCAGGGTTGTAATATTTTTGAGATTTGTTACAAATATGATCATATCTAAGTGTTTTCTCTTCTGGTGGAGTTTTTACTAGCCTTAGCTCCACTGAATTGTAGCTAACCAAACTGACCACAGATGACATTTTGCTACAAAGAGTTCAAGGGTATGGCTCAATTAATGGAAATAGATTTGTGGCGCCTCCACATAAATCCAAGAAATTTTAGAAACCACGCCAAGTCAACCAATATGAGTTTGAGCCAATGATAAGTGAAAATAATTCCTTAGGCCACTGAGTACTACTTGGCATTGTATAACAACAATTTGATTTATATTGCCTTTATGTTTTTACAAGATCAAAACTCTTTTTTTTAAGTTTTTTTTTTTTTTTTCCAAATGTATTTTGAAGAACAATTAACAATCTCTTGAAAGTAACTGAGAAAATGTTGGGAAAGGCATTGTGTCAAGTTATTCAAAGCAAAGGGTATAACTCTTTTTTTTGCCTTTGTTTTATGCTTTGATCTCAATAAGCCATTTTCCCCTTATTAGGTTAGGCATTTAGGTTAAAAACATTTAACTATTTCATAATAAATAACATCCCTATCCTGCTGAAATTTTCAGATATGATTACTTCTCAATGTATTGCTCTTAAGATAGATATATTAATTTTGATTTACACATGTCACTAAGCATTTAAAACAAGATGAGGTGGGATAGATGAAAGCAGCAGAGATCAGGATAATCTTCACAAACTCTCTTCTATCTTTCCCTGTCTACCCTTCATCTCCTCTAGCATGTACTTTGAGGAACCATCAAAAGTAAGCATTATTTTTTCAATAATATAGAAGCATAGGGAATAGTACTCCCAAAATGTTTAATTTAAAACTTAGAAACAAATGGGTGTTTTTGCTTGTTTTTGTTTTTGTTCTTTAATTTGAACAAAATAAAATACAATACCTGCAGCGGATTTTAAGGAAAAGGCAAAGGTAACATTATATTTAGCTTTAATTTTTTTGAAAGAAATGCTATATAAATTTAAAGAACAGCTAGAATTTTCTTTTTTAAATGTTAATCTGTTTAGGTCAATTTGACATGTACATAAATAAGAAATTAAGAAAGTACTGAATGATTAATAGAAAATAATTTGTTGCCCCAATATTCTCCTCACCCAAGTTTGTTTTTCAGAGAAACATTCTGGCAAATATTTCAGGTATTTTAAAGTATTTTCTTCTATATCCATACATATTATGCCATTACAGTTATTATGTGATTTATCACAAATCATATGGTATCATATATCTGATAAATCAAGTAATAGCAGTAGTAGTATAATATATATAATGGTAGTATATATATAATTATTTATAAATATATAAGCAGTGGTATTATATATACTGTATATATACTCTAGTTTTATCTTCTGCTTAGTTAACATAACAACCTCTAATATTTTTCCAAATGTTCCACCAGATATATTAAACACCTATCAGTAGGTTTACCAGAAGTTCAAAAACATCAAATTATCTCTTAGTTACATTTGTCTTCTTGGATTTCCCCTTCCACTCATTTCTAGGCCTCATACACAGCTGTCTTTGTAGGACTTGCTTTTATTTTCTTATTTAGAATCAATATCTCTCTCTTTTCTCTTTATTTTTTTTAAGATTTTATTTATTTATCCATGAGAGACATAGAGAAAGGCAGAGACATAGGCAAAGAGAGAAGCAGGCTCCATGCAGGGAGCCCGATGTGGGACTCGATCCTGGGACTTAATCCTGGGACTCCAGGATCACGCCCTGGGCCAATGGCAGACACTCAATCACTAAACCACCCTCAAAAAAGAGCATCCCTCTTTTTTCTTTTTCTTACTTTTTTTTTTTGATCTCATTCTTTCCTCATTTCTAATTTACTCATTTATTTTTACCAAAAATTATTGTCTAAGAATTTTTAGATTTTTAAAGCTTTGTTCATATAAAATTATCTTTATATCCTCACATTGATTTATAGTTTAGCTGAGTATACAATGATAGTAAAAAATCATTATCCTTTGGAATGTTGAAGACTCTGCTTTACTGTCTTTCAGCCTCCAATGTTATTAGCAGAAAAAAATCAGTTGTTATTTGAATACTTCTATTCTTTTTGAATGGTTACTCACTCTATACTTTCCTCAGGCTATTAGAATCCTCTTTTGATCCCTGATGTTTTAAACTTCCCCAGTGAAAGTCTTGAAGTGAATGTGTTGGGGAGGATGTGTTTCAGTCTGGAGATTCATGATGGGGATGTTCTGGTATTAATCATTTGATCATTTCCCTCTGTTAGTTTATCTGCTCTGTTTCTGGAGCTCCCTTTAGGTAGATGTTGGACCTTCTGGACTAATCCTCTAATTTTATCTTTTCTCTCCTATTTTCCTTCTATTTGTCTATTTTTATGCCCTTAAGAGATTTCCTTAAATTTACCTCCATTCTTCTGTCACTTTTACTTCTATTTATTTTCCATTCCAAATGCTCTTTCTTATTCTCTGATTATCTCTTGTTAAATGGATATGGTTTTTTTTCCTATCTTTAGAGCCATGCCACGTTCCTGCCCCATTATCTGCTGCTGTGAGTGCTAGCTAGTCTTTAGCATGACTGTGGAGCAAATTCATTAGTTCTTATGTCATAACTTCCTCATTTTTCCCACATCAGTGAACAATCCTCTATCTAGTTTTAATTTTATAAATACTTATTCAAGTCACTTATCCTTTATTATTTCTTTTTCCATGTTTCTTTGGCTATGTGGATAATGCCTTCTTTGGTACTTTACTGATATTTTAGTTTTATTTTTGGAATATCAGGATTTCAATATGCCATTTTTAACTGTATACTATGATCATCCAACTTGAAGCAACTCCTGAATGTAATTTCTGGAATGGAGAGTCATCTTTATACAATTTGGAATTTGAAGTAAAAATATTTTTTCTAGATTTTTCAGGACTTATTAAAATGAAGATGTGTTAGTTATAAAAGTCTTTGTAAACAACTAGTACATGACTAACTTGAAAGGAATGTGAGAGAAATTTTTTAGTATTTTGAAATTTCCCTTAGTAGTCAATGCTGAAGGAACTTGTCTATTTAAACCCCCGTTGTCTCACCATATGATTAATAGAGTAGACATGTACAGAATATTCCACTGGGCAAATCTAGAGTTATTTGTAATATCCTACAAATAGCAGCAACTTTATCCCTTTCTGTTTTATAAAAAAAAAGGGATATTTAAATTTAAATGTGGAAAATATTATTAATATATTTACTGTATTAAAATTTGTGTCTTAGATTAAATAAATTATCTGTTTGGGAAAACATTGACTACCTACCTCATTTCAAACACAAAACCAATTTCAGATGGATTGTAATTCTAAATATGAAAGGTAACACAACAAAGATTCTGGAAAAAAAAAAATAAAACAATTTTTTCATGTCCTTGGGAGATGAAAATTTTCCTAAACAGGATGTAAAAGTCATTGTCTGAGAAGAAAAAAATTTGAGGAAATTGGACTATACTGAAACCAAAAACTTTGTTTATCAAAAGACACCATTATGAGAATGGATAAGCAACAGAATGGGAAAAAACATTTGCAACTTACTTATCTTATAAGGAATATGAATAGAGAATATTGAAAGGACTTTAATAAAAAGCTGAGCCCTTTAATAGAAAAATGGACAAAAGAGTCAAACAGGAACATTACAAGGGGGATATTGAAATGGCCAAAATACTTAGGAAAAATGTTCAACCTATTAATAATCAGGGAAATGTAGATGAACACCAGTGAGATACATACCACTGTGCCTGCATCAGGATACATTTGCCAAATGTGGCAAATAAAAATATGGAATTCCCAGATATATTTGAATTTCAGATAATGAGCACTTTCTTAGTATAAGGATGTCCCAAATATTTCAAATAAATGGAAAACTTGTATTTTATCTGACAACACTAAACAGACAGGCTAAAATGGACATGTTAATAATATCAAGCATTTCTGGTAATGTGGAGCAATTGGAATTTCCAAGCCCTGCGTGTGGAGTGGCAATCAGTACAAAACCACTTTCAGAAGAACTTTTGGGATTATTAATTAAAGTTGATCCCAGTAAATCTTAGGACTCAGCAATTCCTCTCTAAAGAATATACCAAAAGACAGGTACACTAATGTTCACCATAATATTCTTGGTATTAAAATTATTTTCAAAAAAGCAAAACAAAACCAATGTTTATTAATAATGCAACAAACTACAGTATAATCACAGAATGAAATGTCAAAAAACAATAAGGAAGAACAAATTATTGCTGCATTCAGCTCATTGGTCATATTCTAAAACACGATGTTAAATGAAAAGGAGATAAGCAAAAATTAATACATTTTAGATGGTTCCTTTTGCATAAAGTTCAAGGTTAAAGCAGAATTAATCACAATGTTACAAATCAACATAGTGGAGGATCCTGACTCAGTCAGTTAAGCATCCAACTCTTGATCTCAGCTCAGGTCATGATCTCAGGATTGTGAGATCCAGCCCTGTGTGACACTCTGTGTTGGGTGTGGAGCTTGCTTAAGATTCTCTCCCTCTCCAGATGCCTGGGTGGCTCAGCGATTGAGCATATGCCTTCGGCTCAGGGCATGATCCCATAGTCCTGGGATCAAGTTCCACATCCGAGCTCCTTGAGTGGAGCCTTCTTCTCCCTCTGCCTGTGTCTCTGCCTCTGTCTCTCTCTCTATAATGAATAAATAAATAAAAATCTTTTAAAAAAAAAAAGGTTCTCTCCCTCTCTCTCTGCCACCTGCTTGTACATACACCTTCTCTCTCTCTCTCTCTCTCTCTCTCTCAACAAAACAAAACAAAACAAAAAACAAAGAGAGAGGAGAGAGATCAACATAGTGGTTCCCAGGAGGAAGGCAGTGATTGGGAGGGGGCACAAGTGGGTGATCTGATAATATTTTATTTATTTATTTACTGGGGTCATGTTCATTCTGGAAACCATCATGCTGTATAGCCTTTTGATTTGTGTACATTTCTTTGCGCAGGTTATATGTCAGCAAAAAGTCTTTTCTAAAAACAACCTAAATTTGAAAATTTAGTAATTTGTTTTTAGTCATAAAAAATTACTCTGATACACATGATTAGTGATTTCAACTGGTGAGACATGAGGACACATTCAAAGTGAGGTGCTATAAATAGCACCTCAGCCTGTGCTCGGGGAGTGGTGGGGTCCTGCATTCCTCCTGTGTCACCTGGGGGAGGAGGAGCAAACGTGACTGTTCCAGGAAACACCCACAGCTGCACGTGTCAGCCTGTTGAAAACAACTGTTCCTCAGGTTTAGTTCAGTGCACTGATATCTGTGTCCTTCACTCTATTTTCAACATTCCCTCTCTCTTGTGCTCCGTCTAGTTTGTGTCCTTTGTTCATCTTCCTAACAATCGGCTAGGATTTGACTTTGCTTTAAAGTTTAAATGTTTCCTCTTTGTATGCCTCACCTTCATGCTGTCTGCTTATTAAAACATAGGATAATCTGAATCAATAGCCATGTCCTTCTTTCATTCTGTGCCCTGGGATTCTATTCATCTAGGATACAGATAAAAATTAAAAGCATTGTAGTATAATGAAGGGGCATGGCTTTCTAGTTATAAAACTCTGGGGTCCCTTTATCTCAGAACATTGTGACTCAACCATTTATCACTATCACAAACTCTAATGAAGAAGAAGGAGGAGGAGGAGAGGAAAGAGGAAAAGGAAGAGGAGAGGGAGAGGCAGAGGGAAAGGAAAAGGAGAAGAGAAGGAGAAGGAGAGAGAAAGAGAAAAGGAAAAAGGAGGAGGATAAGGAGAAATCATTGTGTCACTGCTCCTGGTATGTGGTCCTGGAGCCTTACTTAGTTGAGGACAGATTCCTAGTCTCCTACTGACTCTTCCTAAAACTCCCCATACTTTAATATTATTTTATAAATCAGAAACAACTCTTAGTTTCATATGTTCTCCATGATCCTTTCCTGACCTTCTATAAAGTTGAGTACAGATCATTTGGAATACATGTTTCTCATGTAGTGGAAAGAATGCTTTGGAATTGGACAGACTTGGCTTTGTACCCAGGCTCCCCCACTTGCCAGCTATAAGAAGTTAAACAAGTTATTCTCTGAGTCTCCATTTACTCTGATGTTAAAGATGATATTAATAGTAAGACCACAGAGTTATGGTTTGATGAAATGAAGTATAAGGCACTTATCACTTTGTTTAGAGCATGACAGATTTTTGTATTTTTTTTAAAGATTCTATTTGTGTGTGACAGAGAGTGAAAGAGAGAGAAAGAGAGAGAGAGAAAAAACAAGTGGGGGAAGAGAGGGAGAAGGAGGGGGACAGCAGACCCCTTGCTGAGCATGGAGCCCGCCTCAGGGCTCAATTCCAGGACCCTGAGATCATGATCTGAGCCAAAGGCCAAAATCATATACTTAAGGGACTGAGCCATCCAGGTGCCCCACGACAGATTTTTTTTAAAGTCTAAGTTCTTGTCCTTCAGCCTTTCTATTCTGTCCCTACACTTGTGTTCTTTGCTTAGCAGGTCATTCCTAAGTTGATCAAAGGCACAAAAATGTATTGATTGTGTGATCAGCAAAACATCATCATGTACATAGCTGCTCAAACATTCCTTTCCTACAGGAATGTCTTCAAATGATAATCTTGGAATATATTTATTGAACCCCATGTGTGAAACATAGGAAAATCACAGCTAAATAAAATGATAAGAGATGTTATGTTATAGATGTTATCTATCTCTATAGATAGAGATAAGAGATGTTATATGTTATAGATCTGTCAGATCACCTGACAGATGAGGACAGGTTAGGGTTGGGGGGAAAAGGGGCAGCAATCTAAACTGTGGGCAGGGCCATGTCAAAAGAATAAAGGAAAGTTCTCACATTCCTTTCCCAGTCTTCTTGTGAATCTTTCCAACATAGAATAGACCAAAATTCCCAAACTATAATTTCACTTTCCCCAAATATTCTTTTTTTGTTCTCTCTCCATGACAAATGCAAAGGTTAGAGATATGTAATAAATACTCTTCGTTGAATGAGTTAAATGAATGAATGCTATAGTGACCATTATAATGTATAAAGGGTATGAATTTTGGTACAAGAAAAAATAGACTTAAATCCATGATCCACCAGTTATTAGCCATGAGCTATTGGAAAATGTAATTCAGTTACTTGGTCCAAGATTCAGTTACTTAAGTGCCAAATAAAGAGAATGATATCTATTTTGTAGGACTGTGGCGAGGATTAAGATGATACTTATAAGGTCTGTGCCACATTACTTAATAATGTTTATTACTAATCTTACCACAACTATTATCAGCACTTCTCTTATGTCTCTTCTCCATTTCACGTCTCACAAACAAATATAGATCCCTTCTTCTCTTTAAAGGCATCAGAGACCCCAGGCTTAAATTCCAATGTGATAGGTTGCTTTTCAGAGGTACATGCTCCCTTGCTACTTCCAAGGGTCCTGATTTCCTTTTTCCAAGATGAGAGTCCCTGGAGTCATAGCCTCTCTTATTTTAAGTCTTCAGGAGTCGCATGATCACCTCCGTTTTCTTCTCTGGAGAACTGGAAAAAGCTTTAGTTCTGGACACCCTGGGTGGCTCAGTGGTTTAGTGCTTGCCTTTGGCCCCGGGGCGTGATCCTGGAGTCCCGGAATCGAGTCCCATGTCGGGCTCCCTGCATGGAGCCTGCTTCTCCCTCTGCCTGTGTCTCTGCCTCTCTCTCTCTCTCTCTCATGAATGAATAAATAAAATCTTAAAAAAAAAAAAGCTTTAATTCTTCTATATTCAGTGTTTGTATCCATGGCTTAATGAATTTACTGAATTTAAATAATCCACATACCCTTCAAACTCGAGATGAAAATAAGAAACACTGGTGAATCTATTCAATCACCTAACATAAAATTTCCCTGGGTTATTTAAATCAGATGTATATGTGGTTCATTTAGTGTGAATAGATGGTAGTTTGTTTTTGTAACTTAGCTTTATTTATGGCTGAGCCTCATTTCCCATCACATTTATATAGGTGTAAATACAATAAAAGCTGCAGTATTGTAAACAAATATTTCTGAAAGCAAAGAGCTATATTTCCTTAAAATATGTCTCCCTGATGACATTTCCCGTTGTTTTTGACAAAAATATTTCTGAAGTAAACTCTATTATCTTGTAGCAGGAGCTTCTTTTCCCTTTAAAAAAATCACTTCCATAATTTTTAAATGTTTTGTTGACAATGCTTATGTAACCAGCTGGTGACATCAGTAGGATTGAATAGGCACAAACATAAAGCATCTTAGTTTCTTCTCCCTAAATGCTCCTTTTGACTTCAACTTTTAAATGTTCACTTCTATCCCTGGATGGAAATTAAATAGCTTTCCCAGCAATGCTCAGGCATTAATGAACAGTGTCATTTTTTAGTGAATAGAAAGTGCAGCCCAATAAATTATGGTTAATTTCTTTGTTAAAAAATATTTTATTTAATTATTTGAGAGAAAAAGAGAGAGAGAGAGATAGCAAGAGAGAGAATGAGCAGTGGGGGAGGGAGAAGCAGACTCTCCTCTGAGTAGGGAGCCCAACCTGGGCTCCATCCCAGTACCCCAATCACAACCTGTGCCCAAGGCAGATGCTTAACTGACTGAGCCACCCAGGTGCCCCTATCATCAGTCTGTTATCAGATTTAAACCTTTTCTTCTTCTGCAACTCAGTCCTGCCTCAGGAAAACCTGTAGAAGGAAGGATTTTTGCACTGTTCTGCCATTCCCCCTTCCCTGCATTCACCAAGTCACCTTGACTCAAGAGTTGGGTCATCAAGAAGTTAAAGGACACACAGATTCTACTTGACTGGTGCAGTTATAATCTTGTATTCGAGTCCTTGGGTGTGGCCAATTTCAAGTGCTGATTATTTCTTCCCTGAAGAATCTGTGGTGGGCTCTTTGAAGTTCCCCTATTGGAAGTCCCATCAGCAGATTCCTGAGGTGGGTAATATATCTTAGCTGGCCTCTTTTGATGCTTGCCTCAGCTGCTGGCTTCTGGCAGCCACTCCATACTGACTCCATCTGTTGGGTCACTTAGTTCTGGACAGTACTCTCATATAACATCTTTTCAAGATGACACAAGCTCAGTTCCTTTAAATATAGCTCTCATCTGGTCTCTGGAAGACAGGACTTACAGCTCTGGAACAGCCAGACACGTTCCAAGCCTCCCTCTTTGCTCTTTGCTGTAGATGGCTCAGTAAGCCTCTTCCCTCTAGACTCCTGAGACACAAGACGGGTACCAGACGCTGCATCCCTCAATTCTCCAAGGTCGCCAGATCATCCTCAATTCATCCTTTTCACTTAACATGGTGCTTTGGGACTGGGGCTGGGAAGGGGAGCAATTATGAGGTGCTCTCATGCTGTAAACGCTTTCTCTCAAGCTTCTTTTGATATACACTTGAGATAACAATAAGAATGCATTAGGGATCATGGGACTTTAAAATTTTATTTATTTATTTATTTATTTATTTATTTATTTATTTATTTATTTGAGAGAGAGAGAAAGAGAGACAGATCACAAGAAGGGGAGAGGGCAGAAGGAGAAGTAGACTCCTTGCTGAGCAAGAATCGCAATCCAGGGCTCGATGCCAGGACCCTGAGATCATGACCTGAGCCAGAGGCAGTGGCTTCACTGACATTGCCATTCAAGTGCCCTCTTTTTAGATATCCTATTAATAAGTTCCGTAGAGATGTTAGAACTTCTCTTTAGACTGTGTGAGCTTTGAAATCCTTTATTTTCTATTGTGGAGGCTCAGCTGAGATTAAGACAAGAAATATAGTACATATATAACAAAATTCTGTGTCATGCATGGCAGAAAGTTCTTATAACAAATTTCTGATAGATAAAACGATAATCGTAATATAGTTGAAATTTGATAATGAAATTATTATAATTTATGGTACTAATATGAAGAATGCAATGGTACATCAATTAAATGTTAGCTATACTGTTTTTTCTCTCTCTTTTTTTAAAGTTTGAAGATCCTTTCTTTCTATTAATGTGACCAAACTTATCTGGATAGCTCATCATTTTCCTTTGTAATGGAATAAAAAATACTAAGACAAGGTTTCTTTATATACTATAGTTATCAATCAAAACACCCTTTCTTGAACAGTATAAAAATATCACTTCAAAAGTTATTTGTACTAACACTTAAAACAGATTTAATCATAAAATAGTAAAAGTTTATGTAGAAAATCGAAAAAATATTAGATTTATAATAAGAAGATTGAAACCAACAAGGATTCAGAAAACTAAGGAGACTTTCTTTTAAATGTTGATGTATATAGTCTTGTAGTTTCTACTTTCACAATGCATATTTTGTTTCTAATCATGAGATCACATTGTGCATATGCAGTTTATTCTACTTTTTAATACTGTACATTAGCATTAATGTTTATATACATTATATATACAGGAATATAGAATATAACATATATATTTTTTAAAGATTTTATTTATTTATGTGACAGAGAGAGAGAATGAGCAGGGACAGAGGCAGAGGGAGAAGCAGACTCCTCAATGAGCAGGAAGCCCAATGGGGGGCTCGATCCCAGGACCCTGAGATCATGACCTGAGCTGAAGACAGGAGCCTAACTGACTGAGCCACCCAGGCACCCCACAAATATATTTTAATGACTGAAGAAAAATCTCTTGTATAATTATAGTATCTGATCTTATCACATCTTTATTATTGAACATTTGTATATAGTTCTCAGGTTTTATTTTATAAAGCATACCAAGAAATTTCTTTATACACAAATCCATTTATATAGTTCTTATTATTACTTTAGGGTGCATGCCTACACTGCATGAATCAAAGACCAAAGGGTTTGAACATTCTGAGCTCCTGAAAAAACTATATAATTTCCTTTTAGATTCTAAATTGTTTTTTTAAGATTTTATTTATTTGTGAGAGACACACACAGAGAGAGAGGAGAGAGAGAGAGAGAGAGACAGGCAGAGGAAGAAGCAGGCTCCATGCAGGGAGTCCGATGTGGAACTGGATCCTGGGTCTCCAGGATCAGGCCCTGGGCTGAAGGCGGCACTAAATCACTGAGCCACCTGGGCTGCCCTCTTTTTAGACTCTACCAGCATACATGAATACTAGGATTACCTAACCCTCCTAGATTGAGTATCGCTTTTCAAATTTCAATAATTTCACACGTGAAGATGGTATTTTATTATCTGTATTTTTACTTCTCTAATAATCATGCCTTTTCAGTGGCTTCCATTTACAGTACATGAAAATCTGAGACACTGGGAATGTTAAATCTGAAGCTGCCTTGTTCAAAATGAAATATTTAATAAGAATCTTTTCTATTATTATTATTATTTTTCAAAGAACTGTATTGGCCCGGTGTAGGGTGGATCGGTAACTCCAGAAATCTGGGCCCAAACCATGTCACCTCTGGCTTATGTTCAAAACTATGTGGCCTTAACTTTTTATGTCCTTTGTGTGCAGGGGAGCATGAAATTACCTGCTTAATTTGGTTCTGGCCCCACTGTGAGCACAACCTGTATCAGTTCCTTGCAGGGTCAACCCTTCCTTTCCTGTGAGTGGCACCCTAGTGGCTCCCCTCACCCTGGTGGCACCTATGCTTCGTCCCTTCCTCCAGGCAGCAGCTGACTGTGATTTGCAGCTTCTCCAACACTTGCAGAAACAGCTCCATCACATTTTACCTCTAGAATTTCAGCCTGGGCCATTTAGAAGGCCCCTCTGGAGAAGGTGGGGAATCAGGCCCAAGGAAACTTTTTCCCAGCTCACGGCAACTGGCATCAGTTGAGCAGCAAGCTTCTCCTCCTCAGAAGTTTCATCTTTACAGGACTCCTCCTCCAGGTTTCTAAGTGTTAATCATTGCAACCTTTTTTCTTTTTTCTGCAGCTTAAGGATATTAGCTGTTTCCTGTGGTTGTACCCAGCCCCCCCCCCACCCCCCGCTGTGGTACCTTCCAATTCTCTTTTTCCCCTTTTGTTAACTGGTTAACAACTTTCTATCCAGTTAGCCATTCTGTGTGTTAAATAATTTTTCCTTTAAACAACAGGTGAAATTTCTTTCTTTGTCCTGGACTCTGACAACTTCAGGAAAAGACAGGAGCAGAAAATATGGACATATTCTCTTGGTTGAAAATAAAAAGCCAGATGTCTACTATGAAAAAGGACCAGATGGTTGACATTTTACTCATGGATGAGAACCTTTGAGTTAGATTTGGATTTCATAGTATGAGACATAGAATCACACCTTGTAAAGTTGAAAAGATGAAGATGGCATAAATAAAAATTATAGTTTTTCATAGGTGCTATGGACTGAATTGTCTCCTCCCCAAATTCATTTATTGAGGCCTACCCCTAGTATGATGGTATTTAGAGATGGGTACTTTGGGAGGTAGCTAGGTTTAGATGACCTCATGAGGGTGGGGTCCTCATGATGATTAGTGAGGTTTTGTTGTTTTTAAGTAGGCTTCATGACCAATGTGGGGCTTGAACTCATAACCTTAAGATTGAAAGTCACATGCCTTACCTCTGAGCCAGCCAGATGCCTGAGATTGGTGCCTTTTTAAGTAGAGATACCAGAGCATTTTCTCTCTTTCCCTGCCACATGAGGACACATCGAGAAGGCAGCTGTCTATAAACCAAGAAGAGAGTTCTCACCAGAAACCAACTATGCTGGTACTTTGATCTTGGACTTCTCAGCTTCTAGAACTCTGAGAGAATGAATTTCTATGATTTAAGCCACTTCGTCTGTGGTATTTTGTTAAGGCAGCCTAAACAGCCTATTTATAATATTTTGTTTATCCTCTGTAATAGTTTCTACTCCATTTGAAAGAAATTATTAAAATGTAACGGTTGGTAAATTAAGTAATGAATGAAAACATTTTTAGGGAGATATCTAAAGGAGAGGAAATGTTCACCATGCTCATTAGATCAGAGAGATTCTATGGTCTGGGATGCCAAAAACCTAAGTGACTTTTATGACTGACAGTCATTAATTTAAAACACCATGATATTTCATTCACTTATAAAACCATTGACCTTGTAATATAGTCTTTCAGGGTAGTGTGAAGCATATCCAGATCATCTTACTTTCTCATATGAACCACATCAGTGACCAAGATGGTATAAGAACTTATTGGAAGGTACATGGAAAAGAGTGATCTTGATCACAACCTGAATGAATGTGCAACTACAGCTTCTTTAGCATTGTATCCTACCTGGCCAAAGTATTTTAGTCTTAATTTATAGTATTTTGCTACCCAAATTTCTTGGGTCAGACATTTGCCATCCTGATAAGGAATTTCAAGGGACAGAGCATTGAGAGACCAGTCAAAATCACCTTTTATTCTGGAAGTTGGTGTAAGACACTATCCATTAAGGAAATATCAGGAAATAGAGCAAGAAAATAAAGTACTCCTAGATTTAGTATTACCAAGAAACTGTTTATTACCACTCTACAATATAGGAATGAGGCTTCAAAACCCATGCAAACCTGCTAAGAGGAGAATCATGACAGAACAAATCTTCATGTAAGAACTGGAAATAGTATAGAATAAAATATTTGATTAAAGAAAAGTGACATATAAATCAGAGATACACAATAAAAAGCGAGCAAACACATTAGCATTTAGAGCATTTAGATTTGTGGCACATAAAACTACTGAAAAAGAGCTGATTGATGTAGCATGGGGTCTCCTGAAAAGATTCTTTTGATTTTACTGTTGGTTTGGGGAGAGAGCAGAGCATAGAGACAGAATGTGAATTTGTAGTTGTGATTATTCATCTTGTATTTTAATTCTCATATTTAAATCCATATTAAGAGTAAAAATAAGATATAATCTGTAATACTATAATTTTTTTTCTCACATCTGAGCTAAATCAGGTATTTTCCTGCTTTTTTCATTTTTAAGAAGACTGCATCTAGAGCTATTACTTCACAAATACAGAGATGGAGAAATATAGAAGTAATATATTGCAGAAATAACAAAGCTATTTCTATAGTAACGCGACTGCTTCACAAGAGCTTAAAATTATTTTTGGAATATTTAAGACAATCTTTTTCTTATTAAATCTTTCTCAGTTCTCCCTAATCTATGATCTTGTTAGGTGGAACTTGACATACATGATACAAATATTTCTGTAGCAATTGTATAGCAGTTATTTGGCAGAATTATTAATAATTTTATTTTAAGTGACTAACAGATTCAAAAATATGTATATTACCTTTTCCTCAGTACCACACACAAAAATAAGGGGCCATATACTTCTTAAGATTTAGATTGTGCCTAGCATCTTCCATGAATGAATAATGTATCACTCTCCCAAAACCAGATTGAAGGAAGGAGTAAATCCTAGAGTCAAAAGAGAATGAGTGACTAAGAAGTATCTGAGCCTTCCTTCTACATTTGCATATCCCAGTTGCTAAACTGCCAATAATTCAGAAGAATTGGTTTCCAGATGGAAATTATCAAAAAACAACCCAGGTTTTAGAAATCCTCAGGATCACAGTAGCCTGAAGTAGGAGATCAGGATTACATAAATCACGGAAAGTGTAAATAAATACAAGAATATAAATGTCAGGCCTGACCACCAGTTGCTTTTCTGAAGCAAGAAGTAAAATGCAGTCTAGTTACTGAAAACTTTTGTGACTTATTATCTCTTGCATTAACTATTATTAACTATTATTTTATGTATATGTACATATAAAATGCATAGGGAGTTGTACTTCTATTTCTTTATTTGCTTATTTATAGGAAAATAACATAGAAGGATGCTTAAAATTGAGGGAAAAATCACCTGCAATCTCAGAAAGTAAGTAACATACTATTATTTTGTTTATTGTCTTCAGGTTTACTTTCATATATATATGTGATATATATGTTCGGTGACTGGAAGATTTTTTTTAATTATATATATCATATATATCACATAATTTTAATCTCAGTGAAATGCATTTTTTCATTTTATTTTTTTATTTTTTTTAAATTTTTTTCATTTTTTCATTTTAATATCTTAAAATTTATTGAATAAAAATCCTATGTAAATATATAGATATCTCATATCTATATATTTTATATTTAATATGTATTTTATAATAATTTTATAGTATAATTTAAATACCTTGTTAGTATTTAAGGTTTCTGATTATTTTTTTATTAAAAACAATAATCCTATGAATACCTTTATTCACACAATAAAGTTTACAGTTTTTTTTCTTTTTCTTTCTTTTTTTTTTTTTTAGATTTTATTTATTTATTCATGAGAGACACAGAGAGAGAGAAAGAGAGAGAGGCAGAGACATAGGCAGAGAGAGAAGCATACAGGGAACCCGATGTGGGACTGGATCCTGGGACTCCAAGATCACTCCCTAGGCCCAAGGGAGGGGCTCAGCTGCTGAGCCACCCAGGCATCCCAGGGTTTACAGTTTTTAAGTCTTATCAAACACCGCTATATGTTGGCAAATTGGACTCCAATAGAAAAAAAATAATAATAATTCTTTGCAAAACAAACAAACAAACAAACCACAAAACACAGCAAAGATAAAGGCCTATAATGAGAGTTAAGTCTGTAGTTTGGAACTCATTAATACAGTAAGGGTTAGCCAATGTAAATTAACCAGCTTTGCTAATGTATTCTTCATGAGCTAAGTTGGTGTTTTTTTTTGTTTGTTTGTTTTTTAATATGACCTTCAGAAAATTTTGAGAAAAGAGCAGGAGGCATTTCAGGGTGACTTTACTTCCTGACTTTAATTTCTAACTCTAGATAGTTTCTCCTTTGCCTGATTGAAGACCCCTGGGTAAATGTGGTGACTGACCACTGTGGAAAATGAAACCAGGGCAGTGGTAAGCTCTGAAATAAATGAATTTCTGAAGCAGGATATTAGTGGGCTCACTGGATGAGCTCAACGTGAGTGGGAAAAGAAAATATAAACAAAAATCAAGAAATTCCAGTGAAGATGGTGAGAGCCTGAGGTAAGAAAAACAAATTCTATGAGGTTTTTCTTCAGAGGCTCTTAGATTTCACAACCAAAATGGAAGTCAAAGGAAGAAAAGAAGACTTTGGTTACATTTTCACATCTCCAACTACCATTCAAGTATTTAAAGTAAGGAGAGGAAGTGTATTTTGTCTGAGTGTAAGAAAAATTAATTTTGATTCAGTAGAGACTATTTAAAACAGACATTTGGCTAGTTCATAGTGACCTGAGACTAACAAAATCTGTTTTTGCCAATTTATCACTAGCTCTATTTGAATCAAGGAGCCAAAATATCATTTTAATGGATTTTGTTGGTCAATTTGCCTCTAGGTTAAATATAGACATATATTTGACCTCAATTTGGTCTTATTTATGGTATACATATAGCCCACATAAATTCTTAAAAGATCCTCCAGTCACTGAACATATTTTTAAGATAGGTCGAACTTGCTAAATTTTTCCAAGAATGGTTTCCATGGATTTTTGAAAATAAACTTGAATATGCCCACAAAAATAGGACATTATTAAGATACTCTTCTGATCCTCTCTTGACTCTTTCCAAAACAAAAATTGAAACTTAGCTTGACCTCTTGTACCATGGTGTTCACCATGTATTCCAGAACTAAATTATATTATCACAAGTGAAACATTCAATAAAACAGCTGCCATGGAAAACTGATTTTGAATGGGGCATTCCAGAGTTTAGCTGTATCTTTAGCATCAGCATCAGACAAAGCTTAAGCTCTCACAGGGTATTTGGTACTCTGATGGACACTTTTCCTGTTCCTCCTCCTTTCCTTCCTCCTCCTTTATTCTGATTAACTTCCTATTATTTAATACCATACTAAGTAATATCATTTGTTACTTAAATGGAGCTTTGACTGGAATTGAAAAAAATCTAACAGGAATCTTTTTATTCAATTGATGATGTAGAAAGGGCATTTTAAGCTGACTCATTGGACTCCTACAAATGTTATTTGATTCATACAAGAAAGCCCCCTGATTGTTATATATTTTGAGTTGGTTTTAATGTTTTCCCCATCTTTCCTGAAACCGCAAGGAGCAGATTGCCATTATGCCACATGAAACCTCCTTGTCCAGGCTCTGGCACTTGGGGTTCTCTCAGGAGTGGACTGCTCAGGGACTTGGGCACCTATCCTCCAAGCTGTTTTACTGATGGCAAGTCAAAAGCCAGGATACAGTCATTCACTGAAGTAGGGTTACATCCTTTTGGTTTTCTTCCTTCAATGATGAGATAAAATTATGAGCCAGAGTGTGTTTTTTTAAGGGGACAGTGCAGAGGTAGGTAGTGGTGGGGGGCTGCTAAAAGGTAGGGGCTATCTTTTAAATTTCCTGTATCTTCCCAGATATAATCAGGTCACCATCTCAAACATTGGGTAATGTTACTATAGACACTCATTTAACCTCTGCCATCAGATTTAGATGGTAACAGTACCTATTGTAAGTAGTTAATACTTATGGCACAACATTTATTGTGTATCAAACAGTATAAACAAAGTCCATCATCTGAACTTAGGTGTGGTGCATTATTACCGCACTTTGTAGATGAGACATCTGAAGCTGAGCTTAAAGAAGTTTAAGTAGCTTGCTCAAGGTCACACAGAAGATAAGTATCAGGGTGGAGATCCAAACCCAAGTAGTTAGGCTCTAACCTAACATGTTATGATGATCTTTGGTAATTTGTCCCTCTGTCACAAACCGAAATTTTAAAATAAATGACTTTGATTTTTCTATTTGTCGTTTTCAAGAACTTAAAACTATAGACTTTATTTATAAGGACTGCTTCAATCCCTTAAGCAGAAAGCATGATATATCTGAGAATGTTGAAATTGGTACATTCCTCAAGAAATTACTGTACACGGGGTAACTTAAAAAGCTATAGTTAGGAAGAGCAAATGAAGAGACAAATGTGGTATCTGATCTATGACCCAGCCCTATAGTCCAAGGAACATCTTCCCTTGTTCTTTGTGGAATGGTAACTAATTATCAGTAATTGCTAAGTGCCATACATTGTGCTAAACACTTTGATTGTAAGGTATCACTTAATCAGTATCTTTTGTAATTTATAGATGACACAGCAGAGGTACAGGAGGTTATGCAATTTACCAACTCTCCCACAGATAACAGGGGGCAAAATATTGCCTACCTTTCAGTTATGTTACAAGGATTAAATACAATGTATGTGAAGTTCCTGAAACATAGTAGTCAAATAATAGTTTCCGTTATTAATGAAAATTCTAACATTTTACAAGTTCTAGTCTTCTTGCCAGAACAAAACAGATCCAAATCTATTGTGAAAATTAATAAAGGGAAACCTCACCAAAGTATAGGGGGGTAGCTAGAAAGGGAAGCCCTACCACCCAATATCAATTACAGGAAGAATTGTCAATTACAGACTCCAACAGAGATGTCAACTGCAGTCCCCAACAAAAGAATCCTAAGAGGAAATAATCATCAATTAAGTCTCCAAAGAAAAAGATGTACATTGCATCTCCTACATGAAATTAACTACCCTTTCAACTCAGCCACTAAGAAACCCTCATCACCCTGAACTGTTGTTTTTCTTCGATGGACTTTTCTTCAGAACAAACCCTGCCAGTTCCCACCCTCTTCTCCATAAAATAACAGTCCTTTTCTTTGTTGGATTTGAACTCCAGGCGGTTTGAATCTAGAGCTTGTGCTTTGGTATGAAGTAATGGTACCAAACTTTCCTACACTGTAGATTTGGCACAAGGAAGACTGAATGTAACGTAGTACACTTTGGCCCATGTGGATTCACTGCTTTATAAGCTCTGGAATGTCATTAACCCTGGAAGAATGATATTTATCACAAAGATGCTGGCAACATTGGCAAGCAAACCACCGTCCTTGTGTGGCTTTGCAGTAACAGACACAAATGTGTTAGAGGAAGGAGGGGAGCAAGTATGAAACTCTCCTGGAGACTCCCCATCAAATGTGGGAACACTTCAACTGAAATCTCATAGTAAATAGCAGCAAATACTTAGTCAAATCTCAGCATTAATGTTACTGTGCTCCATTTGCATCTACATGCTTGAGTAGTCTAAGGACATTTGAGTTCTCAGAGCTCTTTTTATAATTTAAATTACCAGAGATTTGTTAGGCTCAGATTAAATGAATATCTAAGCATAATAAGAACATCTAGAGTATATGAAACATGGATCATTAGAGAAAGAAATATTTTTTTATGTTTAGAAATAATCTCTGAAGTATAAGGTATAGACTATAGAATACCGAGTCCCTCCACCTCTTTTTTGGACCTGATATTTCTTTCTACATGAGAAAACTACAAACACTCCTTACTAATTGGGAAGCTGTTTCCACTTATTTTTGAGTGACTCCCTTTGCCCCGGCCCCTCCCCCAGATTTCCTAGCTAAGTGTACATGCCTGTCCCTTCTTTGTCTATCTTTATCATTTCCTGGGAATGGGATCTTCCCTTGATCTGGGACAACTTCTTAGCCTTCTCTTTCAAGACATGTCTATGATAATGCATTTAAAGCATTTAGTGCCATACCTCTGGCAAATTTCTAGACTTTCTACGTAACAGATGCTGAGGACAGTAATCTTTTTTTTTAAGGCAGGGACCAGGTGGTTTATTTTGGTACAATGTTTGCCTAGAAAGCACACTTGCTTTTACTTGCATGTGATATTTATCTGAAGTGGCTTTGGGAAGGCTGTCGGAGAGTGTTAAGGGACTTCGGGCTTCAACACTTCTTGTCTGAATTGGTGCAAGTAGCAAGTATTTAAAAGTTGGTGGAAATTTATCTGAGCCATTTATTGTGGTACAGGAGATTTAGATATAAATATTTGACAGGTAGCATCAAAGAAAATACATTAGTCAGCTTTCATTTAATAGAATTTGACTGAATCCTATTTTATTCGTTGCTAGAAGAGTAGAGCAAGGACATGAATGACATTATTACTTAATATCTTATCTGTTGATATCTGTGGAATTCCCTGTATACACAGCTGATCTTGTACTTAAGTATTCCTTTTATTTAGTTGACTTACATGAGCCAATGGCTATAACAGACTTATAGTGGAGATTTGTTTGCTGTCTCAATATACACCTTGTCCTTCCTTTGTTGTGTAGCTGCAGTGTGATTGGGTTGTGTCATCTTCTCTCCCACTCTAAGAGTGAGTCCAGGGTATTCTGAGGCAATCAGAACAGTCCCTTATCCCTTGGTCACAGAATGCTTTCTTGGATGGCTAAGGAATCCGGACAAAACAATCCACATGGATCCCAGGGATTGGATCAGAAGCAAACATGTCATGAAGAAGAAACCAGTTGGAACTGAACTCAGAAATTTCTTTTTGCTGCCTGTGAGAAGAGATCCCTTCTTTCTCCCTGCATGTGAATGAAGTAGAATATACCCAGGAGTGCTATAGTACTTCTTTTGGCAAGAGGTGTATGTGGAGGACAGAGCCTGGAAAACCAATCACAAAGAAGTAGGGTGTGAACCTTGACTAAATCGTGCCTAAAGTTTATCCTCCTGGGTCTTCGGTTACATGTATTAAATATAATACATGTATATCATATCATATCATATCACATCATAACTAGGGTTGACTAGACCTGTTTTTTTTTTATTACTTGCACCCCATAGCATCATAACTGTTATAAGAATATACAGCCAATGCCATTTTGGTGTGCTTTCATAACAATAATATGCTTTCTGACCTTGGGTGAAGAAATTTGAAATTTGTTTTCAAGGAGTTACATACATATATTTATTCACTCATATTTATAATGGTTGGTGCAGCAGGAGTACATGGTTTTATGATTATTTTGGCTTCAAAAGGAAATTGTGATACAGAGCAATTAAGCATTTTGTTGCAACCCACTCCCTAATTATGTAAAGTTAGAGAAGAGGGTGTGTAGGAAAATAGAGGGGGAAAAGTTAAATAACACAGTTATTTAAATGGGGAAAAAACATAAATGGGAAAACTAATTTTATTTCATTTCTCTTGTTACCAAATTAAAGAAAAAATATATGGGTTACGTCTCATAGTCAGAGAGAAAATATTTATGTCTTTAGTCTCTTTTCAATACTTCAAACTCCACAGTAATTAAACTCTTTTAAAGCTTAGTATATTGAAGTGGAAAAAGGAACATAGGCCTAGCTGAAAGCTGGATGCAAAAGACAATTACTAGTAAAATGATAAGATGATGACCTGATTAATATCTTCTTTATTATTCTCACTTTTGGGATTTGCCAGCTTCCCATATTATTAGGAATAAGATTTTTCTTTTTATGGCAATCTATTAACTAACTATAATCTAGTTAAAGGAATCCTGGCACACAGTAGCATTCCTCCCCAGTTTGGGAGACTAATCCAGGGGCATTCTTCATAATGAACAGGATAAGCCTGGATCAGGGGCTGTGGCTACCACTATGCCAGCTTCTAGTTTTTATTTTCAGCACTGACTGGAGCCTCAGAGCTATGCTATAAGCCTGGGTGAGTCATGGTTCATTCGTTGATAGTCATTTCGTTGCTGAAACTTTCCATCTTGCAAATGTCAGAATCAGAGTGCTCAGAGGTCCCAAGAGTTAAAGGAATGAGCTCCCAATTAAAGCTCAGCATTTATGTGGATTAACAAGAGAGAAAGTACTCTCCAGAGTACTAAAATGCTCTCATCTGATAAAGTAGGGGCAGTTTGAGACAAGCAGACATGTGGCATTCTCAATCTTCTTGGTTGCAAAAAGTTGAGCTCCATTTGTGGCCAATCTGGCTATCTAAGTTGGCCATGGTAAATTATTTTCTCATTTACATTAAGCAGTGTTATATTTTATGTAGGATTGTTCAGATTTTTTCATAAGAAAAATTGTATTACCTAAGACACTCTACATCACTCCCATGCCTCTAAAATGGAAGCACTATTTTTTAAAGACATTAAGACCTTTTATATTTGGCCATATGTAATACTGAATCATCATATTATTACCGATTAAGAATAGCTTCCAGATTGACTTAGTCTTCTATCATAGTCAATGACATTTACCCTCTGTGTACTTTAAGCTCCTGAGAGAGACTGGCATTTGTATATAAAAGCTTGTAATAAAATGCCTGTTTTTTTCTCCAGATAGTACAGACATTGCAATTCTTTTTTTTTTTTTAAGGATTTATTGATTTATTTGAGGGGTGGGAAGAGAGGAAGAGGAAGAGGGAGAGAGAAACCAAGCAGACTCCCCACTGAACATAGAGCCCAATGTGAGGTTCAATCTTATGACCCTGAGATCATGACTTGAGTGGAAACCAAGAGTCTAGTGACTGAGCCATCCAGGTGCCCTACAAACACTGTAATTCTTCTCTCTGACCTTGACCAAGAAGATTTCATTACTTTATAGCTCAAGATTGTGGGAATATTCTCATTACTGGCTTTCCTTAACACATCTTTTTTGAGTGCTTCATTTGGTAAGGAACCATACCCTCGACACTCTGAAAATACTTTTCCCAAGGTGCCATCACATTAAAAGCTAGCCATGTCCATATTGTCAAATCAGATGTCATAAAGTCACAAGTGTAAGATCCATATCTTATAGCGCTTTACTGAAACCATCAGGAGCAATATGGAAAGCTCACACTGTCTTCTAGGCTCTTATGATGACCACCATATTTTTCTAAGTTGACTTATTGTCAGTAAATCAGAGAAAAGGTGTACTCACTCTGTCCTATTGACAAAGTGGTTACTTATATCATTTTCATTTGGACAGATAAGAGGACCTTTTTTTCAGTGCATGTGTTGTGGCATAAAAAAGGGACAATAAGATAATCTAGTAAATACTCAGGCATGCTTGAGACTCATATTCGGCAGATAAAGAGAATATAGGTCTGTCTTCCTGTGTTTTTAGGCTTTACTCCATTTGTAGTATTGTAGTATCCTGATATATATATCAGGATACTACAATATATATATTGTATATATATATTGTATATATTGTATATATATACTACAATATATATATATATATATCACCAATTCCATGAGAGAAGGAGATTGAAATTTTTGAACGTAATGCATAAAAATTGAAATCAAAAGAATATCAATTCTCATTTATCTCTAAAACATAATGTAAAACAGATACAATTTCATTTAAAAAATAATTTTATCAATAAATCAAAGTATCTTAACTAAATTTTTATTTTCACCATTTGTTCATGAATACTCATAAATTTTTATGGATAAATATTACATAGAATGTAACCAAGTAATGCATGTTTCTTTATTCTATGAAGTTTATAATTATTTTTTCCATCTATGTAATATTTTACCTAATTGATGAGCCATAATTTATTTGAACACTCCTATGGAGTCAGATATGTAAATTTTTGGTAGGATTTTGCTCTATTGGGTGCCGTTAGGCTTAGCAACTTCATTCATAAAGCTTTTGCTTTTTCAAAAATAAATTTCTAGGGGAAAAGTTACTAGATCATAGTGAAGATAATTTTCATCTTTTCTAATACAATTGCTAAAAGAATTGCTTTAATTAATTAATTAACAGTGCTGGGGAGGGTAGAGGAAGAGGGAAAGAGAGAATCCTAAGCAGGCTCTATGCCAGACTCGACTTGGGACTCCATCTCACAACCCTGAAATCATCACCCTGAGATCATGACCAGAGCTGAAATCAAGACTTGGACTCTTAACCAACTGAGCCACCCAGGCACCCCTAAGAGAATTGCTTTAATTTCCTATGCTTCAGGCAGTGTGAATGAGTTCTGGTTTTACCACATGACGGTTAATAGTTGAGTATGGCCATTCATGCAATCCTTCACAGAATATTTATGCCAGGCAGTGTCTCAGGAGTTGGGATATATAAGTGAACAAAAGCAGGCAAAATCGTCTAGTCTACCCTTATGGAGAGAAAAAAGAAATCTATTTAATATGGTTAAAATAGGCTGTATGATTGGTTCTAATTTATATTATTTTAATTGCTAATGAGAATGGACATTTATCCATGTATTTATTTACATTTTCATTCCTTTGTGTGTAAATTTTCTGTTCTATTCTGGAGTCAGTCTTGAAAGCAGTGAGTCTATGGTCACAGGGCCTCACTGACCTAAATAAACTGCTCCACCATTTTAAGTAGGTCAGGACTATCATTTATCACCTCAGTTTCTTATGCTCTGATCCAGATTCATACTTCAGGTATCTGGTGGCAAAGATTTCTGGTAATGTCTCACAAGTAGTTATCACTTCCAGAAAAAAAAGATCCTAAGGCAGTGTAAAAGGGAATGTTTATAGCCATAGCTATCAATCACCCAGGAGAATCCAGAATACCATTCCCCATTCCATCAGCTTTTGGAACTCACCAAACATTTGGAGTGGATTAAATAAATGATGTAGACTTCAACAGCTCAAAAATATCCATTTCTGTCACATTTCCTGCTACCCTTTTACTTGTGTTGAGTTAGTGAGTTGTCATGTTAGATGAGTGTGAGCTATCCCTCCAATGAGTCACAGAACAGCTTGGGTGTGCCTTATAGAGGAAAGGGCAGTGCCTGAAAAGCTTGTAATCAGGAGCTGCATTGACAAAGTATGGCAACAGTTCCTTGTCAGATGCTTTGCCTCGGCTGATTTGACTAGGAGCACTCAAAGAATAGGGAACAAACTCCCAGGGCACAGAGTTTAAACATAGGAACATTTTGTACTATCATTTTGATAACAAAAATAAATGGAAATACCTCTAGGGACCAATATTCAAGTTAGGGTGGATGATTTGCCCAACATTTTTTTCAGACTTAAGCATCCCCAGGCTCACATGCATTTCATGGAATGGTAAGTCCATGAAAAATGCCCTGTGGTCTCTGTAATCCATTTCTTTCAGAAATACAGTGACCATACACATGGTGAATCTGCAGAGACAAAAATACCAATATATAGAGGTCTGAATCTACTTCCTTGGTAGATTTTGAGAGTTGTGTTCACACTGGATAGCTGAATATTGTTCATGTTTATTTTGTTTTTAATTGGCAAATGTGATCTTTTCAAAATAAAAATTTGGTAATGTCTCTGTCTAGCCCCAGAACTTAACATTTTCCACCTTGTACCATGTCCAGCTACTCATGATTCTGCATTGCCCCTTGTTTTCTGGGCCTTTGCCTCTTCTGCCTGTAAAGATGTTTTCTTCCTCTGGATAGTACCTGGATCATTCGCAAGCATGAATTCCCCTGGAAAGTCTTCTTTTTCTCCTTTTCCCCTTTCCCCCAGGTTTGGTGAAATATAATTGACATATAACATTGTGTAAGTTTAAGGCATGCAACGTGATCATTTGATGCAAGTATTTATTATAAAACAATTACCATAATCAGGTTCGTTATCACCTCCATCACCTCATGTGATTTTATTATGTGTGTGTGTGTGTGTGTGTGTGTGTTGAAAACTTTTAAGATTTACTCTCTTAGGGACTTTCAAGTATACAAGACAGTATTAGTAACTATAATCACCATCTTATACATTAGATCCCCGGAATGTATTTATCTTATAACTAGAAATTTCTATTTTGGGGGGCATCTGAGTGGTTAGTGTCTGCCCTTGGCTTGGGTCATGATCCTAGAGTCCTGGCTCCCTGCATCGAGCTCTCTGCTTACAGAGAGTCTGCTTCTACCTCTGCCTGTGCCTGAGAGCGCCTCTGACACTCTGCCTACTTGTGCTCTCTCTCTCTCTCTTTCTCTGTCAAATAAACAAATAAAAATCTTAATTTTTTTTTTCTATTTGTACCTCCATGCCCAGCCTCTGGTAACCACCAGTGTATTCTGTCTATGAGTTTGACTACTTTTTTAGATTCCCAATATAAGTGAGATTTTACAGTATTTGCCTATTTAGTTTATTTCACTCTATATAATGCCCCCATGGTTTATCCATGTAATCACAAAAAGCAGGAGTTCCTTTTCTCTTTTATTTTCATCTTCTTTTTATGGCTGAGCAATACTCCATAGTGTATGTGTGTTTGTGTGTGTGTGTGTGTGTCTATCATATTTTCTTTATCAATTCATCGATGGACACTTAAGTTGTTTCTATGTCTTGGTTATTGTTAAAAAATATTGCAGTGAATCTGGGGTATAAATATCTCTTTGACATAGTGATTTTATTTTTTTCAGATATGTTTATGAAGTGGAATTACTGGATTATGTGGTACTTCTTTTAATTTTTTGAGGAGACACCATACTGTTTTTCATGGTGGTTGCACCAATTTACATTTCTATATCTCTCCTTGCTCTGTCCCCCTAAGCTAACTACTCTTATAGTATTGTTTATAGGATTAATTATACCACACCATATTTTAATATTTAATTTCCTGTTTGTTTCCCTCATTAAACTGAGAAACTTTAAGAAAATATTTATTTTACTATGTTTCTGATAGTGGTTGGCATATACTAGGTTCTTAATAAAAATGAGCTGAAGGAATGAATGACAGAAACAAAAGAAGTAAGGATTTCCAGATAATAAAACCATTTTCACAATTGGAAGAGGAAGAGCATGTCAACAAAAAAAGAACAGGGCAAGATGACTGGTAGCTCCTGTCTGAATCTTCTCTCTTAAATTTCTTATGGACCTCTTTAACAAATCTTTTATCAACTAAGTGTATACTGTTATAATCATTCATTAGCTGCTTTATGAATCTCTACAATATAGTAGACCTGCTTAAAATGAGAAGGGATTTACATAATCAACTGTTTGATGTTTTAATAACAGAGAACAAAGGAAGGGTATTCATAGGAAATGACAAGTATACTCATTTTTTAGTAAATACATGAACCTGTTGTCATCTTAAATAAATTATGATTGAAATGTTGAACAATGACTGGAGTTATAATGCAGTGCTGATGGAACAATGGGATTGCTAAAGTGGAATCTTTCTGTCATTTCTTTTCTGTATTGCTAAGGTGGTATATGTGAGATGAAAAATGTTGGATCATTTTTGTTTGTTTGTTTTGTCTTAGCTGGTATGGCCAAAAAAAACCCCCAAAAAACAAATAAACAAAATATAAAACCCTTTATAGATATTGCCAAAAGTAAGAAGTGTAGTTATTTACAATCAGAGAAATTGATAATATCTGTTCGGGTCCTCTGCCCATTTTTATTTGCATTATTTGTGAGTTTTTTTTGATGGTGAGTTGTAAAAGTTCTTCAGATAGTTAAGATATTAACTCCTTATTGGATAAATCATTTGCAAATATCTTCTCCCATTCAGTAGGTTGCCTTTCAGTTTTGTTGATGGTTTCCTTTGCTCTGCAAAAGCTTTTTATTTTGATATACTCCCAACAGTTTAATTTTTATATTTGTTTCATGCCTGAGGAAATATATCTAGAAAAACATTTCTATGGCTGATGTTAGAGAAATTATGGCTTATGTTTTCATCTAGGAGGTTTATGGTTTCAGGTCTCACAGGTCTTTGAGTTTATTTTTGTGTGTGGTATAAGAAAGTGGTCCAGTTTCATACTTCTTTATGTTGCTGTTCAGTTTTCCCAACATCATTTACTGAAGAGACTGCCTTTCCCCCACTATACACTCTTGCTTCCTTTTTTGATATGGATTGCATTAAATCTGTAGATTTATCTGAATAGCATGAACATCTTAACAATATTGGTTCTTCCAATTCATGAGCATGGAATATCTTTCTATTTGTGTCATTCATCTTCAGTTACTTTTATCAATATTTTATAATTTCCAGAGTATAGGTCTTATAGCTCCTTGGTTAAATTTATTCCTAGGTATTTTATTCTTTTGGTGCAATTACAAATAGGATTGTTCACTTAATTTCTCTTTCTGCTACTTCATTATTGGTGAATAAAAATGCAACCGATTTCTATATATTAATTTTGTATCCTACAACTTTAATGAATTTATCAGTTCTAGTAGTTTTTTGTTGGGGTCTTTAGGGTTTTTTTTTATATATTATCATATCATATCATCTGCAAATAGTGAGTCTCACTTCTTCCTTATGGGACACATGAAAAGATGCCCAACATCATTAATTATCAGGTAAATGAAAATTAAGACCACAATGAAATACCACCTTACATCTGTCAGAATGGTTTGAATTAAAAAAAAAATACAAGGGATAACAAGTATTGGTGACAATGTAGGAAAAAAGGAACACTGTGCACTGTAGTAGGAATGCAAATTGGTACAGTCACTGTGGGAAACAGTATGGAAGTTTCTCAAAAAAATTAAAAATAGAAATATAAATAGCGAATGAACATACAGAAAAATGTTCACTCCATTAACAAATGTAAATTAAAACAATAATTTATCTCTGTAAAAATGTCAGCAAAAATTAAAAGATTGATTATCTATCTTATCGGTAATCTTGGTGAGGATGTTGGTCACTGGGTTTTCTCATACCATTGTTGCGAAGGTAGAGTGGTTGTGGTATTTCTGTTGGACATTTTGGCAATAGTTTCAAAAGTAAAAGTGTATGTTCCCTTTTATTCAGCAATCTCATTATTAGGTTTGTCTTTTTTTTTTTTTTTGCAATCCCTGGTTGCATCTTTATTTAGTTATTAATATTTAATAATAATTAATAATGGACATTTCTTTCTTTCATTGTTACAAACAATGTCAGGATGAACATTCTTATAAATACATCTTTGCATACTTAATGCTTATTTCCTTAGAAACAAATTACCCTAAGTGAAATTACTGAGTCTAATACTGATCAAAAAGCATATACATCTTAAAAGCTTTTGATGCACCCTAGAGCAAGAACATTTGTATTTAACAGTCTCCTATGTTTGTCAAAAAAAAAAAAAAAAAAAAGCCGGTAACCTGGCGACATAATCTATCTATAAAAATTCACATAAAGGACTGATTATATCTTGAAGGCTGGCTGTCTTCCTAACTATCTGCCAAAAACTCAATCAAAACTGAGATAGAGAGACTTGCTTCAGTTGGTCCAAATCAGACTTAGTGCTGTGTCTTTGGGCTTAGCTTTGCCTAGCACACTTTAGGTCTTTTTAAACACTATGAAATAAGAAGCAGCAAGAGATTAAAAGTTGAAAATTTAATTGAGAGACCCACTTGTCATTATTGCAGGATGATTGTGTTGATGAAATTGCCATCCAGAAAAGTTTTCAAACACACAAAGGCCTTTAATTTAATCTCTAGTGCTTAAGCTTTTAAGTTTACTATTAAGAATTTTTTTTGAGACAGAAAAAGGGCATCAGCAATTTGGTATGTCGGGGTTAGCATCACTGAAAAAAGTTGTGAATAGGCATTAAGCAATTTTTCCTGTGCTCATAAGTGGAGATGTCTTCCAGTGCACATGTAAACGATATTTGTTGAACAGAGTTTATTTAAAAATTAAAATGATAAGTAGAATTGTCCATCGGTGGTGAATGGGAAAATAAATTTAATCATTACATGTAGTAAGTAAAATGCTTTCCAGTCATTAAAAAGAAGGAAAAAAGTAGACCTAGATGTACTTATATATACACACATGTATGTAGATAAAATATATTCTCTTTCTGTATGGTGAGTGCTGGAACTATGCCTTAAGAATAAAAGATGTTGCAAATTGATGAGCATTGAACATCTCAGTCACCACTTTTCCAAGCCAATATTTGTAGGAAATAGCCTGGATGTTGTGAGCACCGCTGATATTCCACCCAGACTCCTTGGACATTCTTTCATATTTTCACTGAGGGGTGGCAGCGTGCCCTGAAATGTGCTGTTAGTGGCGGTGGCTCCTCTTCAGAGAACTGCCCTGGGACCATTGGGGCTGATGGGCCAGCAGATGCAGAGAGTGGAAGGGCCTGGAAGTTGACCACTCTGGTCCCTGATGCAGTCCGACAGTGACTGTGGGGTGAAAGAGTATGAATGCCCAGCTCCTCACCTCTTTCTTCCTTACCTTGGGGGTTGGAATATCTCTGAGGTGTAACTTACATCACAGTTTGTCAATGGGAGCAAGCTGAAGTTTATCCAGTTGTGGGACTCATGCCTGTGGTCACATCTTTGCTTGGTTTCCCCATTATGCTCTGACGCACCTCCTTCATTTCCTTACCCTCTCCCTTAGGAATCCTTCTTTACTAAATCATTCGCAAGTGAATCCTGATCTCAGCATCTACTTCTGGGGAAGCAGACTCTTATCCAACCACATGTTGTTACCGTACTTGTTGCTGTACTACCCTCCTTCAAATATGGCAGGGCCTTGGGCAATCTCAGATTTCTCAAATTATTTTATACGAGAAAACAGAAGTAGTTAATTCATTGGAGACAGAGCAATGTATTTAAAAAATACATGAACACTATTACCCTACTAAAACAAGTTACAACTTTAGACATGGGTTTTTTCATAAGGTAATGCCAAGTTCTCATGAAATGATGATATGATAGGGCTGTTCAAACCAGGATACTGGCTTCATTCCTTCCTTTCCAAACTGCTTAGGCAGTGTAGCGAAAACATAAATGCCTTAGGCTCTTTTTGTTTTTTTTTCTTTGGGGCTTTCTTGCCTTTCTCTGCCAATTACGGTTGGGTTTTGTACTACGCACCATTGTTCATCAGAAACAAGTTTAGGGCATTTAGTATCAAACAAGTGCCAACCAAACTGAAGTGGATAATGGAATTCTAGGCTCTGTCCCAGCTCCTCCCATTCTCTCCCCCTGCATGAGAGATGTGTAAGTAATAATCAATTTTGTAAGTAGCTCTTAAGCTCCGTCTGATAATTTTCGTAGTCACAACTTGAAATCATGAAATGAGACTGGATTTTAGGGAAATCACTTTTCGTTGCAGCAAGTTTGGTGGTCTCTGCTGACATTCCTTTAACTATTCCAACCAGGCTTATTGCAATCGTTTGATAGAATGCATGCTAGCACAAGAGCTTGCTGCATATAAAACACGCTTGAGACTAGGCCAAATATATAATTAAAGCATTTTTGGTGTTTTATGGTCAGTACACAAGCTGTAGTGTACACAAACTGTGCACTATAACACTTATTGCCAGTTCCCATCTATCCCTTCAGGAGAAGAAATTCCCAAAACATAAAAGCACACAATTTCATGAGTTTTGACAAATGTTTACACCCATGCAACCACCACCCCATCAAGCAATCCCAGCAACCTTATTGCTAGAAAATCCCCCCATACCTGTTCTCAGAGAGCTACCACCCTTCCTCACAAGCAGAGGCAACCACTGTTATGTTTTTGTTTCTGTTGTTGTTGTTAACCACAGATTAATTTTGCCTCTCCTGGAGCTACAAATGAATGGACTCATACACTGTGTACACTTTTTTTTTTTTTTTTTTTTTTTTTTTGCCTACCTTTCACTTAACATAATCGCTGGGAGAGTCTTCTATGCTAGTGACCATGCTAGTTCCTTTCTTTTTATTGTCGAAAAATTTTCCATTGAATGAACAGACCAAAATTTGTGCATTGTCTCATTGATGGGCATTGGGGTTGTTTACAGTTTTTGGCCATTATGACTAAAGCTGCTATGAACAGTCTTGTACCAGAGTTTGTGGTCATATGTTTTCATTTCTCTTGGGTAAACATGAGGGGGTGCAACAGCTCAATCATATCGTAAGTGTATATTTAATCATGTAAGAAACTGCCAAACCTTTTCCCAAGTTGATTGTACTGTTTTACATTCCTACCAGCAATGTATGTGTGCTCTGATTGCTCCTCAACATAGCATAAGGTAGTACCAATGTTTTATTTGAGCAATTCTTGTGTATATGTTACAGTATTTCACTGTGGTTTTAATTTGTAGTTCCCTGATAACTAATGATGTTGAATGCTTCTTAAAGTGCCTTTCAGACATTCATATATCCTTTCTGAAATATCTTTTGGCCTATTTTAAAAAACGGAACTGTCTTATTAATTATTGGGTTTTAAGATTTCTTTATATAGTCTGGATACAATTTTTTTTCCAGTTTGGGATGTTATGAACATGTTTACACATTCTGTGTCTTGCTTGATCATTTTTATCAACAGTCTTTTGTGAGAAGCTTTTCATTTTGATGAAGCCTTATTTTTTCTGTAATAATTGTTACTTTCTGTGTCATACTTAAACAATCTTTATCTACTTACAGATCAAGAAGATATTATCCTATGGTTTATTCCCAAATATTTATGGCTTTAGGCTTTATCTTAAGGTCTATGATCCACCCTGAATTAATATTTTGTGCATGGTATGAGGCAGGAGTTGAAGTTAATTCCTTTTCCTAGAGGATATCCTATTGTTTCAACACTGTTTGTTGATAAGAATTTCCTGGGATTTCAGGATAGCTGGAAATAACAGTAGCTGCTCTGGTTCCTGTCTCCCAATACTTCCTCCCTAATACTACAGAATAACAAGGAGGCTTAAAAAAAAAAAAAAAAAAACCTACCCCCAAATGATGGCCCCATGAAACTCAAAGACATAGAATGTTCAGATCTCAAAATAACTAGAAAATTTAAAAGCAAAGGCATAAAATGTTAGTGAACAATCCGTGACTCTCCTGTCTTGCTGTCAGGCTTTTGGGTGAGAAAAAGCAGGCTGAGAAATAATGTGAAGAGAGAAGAGAGAAAGTGGTGGCCCTAAAATTGATCCAAACTGCCACTGAAAGAAGTCTACCCTTCATCTAAAAACAGGAATAAAATCAACAACAATATAAAACAAAAAAAAAGTGCCCCAGTATACCAAAAAGAAGTGACATGTGGCAGTTCAGTGGTGGAAAAAAAAAAGAAAGGAAGAGATTTTAAAGAAATTCTGCAAGAAAAAAAAACTAACAAAATCAGTAAACAAATGATCCCTTTCTCCCTACCACCAGAAAAAATAACCCACTGAAGAATCTGGATTTTGCTATATTGAATGAAGTTCATGTCATTGAAGTGGGAATCTTTTAAAGCTCCCAATACCAAAAAACATGAGCAAAGAAAAAGAAATATATCCATACAGAGTTCTTCTAATTCCTATGAAAAATTAGAAAATGAATTTCAACATTCCTTAACCAGTGAAAAATCCTTCCCTCAGAAAGCGAAACCCAAAAAACATACCCATGAAGTAGACTCAGATGATGATCCCTAAAATACTTTATTGTATAATTTGCAGATTGAAAGGGTTTACTATTTAGTTCTGCTATGATCTGAATATTTGTCTCTTTCCCTCAAATTTATATGTTGAAATCCTAACTCCCAAAGGTAATGGTATTAGTAGATGAGGACTTTGGGGGGTGCCCTTCCCACTATGTGGGGGTACACACTGTCTGTGAACTGGCAGAGTGCCCTCATCCAGCCATGCTGATACTCTGGTCTTGGATTCCCATCTTCCAGAACTATGCAAAACAAATTTCTGTTGTTTATAAGCTGCCTGGTCTGTGGTATTTTGTTATAGCAATCTGGACAGACAAGAAAGGGTCTTCTTGGCTAGGACCAGCTCATAGTGATTCCAGAAGCCTCTGAGGGCCTACAGCCCACACAATGGCTAAAATATGGTATATTCTGGTAACTACTTACATTGGGTCAGGCTGGGCCACTAACCAAGACTGGTTATCCAAACTAATTGGAAGGTGGGAAATTGAGGCATGAGGCAGATACCTGGGTTTGGAGAGGAACAGATTTGACCCAGTCCCATATTAACCCTACCCCAAGTTGTGAAGCCTTCCTCTTGAAGGACTGAGGTGTGCAGTGGACAGAAGCCTAATGGCTTGGAGTGGGACATAGCTCATGCTCCTTTCAAGGTGTTTTTCCTCCCCCCATGTGTGAGGAGCCCCCTATGTTCTTTGGAGAACACTGTTCCAAGTAGTCAAGTCAATTGTTCCCATTCCACTGGCCTGGTTACATGGATTTTCATGGGGAAGGGGAGCCATACCCTACTCCTTTTTCATCTTTTTGAATTTGTAACTATTCTGTATTCTTAACAACTGCCAAGTTTGTCCATACTGGAAAGTTTTGGGGTTATTTTCTGAATTTTAATACTGCCCTTACTGTTTATTCTTTTAAGTACTTTTTACATACCTTATTTCTTAATTTTCCATTGGCTATTATGTCAAATTAATACAATATATGTTACATTATATATTCTGGGAAAGAATTATGTTTGACTATGTTGGTCTTTAGGGAAAGGTGAGAGGAACATGTCATTATCATTAGGCATTAAATGGTAAATATTTTAAAACAGTGATGTAATTTTAAGCCACTGGAAATCTGGTCCAAAGATTAGATTAAGGGTTGGAAAAGACGTTAATACTGGACCTGAAATCAAGGACTACAAGAGAAAATATGACACAAGTAAAGATAGGGTTTTACATAAAATAAACTGGGAAAATTTCTACCTCAGGGAATTTAGAGAATTGTGTAACTACTAGAATTTGAAAGATACTCATATTTCAAGAGGAAGATAAAAATTTAGGTTGAAAATAATAAGTAACTATGGATATAATATTGGAAATTTCAACATGGTATTTCCAAAGACAAAGAGTCATTTTCGTATGGTCTAGGAATACATAAATGTTTGCCAAGAATTTGTCAGTGTTACGTAATACTGACTCAACAACAGCCTTCTCCCTATATTTGGAGGACACAAATGCTCAAATCACTAAACAATGTACTCTTCAAGGAATAAGGACTATTTAATTCAGACTGTCATGTTGCCTAATTAATTATTACTCTTGCCTAAAAATTATACATTGTTTAAGACCACCCATCTTACTGTGCTGATTCAACATACACTTAACAACCAACACTGGGAACCTTCTAGAATGTAAGCACTTGGGGGTTGAATTTCTTTTATTTACCACTGTAACATCAGTGCCAAGACAATGTCTAGGAAACTAGGAGGCACTCAATAAAATTAGTTGAAGAAAACAAGGAAGACTTACATTTAAGTGCTATAGTTTACATCTTTCTAGCTCCATTACCTAGCACATACTAGGAAGTCAATGAAAGCTTATTGAATTAAGCTTCTGACCTACTTTCCTTGAAATGGTGAACCAGAAACTATAAAATTAAAATAGAAAGGTACCATCGAATGTCAGGGATTGCTGGACAAGGAAGTCATGTTTTTATGGGAGCCCTAGAATCTGACTTTATTTTGAATATTGCTCTAAAATCAACCTCCTGATTTTTAAAAATAATTATTGAATTTAATCTTTGTTTGTAAATGCATACTTAATCAGTATTCTGAAATTATTTTAGCAACATTTTCCCACCCTCACTTGTACACCTAGCAAAACTAATGTTTTTATACCTGATTTGCAAGATAATTTTAATAAGAAAAGAGATGTGGATTTTGAGAGATCCGTTCTACTCTCATGGCTTCACAGATTATCTACAAGCTAATTATTCTTCAATCTGTATCTTCAATTTCTTTTTTTTTTTGTATCTTCAATTTCCACATCTCTCAAGCTCCAGACTCATAAATAGACACATTCAGAAAAACACATGCAAAAAAAACACATTCAGAAAACACATTCAGACAGATGCAGAAAAAATAGACACATTCAGTTCCATCCTTGGGAAGACATAGCAGATGTGCCCCGTATGGAATTAGTGACCTTCCTGAACCTGCTCTCCAGGGTCTAGTGTCTCTATGCCAAGTCATGTTTCAAAAGTTTCCCCAAGTCAGCAATTTTCAGTGTCTTCTCAATGTTTCCCTCTGGATTCCCCTTCATTGGGCTTAGGGTAAAATATATTAACAAAGAATAATGTGGTATGAAGAAAGTAAAAAGACTCTTCCTGCTCCATCAATCACTATCTGCATAGCATAGCGCATATGCCCATCAGCTGCTCCTCAATTTATTTATCTGAAAATGTCAGGTGTTGGAATTAATGATTACGAGGACTCTTTCCAATTTAACATTGACTACTTCAATATCTCTCTGGGGAAGGATCAATATCTGACTTCCTGTAGCTGCCAAATGTAGTTGGTGGTGAAGACCCATGTTTAATAGTAAATTGTAAGATAGTTAACTTATTACCAAAGAGGACAATCTCTAAATTCTCTTCTGCTCTGTGGGTGTTGGATGATTTTTGCAGTTTCCTCTCATTTGAGTCCTCTCTTTTTGATGGCCACAACTTCTTTTCCCTAAGTATTGAAATCTGACCATTCCTGCAAGGCTTACTCAACCTCCATCACAAAGCCTTGCTTGATTATTCAAATCTTTCCCGGAACTTCTATGCCACAAGTCATCGCTATCATTTTAAAGGCACTGATCATATCCTGTTTTATATTAAAGTTATTTGTAAACATTCTTGGATGTTAGGCTTTTGAATACAAGGGTTATGAAGTATGTATCTGTGGATGTTCCACAGCAGCAGTAGAATAACTTACACAAAATGAGAATTTGTTCAATAAACAAATGACTGATTGCATAGTTTTTGTTTTTTGTTCTTTTCCAGGGATGGCTGGATGGTTTTGTTTTCTTGTGGTTATAACCATGTTTCCTAGGGGAAACATAAGGGGAATGGGACCCCTTATTCCTTTCTGCAAATCACAGCTTGGCTTGTTGGGGAACTTGCTGAGTGGTGTGTCACTTTGCTGCCGAATGGAGTGAAGCCTGCTGGTGAACATAGGATCTGAAACTGGACCTTAACCTAACTGATTTGTCCTCAAGCAGACGGAGCAATCATGTCATAGATAGAACTGTGACAAAGATTCTCTCCTTGACCAAACTCTAACATGGCTCCTAGAAGCCTAAGACTCTGTCCCTGTGATGGCCCAGCCCCCGTCGAGTTCCTGTCTGGAAAAGCTCAAAGCTGTCAAAAGAATTTACCATTTGTTCCAACTAACACCTGAAGATAGGGCCCCCGACCTCCCTGTCTTAGGGCACTTATGAACAAAAACAAACAAGCTTACTATTGTAAATTCTTCCTCTGTCCCTTTGAGATGTGTGTGTATCTTCCACAACGAAGTGGTCTCTTTTTCAAGAACTTGAAAGCCATTCTTTTGAAATGTAATCATCCGGAAGGATGGGGCCCCTGTCTTCAAGTCTACGTGGGAGAGTACAACCTAAGTTCAGTAAATGCTAGTTAGCAGGCACAGATGGCCTGAAGGCATTGACATTGACCTTTTCTCCCACTATTTATAATTTTTCACTTTCCTGACTCTGCAGGGGCCTCTGCTTACTGCCCCTCCCTACTCTCTCATTCTCCCTTTAAAACCAGTCATCTCTTTACATCTCCAGTCATCTCTTTACAAGTCTGAGAGCTCAGTTTACACTGAACTCTTCCCTACTGCAATAGGTATCACTAAAGAAAACGGGTCTTTGCAGCCTTTAGCTAGTACCCAGCTTTATCTTTGACAATAGTTATGTACCTCGTGGAAAACAACTTACTCTATTGCTCTTTAGGGTAAACTTTAAGATTTATTGAGAGATTATTTCATTTTTGCCCTCTTTTTCATTGTCCTTTGCACCTGCTAAGTGTCCATGATTATTATAGTTTTAGATCTGTCCTGTGGTCTAGACATTATTAGCTAGTTAACTGCCAGGTATGGATTTGCAGAACTTTGAAATATTGGATGTAAAAAATATTTTATCTCTCAATTAGAGATAATCAGGACCACCATCTGACATTAATTAACAAGTTGTTCTGTACCTGGTTTTAAGATCTGTAAATATTTCCTACCTTTGAAGTCAATTGCTTCCACGTTCATAAATGCAGGTCATTTGTTACAGTTATATGGTATTTAGGATTACTCATATCTATAATAGTAATATAGATAAAATATTAAAAATATTTCTACATCTAATAAACCTAGATTTGTTTTGTCAACATAAATATATGCATTTTTTCAATTTTTAATAGTATGGTCCAAGCAGAAAAGATATGTACATACTATATATTATACATATATACATATACATATATATGTATATATACATAGGTATATACTATTCATCTTAAAAATAAAACTACCAGTTACTTTTTACCACCAAAAATTATTTTATTCAGGAATAGCAAAGAATTGCAGTTCAGATCAAGCAAGCTTCAGCAAAACCATAAGCAAGTCCAACAAAAGAGAGGAATGTTATTTTGTGGAGAAGAAGGAGGACGTTAGGAGGGTTTGTTTTGAACAAAAGTCCATTAGAGAAAAACAAGAGTTCAGGGTGATACTACTCATTGACTGAGTTGCATGGGTGGTTGATTTCTCATAGGAGATGCAATATACATCTTTTCCTGTTGGGCCTTGCGGTTGATGATTCCTTCTTATTGAAGATGCTTCTGCTGGGGTGGGTGGTGGACACTTGTTGGGATCTGTAATTGACAATTTCCCCTATAATTGACATTGAGTGGTAGCCCTTTCTAACCTATCCACATTATTGACTATACCTCAGTGTGATTTCTCTTTATTCATTTTCACAATATATTTTGTTAATCATTTTTGTTTTGGCAAAGAAGTAAGCAGAATAGACTGTGTTGGAATTTACAATAATAACAGATACTATTTATTATTTACCAACTATGTGTCAAGGAGCTTTATGTACATTACATTTAAACCTTACAACAAAACTACAAGGTAGGCAATTACTTTCCCAATTGCGGAAAGAAGGAAATGAGACTCAGAAAGGCTTTGTAATATGGAGTTTCAACCTAAGTGTGTCATTCCTAAATCTGTACTCTTTTTACCATACCATGCATCATTTGGAAAGAAAAAATATTTTGCTGACCTATTCTCACAAATTTGCGAATAGAATCAGCAACAAATATAAAGGAAAACAAATGTAAAGGAAAATCTCCAACTCAAACTTAGAGACAAAATTTAAGTGCTTTCCTTAACAAACATAGCCAAAATAATTTCAAAAAAAACTTAACTAAATACTATGATGAATTTGTTTATTCCAAATTGAATTCCTTGGGACTATGGAGAAAGATGAAAACTTAGCTGTTTTGCACATAGAATGAATATATTGTATACTAGTTATTAAGGTTGCAAAGAGCTGCCCTAGGAGGTACATTAACATGACATAAACAAAGGAAAAGACAGCAGTACAAAAGGAAATTGGCAAGAAAACATAAAAAAAACAAAAATACCTTCCATAAAAGGAAGTTAACTATTCAATCTGTTAACTTATACCTTTTTTTATGGTTTGTAATTTGTTTTTATTTATCTTCTTGTCAGATTTACTGCTGAGGTAGAAATAACTGCCCTCTTTTTTCCCATCAGTGTGTTATTACTTATTTTGGTTTCTGCTACGTCTTCCAACTATTTGTAGTTAAACTGTACTAATCTATTGGAAATCACGAATATCCCACACTTAGTGAAACTATTTTGCCTATTTGGTAAAGTAATTTATCCCCATCCAAAGAACTTCTAGTCTTACAAATTAATGAAGTGTTGTATCAGGGTTTACTGTGTGGTCTATAAGGGTAACTGTGGCATAAGCATTTTTTCAAATCACAAACAGAATTTCATATTTTTGAGGGCTTCGGAAGAGCTTAATCTTGTAGATCAGATTACATTCAGAATCCATAGCTCTTTTCAACTTGGGAATTAAACATAATTCTGTGCAATTATGAAACCTTTCATTTTGCTTTTGTAGGGGAGGGAAAAAATTTTTTCCACTACACATTTTAGGATCATTGGCTGGGGTCCTATAAATCAGACTGGCAAAAGACAGATTACCAAGAGAAAAACAAACATTTTTATTAACATGTGCACCACACATGTACACATGGGAACACTCAGTGATGAGTAACCAGAAGGGTGGTGAGAACTTAGGTTTATCTACCATTTTTGGCTAAACAAAGGGAAAGGAGTTTGAGGGTTCTGAGTAGGGGACACAAGTTATGGGAAGGTGATTAGGAAAATTGTGGTAAAGAAGGGTAATTAAGTAATGTTTGTTATGTAGATTTATTTAAGTCAGTGCCTACTTCATAGGGCCTCAACCTGGAAAGAGTGTGGACTCTTGACCAAAAGGCAACTCTGAGGTTTCTATCTGGCCCCTGTGGTTTTGAAAGGGGTTTAGGGTAGTTAATCTGCAAAGGAAGTGCAGTGGCCTGCAACATTTCTTGATCACCTGCAGACTCCCCATGCCAGCTACAGACACTATCCCAGTGTGAGGAAGTCCTGCAAGGGAGTAAGGTTCTTGTTTCATAAAGTGTGTGAGTACTCCGTTCTTTCTGCAAAGGAAGGCCAGGTCTACAAATGCACAAAGAGAGGTCAGTAAAATCATTTGTGTGATCTAAAAAAGAAAAAAAACAATTTACTAAAAAAAAAATTTTCAGCCAATCGAAAGCTAAGGCAACTTCAAACTTGTTGGCTTCTGTGGCCTGGGAAAGTTCTGGTCCTTCACTCCTCAAGGCCCGTGGTCTGCAACCCTCAAAGAAAGTAAATTGGTTCTGTTACAGATCTAGGGAGTTAGGTCAACAAGTAAGGAATGTGTTAACCAGAAGTAAGTTAACCCTTAAGAGAAGCTGGAGTACTGTTACAGGAAGAGCCCTCTACCTGGTACTGGAGCAGAAGACATCTTTACAAATAGACATTCCCTTTATAAATAGAAGTTTCTTTTACTGAAGGAGAACTTGTGCCTTGTTTTTAGAGCTTGTCTCAGGTTTATTGGTCTTACTGACTTTTAGCTCAAAATAATCTGTATACTGAAGAGGCATATTTTGAGTTAGCATATCCTGGTAAATTTCAGTGTCTATTCTTTATGCTAATTTTTTAAAATCTATGATTTGTTTTTCAGCATTTGGTCCACAAAATGGTTTTAGTATCCCCAACTATGTAAGAATAAATCCCTAAATAGTTAAATTATTATTTTTTCCTTTGGACATAACAGAGTTTTATACTTTCAGAAACAAACAAAAAAAATTGTTAGGGAATAATCTTTTAAGATAATTCAGAAAATCAATTGTTGTATTGTCTTTCTGTGTATGGGGCCTAATGATGAGCCTTTTAGTACCTGTCAATGCTTCTTATTATAGTACTCATGGGGCTTTATTGTAGCTCAGATTTGGAATGTAGCTTTGATTTCAGACAAAAATACAACTGCATTTTTCCTTGTTATTTAAATATAATTTTAAAATTTTGTTGTTAATGACCTTCTGCTTAGTTTCAGAGATCTTCTTCTAAAGCTTTTTAATGTTTTTTATGCTTTTAATTTTAAAAATTTTAACATTTTGTATTTATAATTGAAGCATAGTTGACATATAATATTTGTTTCAGGTATACAGAATAATGATTTGACAATTATATATATTCTACAATGCTCACCATGGTAAGTGTAGTTACCATCTGTCACCATACAAAGTTATTACAATATTATTGACTAAATTCCTTATGCTGTATTTTCATCCCCATGATTTATTGATTTTATAACTGGAAGTTTGTGTATACTAATTCCCTTCACCTATTTTATCCATCCCCCATTCTCTTTCCTCACCTCTCCCTACCAGTCTCTGTATTAATGAGTCTGTTTTTCTGTTCATTTGTTTGTTTTTTAGATTCCACATACCTGACTTATGTTACTTAATATAATACCATCCAGGTCCAACCATGTAGTTGTGAATGGCAAGATTTTATACTTTTTTTTATAGCTAACATACCATGTGTGTATATATACAAACATGTATCTTCTTCATTCATCTATCAATAGACACTTAGGTTGCTTCCATATCTTGGCTGTTGTAAATAATGCTGCAATAAACATCGGGGTGCATATGTCTTTTTGAATCAGTGTTTTTATATTCCAGCAATGGAATTACTGGATTATATGGTATTTTTATTCTTAATTTTTAGAGGAACCTCCATACCATTTTCCACAAAGGCTGCACCAATTTGCATTCCCACCAACAGCACCTGAAGATCTCTTTTCTTCACATCTTCACCAACACTTGTTTTTTCTTTTCTTTTCTTTTTGATACTAGTCATTCTGATTGAAATGAGATGATATCTCATTGAGCTTCTGTTTGCATTTTCCTGATTAGTGATATTGAACATCTTTTCATGTGTGTTTTGGCCATCTGTGTATCTTCTTTGGAAAAATGTCTATACAGGTTCTCTGCCTGTTTTTAACATGTTAACAGATAATATGTTGTGTATGTGTTTGGTTGTTGTTGTTGTTTTGGTATTGAGTTGTATGAGTTCTTTATATATTTTGGATATTAACCCCTTATCAGATGTGTCATTTGCAAATATATTCTCCCATTTTTATTGTGCCGATGGTTTCCTTTGCTGTACGAAAGCTTTTTAGTTTGATATACTGCCAATTGTTTATTTTTGCTTTTTTTTCCTTTGCTGGTGGGACAGGTCTAGAAAACTATTACTAAAGCCAAAGTCTGAGAAATTACTACCATGCTTTCTGTTAGAAGTTTTATGATTTCAAGTGTTCTATTTGGGTCTTTAATCCATTTTGATTTGGTGCAAGAAAGTAGTCCAGTTTCATTCTTTTGCATGTAGCTGTCCAGTTTTCCCAACACCATTTATTAAAAAAAAAAATCTCTTTTCCTCGTTGTATATCCCGGCTTTCTTTGTTGTAGGTTAATAGTTCATATAAACATGAATTTATTTCTGGGGTCTCTATTCTGTTCCATTGATCTGTCTCTCTCTCTCTCTCTCTTTTAGCCAATATCATATGGCCAAAAATATTGTTTTGAATACTAAAGTTTTTAGTGTAGTTTGAAATCTGGGATTGTGACACCTTCAGTTATGTTCTATCCCAATATTCCTTTTGTTTTACAGGGTCTTTTGTTGTTCCATACGAATTTTACAATCATTTGTTCTAATATCGTGAAAAATACTATTGGTGTTTGGATAGGGATTGCATTAAATCTGTCAATTGCTTTGGATAGTATGAACATTTTAATGATATTAATTCTTTCAATCCACATGCATTGAATATCTCTCCATTTATTTGTTTTGTCTTTGATTTCTTTCATCAGTGTCTTATAGTTTTCATCATATAAGCCTTTCACATCCTTGGTTATATTTATTCTTAAATATTTTGTTCTTTTGATGTAATTGTAAATGGGTTTTCTCAATTTCTCTATCTTCTATTTCACAGAAACACAACAGAACTTTGTATATTAGTTTTGTATTCTGTAACTTTACTGAATTTATTAGTTCTAAATGTTTTTATGCTTTTTCTTTTCTTTTTTTATTCATGTCTAAAGTGAAATAAACCGTTCAAAATCTTTGGGATGCAGCAAAAGCAGTCCTAAGGGGGAAATACATCGCAATACAAGCATCCATTCAAAAACTGGAAAGAACTCAAATACAAAAGCTAACCTTACACATAAAGGAGCTAGAGAAAAAACAGCAAATAGATCCTACACCCAGGAGAAGAAAAGAGTTAATAAAGATTTGAGCAGAACTCAACGAAATCGAGACCAGAAGAACTGTGGAACAGATCAACAGAACCAGGAGTTGGTTCTTTGAAAGAATTAATAAGATAGATAAACCATTAGCCAGCCTTATTAAAAAGAAGAGAGAGAAGACTCAATAAAATCATGAATCAGAAAGGAGAGATCACTACCAACACCAAGGAAATACAAACGATTTTAAAAACGTATTATGAACAGCTATACGCCAATAAATTAAGCAATCTAGAAGAAATGGACGCATTCCTAGAAAGCCACAAACTACCAAAACTGGAACAGGAAGAAATAGAAAACCTTAACAGGCCAATAACCAGGGAGGAAATTGAAGCAGTCATCAAAAACCTCCCAAGACACAAGAGTCCAGGGCCAGATGGCTTCCCAGGGGAATTCTATCAAACGTTTAAAGAAGAAGTCATACCTATTCTACTAAAGCTGTTTGGAAAGATAGAAAGAGATGGAGTACTTCCAAATTCGTTCTATGAGGCCAGCATCACCTTAATTCCAAAACCAGACAAAGACCCCACCAAAAAGTAGAATTACAGACCAATATCCCTGATGAACATGGATGCAAAAATTCTCAACAAGATACTGGCCAATAGGAGTCAACAATACATTAAGAAAATTATTCACCATGACCAAGTAGGATTTATCCCTGGGACACAAGGCTGGTTCAACACCCGTAAAACAATCAATTTGATTCATCATATCAGCAAGAGAAAAACCAAGAACCATATGATCCTCTCATTAGATGCAGAGAAAGCATTTGACAAAATACAGCATCCATTCCTGATCAAAACTCTTCAGAGTGTAGGGATAGAGGGAACATTCCTCGACATCTTAAAAGCCATCTATGAAAAGCCCACAGCAAATATCATTCTCAATGGGGAAGCACTGGGAGCCTTTCCCCTAAGATCAGGAACAAGACAGGGATGTCCACTCTCACCACTGCTATTCAACATAGTACTGGAAGTCCTAGCCTCAGCAATCAGACAACAAAAAGACATTAAAGGCATTCAAATTGGCAAAGAAGAAGTCAAACTCTCCCTCTTCGCCGATGACATGATACTCTACATAGAAAACCCAAAAGTCTCCACCCCAAGATTGCTAGAACTCATACAGCAATTCGGTAGCGTGGCAGGATACAAAATCAATGCCCAGAAATCAGTGGCATTTCTATACACTAACAATGAGACTGAAGAAAGAGAAATTAAGGAGTCAATCCCATTTACAATTGCACCCAAAAGCATAAGATACCTAGGAATAAACCTAACCAAAGATGTAAAGGATCTATACCCTCAAAACTATAGAACACTTCTGAAAGAAATTGAGGAAAACACAAAGAGATGGAAAAATATTCCATGCTCATGGATTGGCAGAATTAATATTGTGAAAATGTCAATGTTACCCAGGGTAATACACACGTTTAATGCAATCCCTATCAAAATACCATGGGGAGGAGGGCGGGGGGTGGGAGTGAAAGGGTGACGGGCACTGGGGGTTATTCTGTATGTTAGTAAATTGAACACCAATAAAAAATAAATAAAAAAAAAAGAAAAAAAATACCATGGACTTTCTTCAGAGAGTTAGAACAAATTATTTTAAGATTTGTGTGGAATCAGAAAAGACCCCAAATAGCCAGGGGAATTGTAAAAAAGAAAACCAGAGCTGGGGACATCACAATGCCAGATTTCAGGTTGTACTACAAAGCTGTGGTCATCAAGACAGTGTGGTACTGGCACAAAAACAGACACATAGATCAATGGAACAGAATAGAGAATCCAGAAGTGGACCCTGAACTTTATGGGCAACTAATATTCGATAAAGGAGGAAAGACTATCCATTGGAAGAAAGACAGTCTCTTCAATAAATGGTGCTGGGAAAATTGGACATCCAGATGCAGAAGAATGAAACTAGACCACTCTCTTTCACCATACACAAAGATAAACTCAAAATGGATGAAAGATCTAAATGTGAGACAAGATTCCATCGCAATCCTAGAGGAGAACACAGGCAACACCCTTTTTGAACTCAGCCACAGTAACTTCTTGCAAGATACATCCACGAAGGCAAAAGAAACAAAAGCAAAAATGAACTATTGGGACTTCATCAAGATAAGAAGCTTTTGCACAGCAAAGGATACAGTCAACAAAACTAAAAGACAAACTACAGAATGGGAGAAGATATTTGCAAATGACGTATCAGATAAAGGGCTAGTTTCCAAGATCTATAAAGAACTTATTAAACTCAACACCAAAGAAACAAACAATCCAATCATGAAATGGGCAAAAGACATGAAGAGAAATCTCACAGAGGAAGACATAGACATGGCCAACACGCACATGAGAAAATGCTCTGCATCACTTGCCATCAGGGAAATACAAATCAAAACCACAATGAGATACCACCTCACACCAGTGAGAATGGGGAAAATCAACAAGGCAGGAAACAACAAATGTTGGAGAGGATGCGGAGAAAAGGGAACCCTCTTACACTGTTGGTGGGAATGTGAAGTGGTGCAGCCACTCTGGAAAACTGTGTGGAGGTTCCTCAGAGTTAAAAATAGACCTGCCCTATGACCCAGCAATTGCACTGTTGGGGATTTACCCCAAAGATACAGATGCAATGAAACGCCGGGACACCTGCACCCTGATGTTTATAGCAGCAATGGCCACGATAGCCAAACTCGGAAGGAGCCTTGGTGTCCATCGAAAGATGAGTGGATAAAGAAGATGTGTTTTATGTATACAATGGAATATTACTCAGCTATTAGAAACGACAAATACCCACCATTTGCTTCAACGTGGATGGAACTGGAGGGTATTATGCTGAGTGAAGTAAGTCAGTCGGAGAAGGACAAACATTATATGTTCTCATTCATTTGGGGAATATAAATAATAGTGAAAGGGAATATAAGGGAAGGGAGAAGAAATGTGTGGGAAATATCAGAAAGGGAGACAGAACGTAAAGACTGCTAACTCTGGGAAACGAACTAGGGGTGGTGGAAGGGGAGGGGGGGGTGGGAGAGAATGGGTGACGGGCACTGGGGGTTATTCTGTATGTTGGTAAATTGAACACCAATAAAAAATAAATAAAAATAAAAAATAAAAAAATAAATAAAATGAAATAAAATAGTTAATGCTTGAAAACTGAAAAGTTTAAATAATTTTTATTGCCAAGAAAATTGGTTTTCTTAGTCTTGTTTCTGCCTTCACTCTTTCTGTGTTTTCCTCTCTCTCCATCCTTCTTTTCATCCTCTTGTCCTCTTTCTTTCCATCCTTGATTCATTGTTTTCCACACCTTTTAAAATATATTTCAAATACATTAAATATTAGCAATTTTGGGCTTCTGATGCCTCCTAAAGGATCTAGTTTCATCCTGAAGACTTCTCCCTTTTCTTCTATTTCTTATCGTTCTGTTATTAAGCACACATTATAACTAAAAGAAATAAGAATTGGAATAGGAAAACAACAGAAATTGGCTCTTAGATACTTTGATATATATAAAAAGCTTAACTGATTAATGCTAATATGATTAGAAATTAGCTTGGCCCCCTAATTTGATATAAATATTCTCATTTATCTCTGCCTTGAAAAAATGTTCTCTTCTGACCTTTACCATATTCTACTTTTCTTGCTCTATAATGTTGAATATAAACATATTTAAATAATACAACCAGGTGTTATTGAAATCCAGATTATGAAACAATTATTTTAATGACCTTCCTCACTAGTGTGGTTTTTCAAACATGAAAACAAGTCCTGGTCCAAATGCCCACGTTTGACAGAATGAAGGCAGCAGATACCCAGGATTCTGGGGATACACAGAGGGAAAATGTTGTCAATCTGAAGAATCACCTTTCTTCTTTCTTTCTTCTTTCTTTTTCTTTCTTTCTTTCTTTCTTTCTTTCTTTCTTTCTTTCTTTCTTTCTTCTTTCTTTTTCTTTTTTTCTTCCTTTCTTCCTTTCTTCCTTCCTTTCTTCTTTTTCTTTTTTAGTTTCCATAGGAATATCTAATTAATTTCTACTCTATCCATTTCAGTTTGTGATGTCTTACACCTAATAGAACAGCAAAAAAAAAAAAAAGAATTAGACGTGAGGGAGACAGAAAGGAGAGTATTGATAAGAGTGATAAGGGGGTCAATTGAGTATTGAGAGGAGGATGTTGTGTGGAATTCAATAGTTTGAATGCTGTTTATCTAAATTCTATCGCTTACTTATTTCTTCTTTCTCAGACTTTGAGGAATGATGTTAATTTGTTTCCACTATGTTATATAAGGCTTCTTCAGGTACATATTTTATTTCTTATTTTCCCATTACTTGGTTTATTATTTCATTCAATGGGCCTTATTTGAATTTATAAGTTTACATATTTCATATAAGTATAGTTTTATAATCCACAAGGGAATAAATTAAATCAAATCAAGTTACTGTGCAGGAAGCAAATTCTTAGACACCTAACTGGGGCCTTTATGGACCTTCAAAATCTATTCAACACCAACCTGATCATCTTTTTGCCAAGTTACTTACGGAGAAACTTACTCTCTTTTTAAGGAGACGGATACAAATATAAGCAGAACATAGAGATTAATTTAACTCTGACGATAAAAAAGAAGTGATATATGAATTGGGCCTTAAAGGATGTCTAACATTTCAATAAATCTTGTTACCACATCAGATTCTTTTTTGTCATCATTAGAGCTACTAGCATACTAACTTAGGTACAACAGCTGTTCATACTTGTTGTGAGTTTGCCTGTGCTGTACTACTTTGTATTTAATCTTCCCTACATTTTATTATTTCAATATTACTTGAGAATCTACTCAGTTCAGGCACTAGAAATAAAACTAGGTAGAGAGAATATTTTTCCCCCATGAAATTTATGCTATTATAGAATAAGATTTCATTTTGCAACAACTTACTCCTACCACTAATGTAGTCACTTTGTACTATATACAAAAAAGAAAGAAAGAAGAAAATAAAGAAAGAAAGAAAGAAAGAAAGAAAGAAAAAGAAGAAAGAAAGAAAGAAGAAAGAAAGAAAGAAAGAGAAAGAAAGAAAGAAAGAAAGAAAGAAAGAAAGAAAGAAAGAAAGAAAGAAAGAAAGAAAAAAAGAAAAGAAATTCTGGAATGCATGCTATGAAATTCCAATAAACTTGAACCTTAACTGAGGTTTTTATATGAAGGACAATATAAGAGAGTTCGATTGTATTATTATTATTTTTAAAAATGTATTTCCTGCCTTCATTACGTAGATTTCAGATCTTTTAGGCTACTATACAAGTATTCAGTGATACTGCTTTTGCAATCTCATAGACATGGAATTCTTACGGCTTTTATTAACCAAGCCTTAAAATGATATAAACAAGAGTATTTGCCAGCTCTAATTCTGCGTTAAGTTCTCCTTATTCTAGATGCTACTTTAACATATATATGTTGCTTTTAAAGCATGTTTATATGAATTTATGCATATACATATATTATATTGCATCTTTATTATTTGCTATTTTATCTTTAAATTATAAGCTTCTTGAGAACAAGGATTCTGTTATAAAAAATTGAGTTTTCTGAATAATATCACATTTGAAGTGGATTGTTGCTTTCTCTAGTAGTTGATAAGGAAAGATAACAGAAAACTTATTTTGTCTTATTTTAGAATCTATATTTAGCTCTGTAGATTGGAGTAAGGAACATGAAGATGAGTATGAATGTTTATTCTAAAATATATATTTCTTGTCGTTCATTTGGATTCTAAAGTCTTAAGGTTACAAATCTCATTTATTGTATTATGTTTCTATATATTTGCAGAAATTCAAAGAGCAAATCAAAATTGTTTAAATTTGGGTAACAAGAAGGTGAACTCATTCTCTAATTTTTAATAAAAGAGGGAAAATTAATCTTTATCTTTTTTTTAACAGGTTGTGATACAGAGAACTGAACTTTGAAAAAAATCTCATTATATGGTTCTATTAATGTCTCTCTTTCCTCCACTTACCTCTACACGAATCCAAATCAGAGCAATATTTTGACACTTAAATTGTATTTTTTAATACAAGTATAATGAAAATCTCCAAGAAAGAATAGTGGTTAGTTGTTTTAAATGATAACAGGGTATATACATCTTCTGACACTTGGCATAAATACCAATTTTTCTGTAAGCAAGTTAACCTATGACTATATTTGAAAACTATTAAAATACCAAACACCTGTTTAAATACTTTGAAAAAAGAACATAATATTTTTAAAAAGAAACCTTTTAACTGAGCTTCCAAAATTATATATAAATGTACGTATGTATGTATCTATCTATATAATCTTTATATTTCTTTTGTGATCTGTTCTATGATTTTCACTGGAACCTGAAATAAATTCTAGAACCCTGATCTTAGGAGAAGTTACAAAAGTCATACAGATTAAGAAATTTGTAAAACTAATATTTAACATCCGTGATAACGAGCTCAAGATGGTTAATTGAAAAAAAATTGACTAGCAAGGAAGATGAAAGTAGATCAGGGGCACCTGAGTGGCTCAGTTGATTAAGCATCTGACTCTTGGTTTCATCTCAGGTCATGTCCTTGGGATCATGAGATAGAGCCCTGTGCTGGGCTCCATGTTCAGTGGGGAGTCTGCTTGAGCTTCTCTTTCCTCCTGCCCATCTCCACTTGCACACGGGCTCTCTCTCTTTCTCAAATAAATAAATAAATCTTTAAAGAAAGAAAGTAGGTAAATATTTTGAATATTCAATTATTATCTTCTTGATTTTTCTATTTTGCTTGGGAAAGAAAGAAAAGAAGCATGGAATTATAGGACAGAAAAGCCATATAAAACAGAAATCTCTAAACTTATATGAAAAAGCCCTTTTTTATCAAACAGATTTCTATAAATCCAACTATATCTGAAAGGCTTAAGGCAGCAAAATGTATTTTCAATAGTGGAGATGGATAAAATTTATCAGACCTATTTGTAATAAGAAGAAATGAAGTTTTTTCCCCCCAGTGAGTAGGACAGACGCCTGAATTATACTAAACACATCAGTAAGTAATTATTTTTGAAAAGACACTAACTTATTCTTGGATGTTAAGGTAGCTATAAACCACATGTATTATATAACACAGTTTCAAACAAAAAGTGGATATTTAGAAACTTTTAATTTTATGTTACTAAAAAGAATTACAAATAAAAAATTTAGAGCTCTAAGACCTATTTTCCACCTCCACTTCCCAAGAAAAAATCTACTCTCATTTCCATATTATTGCCATAATATGGCAATAATAATTCAGCTGGCTTGCTTACTTCCTTGTGTGCCTTCTTTTATTCTTCCTTCAAGAAGTAATTATTGAGTGTAACTGAGTGCCAGGCAGTATGTTAGATGCTAGTACTTAGAGATAAAAGATTCTTCCATTCAGGGAGATCAATCCAGGGCAGACAGACAAGAAAACATGCAATGACAATGCACGAACATAAGTTCTAGAAGTACTGAGGATATTTGCAGGAATTTGAAAAACCCAGGTGAGAGAAATACAGTCTTTAGGTTGAGGATGCAGACTGCGTGTGGGTGTGTTGTGGCAGTCATCTGGTAGGAGGTGGTGCCTGAGCAGAGTTTAAAGAATGAGAATGTCTGGCTGGATGAGAAAGGGTATGAATTTTCAGAAAATGGAGAGACATACAAATACAAGGTGGCATGAAGAGTATGGCGCATTCAAAAATTGTTAAGAACGACTAGAGCCAAAGGCACCTGAGTGGCTCAGTAAGTGTCTGCAACCAGACACTTGGTTGCAAGTGCTAGGTGACCCCACGTCATAGATGACAATATCCCACTCAGAATTTTTTGTCAAGAATAGGACTAACACCCTTTTAATTGCAGCTCTCCCTCTAACCTTTACATCCTCTTTGAGAATTCATTCCAGAGGGGACATGAATCTTTCACTCTGTGTCTGTCCCTATCTCTCTGCCTCCCCAAAACTTTCATACTTCCCTGATTGAGGAAGGGATGACTTTTTCCCTTTTCCCTTATGGCAAGGATTTCCCTTCTGTCATATCTTTGTTTTTATATATCCCTGGTTTATTGAAATCTTAACAGTCGATTTGACCAGATACTGGGCCTTATTGTATTATTTAGCAAATCCTGTTGGTAAAGTTTTTTATTTAAGTCTATAGGCTTATTTCAGTCTTAAAAATGTTATTTTGTATCTCAAAATCTGAATATTGACTCTTTATCTTTAAATTCTTTATTAGCAATTCTAGACCATCTTGAGGCAAAGCACACCTTTGGTAGAATAGAGATGAGGTGGGTAAAAGGAAATGCAAAGGAGAAAAGGCACGTTCAAATCATTCTACAAATAATGCCATGCTCCATTGGTGAGGCTTGGATTCTGGAAGGAACAAAGCAATGTCTCAGGAGCCTAATCTTTTGATAATAGAGATCGAAATTCACAGAGAACAATGGAGTAGAATTTTGGCGGGAAACCTTCAAAACCAGTAAGTGTTTGGTGGTGCTACCATAAAGCAGAGTAACAAAACCCACTACAAAAATGGAAACACTAAATAGAGCATAGAAAGAAAGGAAGTATGTTAAACAGAAGTATTGTAGGAAGCCCACAACTTCTCTGAATATTTTAGCTTCCATTTTAAACTATGACATTACTCGTTGATTCTCTAGATTTCATCTGAGAAGTGATTAATCAGAGAAAGTAATTAGATAATATGGCATTCCTTCCATATGGTAGAATGCAAGGTATACCTTGTTAATTTGGATGATATTTCTTGAGGTCTTTTCTTTTCTTTTCTTTTTTTCTTTTCTTTTTCTAGATTCTATTCATTTGAGAGAGAGAGAGAGAGAGAGTACAAGCAGGGGGAGCTGCAGCAGGAGAGGGAGAAGCAGACTTCCCACTGAGCAGGGAGCCTGACTCAGGGTTCATCCCGAGGGTCATGACCTGAGCCGAAGACAGATGCCCAACTGATTGAGCCACCCAGGAGACCCTCATGTGGGTTTTTCTATAAAAAGGAGGCATATCTAGAAAATTGAATTTAGATCTTGACCATATTAAGCAAATGATATAGAATGAAAGCAAAACCAATCATATAACCCAAGGTCCACAAGGTTAGATCTATGGAGAGAAGGTACAATGACGATTGCTTTGCAAACTTTAAGTTGAATATGTATCACCTGGAGATTTTGTTAAAATGTAGATTCTGATTTGGTAGGTCTGGGACACAGTGTGAGATTCTGCATTAAATCCACAAGCCCTTGGGTCACTCCAAGACCCCAGTCACAGATCCTTCTTTGAGCAAGATACTAGAAAAGAACACTCTGACTTGATTGGCTTACCTAGGTTTCATAATTATCTTTTTTTTTTGGATTTTTATTTTTCCAAATGAATTTTAGAATTAATTTATGTAGTGAAAGGTGAGGGACTATGCCATCTCCAAATATACCATTTAGCATAAACTGTATTTTTATCCAGAGGTACCTGACAGACACAGAAAGGATACCCATGATCTCCTCTTTTCTTCCTAAAAGCAGGAAAAAAAATTCCCATATGAAATATACTCTCTCTGTACCAGAAAAAAAGGAGCATTCTACTACCAGAGACAGGGAATTGAGGCCAGAAAAATCCATACAAATAGACCTTGTTAAAATAACTCTGATCTTCCTTTAATCTCCCTATACATTTTAGTTACTTCTTTTTTTACAACTGTCTTTCTGTCTGTTGAGTGTAGCACTGGGGTCTTGCTACTTCTTTGGGTCTTCATTTTCCTATGGAGGCTCCCATGTAAGAATAAATTTCTGTATGCTTTTCCCCTGTTAATCTGTTTTATGTCAACTTGATTCTCATGCCTAGTCATGGACTCTAAGAGGGTAGTGGTAAAGTTTTATCTTTCTTATAGTAGCTTCATAAAAAATTCCCTGAGTGTTTTAATTGCAATTACATTAGACTTGTAGATAAATTTGAGGAGAATTTGAAATATATATAATGTTGAACTTCCTTCAATTCTCCAAATGGTATTTTATGTCCATCTATAATAAATTTGCAATTTTTCTGTGTTGCAGTTTCGCTTATCTTTTATTAATTTTGTTCATAGAAACACAATGTTTATGCTGCTATCACAAATAGAATATTTTTATATTATTACATTTTCTAATAGGTTATTGCTGATGTATATAAACATCACTCACTTCTTTGTATTGATCTTTTCCTCATGATTCCTGCAGAACTCTCTTATTTGTTCTAACAGGGTGTATGTGTGTGTATTTTAAAATTTTCTATAAAGACATATATTTACAGATGTCTCCTCCTTTCTTATCCCATAATACTTTATTTCTGTTACTTCCTTCTTTTATTGGCAAGGCACTCCAGTAAGATGTTGATTTATATCAATGATGGTAGGTATTATTGTATTATCTTCTCTTACTAGGTGATAAAACTATTAGCTTCTAGAACATGCTATAGAATTATTTCCTTTCTTAGGAAGTTTTCACATCCTGTTTTCTCTCTGCCTGTGATGCTGCTCCATATTCTTCACAATTGTTTCATTTATATCATTCATGCCAAAGCTTAAATCTCACCTATGAATAATTAATTCATGGACCTTTCATGAATAATGGTATAGGAATCAATGACAATCCAACAAGCAACTTAGGAGGAACTTATTGGCCCCAGACTGAAATATGCCAAGGTGGATTGTGGCTTTAGTCACAACTCTGTTTGTTAAGCTCTCCCTCTCTCTTTCTCTTTCGTTTCTTAGACAGATTCCCTCTAAGTTGTCACTATGATGCAGCTAACTTCTCACAAGCTTAGCACCTCCACTGTAGTGGTAATGTTTTCCTTATTAAAGTATCAGATTCTGGTTGTCCTCCGTTGAGTTATGTGCTTGTCCCCAAACAAATCACTGTTGGGAGGGAAAGAAGCCATGATTCTACCTCTATGGTAGGTGGAGCAGGCACCTTGGCCGATGGTCTGTTCACAATTTCTCAATGCTGAGAACAAATAGTTCACTAATCACTGAGATACAGGCTGGATAGACCAGAACATCTGAAGTCCACTAAACTTGATCCCAGATAACCTTTCTAACACCTCCAACCCTTTTGTTCTCTATGTCAGCTGTCAGTAACTTTATATCACTGATCCCGATTGGAAATTATTTCATTTATCTGTGTTTCCTGAACTAGAATGTCAGCTCGGCTACAGAAGGGATGCTGGCTTCCTCGCTTACTGTTGCAGCTCCAGGGTATGTGATGATGTATGCCACATGGGTGGAATTCAATATATGGTTAAAAAGAATAAATAAGCAAAACTGTAAATATCAGGAATCCATAATTGTAAAAGTTAACATTCTAATATTTATTAAGAGATGATTATACTCAATATTATTGTTCTCTTAACTTTTTTTGAGAAAAGTTGGCGAGAACATTGGCTTTTTTACTTCTCTTTTTAAAGAAAGTCTTTGTCAGAGTCCTACTTACTGCCATGCAGATCTATTAATCTCACCCTGAAGTGGAATGAATGAAATATTTAGGCTGATGTATATGCATAATTTAAAAATTTTCCTTTTTTCATAACTATCCCTTGCCTTGTACATATGTGATTATTAATGTATTTTCATATATGTCCTTGCTATGTTATCTTAGGCATTTTAATTTTCTAAAAGTTTTCATTTTCTTCTCAGTAAAATTGGAGTCTTAATATCTACCTCATAGTGTAACATGAAGATTAAATAATGTATTTTTAAAAGCTAGCACAATACTGGGGTGCCTGGGTGATTCAGTCAGTTAGGCATCTGACTCTTGGTTTCGGCTCAGGTCATGATCTCAGCTGAGGTCGGGAGATTGAGCCCCAGTTCAGACTCCACGCTTAGCGGGGAGTCTGCTTGTCACCCTCTCCCTGTGCCCCTCCCCTCACCATGCACATTCTCTCTCTCAACTAGGGGTGGTGGAAGGGGAGGAGGACGGGGGTGGGGGTGAATGGGTGATGGGCACTGAGGGGGGCACTTGACGGGATGAGCACTGGGTGTTATTCTGTATGTTGGCAAATTGAACACCAATAAAAAATAAATTTAAAATAAATAAATAAATAAATAAATAAATAAATAAATCTTTAAAAAAACAAACCTAGCACATTGTTTGCAATAGTAAGAATTAAAAATGATAATTATTATTTCAATTGTTTTTTGCCTTTAGGTGTAGGATATCTTTTTTGGCAGAATATATGTCAACCATAATAGAGGTATCTGAATCCCCTTATAAACCATCCCTCATAAAGTCATGTTTGATAACTAGAGAATATGTACATATACATATGTACATATAAAATTCCTGGCAACTTCTGTCTTTAGGTTAGTAGTTTCATTTTTTTTTTCAGTTCTCTAAAAATCATATTTCAGAGGCCAAAGTGAATAAAGAGAAAGAAAATAAAATTGGTTGGGGCCATTTTCTCATAAGATGTCAGTGTCCATGGCAGGCAGCTAGGTCTTACAAATTCACTGATGTTCACATCATTGGTAGAATGGTGTAAGCAAGGAACACTGAGATTTGAACTTCATTCATGTTTTCTGCTATCTTCAAGTCATTCCTTTCAACTGGCTTATGAAATATTTTCTAGGGTTATTATACATCAATATATCAGATGGGTTTACCATTAAAGACATAGATTTACATGTAAAGTAGTCTAAAGTATACCAACTAAACAAACAAGCAAAAAAGGAAATAAGTGCACATTATCCCAGGCAGCAGGGTCTGAGCTGTCTAGATCTGTTTGATGGAAGTTTTCCTTTTGGCAGGTACACTCCTTCATCTGAGCCAGGTGTCTCACAGTCTTGCTCCCAAATTCATGACTTAGATTTGTCTCTCTAGAACTTTCCAAGTGAAGATATTAGAAGCGGGGTAAAAGGCTGAGCTCAGCCAGTGGGGGGCTGCAGGAACTCACTCTTGCTGGGAGAACTTCATGCCAAGTCAAAGATCAGTAAAGGTGAAAGACAGCTGGAACCAAAGAGCGGGGAGAAGCAAATATTGAAAGCTTGGGTTCAGAGCCAAGAATTGCAGGGCAAAAGAAACAATAAGAGAGGCAAATTAAGGTGTTCCAGTCTATTTCTTGGAACAGGTTTTGTTGTTTTATTACTTCCTTTTATGTGTAAGCCATCATAGGGTGTGTGTATGTGTGGAGGGGGTATTAAGCGTGGGTGTGTGCATTAGAACCATGGAGGAGATAGACACTTATCCCAGCAGAAATCAAATAGGGCAAGTGAGATCAAAGCAGACAGCCATCTCAATCATTAAGCTCTCAATACTGGTGCTATGTGCTTATTTGCTTTTCCACATTTTGTGGATTTCCTATTTTTCTTTTTATGCATTTAGTTTTTATTTCTATCTGCTTAGATACTTTACTACTGCATGTCTGCATGTTTGACGTATCTTCCAGGGATCAGTTTCACTTCACATTTTCTCTTGGCCTATCCTTATCCATTCATACTCTTGCCTACTTTTCTGTTTAGTAGGTTTTCTCAGTTTCTTTTGTTCCCGTGTTTATCCAGGTGTTGATTTCCTGTTCATCCTGACTTTAGATGCTGGTTTCAGCCTGTAAGTTTTGCCTGAGCAATGACTCACTTCCTGGATCATGGGACAGGATTGGGTGGATTTTTCAAACCCTGCAGTGGGCAGCCCTAAAAAGTTAAGAAGTAGTATATGTCTAGTCTATGAGTGGGAAGAAGGGAGAAGGTCCCTAAATGAGTACCACCTCTACACATCTTTGGTTCTGGTATAGTTTTATTCAAATCCAGCCCAACTGAGTATAGTTTGTTTTAACATCTATAATTTCTTTTTAAGTGGCCTCTGTGTTATCACTGTTTCCAGTTCACCTATATTTCACAAATAAGCTTTGATTATCTTTCTTAAAGGAAAGCAAGTTATGGTGCTCTGCTACTAATGAGTTCTCCTTGATTCCCATTACCTAAAAGAAAACCTTATAGCCAAGTTTGATTAGTAGGAGTTTCACAATTTTACAAAAACACCACTGTCTTTCAAGCCTTATCTCCCACTACCTTTCACTCTTCTCTCTACACCAGGAACCAATCCTCTATTCCAGCAGTACTTCGTCAAATCATTGGTGTCATCTTATGATTTTTCTTTTTTTAAAAATATTTGATTTATTTATTTGAGAGAGAGAGCAAGGGAGACGACAAGCAGGGAGGAGAGGGAGAAGATTTGTCTCTGAGCAGGGAGCCCGATGTGGTCCTTGATCCCAGGACCCTGGGATCATGACCAGAGATGAAGGCAGACACTTAACCAACTGAGCCACCCAGGTACCCCATGTCATGATTTTTCAACGTTATACATATTCCTTCCCCTGAAATAATATGCTTCCATTTATTTACCTCCTTTTTTAAAACTCACTTTCAAATATCATCTCTTCTTTTCAGGCTGACTCTTTGAAATGTTCATTCATTTTTAATGCATTTTCTTTATATCTGTGTTACGTATATTTAGTCTGTCTTTATAGCTACCACACAAACAAAAACGTGAACAGCACTACCATTTGGGCACTGGACAAAACTCAGCATGTGCAGGATATCATTTATGCTTCACAACTCCCTCAGAAAGTTCCTCTGTCCCTGTTTTGAAGCCAAAGAAACTAAGGCGTGGAAGGGTTACTCACAGAGCTACTACACAAGAGGTACAGCTCAGACCTGTACCAATCTTGATGAACTTTAACACCTGAGTTCTTAATCATTTAAGAACTTAATCATCCTCTCCTCTGTCTCCAGTTCCAATCTTCTGGTCTCTGTTAACCATTGGAAATGTAATAAAAGGAGTGTTGTCATTTTGATTTTAGTTATCTATATACAGTAAAACTCAAGTGGCTTAATGTTCATTCAGTATATCAGCATTTTTATGAAAGAGAAGGTGTCCTATCTCAAAACCAAAAACAAAAAAAGGAGAATGGGAAGTTATAGTACCGAACATACACATTTAATTTTAAATACTGAAAATAAGAGCATGCCCTAGGTTCCTCTAAGGTATACACCAAAGTGATTGTTTGCTTAAGACTTTCTTAACTTGGTACATAATATTTCTACTTTATTTATTTATTTATTTTTTAAATATTTCTACTTTAAAATTCAAACAGGATCGCAAGGAATTTCACAATCAGTTGTCAGTGTGCTTAAAATAATGAGCTTCTGGAGGTTTACCCCATAGGCCATGTCCTAATGACAACAAAATGACTAATGAAAATAAAATAGAATTCTACCAAGAGAGATTGGGTGTTGTAGACATTCCGTCATGGAGAGATTGATTTTATAATTCATTTTGTTATTATTTTCTCTTTAGATTTGGTCTCCATTTTGCTAGACAGGCAAATAGAGGCATTTTTCCCCCTCAATCATAGAATTTCATTGAAGTTGCTAGTTGTGTTTCTTGTTGAGTTCAGCCCTTGTTTATCTCCATGAAATATTCAACTGAGAGCCATAACTGTGTTGAAGCCTTAAATTAACTTATGCTGTTCATTTTTTTCTGATTTTGTAATCCTTTAGTGTCAAGCATATATTTTCTTAATTGCCTTTAACTTGCTGTTTTCATGCAAATTCTAATATTCTCATTCAATGTCCAATACATTTAGACTCTTTCATCACTTATTTGTCCTACCTTTTCTGATTTTGAACATTATCCCTGAGCAGTTACATAAAACATATATCTCACAGAAAAAAAAAACCTTTATAGTTGCTATATTATGAGTAGCATGGCAAGAAAAGTCAAGGAGATTAAAAACAAACTGAAAGATCCCATCCAAAAAACTTAAATTATAAAGTTCATAAATACATTAATCTATATTAACAATATTAACATAATGTAAAACCTAAATTAACCAATAACCAAGTAATAAGAAGGCTTAATTAATGGGGTATATGGATTTACTTTCCTGATTTAAAATTCAAAAGGAAACATAAATTAATCATGTGTTTGCTAACTATGTACTTCTGTATCTCTATTTTCATACAATTTAAGTTGTTGATAAATGATTATCTTTTGACAAATTTTCATCTTTTCAGACAACACAATGTTGCACTCTGACTGGATTATACTTACTATAGCTGAAAAGCAAAGTACCGAGTCTTTGAAAAAATTTCTATAGCAGTGCTCAAATTACATAGGTTCTTATAGAGCAGGCTGGGTTGCTCAGTGGTTTAGCACCACCTTCAGCCCAGGGCGTGATCCTGGAGACCCTGAATCTCATCCCACATCAGGCTCCCTACATGGAAACTGCTTCTCCCTCTGCCTGTGTCTCTGCTTCTCTCTCTCTCTCTCTCTCTCTCTCTCTCTCTCTCTGTCTCTCATGAATAAATAAATAAAATCTTTTAAAAAAATAAATAGGTTCTTATATTAATACTCAATTTAATAAAGAATACCCATTCTCCAAGCATATAGGTTCACTGCAGGTAAACTACATCATGTTTATAGAGTACTTAGTAAATTATGTCATAATTCTAATACATGGCAATCATATGTTACTGCCTTAGAATGGTCTTACTAAGTAGCAGAAATGTATTTACATCATGGACAATGTTTAGGACATCTCTGGTATATGATAAATATATTTTAAAATATATATTACAATCCTGTGATTTGACTAATAATGCAGATATGACTCAATCCCAAAGAATCTGAAGAGCATGATGCCTGGATTCTTTCCATATTACAGTTGGTAACAATGTGTGATCTACAATATCTTACATTATCTTCTTATCAACTAAAAGATTCTGTTTAACAAGGAAAACAAAATAGGATATAATTCTCAAAGATATGAAGGGATAAAAAATCAACTATTATTTTTTACATTTGAATACTTGTATTGAGTACTTTTCTGAGATAAGTGTTCAGTTAAATCAAATTTTGAGTTGATACTTTTAGATTCTTATAAAATGAATTGATTGACCATTTTAGCCCAAACAGTTGAAGCATATTTGCTTGTTGATAGCATTTTTACCTATCTTTTCTTGCCCAGAAGGGTGCTCTGCACAATGTTATCTCAGCAATTCTGTTCATTGTATTTCTAAATGCTATAACAAAACTCTACAAGATCTGTTATGTTCATACAGTGGGCTATTATTCTGCTGTGAAAATGAATAAAATATTGATTCATGCTACAACATGGATGAACCTTGAAAATAGTATGCTAAGTGAAAAAAGCCAGAAACAAAAGCCACATACTGTAGAATTTAATTTACGTCAAGTATTCAGTATAAGCAAATCCATAGAAATAGTGGTTGCCAATGGATAGGAGAAAGATAGGAGGAAATGGGAGAGTAAGTGATAATGGGTAGAGAGTTTCTTTTCAAGGTGATAGAATGTTCTGGAATTAGTGATGGTGGTTACATAACTATGATTAACTAAAAACTACTGAGTTGCACATTTTAATTATGATATGTGAGTGACATCTCAAAGATGTTATAAAATTTAGTTAGAGCTTTAAATCTTCAACTTTTATTAAGCACTGATTAATACAATGTGTATCTTTTACCTTTTCTGCAATTTATTCATTTTTTAAATGCTTTTTATTTTAAGATTTTATTTATTTATTCATGAGAGACACAGAGAGGCTGAGACATAGGCAGAGGAAGAAGTAGGCTCCCCGCAGGGATCCTGATGTGGGACCCAATCCAGGACCCCAAGTTCATGACTTGAGTCAAAGGCAGAGGCTCAACCTCTGAGCCACCCAGGTGCCCCAGCAATTTTTTCTTAAGAATGTGTTTTATGTATTCAATAGGATATTGCTCAGCCATTAGAAATGACAAATACCCATCATTTGCTTCAATGTGGATAGAACTGGAGGGTATTAGGCTGAATGAAGTAAGTCAATCAGAGGACAAACATTATATGGTCTCATTCATTTGGGGAATTTAAAATAGTGAAAGGAAATAAAGGGGAAAGGAGAGAAAATGGGTGGGAAATATCAGAAAGGGAGACAGAACATGAGAGACTCCTAACTCTGGGAAATGAACAAGGGGTGGTGGCAAGGGAGGTGGGTGGGAGGTTGGAGTGACTGGGTGACGGACACTGAGGGGGCCACCTGACGGGATGCACTTGGTGTTTTGCTATATGTTGGCAAATTGAACTCCAATAAAAAATATACGAAAAAATGAAAAAAAAAGAATGTGTTTTTCTTAGAGGAAAATATGTGACATGGTACATGAGTTAATTAACTTGATTGTGGGAATCATTTCACAATGAAATGATTATATCAAATCAGTACATTGTACACACCACATTGTACCTCTTTTTTTTTTTTTTTTTTTTTTTGCTGCTGCAGGCCTTTATTCACATTATATACTTTATTTTTTTTTTTAAGATTTCATTTATCTATTCATGAGAGACACACACACAGAGAGGCAGAGAGAGAAGCAGGCTCCGTGTAAGGAGCCCGGTGTGGGACTCGATCCTGGGACTCCAGGATCATGCCCTGAGTCAAAGACAGATGCTCAACCACTGAGTTACCCAGGCACCTCCACATTATATACTTTAAATGTTAAATATATCTCTAAGACAAGAAGAAAAATGAAAGGCTTAGAAAACTGCAGTTGGAGAAGAGAGCATTGGCAAAGTACAGATACATGGCTAGGAAACAGCTTAGTAAGAAGGAGTATGAAGGCAAGAGGAAGATTTTGGGGGAATTTCTCCATGCCTCTAAAATGCCATCTTAGCTTTTGGAACATAGACATCTTTTCTCATGTTAGAACCTCTCTGCTCAAATAAGAAAGGTCCAGGGCACAATAAAAACAAACCAAAACAAAACCAAAAAATGTGTTTTCTTGTGCCAATCATTGTGCTAAAGAGTTATCAACTGAAAACACTTTAATAAGCTATAATTGAAGTAGTTGGAGAAAAAACTTGAACTTCAGATATATCCCAGCAATGATAGTGGTGGTAGTTTTGAGTTATAATGACCTGTTTTAATAAATTAAAGATATGATGTTTTGTAAAGTAATTTATGGGCATGTGCAAAATAAAATAGATGTGCTATATTTAAATAGCCATGGGAGGAGTTGTAATAGATGAATATATGCCCTAGTGGGACCTAGTTTGTGTTCAATGTCTACAGAAATACAACCCCTCATACTGCAACTGGCTTTGTTTCAAGGATCTTCATATGTACAAGAATGGATTGGCAAAAGGACAGGCAGCCCTTGACATCTAAAGCTCTTTCCATATTTTTTTACCCAGTCCCATTGTGTTTTGGTGGCATGACTGGTGAATAAAGGGATAAGTCCTTCTGCATCCCTCCTACAATTACTCCTGCTGGATGAGCTATTCATAAACTATTCCTTTGCATATAAGTGGTCGCATCTCACCGATAACATTATTATTTAATATACCTGTGGGTTTTCCTTCTTTCCCAAATGAAAACATAACATTTTATGAATTTGCTTGGATAGGACAAGTAAACGTTTTTACTGTTTACATAGTCCCTTTCTTGGAAACCTCTAAATGAGTGCTCTTCTACCAGTCTTCTTGATAGTTTCTCACACAGATTGCATGCCATACCGATACTAGCTCTGTACTAGATGATTCTCTTATCTTATCACAGCTCATGAAACCAGTATTGGTTGCCTAAACCAAATCAGGACCACTTATAAAGTGGCTAACAGAGTAAGAGGTAACCTAAATGTAAAAGTCTCTCCAATAGAAGCAGACTATAGTGGCTGAACCTATTAAATTCTTGCTTTGGAGGGTTGACTAGAGGACTCATGGGGAGATTAGCAGTTGGTAATGGGAGTCGGAGCTGAAAGACAGTAGGAAATGACAAGTCCAGAGAAGTCATTATACTTAGAAAAAGCTAGGGAAGACTCAGGTGTTATTCATAGGAGCAGTTGGAAGTAAAGACACAATATGTTTGAGGCCGGCAGCCATGAAACCATGAGCCGTGGTGCATAGGAAGAAGTATATGCCTGCTGCGAGCATATGACCAAATAGTTAGTTATTGCTAGTGTTTTGGCATATACTGTGAATAACTTTCCAATGTCTATAAATATTGGCTTTGTGATGTTATTCATTCCACAAATACTTATCAAGTGTCTATGTACCAAGTGAATATTCTAAGTGGGGGATTCATTAATGAACAGGAGAGCTCTCATCGTGTGGAGTTTATATTCCAGTGCCCAAGATTATTTTCATAATTTTCTCTATCTCTTTATAATAAACCTGTATTACCTAAATTAATACAAGTGTTCCTTTGTTCCTTGCAGCCTGAAGAAGTCTAATAAAAATGCTGTTCCTATATCTTTCTGCAGGCATTATATATATATATATATATATATATATATATATATATATATATAATTTATGAATTTAAATATCAATTCATTAAATTTTCACAATTCTGGAATTTTACAGAAGATGGAATGAAGGCAAAAAAAAAAAGACAAAAAACAATTTGCCTAAGTAGATGGTGCTGTTAGTAGCATCTACTACTAGTAGATGGTGCAATGAAGTTTTTAAGTCAGGTAGCCTGGTTTCAATGTTCATGTTCTTCATCACTTTTATATGCTGCCTTTTAAATACTTGTAGAATTCCCTTTGTGTTCTGTGGAGTTACATTTATATGGATATGATTCTTCTAATCTAGGACTCCTCTTGCATCTCCTAATTAATTGTATTTTTCTTAAGGACAGAGTTTCTATTCAATGTTTAATACATATCATTACAAGGATCTATGGCGAAGGGACTATAAATATTATGGATGATGAAGTGATAATGCTACTGGTTATGTTGGTCACCACTTATATCAGAAAACAATCATTGTTCTTCCTTGAAATCTTCCCAGAATCATCAATCATGAGTAAAGCACATATTATCACATACAGTAACATCATGGTGAATCACGGTGATTCTCAGAGGGATGTGTATATTAACATATCGCTTATATATATATAAGGTCTGAGTCACAGGGGTGACCTCACTTAACATAACTAGCCTCCAGGTACTATGGTAATTCTTCTGAAAGGTGACTTATGTTGTTTGTTATATAACATCAGTGGGAAAGCTTTCCATATTATACTTGCCTCTGTTACATGGTAAATCTGTATTGGTTTAGGGACTTTTTTTTTTTTTTGCATTTTCTTTAGGTTATTTTATTATGTGGAATTGTGTGATATAGTTGAAAATGGTAGATACTTAAAATCCATTCACAGCATCCAGTTGACCTTACTCTGGTTTCCTCAATTTATTAATAGTGGTAGATACCAAGCACAAAGTATTATATTCACACTAAATTACTTACACACATATATTGAATATGACCTATCTCCTGATTTTTGTTTCAACATATTGAATTTTGATGTAATTCATAAAGATCCCCAAATCTACCACAGATGTTTTTTATATTTACCAAATAGCACCATCGGAGCAGCTTGTTAAAATTCACAGTTGAACATACTTCATTGAAATTCCCTAGTGCAAAAGGATCAAAATGTTCAAGATGCTGCAGGTGGCTTTCAAATTTATTCCCTGAGGTATGAATCTGTTACCAAGGAAACATTTTGCAAATGTTAGTAAAGCTCTCACTTATTTTGACTTTTCACACATCCCTGTAGTTTGTGTGTGTGCTGAGCCCATTTCACAGAGTGCTGCTGGCATCTACCATCCTCACTATAAATACATTATAGCCCCACAAAGAACTAAGCAGAATTATCTGGGAGAAAATTCTTCTGTTTTTTTTTTTTTTTCCAGTGGGAAAGCAAAAAATAGAGGATAATACTGATTAGAGATGGTTTTACCAACTCAAAAAATCCTGAGTGATATGGTTGGAGAGAATTTGGAGAAAACAAAAACAAAAACAAACAAACAAACAAAAACCCTCAGCAAATGTAATGGTCATAGTAATTTTTTAAAAAGATTTTATTTATTCAGAAGAGACACAGAGAGGCAGAAACACAGGCAGAGAGACAAGGCTGCCTGTGGGGAACCCAGTGTGGGACTCAATACCAGGACCCTGGGATCACTTCCTCAGCTGAAGGCAGTTGCTAAAACACTGAACCCCCAGGTGTCCCATAGTTCACAATATTTAAATGAAATCATACTAAATAATCTGGATAATTGTAAATTTGAATGCTGATAATTCTAGGAACAGGATAGATACAAAGTTTGGCTTATAATAATATCATTTTCTGGGACAAATAAAATACCATTTGATATTTTTAAATGATCTTCTTAACCACATTAATTGTTCACTAAAAAAAGTACTAATTACCTTGTGATCCAAATTTTATTCTACTCTCAAATTCTCAACTTCATTGCATGAACAGACATACATTCTGAATATTAGAGGTCTCTGGTGTACTAAATGCATTGTTTTGTCTATTTTGAAAAGGTAATTTAACTCCATCTAATAAAGTCTGATAAAGCAAATTTTTAAGGAAGCTAAGCTATGGGCACACTAACAATCCATTATATGACTCAATTTCTACAATAGCCAATATTTGGTAATTTTCTATAATTCAATAATTTATAAAACAACAATGCATTAATTGATCACTTGCCAGGTAAGTGTTTGATGTCAAACTTATAAAACTAACATATATCTTCTACCCTCAAAAATGCATCTAGTTCTAATATTAACATGATGAATGATAGTCATGTGGTATTAGGGATGAATTAGGGAGAACACGTGGGTCTTTTATTGATCCTGATACTTATTACTAAACTTTTAACTCTATCAATAGGGAGATTGTATAAAATATGAATCTTGGTGCATATGAAGAACAGCTTATTCATGATTTCATGCCTGGAGTGATATTTATATGCTTTAAGAAAAGGTCTAGTGACTGAACAGGTCTAGTACTAGGTAGAAGGCTATGACTTTCAGCATTTATAACAAAGGAGAATGCACTTAGTTTTGGCCTTGAGCCCTCTTTTTTCACTCTTGAATTTTTCCCCACAGATGACCAGAGAAAATTAATCTGCCACAGAGGTCATTGAACTACTCTTAGGTCATCTCCAAGGTTTAGATTGATTTTACATGGACAATTTGCCTCATTTAGTGATGAGACACACTAATGATACACATTGAGTAGAGACTCTGAACTAAATTAATATCCCTTAAATTCTAAAATATGACGATGACATAGGGCAGGTATGAATTTAAAAGTGGTACAAGAAGATAACATATTTATCTTGGAACATTCCAATTAAACTCTACTGGATGTTATTGTAATAGTTTCTAAATTTCCAGAGTCATATAAGAATTATTTTATTCATTGAAAAATCCTTGGGATTTATTTCAACGATGATTATCCCTTGATTTATGTACTTGCTTCTCAGTTTTTAAAAATGTCCACTTAAGAAGAGTTTATAAACTACACAAACATCTTAAGGAAATTTTATTATTAATAAATATCCAGAAACTGAATGTAAACTCATAGTTTCAACATTTATACTCTACATTAAACAAGCAACAAAAATATCATAAATTTATTGAAGAATAAATACACACTTAAAGAACTTAAAGAGATAAGGGTGAATAATGAAGAGCACAGAGGTATCCAAAGAACTTTAAACAGTTTAATTCAAAAAATTTCATGTTAACTTTCTCTAATACATGTTTCTCTGTATTACAATTTTAGCAGATTCAGCATAATTTTCAGGGCTGATGCCAATTCCTGTGTTTTTCAATTATTATGATAGGAGGGATGGATTATTGATGATTTTTCTTCCTAGATTATAATTTTGCCATGCACAAAAAATGTTGGTTCAGAATATATTTTATTTTCCTTTGAATGACATAGGACAGAGATGAATCAAATAATTTTATACAAATGTTTTCAAAATTAGAGATTCAAGCATAAAAGTTTTTAATGTCTAATTAATTAAAATATTCTTTTTTATTATTAAATAGAAATGGAGTAATAGTCCATTGTATATATACACCACATGATAAAGAAGATGTGGGGTGTGTGTATATATGAATATTTCTCAGCCATAAAGAAGAAGGAAATCCTGCCATTCACAATGACATGGATGGAGCTAGAGAGTATTATACTAAGTGAAATAAGTCAGTCAGAGAGAGACAAATACCATATGATTTCACTCACATATAGAATTTAAGAAACAAGACAAAGTAGCAAAGAAAAGAAAAAAAGAGGGGGAGAGAGAGAGAGAGAGACAAACCAAGAAACAGGTTCTTAACGATAGAGAGCAAACTGATGGTCTCCAGAGGGGAGGTTGGTGGGTAGATGGGTGAAATAGGTGATGGGGATTAAGGAGGCTACTTGTGATGAGCACCAGGTGTCATCTGGAATTGTTGAATCACTATATTGTACACTTAACACTGATATAACACTGTATGTTAACTAACTGGAATTTAAATAAAAAAACAAAACAAAAAAGAATATTGTTTATTCCTTTAGCTTCAAAATTATTCAATTTTTATGTGATTGGGAATTTGTGAATTTATGCAAATGACATCATTGAGGTGAATTTATTCAGTTGACTAAAAAAGCTAGAAAATGATAATGTTAAGAAATATCTGAAAGTAGCAATTTGAGTTCTCTTACCATGCTATAGCTGAGTGATTATGATATTGTGGTTGTAAATAAATATTATAATATCACAGTGTTCAGATTATCCCAATGCTGGCTAGTGTTATTTCATTTTAAAAATCCCAAATTTTGTTTCGTGGAATATACATAATTTCTTAAATTTGATGAAAAACATGGTGCTAATTTGAAGCTGTTCTGTCTCTGAATAGAAGTTGTCAAGTTTATTAAATTTGAATTAATTGGAAATTCTGTGGCTTTGTAGCGAGATAAGGCACTAATTAGACCCCTACATTTAATTTGGAAACATGTATGTGTTTTGGCCTTGGAGAAGAGAAACAAGAAAGGAGATAACAAAAAAAGTAATATGATAGAAAATAGAGCGAGAGAGAGAAAAAGAGAGAGAGAGACAGGAAGAAAGAGAGTGGTGTGGAGAGAAAAAGCACTGATAGCATTCCTTATTTTTTAATTCTATTTTTTTTAGCATGTTATTGTGATTGTGTACTAGTACGTTGCCTGAAGAGGACATTTAAACAAGGTTTACAATGTTGTGTGTTTCCATTCCTGGATATTTTGTGTACTGAATTTTTTTTTCGTATTAAAGATTTTGATGAACTCTTTAAAAAATAAATAGAAATTGAAATTAAAATGAAATAGCCATATACTGAAAGACAGAAAGAATAGTAAAAGGAAACATCTGAGGCAACAAACTTTGCTGTCATGGTTTAAATAACACAATTAACAGAATTGCTACTTTGAAGGTAGAGATTTTAAACCATATGTTGAAATAGGCAAACTATAGGGTACAATTGAACTTGGTCATCCTGACAACATATTTTAATTTCCCATGGATTATTTTCCCTTAAATATTTGACGTGCTGGGGCCATGTCTTCTACAGTATTATTGGCCAGTTAACTCAGTCAAGAAATTAAGCTTAGTTATTTCATTGTTTTAAGATGGAGGACTTTTATGTGCTCAGAAGAAAGAGACACTAAGTAAGAACGTTTCTTATCTCTTCTCCTTTCCTTTCATGAAAAGTTGTCTCTACATCTTGCCTTCCCAGCCTTTGACATCCATTTAGGTGGGGAAGAGTATGTTGACATAAAATGAAGCACAGGGAGGAGGAACATGAACTTAGTGTTAGGAGGTAAATAGTGATGAGAATCCCTGGATGTTTTCTTGACTTCAAAATTAATACCTATCCTCTGTAGTGGCGACCCTATATTTATACTTTTTATATTAGCTCAAAGAAGGACTGCATGATTCCCAGTGATGGCTAAACATTTCCAACAAAAACCCTTCATGAAATTGGAATGGAATTGGAAAACAAAATGGTACCTGTAGCAGATTTTCTTCTAGAATATCAAAATTTCTTTTCTATTTCTGCTTCATATTTTACAATCATTTTCATTTTAGATTTATTTCATCATATAGGTTTCTTGAAATGTTATAGTAAAGTTGTCAATCTAGGAAGACACTAATGTTTTGCTTGTAGCTTCTGATCACAGCAATCTAGGGCCCTCTTACCTTAGCTTAAAGATCAAGAACAAGGATCACCTGGGATGGTAGTAGTAGCTCTGGCTTCGATAGTTACTAGCTCTACAATACCAGAGCTTCAATAGTAGTAGCTCTGACTTCAGTAGTGGTGTTGGCTTCCATAGTTCAACAGTGACATTAAGCACAATTGCCTTATATTTTTAGGCTCCATTTTATCACTGGTATAATAATGGTTAGGAGGAGGTTATCCCTCAAAACCCTATTTAAAGATGTTAAACAGAAGAATTACACTGACTTGTATAATTTCTTAAAACTGTAATATACTTCTTATGCCTAAATATTGCCCTCAATCATTAGTGAAATCAGCCTTATCATTTTAAATGACATTTGAAATATTCTGACCAATGAGAGGGAGCCATCTTGTGGTTTAGGCCCAGAGTGGCTTACATTTATTAGAAAAGAATGTATAATCTGTGAAAATATAATAGCCTTAGATACCTTATGAATGTGATCTAAAATTTTAACTTATAGGTAATTGAAAAAACTCCAATTATGAGTATGAATAATGGTTCTTTAGGCAATTTGAGGGATTTGCTGGAAACTAAGGGTATGTAGCGTATAGCATATTACTGCTTGTGATTTATTTTGTGAAAATCTTTCAGTATGTACTGAGTTAGTAGTTAAAATGCTTACTGAAGGTACCAAAGGGATTTGTGCCGTCTCACTTAGGAAATAACAGAATAATTATATTAAAATAGATAATTGTATATTACTTTTTATATTTTGTAATTATATTTCTGAGTCATAAGATCTAACTTTTTAATAATTTAGGGATTTAAACATGCTAATAATGGCATATGAGCTCATCAGACTTTGTTGCTTAAGAATGTAAAATATAACACATACTAAAATGTATGCACGTTTAACATAAAAATACCAATGTAACAGTCCATGAAAATATGCTCACAATGTTAAATGCTATCACATTAATATTACTTTTTAAAGTTTTAGAAAATAAATTACATTTTCTATTAGGTAAATAAGTCATATGAACACAGCATCTCTAGATGTATTTCTTTATGATATAAAGTAACATCTTTTTTCATTAGTTAACTTTCACAGACAATATGGAAACATGATCTCGAACATAACCAATTCAGTTGGGTTCTGATTATAGAGATTCAAATTAGATTATAAAGAATATACAATCCTTTTCTCATTATTTTTTTTTCATTCAAAAAGGCATAAAGACAAATAGCTGGAACTGGAAAAAATATTTTAATTTGCTATATGCAACATTTGAATCTAAACTCCATAATTTTATACAAGAATGAGTCTTATTTAGAGATTATTGATTACCTAGAAATAGTATAAACTATATATGAAATAAGCCTCTTGTCCATGACACATGGTTCCTGCAGATGTTATTTCCTTCCTTGCTTTGCTCCTGAACTTGGAAGAAGCTTTCCTGTTTGCCACCCCTTGAGATTTTCATGGCCTAATCAGTAAAGACTCAAAAAGATCTGCTGATGATGATTAGGAGAACAAAGGGACCAGCCAGAGATAACAGCTTCCAGTCAACCATGTGCCCCAGTGAATTTTTTAGAGCAGTCCACTGTTGCGTAAAGAACATCTACTAAGGTAACTTAATAAGACAACACATGGACTCAAAAATTAGGAAACAGAAAAGCAAAGTATCTGCTATTTAGTATACTATCGTTCAGTAATGATGGCTCCATTTCTGTTTAAGACTTCCGAGGACGGGTAATTAAAAATGTAACTGTACAAAATTACAAAAAATATATTTAGAAAATAAGCTTCTCAAAGAAGAAAGCCACAGTCAGCAAGAATAAATTGTGATGAAATACCTGGAGAAAAACAACCAATTTAGTGGTATCGAAAATGGTAGATATAATGAGAATAATGAAAATATTTTAAAACGTGGTAGTACACATTGGTTTTTTAAAAAATCAGTTTACCGATAAACTATAGTCACACTATGCTTATTCATGTTCATTTTGTTGAGCATCTATCACTTGTACTTACAGAGGTCATTGCCTTGATTCTATGGAAGCATTTCAGTAAAAAATCTGCTAACGTTATATGACTATTCAAGAACAACTCAAGTGTGTAGTGAAGGTCAACCCATCAAGGAAAATCATAATATCAATTGAGCAAGGACTTTTCAATCTATCAATGTTCCTCAACCTTGTGCAGCTAATAAACATATGAGATTCTATAAAATACAGTTACATATAAATTATAGGTGCTCCAAAAATGAGACTAGTTATAAACTAGTTATAAACCATACTGCAATATTTTCTTGGATTTTTTTATACATTAATTTTCCTCATTTCTTTACTATCATATTATCACTAAATTTCAGTCTTCTATGTAGAGGAAAAAATTTCTGGATTAAAAAAAGAAAAACAAAACACCAATGTTCTATTCTGAAATGGTCCTTTTGGAGTAGTGAGGTATAAGTGGTTTATTCAATAAACATATTTAGAGGAAAAGGCTTTCAAATAAACAAAAGTTATAAATATGGTAATGTCAAATCATTTTTCTAGATAGTAACACATCTCTCTATTCTGAGTAGAAAAGCTCCATTCACCGTTACCTTTATCATATTTTTCCTGTAATGGAAGGCATATATTAAAGCTTCACTGAATGATATATCACTGGGCTTGTGACCTAGATGTGATAGTTTCATTCAGAACAGGAATCTAGTATGACTTTTATCAGGAAGACAACGTGACCCTTTGATAAAATTTGATCTTCATAAAAATGGAACAAAAGAGGTATCCACATTCTTGAAAAGTGTTAACTTTTATTGTTTTTGATCAAATTATCTACAGTTACATGATAAATACCACACACCGTACATGAGTTAATGACTCTGACTGAAGAATTTTAGTTGCAAAATTGAACTAAAGACAGTATCATGAGAAACAAGTTGATAAAATCATGCATACATTTTTAAATATATTTTCAGCATAATTTTCTGAAAAAAATATGACATCATCTGGACAGGAAGACAGACAGACATCAGACCTAGGAAGACATGTTTTGAATCTACAGAAAAATAGTTAACACCATAAAATAGCAATACTGTTTTTTTTTGGTAGTCTTTTAAACATGTTGGCTCACTAATAATAAAGTCACTGTATGTGATATTAAGATGGCACATTGAAAATATATGGCACATTTTCTTTTTCTTTTGTTTTCCACAGCATATTCTATAATATTCATAAAATGGTGGGCTACTTCACTCTATTCCCCCCAGTATTATCATCTGTCATACTCTAAAATATAAATTTAAGGAATTAAGGAATGACTATTGCATAATTCATAGAGATGAAAGTGAAGGAGTGCAAAATTATTTAAGCATGTTTAAACGCAGTCTTATATCTGAATCGTTTTCTGGCCTTTAACCCACAACTCCTTTCTCTTTGTTCACATTAGCAAGCCAGGCTGGATAATGTGTGTGCTAGTGGGGCTGCCTGAAGGCACCATCGCAAAAGCTGCCTCAAGAGAAAAATCAACTATTGAAATGAAACAACTTAATCCATTATATTTTTATTATAGCTTTACACTAAAAATATGATTTACATTTGGCTGATAGTTTTTTTAAATTCAGGTCATTTTGGAGAGTTTTATGTAATATCTTTGTATGATGAAATATATTTTTAGGGACTTAATAGGATTGCTGTGTTCAGTGAGATGTTTACAGTTGCTGCAAATAATTTCCATAGAAATTTGGGTCAATTTCTACTTATCTATATAGACAATTAACTTTAACTTTATATTTCATTATGTTATAAACCTGAAAATGTCTCATCATTGTTTAATAAATAGTGTTTATAAATGGCTTAAAAAAGAATAAAGCCAGTTATAAGGGGTTGAGAAAATGGTACTGACTGAGCCTAACTGTAGACAAAAGATATGAAAAAATAAACGAATCCCTGTCTCTAGGGAATGGAGTAGACTTATTTGCAATTTACAAAGTAAAGTCATTTCTTAACAAATATAAGCTTTCTTTTATCATTTAGATCTATGTCACAATGGGACAGGCTGCTTTTAGAGTAATGAGCTACGTGTTACTGAAGAATTTTGGAAGAATGTGAATAAATTTGTATCAGGAATGTAATGGTGGGAAGATTCAGACATTGGGAGGGAAGTTGATCTGAAACACTTTACAGGTTTATTTTTTAACTTTAAGGATGTAATTGAGAGTGAAAATGAATTTGAAGAAAGAAAAATTAAAGAAATTTAGATTTAAATCTAGTCTTAGAACAATAGGTTTATGTATGTTCACATCAATTGTTCTCATTTGTGGAACTTTACCAATAATTCAGATTTTCATGTCTTACTCCAAACACACTGAATTCAGCACTTAGAACAATGGCAGGTACATAGAAGTGCTTGACAAATATTTGTTTAGTCAGTGATTGAATTATAATCTTCTGTGTTGAGCCTCAGCCTGTATATATTTTTAAAAATGCATAAGGGAATTTTGATGTACAGAATCAGAGTCTAATCAGAATCATTAGTTTTTTAAAACAGTACACTATCACATCTAAAATTCTCCTTTTATTTTGCTTATGACTGAACCATGAAAAATACTGAGAAAAATGTTTAAGACATTATGAAATCATCCAGCATTACTGATTATTACTAGTTGTCTTTTGGAAAAACGGTTTGACAAATACTTGGTCATTCTTCAAAGATAGTCCAAGTAGTGTTTTAGACTTCTCTTGTTAATAATTGGAGAAAATTTTAACCCATATAGCTTTATTCATGTTCTGCTGAGGCAAAGTATTATGCTTCCATCTTTAAGAGATGGACAAATCAAATGACTGCACTGCTCATAATTCCCACCAAGAATCATTTATATTGAAAACATATCACAAAATTATTAACTTTTGTCCAGAAATGTTGACTTCCTTTGCATTTCTAATTCAAAGGAATTTATTCCACTAACAATCTATAAGAGTGTGTGTATATATATGCTTGTATATGAATGCATTTGTGCATAAGAGATGGAAAGTGAAAGAAATGAAGGCAGCGTTAACATGGAAAGTATCAAAGAAAAAGAATGAGTAAGAGGATCTTTGCTACTAGCTCAAGATTTCTCTTTCATCTGGTCTGATTTCTGAGAGATGCTTCTTCAGAATATTTTCCCGGCCCTTGTTATTTTCAAGTTCTAGGGAGTTATATTTTATGCACAGGCCTAAGCATCTTTATAATGGAAAAAATAAGCATCACTTTGCTTTTTTTTAAGTAAGTAGAATAGCAGCCCTCTCCCTTTGGAAGTTCACTTCTAATATCAGTATGTTTCTAAAGAGGAATAGGGGCTGGGATAAGAGTTTAATTTTAAAGTTAATTATATCAATACAACTCATAGTGTACACTGTTTATTAATGAAGAGTTTATATAGCAATGAGAAAATGGGACTGCTATATTTTACCACTCCCTGGTATACCTGAACAAGAAAATGAAAGCCAATGTATCTGCTGAGGAAGACATCTCTTAGAAAGGATTAAAAGTGCAACTGGTATAATGGATATTTCATTCAATCAGTAGGGATCCTGTGTGTCCATGTATGTTGTAATTTTTAAAATATTGTGTTAAAAATCACCAGATTGTCTTGTTAGCCAAGCAGTAATTCTTCTTTCAGCATCTCTTTAAAATCTCAAAGTGAATGAATTGATACACTTTGAGGCCTAAGTATGTCAGGGAAACTAGAGTTGACTGTGTGCTTAAAGATTATTTGATGATTATAGAGATGGATATGATTATTCCTACACTGCTCAGAATGGCATTGTGACCCAAAACAGAGAATGCAGTCAGGACTTATGAAGGCATTGTGGAGAGCAATACTTGGTTATCATTATATTCAAAATTTTAGTCTTTTATAGAATTCTAATCTTCAAGTCAGACCTTTGCATTGCCCATTATTCAGGTAAGTCCAGTTAAATAAAGTGGTCTTGACAAAATTATTTGAAAAACTATACTAGAGAGTCCTTTAATTTTGCTTGAGAAGATAAGGTAATTGGGGTACAGTTTAAAGAGACATTAAAATTTGTCACTTAAAAAAATGTGCAGTCTTTGCAACTAAATTCTTCTCTGTAATGCCCATGAAGCCAGTAAGTTTATAATCTGTCAGAACTGAGTGTACTGTGTCAATACTCTACAATAGCAAGTAACAGTTTAGAAGTCAAGCATTGGCAATAAAATTATCTAGTTCCCAAACTGAATACCTAAATTAACCAAAAACAGTAGTTATCATAATTGTGCTTAATGGGATGCCTGGATAGCTCATTTGGTTAAGCACCTGTCTTCAGTTCAGGTCATGATCCCAGAGTTCAGGCTCCCTGTTCAGTGGGAAGTCTGCTTCTCCCTCTGCCTCTTACCCTGCTCATACTCTCTCTCTCTTTCAAAAATCTTCAAAAAAATCACTGTGCTTAATAGTGAGTGCATTTGAAAGACAAGCTTGCAATTATGAGATACAAAAAAATATTCTCTGAGTCACTAGATAATTTTCGACCAATCTCAGTGAACTAAGATTACTATTAGTTTATAGGCTATTTTCTATTGATTATATTTGCTTTGGCTAGATCATAAAAATGCAAATCTTTGTGGTAGAAACCATATTTATTCTTTTAATTTGTTTTAACCCATCTAATTATTTTATAGCCTTTGCTTTCTCAGTATCAGTGAATACTGATAGACTAAATGTGCTGTATACATGGAATGGCTTGCTTTTTTTTACTAGTTCAGCATCAACTAGGTGAGAAACACAGATCATTTGTGCTGATAAATTTTGAGAGGTTTTGCTATTACCTTTATTACAAAGTATGTGAAATCTGTCTTGGAGTAAGATACATGACCTCAAAGATTGTTAAGGATTGATTGGTTTAAGGACTGTGGCACATTTTCAATCTAAGAGTTTCAGTTTTAGAGTGCTCTAAGCATCTTTATAGTTGTTGTTAGAGACATCTATGAATATCAGTATTGTCAATTTCCTACTTTTAATATGATAATATTTTCTACTTTTAATATTGGCAACTTCCATATTCCCTGGAGTCCATGTCATGGAATGTGAACTTTATACATGAAAAGAAAATTTAACTGCCAATGTAATATTCAATCCTCTGAAGTGACTAGCAGGTTGAGTTATATCATGCTAAGAATAGATGAATAGATGAATAAATATATATATTTAAATGGGATGTATAGTGTGAAATATATACCTGTCTTTCTCTTAAAATCACAGCAATGTCAGTCATACAGAATGCTAACGTAGTTAACAACTTTCTTCTGTTAAATATGTTGGCTTACTTTTTCACATTTTCTTTCTAAAATTTCCATGGTCTTCTGTAAGATCCTGGGAATTCATAAGCCCATTGTATTAATATTTTAGGGATAAGTAGATATTTTAAAGCATTTATACTTCGAAATTAAGGTAAATGTTATTAGAATATATGCATAGAATAAGAGTTAATTATAGAATAAGATAAGTAGTCATACAATCTTTTAAACACAGCAACTGGGAGTTGGTTGGTTCTGCAGGTGAGTAACTGACATGAAGAAAAATGTGGAAAGGTTAGAGATAAAGATCCTTGGCTTTCTTGCTTCTACCGTTTCTTCTGGAATCTATTTTAAGTAGTAAAAAAAAGTTCTAGATCCCCACAATAGTTAAGCTTCAATTCTAATGTTTGGGGAAGAAAGAAGTATGTCATATACATGCTAAGGTATAGGGTTTCCTAAAAATTCATATGCTATGGAACCATAAATTTCAATGATTGCGATACATAACACTAAGAAAAATTGCAATAAACTGCATACAAAAGTTACAAACTTTCCAATGTGGTCATTTCAAAGCATTTATGTATGTTTTGTATGAATGTCTGTATTAGAATTCCAACTTGCATGTGGGTAATTAGTGATATGTACACATTTGAATTTTCTCACAATGAATAGTTTTTCGTTGGTTTAATGTGTAATATTAGGGTTTGACCTAGGGCTTATTCAAACAACTACTACCTTGAGATGCTAATTGCAATGTAATTTTCCAGTTTTAAACAATCTTCATTGTTCAAGTGTTCATTCAAGGGGATGCATTCCTTTAAACATTTTGGTTTCAGCCATACAAATACTATCATTGTTGCCATATGAATCACAACCATCAGAGTATTTCCTTAGTATAGTAATACAATAATAAACATATATACCTCAGCAAAGTATAATACTTTTAAGGTAGGGATTTTTACCATACCAATGTTCCTGCTGACAAATTGTCTTGTGGCTAGTATTTTTACATTCCAAGTCTCAGGTATAAAAGAGACATTTTTTAACATTCTCAAATATGAAAATGAGAAATATCTGTGAATTTCTTTTGGGGGAATAAGTCCATTACATTTCTGTTTGCTCCTGGCAAGAATTCACTTAATTGAAACAATGATGGAGAACTTTTGAAATAAGATGTGTAAAGTACAGAAAAATGTATTCAAGTATTTCAGAGACATATTGAGACAATATAGTTTATCATAACTTCAAACCACCCAGCTTATCCTCAGGGAACACAAACACACATCTTGCTCTAATTTATCTTTAGTACAAGAATACATTTTCATGGTTTTGATTCATACACACCAAGTGACGTAGACTTTGTCCAACTTTTGGGCTCACAGTCCTCAAAATAAGTAAAGAGTAACAATTTCTTCCATTTGTGACATTTTCATTTAATACTGAACATGATTTTTTTCCCTAGTAGTATTTTAATTTTTTATAAAGGAGAACAGTTTGCTCCTTCACTAGCAAAAAATGCTGACTAATTCTTTTTTCAAAAGTTATTTTTAAAAACTATAATTGGATGGACCAAAATTCAGTAACATTGAGAAACTTTTAACTTTAAATGGCAGTTCTTGCTTTTAGTTCGAGAATGATTAAAGTTCAGAAAATAATACCATATGATTCAAAGACTGGCTTATTTTTTCCTCTTAAATCTGAGTTGTTTTCTTAATGTTTAAACCTTTCTCTGTCAATCATTTGGCACATTGAGTTTCCATTTAGCAAATCTGACCAATAATTAAACTTACTAAAACGCATTCTAGAGCTTTTTAAAAATACAACAATAATGACAAAAATAATGCAAAATTTGCAAAACTGAAAAAGAATCGGAGTCTGGTTTAATTTCACCAAGAACTCTATCATATATTTGTATTTAATCACACTGCATGGAATGAGCCATTGCAGTTAAAATAATTCCATTGGGGTTGCTGATAAATTTTAAGTAAAAATTTTATTTAAAATTATTCACAACCAGTGAATGGCACAGATATTGAAATCACTAATTCAGAAATATAAAAACAATCCATCCTTACTTTATAGAAACGACTTATTTATATAGGTTAGAATTAAAATATTCCCTTGTTACATTGGGAGCTAAGAGTTTGAACCCATATAACTTTGATGGGAAAACTTTTATTAAAAAAATCTTTCATAAATCCAGTTTTGTTTTAATTAAATTCATTTTTATCAAAATGTATATACTATAATCCCATTGAATTTTAAAGTCTCATTCTAAGCTAAAATATAAAAATCGTACTGAACTTTGTTCAGTTATATCAAAACATTAAACATAATTACGTACAGACAATTAAGCAGCTATTAAAAATCTAACAAAACAAGGGTGCTGGCTTGCATTTTGCAGTGTTTGGCAATAATTCAAAATATGCAGCTTTAACACTTATTTAAAAACAATGCTGTTGTTTTCAGTACTTCCATCTTCGTTCGTAGAGATATAAAGTTAACAAAGTAGATTTTGTGTATAATAGGATCTCTTAAACCATTTGTTTTAAATTTCCGAAGAGGGAAATTTTGTATTCTAAACAATTAAATTTAGTTTGTAAATACTAAAATTTTTTAATTTTAATTTTAATTTTTTTGGTAGTACATAAGTTTTAATTCTATAATTTGAATTTTTTGGAATTACATAAGTTTATTCATAGTATTTGTATGTACAATCCTTTATTACTGAGTTTTCTACTGAATTAATTTATTATTTTTCTATTTTGTAGCTACAGCATAAGAAAATATTTTAAAACCTCAAGCTACTGATTTTTAAAATCTTCAACATTTCCACTTTTCTCCATTTATAAAGTTAATTGTGCAAATTTTACTTTTGTAAGATTTAATGTTATTGAACTGAAAACCAAAGATTTTCAAAGTAGTCTTCACATGTACTATTATGTGATATTATATAACAACACAAACACGTTGGCAATAATATTTCCACTTACATGATATACTATGAAAGGACAGATAATCTTAAATTAATAGGAAATAGAATCCTCATAATACATATTTTTGTATTCAGTAAAAGATTCTTAATCTACCTTGTGACTCTGCATAGCAAATCATAGTACCTTCCGATACACCATTTTAATATGATGGTCATCATTTGTATGCCACACACACACACACACACACTCACACACACACACACACACACACACCTATGGCAAAGAAACTTTCTTTTGAATTGATCATTTGCACTTGCATGCCCCTAGAGGCTTAATCTTGTTGCTGATGAATATCCTCATGTCTAAGAATTTTATAGATAACCCAGTAGAAAATATTAAAAATCAAAAAGGCTAATGGGAAACAGGCTCGAGAGATGGTGTCAATCTTCTTGGCTCTGTCGATAAAAACCTTCCTCATTTCATCAGGGCTTTTCGGCATTACCTGGACAGGATGATTTGGGCCCTTTGGGGTCACACCATCTTTTGCTTGCAGACAGGGTCCCATTCCATAGGCTGTGAAGCTGAATCGACTTTCCCTTACCTCATCATCCTAAGAAAAACATGAGAAAATACTTTAGTCATAGAATAGATCATGTATTTCAGAATCATAACTTAAACTTTATCGTGATAAATGTTACCATTATTGTATTGGAAAGGTAACTGAAGCATATAAAGATTGAGTTGCTTTTTTTTCCCCCCATTGAAGTTTTACTGATTTATCCTGCTCTATCATATTAATGTGTCCATTAAGAAATCTGAAGCTCTCAAATAATATGTTTTGTTGGAAAAGCAGAACATTTTGGTATTGTCTACATATTGCTAGAACATCAAAATAAATTCAACGAGAAAAAGAATCTATTGGGATATTTTATATTTTCATAGACTAGGTTTTTTATGTGTTTAAATGTATAAATATATGTTGTCAGAGGGGAAAATATCAAGATCATTGACTGGATTTTTCTTTTTCATAACAGCAAATTTTAATGTTTATTTCCTATGATTTTAATGTTACTTAATTGGAAAATACAGTCTAGCTCAAGAACACTGCCTGGTTTTTGTTATCCTCACTTAATAATACTCTGTTTTACAGTAACCCATTTGAAAGACTATAAGGTAGTCACACATTCTAGTTTACATGCAATTACTTTTCAGGTACACTGATTGAGTTGAAATTATGAATGAAATTCAGCAGGAATTTATTTCAAGTTAAAGAAAATTGTTTAACCTATTATGTTCTGAAAAGGTATTGTTACTTTTCTCTTAAAAGTTGTAAATTAAAGAATCCTCCAGATATGCATTATATGTACATGAAAAGAAAACCAAAATTTAAAAGAAAAATCATTTAATAAAAATATGATAAATGAAATGTGCTCATTATAGGAAAATATGGTATTTAGAAATTTATGAAATTCATTAATGAGCAATTTAATTTAATGCACTTATTTAGAATGTAACAGTAGATGATTGCCAATTAATTGGATTTTTTTGTTCCTAAAACTGAGAGTTTAAAAGATGACATTTTATAAAGTTGTTACAGCTCTCCTTTATGTAAGTATTTTTAATGGTAATATAGGAGACAAAAGGAATTGACTCAAACTCTTGAAAAATAATTCTGGGTCTGTGAAAGTAGAGGCTCAATAAACAGTATATTGCAAAATATGAAAATGAGAAATGGAAATTAAAATGGGTTCTAAACATGAAAAGATGATCAAAGTTGATGTAATAATGTGTAAAATAGTTTTTTGGGGGAATTATAGAGTAAGGCAATTTCACATGACACACAAAAACAAATAACTATTGGAAAATACCTTACCTGCATAAGCAATTGAATTTTGAGGAAACAAGTCTGAAATAAAAGCTGATGATCCTAATTACATAACTACTATTGTAATCTTATAAAAGTTAGAAATTGATTTTTCAGTACTCTTTAATAAGGATGTTGATTTATACTGGCAATTTTTTTATCTACCATGGAAATTTTAAAGCTAAATTATTATTTGCCTTGAATTTTCCATTCTTAGGGAAAAGTGTATATACAAGAAATTAAAGTTTTTATGTAAGTGCTAAAGTAGCATCCTTATGGTTTAGAAAATCATGCTGGTGCTTATATTCCAGAAAGAACGTGTAGTTTGTTTGGATAATTTGTATAATTTTTGTGTGTAAATCAGCTGAATGCTAAAGTACAAAATAATTTCTTAACTTATATAGACCCATGTGTTGAAAAAAATCCGTCTCAAAATGTAAAAAAAGTAATTTCTCAGTGAACATTTACAATGAAGGCTGCTTGTTAGTTGAGGTAATGAATAGATAAATTACAAAAATACTAGAATTTTAGGATTCTAGCTGCTGTGTTTAATAAAGTAGAATCTACTTTGTTTTTCCCTCTGGTTTTACTAAGAAACAATTGACATATATCACTGTGTAAGTGTAAAGTATACAGCATGATGGTTTGATTTACAAATATGGTGAAATGATTATCACAATAGGTTTAGTTAATACCTATCATCTCACATAGATACAAGAAAAAAGGAAAAAAATCTCTTGTGATGAAAACTCTTAGGAACTACTCTCCTCCCAACTTTTCTGTAGATCATGTACCAGTCATAGCTCTAGAGGTCATATACGTTATAGTCCTAGTACTTATCCTATAACTGGACGTTTCTTCGTTTCTTTTTTTTTAACCCCCTACCCCCACTGACTACCTTTCTAACTCTTCTGAAGAACTTATTTTCAAACTTTTGGAGACACATCCCCTCCCCGCCCCCGCCGTTGCTCATCTCAAAAAAATCTTTTTAAGATTTAAGATATTCAGTGATCACCTACACTATTTTCAACTGCATCTTTCCACAGAACTGCGAGTAGAGGGTTAACATCAGGTCCGGGCTGATGAATGGCTGCTGATCCTTTCAGCATCATTTCCTTGAAAACAATAGTTAAGCTAAATGGGGAACGTGGAATTTTCTACATTTACTGCACAGGGGTTGCTGTGTGGGGCCTGAAGGCCTCTGGCCTACGTGACCAGAATGTATACAAGCTTGGTAAGAAATCAAGGCTGTGGCTTTTCTGTGTCAGTGTGATAATATGTGCCTTGACGTTTGTCCCTGGCAGTGCAACTCCTGGCACCTGTGGATGAGGGTAAAAGCAGCTGTGCTCTTCAGCCAATGCCCTGCCTCCTGATGAGATGAAGATGCTGTGTCTGATGTGTCGGCTGTCTCACATGCTCCTGCAGGACTGAGCAAATTTTACAATAGGTTAAAGCCTGTGTCGAGGGTTTGATTGACGATTATAACCCTGAATTTCAGTGGTGGTGACAGAAGTTGGCTGGGCTTTCCAATCGTTTCAGACTCAGTATGGCCCAAAGTTCTGGGAGGAAGTTTGAAGAGAGTGTGATCCTGATTCACCCCTGGGTTTGAGGTAGCTAGAGCGCTGCAGAAAATAACTGGGATAAATCTTACGATTGTAATGTGAATGACACAGAATTCTCCCTGGTTGTGTTGGCAGATGGGTGATTAATGAAATAAAACTGAAGGAGACCGGGGTAACAGAACTGAAGGGAAAGTGGCTCAGAATACAATTAATTTCTTATATCCTATTTAGTTGATTGTCTGTGAAACTGAAACCACTTGGCAGAAAGAGAAATTAGAGCAAGTAAAGCAAGCAGCTTCATGCCTGTTCTTGAAGTCCACTTGGTACTTGGAAGGATGTTGCATGAAAGTCCACTTGTGATGTGGAAGGACATTGCATTTAATCCTGATAGTACTTCTTTGCAACCCCAAGCAAGCAACACTGGAAAAGACTGAGTATCCTGCATCCCTGTCCAATAGAAATGTAATAATGTAGGATGGCTCAGTGGTTGAGCATCCGCCTTTGACTCAGGGTTCTGGGATCAAGTCCTATATCAGGCTCCCCGGAGAGAGCCTGCTTCTCCCTCTGCCTATGTCTCTGCCTCCCTCTCTGTGTCTCTCATGAATAAATAAATAAAATCTTTAAAAATTTATATATAAAAGAAATCTAATGTGAACCACAGATGAAAGCCACCTGTATAATTCTCAGTTTAAATTTTAGCTACATTTTAACAAGTTAAAAGAAACAAGTGAAGTTAATTTTACTATTATATTTTCTTTTTTAACTTACTATGTCCTAAATATGATTTATACATTAGTCAAAGTAACAATTAAAGAGATAATTTACATCCTAAGTCTTTGAAATCAGTATATATTTTTAATACGTCTCAGTTCACACTCTACGTTTCTAGTGCTCAATAGCCACATTTGGCTTATGTCTACCATTTTGGATAAAGCAATTTTAACAGAAAGAAGCTGGTGCTCTTTACTGTGAAGTACCAGACAATAACTGGGGAATCTATGCCTTCTAGCACCCTTAGGTTAGTGGACATAGGAATGAAAAACATGAAAACAATGTTGTCTGTGAATGCTAACTTCTAATTTGCTGCAGTTCCTGGCAGGCATGTAATCAGTGACACTTTTGGAGTGGGGAAGGCCTAGGATGGTATGAATCTGCGCTGAGGAACCAGCTGCCTGCTTCTCTCACTGCTGTGAAATTGAACAGCCCTTTGGAAGAAGTAGCTATGTTAAGGGTAGTAGCAAACCTGGGCTGGCCACATGATCAATAAAAATAAGCCTACCCAAACCACATTCTCTGATTCAACTCTGGTAGACAGGACAATTAGGGGAGTCCCCCAGGGCATGGGTTTCCCATGTGGCTCTCCTTTTGGAAAGGCAGGAGGTTAGATGCGATTCACAGGGACACTTTTATAGTTGCCATGCTGGGTTTCACTGATGGGAAAACTATCTGGGCTATTTAGAAGAAAGATCATGGCCAGAGGTAAATCTATTAGCTCTCTTTAGGTAGCTTTTAAGACACAGAATGAATATTAACAGGAGTCCTATGAAAGATTTCCTGGCACATTATTGCCAGCTGAAAGGAAGGAAATCTTGCAGTTCCGGCAGCTGCTTCCCTTAAGGAACCCTGTTAAATCTGCTGCTTTCATCTCAGAAGTTAAATCAATGATGCTGATAGGGAATGGAAACAAAAGGCACTGATATGGACTGCTGAATTTACTCCATCCATTAAGGCATTTGAAACAAAGAAGACTGGCTTGAAGGCCAGGCTCTCCTTGCCCAGTCCTGAATTTGGTATCAGTGGATGGTACCTCCTTCGGCTCAATGCAATTTGGAAAGGACATGACACGTGATGAAGTATCTTGTCCTTTCTGGATTGAACTTGATCTTGGCTGTCATTTCTTAGCCTAGTTGTAATTGGATGGATGTACTAAAACAAGAAGCCCTAAGAATGGCCTAAACCTTCCTCTATGGGAACTATCAAACAGTACAAGACCCCAGGAAGGTAAATGAAACTCTTAGTTCTGATTAAGAATATAGTGGAAGCAGGGGTGCTAGTCCTTCATTAATTTTCTCTAGTCTAGCTCTATCTGGCCTGTGATAATGCCAAATGGGGCCTTCAGTCTGATCGCTGACCACCTGGGGTCACTAAAGAAGTCACCGACCAGCTTCTACCATGATAAATGGTAAAACCCAAAGAGTTTCAAGAGAAAGGAGGCTGGTATGCTGTTTTTGTTTTGTTGTTGTTGTTGTTGTTTGTTTGTTTTTTTAAGATTTTAAGTTCTCTTTACATGGCCAACGTGTGGCTCAAACTTACAACCCCAAGATGAAGAGTGGCATGTTCCACCCACTGAACTAGTCAGGCACCCCAAGGCTGGTATGCTTTGACAGACTTGAACAGGGCTTCCCTTTTAAGGTCGATAAAAAGGAAAAAGTCTGACACTGTGTGTCTTCAAATGGGGTAGACCCAATTAACAAAACCTGAGTTCTCCAGGATATTATCACAAGCTGGTTGGAAATAGTTTGGTCCAGGCCACTGTCAAAAGAAAGTTAGTGATAAATGGTACTCTGCTCTCTGAGCAGAAAGTCAAGAGAGAGTTTGGAAACTAGTGACCCATGTGACTAGGTGAAGGAGGCTAACTAATCCAGCTGAAATTCAGGGCTCAGCCCCATCAGTCAGTTTCTGGAAACAATCTGGATAAAGCACTAGAAACAATTTACAAATGATAAAGGACAAACTGTTATGTCTTCTGCATCCCATTGTAAGAAAAATTACTGTAGCACTATTTGAAATTTGGCAGATACATCTTTATTTCTGTTGGCCCTCTTGCATAAAGTGACTAGAAGACAGACTGAACAGGGTAAGCTATGAGAGGTCTGAGGCAGGCAATAACCCATGGAGCCTCTCTGAGGCCTTACATTCATCCACTCTATGGAAATCTGCTATTAAAACCCATGTAGGGATCCCTGGGTGGCGCAGCGGTTTGGCACCTGCCTTTGGCCCAGGGCGCGATCCTGGAGACCCAGGATTGAATCCCACGTCGGGCTCCTGGTGCATGGAGCCTGCTTCTCCCTCTGCCTGTCTCTCTTTCTCTCCCTCTCTCTGTGACTATCATAAATAATAAATAAAAATTAAAAAAAAAACATGTAGACTGGAATTTCTGCAAAAGGCTCAATAATGGTACCTTAAGATTGCTACCAGGATTCTAGACAGGAAAACTCTGGATACTCTGAGTAGATATAATCTATTTGAATGATGACTACTGACATTCTCCTGGGCTCTGGTAGAAACAGTCCCCAAACTGAAGGAAACTGGGGGCATCTTAGGTATATTTAGGCTTCAAATATCTAAATATTATGATGGGTAATACCAAAAAGGTATTTCAATCGAAGTAAAAATTATATCATTTAGGAACAAGCTAAGGGGAATTACTTATGAATTACTTCAGGTGAAGTAAATAATACCCATGAGAAGGTGGCCTATATGACAGTGGACTGGAGATTCCATGTGAGCCACTCAGAGTGGTACAGACCTCCTGATTCTCTTCTCACTGAGACAAAGAAGGTCACCTGGCCCACCGAATGAAACGTATATGGAAGGTCAGGACTCCTACCATATCTGCAATCAAATAAAAAATTGTAGTTGAAGAAAGCAAGGTAAGTCTACAAAATAGGCTAACTTGAAAACCAATATGCATGGCAGTATCAGAAGAACTGGTTCTCGCTCTGGGAGCAATATCTGGATATTCAAAGACCCCTGGCCCTAGCCAATGGCATTGCCTTGTGGTCAGGCAAATGGGCCAGTTTAAATGGACAACTAAGAACAACAACCGGGTGGGTGATGAAATTCCTTATAAACATTCCAGGGTAGAATTAAATTAGGTCAAGTAATCCCTGCCTAGTCACTGACTCAGAAGGGGACTAGAATGCCAAAGCAGATGTCTTGGACTGGCCGTGGATGCAGCCATGGTGGTGTCCAAGCCATGCAGCAATGGACAAAACCATGACACATTTCTCTGTTGTGCAATACAGCCACTGGTGTAGTGAGAGCTTGACCTGAATATTAATGAAAGAATATATTGCTTGAAAATTGCCTCCGAGCTAAATCTCCTGAGGACGAGTATTAACACATAGCTGGCAAATGGAATCCTAAAGTCTTTGATTATGGTTCCTGGAGGATTCAATGGATTTTGGCAGATATAAGACAGTCTATCTTGGGCTTTGTTTGTACTGTAACAAGCCAAAGCTGAAAATACTGTTAATGGCTCGGAACAAAGCATTTTTTATATCAGTTTGGGCTCCTGGAACAGATCTGATTGGACAAAGGAATACATTTAAACATGACCAGTGTATAAAATGGCCCAAGAGAACAACATAGCAAAGGCATTTAAATAGAAGTTGAAATGAGCAATTGAAACACTTACTATTAATGACAGGGTGACAAGGACATAAAGAGCTGGCTGGTTCCCTGGATGAGTGTGCAGATCATGTGGGTATGAGTTACAGTGATGAGGAATTCCTTCAATAAGTTTCTAGTTTCTGGTGGTTCAACTAGTTTCTAGTTTCTGGGTCAGGAGCAATGCTGGGATACAGTTCTGTTCTTTCTGCCTCACAGGTACTTTTGTGTTATAATGGTTCTGATGCAATATATCAGATACATATTATATGCTTGATATAATGGTTCTGGGTTCATGATTGCATTTTCTAGCTCTAGGAATCATTGCTTCTTATGATACTATATCTCTTTCTTTAACTAGGAAGACATCTGTGTTCTCTGTGGGTGAGGGGACAAAGCATCTTGTGCACTTGAGTCCTGTGAAGCCTCCCAATTAGTGGAAGATTGGGAACTTTCTCTGCTGTTTCTCCTGCCTTTTATCCTTCTGTAAAGTTAAGTAAATGACATATGAACTGAAAGCTTATTTCTGTCTTGTAAGCATGATTGCTTCCTCAAACCTGTAATCAGAGCTATAGTGCTATAATGAACAAAGCTACTTGACATTTGGATGTTGGTTTTAATAGAAAATATGACACATTTGAACAATTTAAACTTAATTGTCTTTATGTATCATTTGTCCCCTGTACAATTTGGCAACAGCTTGTAAGATTGCCATCATTCTATGTTTATGCAATAATGAGAGGCTAGGGGAAGGCATTGTTTCTCATACAAGTCTAACACCTGTCTTGGAATCACTGGGAGGGGTTGTGAGATCCAGTTTTCCGGATGGGCAATTGTGGAAGTTTGTACTCCTTAGCCTTTAGGTTGTTCCAATAACTCCATCTCCACCAAGCTCTCTAGGTGATTAGAATGCACAGCCAAGTGTAGAAACAAGGGTTTCCAAGAGGCACAATGTGTCTATCCTGGTAGGCTTGAATTTTTAGTGAGGTCACACTGTTTGGATTCCTCTCTTACTCTAATTTACATTTTAAGTGGCAGTTTATGAAAACATACTCTGGGATGACTTTTGTGTTAGCATTTAACTATTATTATTTAATAATTTCTGCTTTTCAGTAAGGCTGTTTCTAGATAGGGCTATATGTCAGGTAATCTAATGATTTGTATCTTTACCCATTTTTAAATCTATGGGGCCTAAGGATATCCTCAGCAATAGGTTTCAGATAATTATATGTTACAGTGTGATTTAGTGCTTCAAAGCAACTGGAATATGATTTCACTAATATATCATATTTCCAATTAGTTGTAGAATTGGAAAAGTAGAAACTTTTAATTTCAAAGAAAACATTTCCCTTATGAAAATGTCTTGTTCAAATACATATTCCTTGGCAATGGCAATAACAAGATGTTGAGGAGACCTTAGGTTCTAAAAACATGAAAATAGCTTGGGTATTTGCATTATTAAAAATACATGTTATGGGAAGTAATTTTCAATTATTTCCTATGTCACAAAAACATTAAATGGTCCAAGTTCAAAATCTGACTCAAGATTGACATTCAAAATGCAAATGTAAAATTAAGGAATTCCACGGCTTTATCATCTATTGCCAGGAGTCTGGATCATCTTAATTATTTAACTCTCAGATTCTTGGTTTCTTATTCCAGGGAAAGATGACAGGCACTTTCTAGCAGGGTTTTTTTTTAGGGTGAGGGAAAGAATATAAAATCTGTGATAAAGTACTCAAATTATAGCTATAACATTTTTAAAAATATTTTCTTTATTATAATTATATTATTATGGAAATTGCATAATGCACACTCTGAAAGGAAAATACTAATAACAACCTGAATCACTGTCCGGTTAGATATTTTAAAAACCGAACTAGCAACAAAGTACCATGTAAAATAGGCCAGTGCAATTGCTTACTCTGCAGACTGTCTTGTACTCTTGTACTGTTGTCCTAAAAGTTAACCAACCTCTTTAAACTGAAAAGACCACCTTGTTGCCTGCCATACCCTCCACTGTAGAATTGTTATAATAGATGGGTTCTGCTCTCTGGCTGCTAAGGTTCTTTGCAAATCTAGTTTCTGGAATCAAGAATCATTAGTGTTTTGAATATGTTCTATGAAACAGCACAAGTATTTTTGGGGTGTGCCCTTGAGATAGGGCACATGGAGACATCTCACTTCTTCAGAAATAGAGTCTCAGCTCTGTTGGGCCAGACTTTGATCTGCAGTCCAGGAAGCCATAGAAGGAGAAAGAGGAAGGACCCTTGGACTGTAAAAAGTCATGTGATTTTGTCATGGTTGTTAAATGACTGGCTTATAGCAGTGTTTTTCAAAGGCTGCACTTAAAATAATAATTTTAAGCATGGGGCAGCCCTGGTGGCTCAGCGGTTTAGCACCTCCTTCAGCCCAGGGCCTGATCCTGGAGACCCAGGATCAAGTCCCACGTCAGGCTCCCTGTATGGAGCCTGCTTCTCCCTCTGTCTGTGCCTCTGCCTCTCTCTCTCTCTCTCTCTCTCTCTCCTGTGTCTCTGCCTCTCTCTCTCTTATGAATAAATAAATAAAGTCCTTAAAAAAAATTTAAAAAATAAAAAAATATTAAAAAAATAATTTTAAGCATGGATGAAACATTTCTAATAGTTCACTATTAGTATTAGATTACTATATTATAAGGTGCATTAAACTATTTTATGACTAAACTAATTTCTTTGTTTTGTAAAACTCAGTCATAAAATTATCATGTGTTTATGTATGTTTAGATGTGCAGAGAGTGATATTCTTTATTCCAATTAGTACTCAAATATTTCTTGAAAATATTTCAGTTTTCTGCAGGTATCTTCAGCTTGAGTTTCTGATTGACTAAAGGCCACCCAAGCAAATATTTAGACAAACTTTTAAAATTTTTGACTCTGATGCTATGTGTTAGCCAATATTTAATATTCATAAAATTAAGCACTTTCCAACTCAAAATATAAGCAGTAATAAAGATTAAATAGAATAAACTAAAAATGAGCAAAAGAACGTGGCTGATTAAAAAGGTAAAATTGAAGAGATAGCTTAATTTATTTACAAGTAAAACCTCCTAGGTATGCTTTAAACAAGTTAGAAGGGTAGGCAATGAAAAATGTAAAAACCTATTTAGTTAGTATATAATTCTTTCTACAGGAGGACCTGTTTTTACTGTTTGAAAGAAAAATGTTTTGGTAATTAAGCATCAGTACTGCATTGTGAAATATTCTATATGGTTTCTCATTTTATTAGAGAATTAGGCTAAGACTGACTCATGCTAACATGCATATTTATAACTAGAAATATTAAAAATAGAAAATTCAAGGGTAGGCTTAGTCATTCAGTTGAATGGTTTCATTTCCACCACAAAAAAATATATATTAACATACATGTAAGATAAGATTTAATTTCCTATCCTCAAAATGACCAAAAAGAAGAACAAATCATATTTTTGAGTGTAGATTGGTGAAAGCATGAAGCTTGCTAGTGAGTGGTAATAAAACATGAAGCCTCTAAGACAGCATGAGTGATGATTTATTGTGTGAACTGCTGTGAGATACAATAGCATTAAATATATTATTTTCATCCTAATGTTTCTCCCCTGGTAGGTGCCTTTGAGTGTTCTATATATGATAAACATTTTTTATTATTTATTATTTAAATAATTTATTATTTATTATATTATTTACACAGAAAGACCTGTTTAAATAGTTTTCTGTAACTTCTAATCGCCAAATAGGAAAGTGACAAAGGAAGGAAAAGTGAATTGCTATTAATTTCCACTTGCATGATTTCAAAGTGTGTGGATTTTGAAAAAAGTTACTAATAAACATAACAGCGGCTTATTTTTGTTGGGAAAAATTGCCATCACTTAGAAAATTCTGAGGTAAGATGAAATATGTGAATAAATTGAAAATGCTTTTCTAAAATAAATGCCAGCTTAAAATAAAATATTCAGTTTAATACATCTGTATACATTTCATTACTTTAAAATGGAAAGCTAAGAGTATAATTATAGATGAGGTTAAAAATACTTTATAGTTGCACATCAATTGTCAATATAAAATTCTTTGAAATCTAGTTTCTAGGAGAATTCTGCATATCTTTGGTGACATATAAATTAGTTATGAATTAGCCAAATTTATGTTTGGCATATTGAATTGAGATTCAGAAATGGTTTGGAAATTATTAAATGGTAAAATGTAAGCTTGAAAAGATGAATGCTTAAAATAAGATAATATAAAAATGGAATACATACAAAAGGATTGATGAGAAATCAATGAAATAACTTTTTAAAATACCTATATATTTATTTCTAGCACAATATGCTAGATTCATTCAGTGCCAACACAGAATTATGGAGTGACATAAATAATACATTATAATAGACAACATGTGTAAAAAGCACTATATGTATTTTAGTTAATTTTGAGATGTAATTCACTAAAACACATATGAAATTAGATTAAGTAGAGATTAGTTTGAGTACTATTTTCCTAAACACATATTTCAGAGGGAATATAGCTCTAAGAATTAGCTCTGTTTATTTTTTTATTTTTATTTTATTTATTTTTTTATTGGAGTTCAATTTGCCAACATATAGCATAACACCCAGTGCTCGTCCCGCCAAGTGCCCCCCTCAGTTCTGTTTAACACAAACTCTGAATATTTGTTTGCAGGAAGTCATTAAATTCTTAACTATTTTTGTTTTCCTTGAGAGGATGAAATTCTGAATCCTTATATATCAGAGTCATTCAAATATACTTTAGTTTGAAATTATTGGAAAACTGCTTTTCCTTAGACATGTCAGAAATTTATAGGAAACATTTTCCTACTAAAATAATATCTTATACCCCATAATATTCCTAGGATGGAAATGTTATGAAGTAATTTAGAATATATGGGTGCCACATTGCTTTCAACTATGTAGAGCCTCATTCCTTCAAAAGAGTTTCCATATATATGTTTGTTTGCCCTAAGACTATAGGGCTAAAAAACTGTAGAGGGCAGAAAAAAACAATTATTTCTTATTCTTAGAAGTTACCTTGAGTTATTTTTGAAGTAAGACAGCATGTAAATATGTAAGGCAATAAATAATGACAAGTTTTTTGTACAGGTAGTCAAAATGTAGTCAATGATATCTTAATCTTAAAAAGATAACCATCGTGCCTTGCAGAATAGAAACTTGATCATTGTTTCTCAAATCTAGAACTCAGAGTCCTTTTTTATTTTATTTGAGTATGTAAATAATAATTAAATATACAATAAATCAGGAAGATAAAAGTGTTAGAATACCATGTGAATGTTTTATCTCTGCAAACCATTGCATCATTACCTCGTGATGCAGAAGAAGCTACGTGAAATGCAACCCTAAATCATCCATTTATCTCAACAAATAACATATATTCAGAAACATTATGGCACGTCTGTATAATCCTGCAGGCTAAAGTAATTATATCACATGTGGGAAGAGCAAATTCTCACCAAAATACTTTCATATCATGCACACACCCACACATACACAGCACTGGGAATAAGCGTCTATGACATGGTGCAGTGGGTAACCAACACATAACAGGCTATGACAGTGTGGGGTGGGGAAATTTGGATACAAGAGCAAACTTGTATTCTTTCACAATAGACCAAAGATTCACCAGCTTGTACCTTAATAGAAAAAAAGTAAGATATGAGAGATTCCATATGAATGCTAAGCCAATGCTGAACCAAGTTTAAACTTTCCTAGGAATAACATTTATATCAACGTACGGTCCTTTGTTGTGACAAACTTTTTATACTGAAGTTCTCTTATTTACTTCATCTATTCTGCCAACTTAAAGTGCTTGGGAAAACTATATAAACCCATACTCATGAAAATAAAGGGCTTTGGGTCAATGTTTAGACTCATTTAGACTATTTTGTTTTAAAGATTTAGATTGCTCGTACTGTTTCTAAGAAAAATACATACTTTTTTTTAAATGATGAATTCAGTCAGCCCAGAGAGTTGTTAGGTTGAGAAAAACAGTTTTCAAAAACTTGAAATGATCAACCCCAAATCTACACAAAGATGGGAATATTACAAAATAAATGGAATGCGTATAATTTCTAACAAATCTATTTGCATTACCATATTGTTTCTTCTTAAAAAAATAAGTATGTATTGATTGTTGCTGAGATAAACCTAATTTTTCATCAGACTTCTTCGTGCATTGTTTTGTAAAGCAATATTTAGTAAATATATATTTTTTATACTAAAGCTCCTATAGGCATTAACTGCTTAGTTACCAGAAATTTAAATATATTCTTTCTCAAAGAGGCCATTTGTGTTATGCAAATACAAAGCAATTAAAAATTTTTCAAAGTTATAGTTACGATAATTAAGTAAAACTAATCATATCAAATGAATTTTTTCCCCCAGGGATGAAAAAAATAGAGTGGCTAGCTAGGTTGGGAACAAATATGCAATTTAGTAGAAAAATATTAGTTGAATGATTACATATTATTATATAAGAAAACTTAGTAAGTGCTTATAAATAACACTGGCTCTAGATACCTGCTATGAAATTGAGAATCCTTCTATTAGATGAATATAACATGTTTCCGGTCTGTTCATCTAACATTATTTCTTCTTAACCAAGATGTGCAACAGAATTATCTGGGGAGGTATTTTTAAATGCACTTTATTCCAGAAATTTTAGTTTAATAGACTGGACTGTTTGTGATTCCCCAGCTTGAATTCTTGGCTTGTGTATGTTTAAATCCAACATTGAATGCTATATTATGGTGGCCAAGTCCAACGATCAATATGCTGTAATATAGACTACTTTTCTAACTATTTAGCTACTATACTTGGACATGTGACCTTGTGATTGCTCTGTAATCAACATTTCAAAGGATGCTGCTATCAAAACCAAAATTATTAATTTATTATAAAGAATCTCAACTTATCTTAACATTAAAAAAGGATTCTAAAAATACATAGGTTGGACAAAGTACTTTATTTTTGACTTATTTTTAGGCCTCTATTTTCTGACCAGAAAGGATGCATTTAGAACTTCTTTGTACAAATAAATTTTCTATTAATTTTGGAACTAATTTTGTCAAAACAAATGACTATTTCTTTCATGGAGACTATTATGAAATTATATATGTTATTTTTGCTTGATATATATTTAAAAATCACTTTGACCAATCAAATAGCTCAGTTGATTAGGTGAAGGATAATATTTAAATATCTTTTTACTGAGTGAAGGAAGACAACTGGAGTTTGAAAAAGAGAATATCCTTGGTTGAAGGGAGATGGTGGTTGTTTGGCTTTAAATATGCAAGGGGCTGTGTTTCCCCACCAAACACTGCCTAGGTGCAGAATATGCTGTCTGCTTTTTTCACTGATGACCACATTCCTCTACTTAGAGTTAAGAAAGTGAATTTACCGTGTCTGAGAAACGGTAAAACTTCTCCAATGCAAAAGCTTCTGTCTGTGGGAAGGTAGAGTGGACCAAGAGGGATTGAGAAACCAGAGAATCAAGTCATATATGAGTAAATATAATTGCACAATTGGTTTAAATTGCATATATCATTTTCACATATATGTGTGTCAATTATTCGATTTTCACATATGCAAAGTATCCAACCCTCAAAGTATAAATTTAAAAAGACCCAAACCCCCCAAAAAAACCCAAAAACCAAAAAACTATTTTTCCCCACATTAAATCTCAATTACAATATTTGCTCCTTGAATATTCAACTGGTCTTTAGAAAATAATAAGATGTTAGTATTTTTGCATTTCTATATTTTCCTGGAGAGCCACTCATTAGAAAATGAATCTTGCCATCTTCCTGTGAGCTAAAGAAGAAGGGGCTTCGCTATTTACCCTGATATTCTTACAGGTAGTAAAACTAAAGAGCTGCTTTGGTAGGATAATTTTTTTTTAAAAGGAGAACCAAAATTGAGCCTCTACACTTACACTCTATCCTGTTTCTCTTGGGCACTGTGGCTGTTGGATGCATGGTGGGTGTGGAAAGAGTGAGCTCTCAGCCCCCATTTGGACACCACATACCTAATACTTCCCAGCACCTGGTTGATACATTCTAAATTGTATAGGAAGGGGGAGAGGTAGAGAAGTGAAAAATAAAAGTGAAAAAGCAAATCAAAATGAGGAGGAGAGATAAGTATTACTTTACTTTGGATTCATGATATTAGAAGGGAAAACTTGTCTTCATCAGTCATTTAATGGGAAAGGAAAACAGGAAATTTCCTCTTGTGATACAGAATTTTTTTGTCCTGTGATAGTGTTACAGTCAGTGCCAAGTGTCACGAGAGAAAGGGGAACAGATAGGCAGCAGGGAGGGAGAAAGGAGAGGAAAGAGACAAAGAATGAGAAACCAGTAGATGGGGGTATGGTGGGGAGAAAAATTATTAAATTATGTTTCCATATACAAATGGTGTGCTTTTATTTTCATAACAAGTTGATCAAATAGCAGCTTGGGCACTGTTTTTGTCTCATGTGTCACTCGGAGTATCATAGTCCCAAAGTTCCTTCCACACTACTGTGAATTGGGTATTTATTATGATTTGGGAGAGTCAGTTAGACATGACCGAATCTGTTATAACTTTATAATATGTTAAATGCTCAGTACTGAGAGATCATGGGCTTAGGGCTTTAAAAAAATCTTACGAATATATAAATCACAGTAAATAATTCAGAAACCAAAGGAAACCTTTAAAAAAATTAAATTCTTTCAAAATCCTTTAAAATGTACCTCTATGAACAAGACTATTATTTTTAAGATTTGAGTATGTTTTAACTTAAATATTCCAGTATATTGGATTCTGGCCATAATTTCTCCTATTGTATAAACTTTGACATTTCTCTGTTGCAGTCCATCTGCTTTTAAATGTCAGTTCTCACATTCACATTAACAGCAGTAAACTCCAAGATATGCTGATCAATAGAAACTCTCCCTTCCAGAAGAGGAAAGGGAGTTGATGGAGCTTATGTGCACAAAATGAGAGATGACATTACAAGTCTTAATAGAGGGGAGCAAATCCATTCTGTCCATCCAAATTCAATTTTGAGATTACTTCTACAACTTCCTGTGGTCTCCTAATGATGTTATCAATACAATTTCTTCTGGGTTTCATTTAACAGGTACAGCAAGGCACCAATAGCCTTTCTTGTGTTTCCCATAGGGATTCAGAATAAATATCTTAACAACATGAAAGTATGCATGAATGAGAGACCACATAGTTTTACACGAACATCATAGCATTAACAAATAGGTAACCTTTTATGGAAACAATGAAAGGGATTACCTTGATAAAAGGAACAACTTTAATAGCTATATTTGATGAGATGTTAAGTAAGACCATCAGGAACACTCTCACGTTGCAGGTAAGAAATTATATATTTTGTTAATTGAAGCAAAAAATGGTGTTGTTTCAGGGAGTACATTAGAAAGAGGTTGATAAAGCTCTCATGTCACCAGATATGCTGTGTAAGGTAGAACTGGATGTCACCATTTTATTCCTGAAGCTATTTTTGACAATTTCAGTTTCTACTGGACAAAACCACCGGAATATTCATATCCTTTGGTTCCCAGACTCCATTTCCTCTCTGCATCACTGTATTAAATTTAACAAATTTACTTTCTGGTGAAAATCAGTATCCCTCCGAACCCAATGCATTTAATCATGTACCTTATTCTTTCTCTTCCGTCGAAATCGCAGAAGTTCTTTGTGTTGTCTTGATACAAAATTTACAGCTGCGTATTCCAGAAGTGCTGAAAACACAAAAAGGAGGCATACTGCCATCCAAATGTCAATCGCTTTGACATAAGAAACCTAGAAAAGAGAGAGAGAGTGAGCAAATTGAGTTGTATTATTGTTTCCATTGAGAACAAAACTGAATGTCTGATTCTAAATTGTACCATTTATATCAGCTTGAAAAAGAAAGCAGAAAGACCAAGACTTTTTTAACCTAATAAGTGATTTTTTAGAAATCAATTATGCAAGTTTGTATATTAGTCATACATTACAAACTGGGTATGTTTTGCTAAAAATTGTTGTCCAATGAGGCACAAGACCAAACATCTGATGAAGAAAAATAAATTGAAGTGTGACTTTACCTTCAGTGTAGCATAGAATAATGCTCAAAAAATTATAAATTTTGTACTTTGAAATACAGATAATGCCATTTACCTTTTAGTTCCATATTTTATTCACTATTTTTTTCATTTTGAAATAATTTTAGCATTGACAAACATGTTGCAAGAATAGTCCAAAATAATAATAATAAAAATAAAAAACAAACCATAAAAACCCTCCCAAGTCCTCCAGTTGTTAACATTTGACCAAATGTTATATTTGTCTCTATCTCTTGAACTATTTGAGCATAATTTACAGACATCATGCCCTGTTACCCCAAAATACCTATGTGTATTTTCTAAAAGAAAAAGACAATCTCCTCCTACATAACTCTAGTACACCCAACAAAATCAGATTGAAAGATGATTAATAAACCCTACCATCTAATAAATAAAACCCTACCATCTAATCCTAAAAAAGCCCATTCTTATTTCAGCAATTGTCCCAACAATGGCATTTTTAGCAGAAAAACATTTTTCCATCCAGTCCAGGATTTTAATTTTTTTTTTTTTTTAATTATAGGCACACAGTGAGAGAGAGAGAGGCAGAGACACAGGCAGAGGGAGAAGCAGGCTCCATGCACCGGGAGCCCGACGTGGGATTCGATCCTAGGTCTCCAGGATCGCGCCCTGGGCCAAAGGCAGGCGCCAAACCGCTACGCCACCCAGGGATCCCCCAGTCCAGGATTTAATATAGAAGTATGTGTTGCGTTTTGGCATCGTATCTCTTTAGGCTTCAGTGTCTTCAGTTTAGAATACTTGGGTCCGTCTTTTCTCGCCTACTGTGACCTTGATATTTTGAATGAGCGCAGACTAGATATTTTTTGAGTGTCTCCTATTTTTGGTTTATCTGATGTTTCCTCATTTTAGACTCAGGTTAGGGGATTTTAGTAGGAACAGGGATGCCCTGTTCTTCACAGTATACCATATCCGACTGCACTCAACATTGATCAGTTGGTCAAAGTGTTGCCTACCAGGTTTCTCTATTATAAATTTACCCATTACCCTTGGGTGGAGGTTATTTGAAACTACATAATATCTTCTTACTCCTTAAACTTTCATCTTTTAGACTCTGATGATTTTTGTCTGAATCAATTATTACAATGATGATTTCCAAATGCGAGCTTTCTGATTCCATCATCCCATCCACATTTATTAGGTAGCATTCTACAGTAAGGAAAGTTTCTGTCTCCCACATTCCTTTATCTATATCAGTAGAGACTAATAAATAACGATTTTGTTCAATTAGTTATAAAACATTAGCATCACTATTTTGATGCTCACATTATACAGATTGGATCAGTAGGAGCCCCTAGAAACATCCTTTTGGCAAGTCTCCATCATAATTTCGGTACTTTCTTACTTTCTGGCACAAGGCCTTCCTGACTCATCTGTATTTTTGTATTCCAGTCCTTGATTAAGACCTTTCACCTAGAATCTTTTTCTTAGAAATATTTCTTTAGCTTTTAGAAACTGAGGATCTGGGCATTGGGTGTGCTCGTTGTTTCCTAGGTATTACTATTTCTAGGCCCTCTTAACAGACAGAGTTAGGGATTACACACACACACACACACACAACTAATATATCTCAAGACCCTGAGATCATGACCTGAGCCAAAATCAAGAGTCAAATGCTTACCAACTGGGCCACCCAGGTGCCCCTTTTGTGTATCTAGCTATCATCTATTTATCTGTATTTAAAAACATGAGTTCACACTGGCATCTCTAACTCCAATGTAATTCCACAGGGTTAATTCTAGCTTTCACCTTTTTTTATGCATGTAACACTTTCTCAGTGACAAGTTTGTCTTTGATTATCTTTAACATATATTTGAAGAGTCTTCCTGTATGGAACTAATATCTTAATTCTGCTGGCCACTTCCAGCCTGAGCCCCATTAGCTCCCCTTAGCCCATCATTGGCTCTGGCCTCACACCCAAAGACTCCACTGGCCACCTTGGTCCTGACCATCTCCTCAACCCATGGATCCAGGTCCTGCCAGCCCCAGGTGACCTCCTTCACCCTGACTACCTCCTCAAAGATAAGGAAGAGAAGATAAAGAAAGGAAAAAACAGAAAGAACAAAGAATTATTATTATAACTATTTTTAAGGGGGAAAATACACAAAGAAGTGAAACAAAGGGAAACATAAAAGGAAGAAATATGTTCCTATTTCCTAGAAATAGATTCATATATATTGAAGACCTTTGGAGGGAACAATTTAATAACATTTAAGAAACTGCTTTCATTTTTCTCTCAGCTTAAGGGGGCAGTCATTTGAGGATCTAATTAGACAAATATTGCTGTATACGTCAGTTGCTTAAGGATGAAAATTTTCTGTAAGCTTCAGCATCCTTTCTTATTGTATATGTGTCTGTATCACACATGGTGTTATATCATGAAAGTGATATTGGTAAAATCACCACCTTTTGTACTATAAGCCAGTTCATTTTGTTGGGTACGTTAAGAATGTCAATTAGACATAGGGGAAAAAAAATTCTCTCATTTGCCAGGAATCAGGTTAAGAATAAGATACATTTATGTGAAGTGTTTTTCCCCCCACTTTTTCCTGGGAAATAGACAATTACCTAAAACTTTGCTTCCCCAGTGATAGAATTAAATGTCTCTTCCTCAAGATGGTGTATATCCAGCAGAGCAGAACTCTAGATTAGATGTAAGCAAAGACCCCTAACTACTTCTTTGACTCAAAGTATAGTTTTCTTTAGGATCAAAACCTTACACTTTGGAAATCTGATCATTTCTGTAGTTGTTTGTATATTCTGCATTTTTTTCTTTTTTCATTCTTAATATTTAGTGGTGTTTTTGTCAATGTCAACCTGTGGAAATCTTGATCAAATTTAGGTTCTGGTGAGGAAAAGTGGCTCACTATTCAGGGGTAATCTATGTTTGGGGGAGCAATAAATAAAGTAAGGACAAACCTCTCTCTCCCTCTTCTCATTTGGCTTTTTCAGTCTCAGGCTTGACTGCCCAAGTCTGGTTCAGAATCCCATGGCACTTGTGTGCTAACTTGACCACAGTGCATTGTAATTGCTTATGCTTGTTTTCTTTCTGTTTAGACTGTGAACTCTTTGAGGGCAGATGTCATCTCTGAGTTGATTGCCACCACAATAGTGTTTAGTAAATGTGTACATATTTGCTAAATAAATGGACAGATAAATGAAAGTGTAAAATATTAAAATACGAGGGAAGAATGAATCACAGATGATGATTCATGTGGAGATTCACTTTTTGAAGTGATGGTCTGTTAATACCCTGGATTGGATTAATTCTCTTTTAAAAAGAGGCCATTTCTTGACATTTCCAATGGTGTCAATTTACATATGAAATATGTAAACAAAAGAGTCCTCTGCATGTCCTCTTTTTTTTTTTTTTTTTTTTTTTTTTTTTTTTTTTTTTAATGATAGTCACAGAGAGAGAGAGAGAAAGGCAGAGAGACAGGCAGAGGGAGAAGCAGGCTCCATGCACCGGGAGCCCGATGTGGGACTCGATCCCGGATCTCCAGAATCGCGCCCTGGGCCAAAGGCAGGCGCCAAACCGCTGTGCCACCCAGGGTTCCCTGTCCTCCTTTTTTAAGTGTAATTTCTGTTGATCAGAATGACCTTTACTGAGCAAAGACAGGTATGCCCTCATTTAATTCCAGTGCTGTGCTAAGTGTCCAGTTGTTTATAAAATATAGATTTAAACCTCATAAGTTCTGCAGTTATGCCAGAAATCTTTGGCTGCCCTCAAATACATACTGTCCTGAAAGATATAATACAGATTTCAAAAGTGCTGTCTCAAGCCACACCATTCCTGGAAGAATATGACTCATAAAGTATGTGCTCATTCTTCAACAACCTGAATCTATAATGACATGAACCAGAGATAAATCAGAAATTTAATTTCCATATTAATCCAATGAATATTTTCAATGAGATCAGAGATATGCAAACATCTTTTATGACTGCCAGGATTCTGCTGACTGTGAATAACTCCCAAGTGTTCAGTCCAAAGGGTCTACTGTCTTCATCCTTTCCTCTGACCTCCTTCAATTTCAACTTTTTTCTCCTCCTTCACCCTCACTACCCATCCAAATACAGCAAACTTGGGACCTGGGAAGTTTGGAACTCTAAGATTCAAAACTAAAATAAGGACAGCAGTCCTTACTCCGACACATGCCCAATGTACTCATGACATACAACATACCCCATGTGATTCAGAATTATCACCTTCTTTCCAGCCCCTTCTGGTTGCTGTCCTTTGGGACCACCTTGTCAACAGTACCATTGTCCAGTGTGCTGTTGAAACCCTGATTCAATTTTAAGGAACACTCTCTCCTCAATATTACTCCTTGAATATAAAAATATTAGAAAATAAAACCTAAATCTTTACTAATTAGATGCACCAGTCAGGAAGACCTTTGTCCTAGAGACCTGTTCAAAGCCACCATATTGAAGACTGCTTCCTTCTTGGAGCACTCTTCCCATGGATCCCATGACCCATGTTTTTCAGGTTTCCCTCCCTCAGCTCCACCCCACTGTGCTGTGTAGGCCATCCTCCTCGTCCTGGGTTCCTCAGGGATAGAGTCCAGGCAGTCTTCTATTCTGACTCTGAAGCTCTTCACTAGTCAACCTCATCTATTACCACAGGTTCAATTTCTCCTCTGTGCTTATGGCTGCCAAATCTCTCTTAGCTGACTGGATCCTTCTCTAGCCTGGTTCTCACTTGATTGCACCTTTTGGAAGTCTTTGGCACATCAAATTTACTCTGACTAAAACCAAAATTTATGAATCTCTACCAGACTCCACCAAACAAAGAGCAAACAGACACAATCGCCTCTTCCTCCTCATTGAAAGGTTACCCTATGTCTACTGTTGTTCACCTTCACATTAGGAGTCGTCTCCTTCTCTCATTTCAGATTCAGCCCTGTAAATGATACTTTCTTGCTACTTCTCAAATTTATCCTTTTCCATCCTTCCTACTGTTGTCCCATTGACCTCAACCACAATAATCTGTTCTTCAGTCCCTCAAATCTATCCATGACATAATAATAAATGATTATTTTAAAATGCAAATCTCACTCCTTCTCCTTAAAATTCTTCATTTGCTTTCAATTAAATTGAGAGTCTCGAATCTGTTTTATGGTGTCTAAAGCCCTTCATGATTTGCCACCAGCTTACTTTTCTTACCATAGGCATTCAGTCATTTTTTTTTTCATTCAACATTTATTGAACACCATTGAGGTACCCAGGTTTGGTTTTCAGTGTTGCAGTTATGGAGATGGGGAATATAAATAAGATCCATCTTCAATGGAACTTATATTTAATTTGGGAAAAACATACAATAGAAATACAAAGATAATGTTAAAAAGTGCAGTAGAGAAGTAATGGGGTAATGGGAAGAGAGGGACAGGGCGAAGGGGACTATGTTAGGTGGGGATGGTCAGGCCTCTGAGGATATGATAATTACCATCTTATGCCACTTTCTTACTTGCTTATTATGGTAATTATTCTTCCCTTCTTTTATTTTTTTGGAAACTGGAAGCAATTGACAATCAATTGACAGCAGCTTTTATTTCTGTGATTTTTGTCTAAAATACTCCTTCTTTTGGGTAACTGCCCTTTGTCCATCAGGTCTCAGCTTAGACAACACATTATTAAGGAGCTTTTTCCAAATGCCAGGACAGCCTTTCTTAGCTTCCTACCTCCCCTTTCCTCATAGAAACCTTTTCTCAGTTCACTCACTACAGTTGTAATTATATTTATTTGTAAGCAGGTCTTACAAGGTGACTGCTGTCACTTGCATGTCCCACCTTCAGTTAATTATTCTATTCCACAATCCCTAAGTGCTTTCTATTTTTCAAAAATGTTGACTAAGAGGATATAAAAATGAACATGTTCTTGAAGATTTCAAAGTGGAATATCTATACTGATATTTTAACAAACTGTGTCTAAGCAAACACCAAATAACTCATCTTATAATTGACCTTGCTCCACTGGACTGACCTTATCCACTTATGTACCTTTCTCTTTTTAGGCTAATATATCCCTTGAGCTAAGACAAAGGCCAAGTCTTATTCATCTTTGTGTTTCTAGGACCTTTAGATGTACTCATCATACTGTGTGCTCTCAGGTCATGTTGAACTGATGGAGTCATGTGGAATCACATCAAATCACTGGCCATTTGTTATTAGAGAAGTAATTATAATAATTCACATGCCAGGAAATGTTCCTGAGAGTGCCCACCATAGAACTACTGAGTCTTCTTAGTGGTTTTCTAAAACTGACATCCTTAGTCCTCACAACCACGGAGGAAAGTATTCCCATTTTAAAGATTTAGGCACAATAAAATAACTTGCTTAAGTGAAATAACTTATCACATAGCGACTATTATGGACTGAATATGTTCTTCCAAAATTCAGATGTTGAAATCTAACCCTCAAGGGGATGGTATTAGGAGATGGGGCCTTTGGAAGATGATCGGGTTGTGAGGGTAGAGTCATGAATGAGGTTAGTGCTCTTGGAGAAAGGGTCCCAGGGAACTCCTTTGTCACTCTACCATGAGGAGACATGGCCAGGGGATCACCATTTATAAGTCAGGAGGGAAGTTCCCCCTAGACACTGAATTTGCCAGTGTCTTGATCTTGGACTTCTCAGATTCCAGAATTGTGAGATTAAATGTCTGTGGTCTTTAAGTCACCTACTCTATGGTCTTCAGTTACAGGAGCCTGAATTGATTAAGACAGCTACCAAGTTGCATAGCTAGATTTGAATACAACTCATCTGGCTCCAAAGCCCATAAAATTAACTATTCTTTTTTGTCATCCAGTTTTTAGGCTGCTTCCTTTTAGGCTATGGCTACATATCAACAACTGTAAACACACTAAGTAGGAATACTCTCTGCACTTTAATATTGTAGTCTCTAACTTTTATCTGATAGTTAAGACTAAAATCAGCATGCAGAATACATATTGTAAGGTCCTCTTTATTTGCCGGTTCTAAAATCTGACAAACAACTCTAGTGGAGAATGTTGAAAAGGGGACATGAGCATTGTATTTACCATATAAAAACAAACTAGCTGCTCTAAGGAAGCAAAACTAGATCAGGAAAACATTTTATCCTCTGAAATATAATGAAAGTCCCCTCGACAACACTCTTCCATTAATTATAATGAAGTGTTTTTGTGAGCCAGGAAACCACTGCCTACCTGCCATGTGATAATCTAAGAAGAGATCAGCTCGATGAATTATCATTTGTGTATGCAGAACTAGTTACTGCAAGGCCTTGTCTTTTTCACTCTAAAAATGTTTTATAATATAGGGAAAGGAATATAAGCATTATTATGTTCTATAGAGTTCTTATGCCATTTTTTTCCAGAAAAAGTATGCATTCATTCTACTCTTAATATTAACATTAGAAAATAGAGACAGTCTATTTTTGGAGTCCCAATTATTTATATATATGGATTTTATCATTATCAGTCATCCTGGTTATAAAGGCTAGAATCAAATCACTTTGACCTAGGGGGCAGGCATGTTCCGGGAGCTCATCTAAGTATGAATTTCTCTACACCTACCCTTCCAGTGATGCAAGGAAGTGGGAACAAGAGGGATTTGAGCTAGAATAGGATACAGTAACCAACAATCCTGAAATCTCACTGGCCTAAAGCAAAGAACAATAAAAGACACTGCATGTCCACTTGAATTAAATAGTGACTTGTCACTATCATTATCACCGTGACAGCTGACAAGGCAATCACATCTGGAACATTGGCAGTGGCAACAGTACAGGAAAACTGGGCACTGATGGCTCTCATGTTTGCTAACAAATACTCCAGGCTAGAAGTGGCACAGGTCACTGTGCTGAAGACTCATGAACCAGCACTACTTACAGCAAGTCCCTACCATAGAATTAAGAGGTACAACCCTACCATGTGCCTGGGATGAAGAGAAAGCCAGCATGAGTGGTAGAGGACTAGGGGTGGAACGGTTTCCACTATTTTTATTTTTGAAACAGAAACAAGGATTCCTGGGGTGCCTGAGTGGCTTAGCCATTTAAGTGTCTTCCTTCAGCTCAGATCATGATCTCTGGGTCCTGAGAACAAGCCCCAGGCTCCACGCTCAGGAGGGAGCCTGCTTCTTTCTCTCTCTCTCTCTCTCTCTCTTTCTCTCCTCCTCCCCATCACTTGTTCCCTCTCTCTCAAATAAACAAATAAAATCTTTGAAAAAAGAAATGGATTCCTACAGGTACAGGATTGAGGACACTGTGGATTATGATCTGATCACTGTGATATCTTCATAGAGAACTACAGCAGGTGTGTTAAAGAGCAGAACTGACTGCCTTATTGAAAAAAAAAAGCTGTTAATTAATTAAAGTGTGGCACAGAAATGCCAAGTTCCCTTGATCTTCTGCCAAAAATTTCTTCAAACCCTAATGTCAGGTCAAATTTCAGTACAATCAATTGTAACGGGGCATGAAAAATGGAGTTCAGGTAGCATTCTAAAACACAAACTTAATCTAGGATAGATAACAGATTGACTAGCTCGTGGAGAGTAAAGACAGGCAGGCTACAAGCCAAACTTAGGCATAGAAACGAGTTTGAATGAGCTGCATAGAATGCACCTTACCACTTAACCATAATGCTCATCCCCACCCTTTCATAACTATACCAGAACACTTTGCTGTGTGACTTATATGTGCCTATGCCCTCTGAAGCCATTTGATTTTGTGTTCTCTAATTCAGAAGAATAGATGAGTTGCATTTATCTCATACAATCCATTGTAAATACACTTCCTTTATGCTAGCTTTTGGTAAGATTATTGAGTAGTAACAGTTTTAGAATACATTCCTCTACAAGTATATTGGGTGAGCTGTACCACAAGTATGGCACCAGACGGTGTAGGCAAGATGCCTGCCAAGATACATGGCTTTACCTTACTCTGCATAGGTAAAGTTTCAAAAGATTACCTGTAATGCTCCTGGCCACAACTCATAAATGACAATGCATTAGTGGGTATTTATTAGATTATAACCCAGACTACTTATTTATTGTAAATTATGCTTGTTAAATTATAAAAAAATATAATCCAAACTATTCTTAGTCAATGGTTTACAGAAGTAGAATTTTAAAATGCCTTTACAAACAGCACAACTTAAATTTAAGAATAAGAAATGGGTTAAACCAGAACCAGGAGGTGGAATCACAAAATCTCATAATGTCAGCTTTATTTTAACCATATACTTTCCTGTTCACTTTATCTCTGAGGTTCAGCTCTTCATTCACAACTTCAAACAGGAATTGCAAAGACAGAAAAAGGCTGTTAGTTGCTTAACAATGCTGATGTTGGGACTCTGTTCTTTATTTCACTGGTGAGGGAGTTTTATATCCTTTTTTATCTGTTTGTAGGATTTGTGGTATGATTCTGGGATATATGTGAATACAGTAAAGGGAATTTCAGACATTACTTATGTAAAGTTGTCTCAAAGTGGCACCTACTTGTTTTGTTTTTAAATTTAGTTTGATGACAAAGCCATTGTATTACATCCTTTTAAAAAATATTTAAACTTTGTGACTTAATATATGCTTTTCCCCAATTTTTCCGTCGGATTTAAGAGTTTATGCAATGGCTCTGCCTCTATGTTACCTACAAAGGAATGCTTGATAACTGTTAGTTTTCAGCTTAGTGAAATCTCAGTAAGCCTAGTAAATGTAGGTTCTAACGTTAAATGTAGAACCGAGATATCTATCAATTTCTACCCTTGCTATTATAAGACCTTCCTTACGTTTAGGAATTATCTTTTTACAGATAATAGATAAAACAGTAACAAAATTGAATGACATTCACATGCATTATGGTCTGTGATTTTTAACAAAAAGGGAATGAACAAATAATTTTTTCATTTTCTAAACTTTTTTCTTTTTCTCTCTTTTCCCTAAGTGAATCTAACATGAAACCAAATTCTTAGTATATTCAATAATTTTTTTAAAAAAATAAATATATTGCTCACATCAAATATGATATTGTAGGTTAAGTATAATTATTAAAATTCTGTAACATTAAGAAATTAAAAATGAACCTACTCGCACCATATTTGCACTGAACTGAAATAATCTTAGTTAATTATATTTTGAATAAATATTAGGGTGTTGCATTTAAATGGCAAGGACCAAAACATTACTGACAGTAACAGTTATTGCTATATTAATAGGATTATTATGCAGCCCCTCTCTCTCATTTATATTATTGTTGGCATTTACAGCTTACTGTCTCTCCTTTAAAACTGCAGGGTACTTTTTTTCTTTTTTGAGAATGAGAACTAATTACATAAGAAAACAATAGTGAGTATAGATCCTCAATTTCCTTCACATCCTTGTCTTTTCATTCAATGTAATCTCACATATAGATCTTTGTATGCCCATACAACCATAGCATCCAAATAAAAATATAAGAGTTCAATTGATATTTTCTAACAGTTGTAATCATTTCTATAGCCGATGTCTTTAGAAAGAGTAAAACCTTAATATAAAAGCTATCTTTGTTACATCTTCTAAAACCAATGTTTTTATTACACTGTAAGGTAGATATATTGAACGTTTATTTTTTGTTCATTAATTTGGTATTCTCGGGGGAAAAATGATACTATACAAGAGTAACTCAATTTAGCTTTTACATTGTCTTTAGAAAGACATGAAAAGAATAGCAGACTCTCTTGTTACTCAAGATTCAAGTACTAAATAAATGTTTAAAATTTCTTATCTTTAAATATCTGCGTGATATTTACTCAGGTGACATATATCCTGTACTGATTTAGACTTTGAGGATAGAAATATATAAAAGATCTTTTGTTCTCTCAAAAAAATACTCCTGATGGGTTTCACAAACTGAAGGGGGAAAAAATTAAAATAAATTATTCAAGATAAACAACTTTTTGTGCAGAATTTGAGATTTTCATAGGCTACAGGCTTCTGAGCTTCTGTGAAATATTTAATTGATTATTCACATTTGAAATTTCAAGTGTTTCTTATTTTCTAACATTTAGTAGCTCTGCTCCAAATGAGATGACCATAGTGGTGGGGGCAGAGTGGGAGAAATTTACATAGAACTTTCCAGTAATCTCTCCCTCTTTCCTCTCTCCATCTTATTTTTTCCTCTTGTTTTCTTGAGTATTTACTAAAATGGCAGAGTCCAATCTAGGAATGGAGACAGAAAGGTTTTATTTTTTTTTAAGATTTTATTTACTTATTCATGAGAGACCCAGAGAGAGAGAGGCAGAGACACAGGCAGAGGGAGAAGTAGGCTCCATGCAGGGAGCCTGATGTGGGACTCCATCCTGGGACTCCAGGATCACGCCTTGAGCCGAAGGCAGATGCTCAACCACTGAGCCACCCAGGTGTCCCAGAGACAGAAAGTTTTAACAAATCATTGTCCTTGAGGTAGACAAGATTATTTGTTGACAATCTTGTTTTTCTCTTTCCCTCTCCAATGCTACCCTGTGGGTAGAGTACACTCCCCCCAACCCCTTGATTTCGGGTTGGCTGTGAGATCTGGGAAGACTTACAAACTAACAGTAGTGACTGTGCCAATTCTGAACAAGAGCATTGCATGCCTCTGTTTGCCTTCCTGTTTTCCTATATTTCATGAAAAAGCATTCTACCTGCACCTACAGTCCCACAATGGGAGACATAGGAAGGAGATGTGAGCCTACTCCACAGCCTAGATCTAAGTCCACCCAAGTCAGCCAATCTCAGACAAACCTAGAAGAATCACAGGCAACTCACAAGCCTGTGAGCAAGAATAGATGTGGTAAACCATTGAGACTTGGGATTATTTGTTATATAGAATAATTGCAACCTAACTATACAGAAATAATCTTGGGCCCCAATACTATATTGTGGTAAGAGCTAGGGTTTGGGGGCATCTGGATGGCTCTGTTAGTTAAGTGCCTGAGTCTTGGCTTCAGCTCAGTTCATGATCTCAAGTCCTGAGACTGAGCCCTCATAGGGCTCCACACTTAGCATTGAGTCTGTTTGCCCCTCTCCCTCTGCTTTACCCCTGCTACCAGCTCAGGCGAGCACCCACTCTCTCTGTCAAATCAATCTATCAATCTTTATCCCCACCCCCCAAAAAAGAGCTAGGGCTTGGATGAACTTGGAGTCTAGAGATTCTCTGGCCCCTGCCAAGCTTGTGTCTGGGTGTGTGTGGGGGTTGATGGCATGCACACACGTCTATCTGTTTAACATGTTATGTTCAAAGATCTCTGGTATGACAATAGTTTAGAAACTCATTTTTAAAATACTAATCTAGTGTGTAATGGTGATATTTGTGTACTTCTGCAGATGATGTGAAATTGAAAACATATAACAAAGCTGCACCTTGGTTGGTCCCTAAAAGAGAATGAAAAAGAGGTGGGAATAGGTCCCCAATAAGAAATAACTGTTCTTTGGGAGCAGGAAAGAAAGGATAAAGTGTATATGATATTGCTGTATAATGTAGATCTACCCAAAATTCCCTGGTGTGGAGTCTTGCTAGAACCTATAGTTTCTAAATTAAAATTATATTTTATCCCTTCTACTGATTTTCTCTCTTCTGACCCATTTCTATACTTTTTATTTTTTGACCCATTTCTATACTTAATAGAAAATATAATTCTCTTAATGCCAATATCTTAACTAGGTATTAGTATAAATGAAATGTATACTCAAAAATAATTAACTGATTGTTATTATCTTCTCTTTGACCCCCCGATTAACCCTAAGTCTGCTGGGGAGGATTGCTTTTCCACATTTGAAAAGAAAAAAAAAAAAAAACACAGAATGTTGAAATCTCAATGAGTTTGAGAGTAAAGTTTTAGAGTGGGTCTTGCCTTTAAAAACTGTCTAACCTATTCTGTGGGGGAGGGGTTGGGGGTGGAGAAATGGCCCTGGGAAAAGAAAGGAGAGAGAAGACTGAATATTCAGGTTCATTTCCAATTGGAGGAGGACGGCCAACCACAAATACATCTTTTCTATTCTTTCTGGGCTTTCTTTCATTCTTAGAAAAATTATCCCTATTCTGCTTCCTTATCCATCTATAGTTTTATTTCCTGAAGTCTGAGGCATGAGTGTCCCTGTCAAAACTTCTCAAGTTCTGACTTTTTGACCATTCCACGGAGCTGTTTTATAAACATCTCAGAGTTAATATGTTCAACCATAGATCAGTTACCTCCCCCAACCTTCCTCATTAATTATTACCATTACTTGCCCAGTAGTTACCTGAATGCCACCATTGACTCCTGCCTTTTCCCTTACTCCTCAAGGTCCAGTTCATGAGCAAATCATGTCTATTTCACTTCCAAATACATTTTCTTTAAAATGCCCATCTCTTTCTAAATCCATCTGCTACTCTCCACCTCTACTGCTACCAATCTAGCCAGCCTTCATCTGCTCTAGATTACAATCGTTTGCTTGGCAGTTTCTATACTTCCATTTCTACTCTACCCCTTATATCTAATCTTCAAATAAAAGTCAGAATGATTAATCCTCTCATTAAAATCCATCTAAAATCCACTCAGAATAAATCTAATCTTTATAAAAGTTTATAAAACCCTCCATTGACATGGCTCATGATCATCACCATTTTTTCTCAATCATTCTGCTTCAAGAACACAGTGTTAGGGGATGTCCCTAACATTACACAACTTTGAAAAATTGCTGGTGATAGAATGTACTGTCATCCCTTTCTGGTCACCTAATGCAGGCACTGCAAAAATGCCAAATAGCTTCATGTTCCAAGAAATGAATCACATAAGTCTTCTTGATTTGGGCCATTACATGCTTGATTTATTATGACACTGTAGAGGGCAATGCAATAGGAAATATCTGAGTGGAATCTCAGCACTAGTTCTTAAGGTGCTGGTTAAGTAAGGTATATTCTTTGAAATTTTCTACCCTGAGTCTTATTTGACGATTTCCAAACTCCTTTGTATCCTACAGGAGATGTATTGGCAAATAGCTTGGACAAAACACTGAGCGATTATCATAAATTAATGATTTATTGTTTCTTCCTCCCCTGTCTGATAATCCTCTATTGGTTTCTTGAATTTAATTTTGTTTCCCTACTTCCTAGATTTTGTTAGTAGGAAAATGGTGGATATTTCAGTGGCAAGACTTTTAGACATCTGAGGGTTCTTTTGTGAGATTGAGAATATAGCAAGTTCTAAGGTATATGATTTAGCCACCTGTTCTTAAAGGCAAGTGTGGGCCTTCCCTCTTGCCTTTCTAGCCTTCCCAAATCACAGAATCAGAATCATATTTTTCAAGAGATTTTCTACTTTTTTGGAGTGGTCTCTTCCAATAGATTAATTCTTGTTATTTATCCTGGGTCTTCAGTGTCTACCTTCCCAAATACTGATGTACATAACTGAATATTCTCAACCTCCCATTCCTTAACTATCGCAAAACCTAAAATATAGTTACTTTCTCTTAAGATATCATTTTGTTAGTCAATTATTTTTGCGGGTCAGAAATAAATCTCTTATCACATTTCCAGTGGTCATTGTTTCTATGATCTGAGAGATGTAGAGGCTTTGTGTGCATCTGTGTATATAATTGAGCACATGGTCGGAAATCTATTCTTTCCCTGAGATCACAGTGAAATTAATGATTTCTGAAAAATCTTTCCTAGGTCTTAAGAAAAAGTATGAAAAAAAAAGAAAAATAAAAAGTATGAAGCCACCTCAATATTGTCTTTCCTTTAAAAAACAAACTTGTGTCTCCACTCTGATATGTTTTTTTAAATGTGTTGCTTTATTTCTGCTTCTTCCACTCTGATCTCTATGCTCTTCTGATAATGCCTTAATGTTTGTATTTAAAAATTGTCTTTATACTGTGTATCATAGAAGCTGTAGCTTTCTGAAATGGAGCATTTTGTTCTCTTCTTTGGTTGACAACTTACAGAATGAATGAGCTTTTATTTCCATTTAGCATTTGAGGAAAATGAATGAGTAAACTGGCAATTTTCTTTACAAATTGACTATGGGACTTCAACTATTACTCAGAGTCCTTGAAACATTTACACATATAAATAAGCATTGAGACTTATTAGTTTAATCTTATAAGCAGATTTATAATTTCCATTTGAACAGTATTTTATAAAGCAGTCGTTGATATGGATCATTTTGAAAATTCAATTAAATGTTAATAAAAGTAGACCTTATTTTGCAAGACAACCATTAAATTTTATTTAGGCAGTGTGAGCATTAACTTGAGTTAAATATCAAGCTCTTCCTTTGTGAAGTAACTTTTTTAGTGATAAAATGTCCTGCCATCAACTTGTATTTATTTAGGTATTTTAATCTAATAAATTGAATTATACAATGCAATTCATGGTAAGAGTTAAGGAAGCCATGAAAATAGATTTATAATTTGCTTGGCATTGCAAGTAGATAGCATCAAATGCACAAGAAAAGTTAATATAATTTTATGACATCTACATCATTGTAATGAAAATAATAGTGAAGCCTGTTGGAAGCTGGACAGGATTACTTAATTTAGATAGTAGAAATTTTTCTTAGATGTCATTTAGGAGAGGAAAATAATTTTCTATTGTTATTTGCTAAATGGATTAAGAAAGAGCTTCCTATGCTTTATTTCAGCATATGCTGTAAAAAGAAATACCGTGTTGTGTTTTTTTGTTTGTTTGTTTGTTGTTTGTTTGTTTGTTTGTTTGTTTGTTTTACAATGTCACAGAGAGAACAGTTTATTTTAATTCTGGCAGCTCACGTGGACTAAAATCATATTAGATAAACTTTCTTTTTTGTTGACCTATGACAGCCTAAAAGCCAGGAGGGACACACACACACACACACACACACACACACACAAATAGTAAGTGCTATATACATCAATATGGGCTCCCTCATACTATACCTTGGACACGTAACTGCTGTAAATTTTTCTGGAGGGACATTTGGCAATTCACACCAATATATACAGCCATCAGTGCAATGATTCCACTTCTAAGTGTTTATACTAAGAAAAAATGCAAAATATGTGTAAAGCTATGCATATCCACACCCACATATATTCATGAATATACCATGCATCATATAAATGTTCATTATTGTGTTAGTCCTAATAGTAAGTAGATTACCATAGCACACCCATACAATATGATACAAGTTGATGATTATATATGTATGTGAGTTTTCTATGTAAAAATATTCTTTATTTTTAAAAAAGATTTTATTTATTCATGAGAGACACACACAGAGAGAGGCAGAGACACAGGCAGAGGGAGAAGCAGCTCCCCGCAGGAAGCCGGACGTGGGACTCGATCCTGGGACTCCGGGACCACGCCCGAGCCAAAGGCAGACGCTCAACCGCCGAGTCATCCAGGCGTCCCATATACTTTATCGATAAGTATTTGCACAAATATATGTATAGGCACTAATACATGTGTATGTCCATTTGGCACGCTTACCTTTGGTAAGGAAGCTCGTGATCCTGAGCTCTGGGTGGTCATAGTCAGCACAGTAGTTATCCCCAAGGCTACCCTGGCGGGTGCAGCATCCATATTGATCCAAAACGAAACCCATGATAGAATAACAATCAGGAGGCTGGGAATGTACATCTGGATCAGATAGTATCCCATTTGTCGTTCCAGATGGAATCGCACTTCTATACACGTAAATTTTCCTAATTGATTGTGAAACAAATGCAGCAGTTGGTAAAAACAGGTCTTTGTTATGACATCAAATGTCACATTTCTTCCCATATTTTGCCCTAAAATTTTCCATTCCGATGAAAAGGGATCCTAGAGCATGTATGCAAATTGATTTCTGAAAAATATTTTTCTTATTTTTCTGTTAGCATCTGGAAGCAACATGAGGGTACACTTTCCAGGAAATAGTATGTAATCTTGTTGCTTCACATTTGGTTAGCACTTCATACTTTGAAAGTACTCAGAGATCTATCATTTCACTTGCTTCTAGCAATTGTTTCTGAGTCAGACCGGAGAAATGTCTATCCCTTACTCATTGGTTCTGTCTGATACTTTTTAGTACTTATTGACAGCCAGGTGCTATTTGTTCCAGAGGCCTTTACATTTATTTATCTAAAGGATAAATTCAATTGAAGATGAATAGTTCCTTAAATGTAATTTATGTAAGCTATCTTATGCATTAATAATTTGGAAACTGTTAATGCAAAAATAAGCAAAATATGTTATCTCTATTAATAAATTTGAACATAATTTAAAAGCACACTTACTAAAAAAACCTGAGATATATTTGTTCTATATATTTATGCCCGGTGTCTCTATTATGGTAAGTAATTAATAGAGGAATAAATTATGTCTTAATTAACCATTTTGTTGATATCTCTGCTTATCCTCTGGTTAAACTCCCTAATACCATGACCATGTTGTCTTTCCTTAAAATAATTGTTTATGTGAATAACCAAATTCTTGGTTTTATTTTCTCCTTATTCTAAGTATTTTAAGAAGGATAAGTTCAGTGAATTAGCATGCTAATCTTTTTCTAAGTGGCATTCTCTGATCTAATTGTAAATCAAAGAGCACATCTAGGGAAATTGCTAGTGTATTTTTAGATAAGTTTCAGTGCAAAACTTCCAGGATTGTGACTTGAGCCATGTGCTACGTGATTCACAGACACAACCACTGGCTGAAGGAATGGATGAGATTCTAGGGCTTAAAATTCCTAATAAAGTTTCAGAAACTCTGGGAAAGTCAGATCCCACTCCTAGATGTTTAGTGATCAGAAACACACATGCAAGTTCACTGTGATTCTTTTATCAACTACATATGAAATGCCTAAAAATTCTTGAAATACATGAATATACTTTAGATTTTTAAGATTCTATTAAAATACAAAATTTTTTAAAAAATAGGACAGGAATAATTTAAACATTTTCAAGATATCACTGTTAAATTATCGAAGTAATCTCAGGGCATCTGAGTCTCACAGTTGGTTGGCATCCACATTCTTAGTCTCAGACTGTGCCCTCAGGATCATGGGATTGAGCTGCCCATCAGACTCTACACTTGTTGTGGAGTCTGCTTAAGTTTCTCACTGTCTCCCCCTCTGCCTCTACCCCCACTAACCATCCCCACCATCCCCTCTGGCTGGCTCATGGGCATGTGTGCATTCTCCCTCTCTCTCTCTTTCTCAAGTAAATAAATACATAAAGCTTTAAAAAATTATTTACAAATTATTCAAGTAATCCCAAGATGAAATTAGTAATAATTACTGACCATTTGAGTACTTAAAAATTCTCATTTTGACTTATAAAGAGTGTTTTCATAGCTAACACTGGGAAGAAAAATAATGGCAATATATATATACACACACACACCATATGCATATGAGTGGCTCTAGAGAGAAAAATGAACAAGTTATACAAGTTCTGACATGGTAACACTAGTAAAATAAGACTGGAGCTTCTTTAAGCACATTTATATTTTGACTCTCATTTTATTTTTATTTATTTATTTAATTATTTATTTTACTTTTCAGACTTAAAGTTTATTTCTTTTAGGTGATTCAAAATTTATTTTGATTAATTTATTCATCTTTATACAAAAAAGAAAAAAAACAAAAACAAATCTATTCTAGTCTCAATTCTCCTTCAAACAAGAGACAATATAAGGAATATTACAATTCACTGATAAAAAGACAAATAATCAAATATAAAAATGGGCACATGATTGACTATTTTATGGCATTTCAGCTACTTATTTTTGGTTGTCCATGATTTGCAATTAAAAGTATCCTGGCTGTGGAGTGACTGGGTGGCTCAATTGGTCAAGCTTTGGACTCTTGGTTTCAGCTCAGGTCATGATCTCAGGGTCATGATATCCAGCCACAAGTCCAGCTCCTTGCTTAGCACAGAGTCCCCTTAAGATTCTCTCTCTTTCTCTTTCTATCTCTACCTCTCCCTCCCCCTCCTTCTTTGTCTTTCTCTAAAATAAAAAAATAAATAAAATAAATAAATAAATAAATAAATAAATAATAAATAAATAAATAAAATCATTAAGAAAAAAGTATTCTGGCTGAGATAGATGAAGCAAGAAAGAAAGGAGAATCAAATTATTAAAATTAGGTATGAAAGAGGACATCACTACTCAGAGAAATAAAAGGATTATAAGGAAATATTATGAAAAACTGTATACCAACAAGTGGAATGTCTTAGATGAAATGGACAAATATATAGAATGATACATATTACTAAAACTGACTCCAGAAGAAATAGAGAATCTGAATATGTGTAGAATGATACATATACTAAAACTGACTCAAGAAGAAATAGAGAAAAGTAAAGAGATTAGATTATCAATTTTAAAACTTTACACAAGGGACAACTAAAGACCACAAAGCTTCACTTGTGAATTCTGTTAAACTTTTTTAAAAGAATTAATAACAATCCTTCATAAACTCTTCCAGGAACTAGAGAGCAAGGAATAATTCCTAAGCCATTCAATGAACTCAATATTACCCTGATAGTAAAACCAGACAAAGATATCATAGGAAGAAAAAAGTATATAGACAATTTCTCTTACAAATATAAATATAAAAACTTCAGAAAAATACTAGCAAACTGAATACAGCAACATATGAAAAGAGCTATATATCATAACCAACTAGAATTTATCATGGAATGCAAGTAAGTTGGGCTTAACCTCCCAAGTCAATGTAATATACTGTATAAATAGAACAAAGACATATAAAAACTATATGATCATCTCAATAGAAGTAAAACTGTCAAAAATCCAACAGTCTTTCATAACAAACACATGCAACAAACTAGAAACAGAAAGTAATTTCCCCAACTTGATACAGGGCATTTATAAAAAAAACTTATAGCTGATAATGTACTCAATGGTGAAAAGCTGAATGCTTTCCAAATAAATTCTGGAATGAGGCAAGAATGTCTTTTCTTACCACAACTATTAAATATTATACTGAGAAGGTCTAGCTGGGATAATTAGGGCAACAATATAAGTAAAAGGTTTAGATTAAGAAGGAAGTAGTAAAACTATCTACAGGCGGAACATCACCTCACATATAGAAAATCCTAAGGATTCACTAAGAATATCTTAGAACTGCTGAGCTCAGCAAGGTTATAGGGTATACTATCAGTATACAAAAATCAACCTTGTTTCTATACACTAGCAATAAGCAATCAAAAAAATTAAATTGAGCAAACAAATCCATTTACAATAGAACCAAATGAAATAAAATGCTTACAAATAAATTTGACAAAAGAAATGTAAGACTTCTACACTAAAAAATGCAAAACACAGCTGAGCAAAATTAAAGAAAATTGAAACAAATGGGAAATCATTCTGTAGTTATTAATTAGAAGACTAAATATGGCCAGATCAAAATATTTCCCATATTGCTCTACAAATTCATTGTAATTTCTATCAAAATTTCAACTTGCTTTAAAAAAAAAAGATTTTATGTATTCATGAGAGACACAGAGAGAGAGAGAGAGAGAGAGACAGAGGCAGAGAGAGAGGCAGAAGGAGAAGCAGACTCCATACAGGAAGCCCAATGTGGGACTTGATCCCGGGACCGCAGGATCACGACCTAGGCTGAAGGCAGGTGCTCAACCATTGAGCACCCAGGGGTCCCAAGTTCTTGTACTTCAAATAACATCATTAAGAAAATGAAAAGACAACATATTAAGTGGAAAAAGCATATGTAAATCAAAAATAGAAATAACTGACTTAGAAAATGGACAAGGGAGTCTAATGAACATTTGTTTTCCAGGAAGACATGCAAATATTAATAAACACATGAAAAGGTGTTCAGCATTACTCATTAGGGAAATACAAATCAAAACCACAATGAGATATTACTTCACTCACTAAAATGACTATAATAAAGAAGACGAACAATAACAAGGGTTGGTTATGATGTGGAGAAACTGGAATCCTCATTCATTGCTGGAAAGATTGTAAAAAGATGTGAGTACTTTGAAAAACAGTTTGGCTGCATAGATTTACCTTATGATCCAACTTCCCAGTCCTAAATCTATACGCAAGATATATGACATATATCCACCCCAAAACTTGTATGTGAGTGTTCATAAGTGGTCCAGAAGTTGGAAATACCCCAATGTCTAGCAACTGGTGAATGAATAAACAGAATGAGGATTACTCATACAATAGAGTACTACTTGGCAATAATGAAGTATTGAAGTATGCTACCATAGGGATGAATCTCAAAAACATTTTTCTAAGTGAAAGAAAACTATCAAAAAGACCACATATGGTTTCATTTATATAAAACATCCAGAAAATATAAAGCTATAGATACAGAAAGTCGATTAGAGATTGCCTGGAGCTGCTAGTTGTGAAGGACTGCTAAAGGATATAAGGTTTATTTTTGCAGGTGATAAAAGATTTCAAGATTATGGTGATGATTGCACACACATGCAAATATACTAAAAATCATTGAGCTGTATTCCTTAAACAAGTGAATTTTATAGTATGTAAATTATATCTCAATAGAGTTGTTTAAAAAAATTCTTCAGTTACAAGATGAACAAGGTCTGAGGATCTAATATAACACAGTGACTGTAATTGATAATGCTATACTCAGATTTGCTAATAGAGTAGAACATAAATACTATCTCACACACAAAAGGTAAATATGTCAGGTGATGGATGTGTTAACTAACTTGATAGGTATCCTTTCACAGGGTGTACATATATTAAATCATCAGGTTGTACACTGATTATCCTATTAATTTATGTAAGTTACACCTCAAAAAAACTGGAGGACCAAAAAGCCTTCTTGCTGATACAGATCTAAAGGAAAAGTTTCCTTCCTGTTTAGAGTAAATCTGCTCCTCCCAAGGAGGCAAGTTGTAATAGTCTCACATGTACAGACAAATTTTCCAGGTTCAAATCCACTTTTTACTTATTATTTTACTTAAGAATTTATTGAGCATCCACGTACTTCAACAGAGTGCGGAAACAGAAACAGAAAGAATATATATAATCCTTGGCTTTAAAAACTTTTGGTAATAAGGGAAACAATCAATAAGTAAGCATATAAATTAAAGATAAAATTTCAGACAGTGAAAGCAGTAAGTGGAAGGTGGGATGTTGAGTGTTTAACATATACTTGTTATAGAGACTCATTTGAGGGCTGGCATTTGAGCAGTCTTGAAGTATGTGAGAATATTTGGTTTAGGGTAATTTGGGGATAGAGTATGTATGTAGTATAGAAGTACTTATGTATAGGAGAGTATAAACAGGAAGAAGAGAGAGTACAAAGGCCCTGAAGCAGGAATCAGTGTGGCATATGTAAGAAAGCAAATCATGGTGGCCAAAATATAGCGTAAGGGGATGAGATAGAAGAGGATCTTGGGGAGACAGTCAAGGGATACCACCAAGTTTGTGGTACTTTGTTACAGCAGCCCTAGGAAACTAATCCACCAACTTAAGCCAACTCTTGAGGCCTCTTAGCATCTAAAACTTGCTTGTCATTGTAACTGCCCCTAGGGAGTTGGGCAGGATACTGACTGATATTGACCTGTTCTCCCTTTATCTTTGTGTTCAGAAGTTAACTTTGAACTCGCCATTAAATATCAGCCTCATCCCTGGGTTAAGAAAATGACAGTGACTTTTTCACCAGATCAAGTGAATTGATTAAAGAGATAAAAAAGATTAAAGACCTTGTATAGTGAAAGGTCAGGTCAGAATCCTGGAAAATGATGAGCCAAAGAGGAATCATAGTTACTGTAATGAAATAATAAGAGCTGCAGTTGATGACAGTGGGAGGCTGTGGACTAGCCACATTGAAGTGATGGCCCATTTATAGGTGATTGTTAACGGAATTTGTAGGAATAGGCTGGGCAGCAAGACTAGATATTATGAGAATAGCCCATGCTGGTTGAGAGAAGTGAACAGGTCTCATGAATGTGCAAATGTCACATTAAGTCTATCAATCCTTAATAACAATATCTTATCTCTATCCACAAAAGCAAAAGGCTACTGTGTCAATGTGAGTAGTAGGTACCTAAGTAACAATAACTTGAAATGCATGAAGTTGTAGCCAAAGAGAGATTTAGACAAATGAAGCCTTAAAAACAACAACAACAACAACAACAACAACAAAAACCAGTTTCTTTCATTTTGTTATCAAACACAATGCATATTGCCCTAGAAAAGCTAAACAGTACATTTTACTGCTCACACAGAAATGAAAGGAACTTGTTTTGGAAACATTATTCGTATATAACTATGAGCTTTTCACACACACACAAAAGAACCCCCAAAAGATATAATTGAATATGAAGCATTTCTTTGAGCCTATACGAATCAATTATAGAACAGTATGCATTGAGTCTAAGCATATGTAAGTTTCATATGAATTCATTTTCTGCTCTCTGACCATGAAAAACACTGAGCTATAAATAGTTAAAAAATAATTAACCTACCACTATAATTAAGAAGCACTGAATATCATAAAACCAAAAGTCGCAAGTGTAATAAATGATGCTCAACCCCTACCTGTGTTGTAATGTTTAGTGCAGTATCGTAAATCTTTCTCTTCTTTTAGCAGAAACTGGGGCAAAGTGAGTCCTTCGGCCACTTGTACAGGTGCCTCATCTTGCCATTCAAAAATGAGATCATTCATTGTGTACCCAACTAGGCAAAACATAATAAAAATATTTATAATATAAAAGGGCATTCAAAGAAATAAATTTTTAAAAAGAGCTTGTACATTCCCAAGGGTGGAAAGACCAGTGTCATCTTAACTCAAAAGGCTGAGTTATGCGTCACACAATCCCATTTCACCAAATTCTGTTGAAGTTTATTCACATAGAATATTCATCAAATAATGTAAGAAAATGTAGCAGGCTAATAAAAACCATAGCACGGCATATATAAACTTCAAAGGACATGCATATACAATCTTTCTTTGGAATGGGCAGCTACTGGATTAGTTCAAGAATTCATTTTGGTTCCATTCCATTGCTCACCTACTCTGAAATTATTCAGGGCTCTTAATAACAAAAACTGAAATTGTTACTGGTTAGGAAAAGACCTAAATTATAATATCTGTGGGGAAAGTACCAAGGCTTTTATCTTTCTCGATTTAATCATTAACTATTTTAGTTCATGGCATCTGCTTCTTTGTTCCAAATCCCAAATGAACAAAATGATATTTTAGATAGAAATGTCAGCTATTCAGAGAAAATCAGAGGACAAAGAAAAATCCATGTGGAACAGTTTGTGGAGGAGGAAACCCTTGCATGTGCTATCAGTGAATTCAGGATAGAATTAGCTAACATATTTTGTAATAATAAATCAGCATCTTTTAGTAAACGGAAAAAATTTGTATTTATATAGGAGAGGTATCTAAGAAAAGCAGGATCTCCCCCCCGCCCCCTGCATTAGAAGCTGCTGAAATGTACACTTAAAGTGTGCTGTAGAGAGGGAATCAAAAGTGAATGGAGCTTGTGGGGGGAGATTTTTGTTACAGGTAAAGACAGAGAGAACATAGGATCTGGTGTTTGTTTTAAGATTTTATTTATTAGAGAGAGAGAGAGAGCACACGCAGGGGAAGCAGCAGGCAGAGGGAGAGGGAGAAGGAGGGGCCCCACTGAGCAGGGAACCCAATTCAGGGCTCCATCCCAGGATTCCAGGATCATGACCTGAGCTAAAGGCAGATGCTTAACCGACTGAGCCACCCAGGAACCCCAGGATCTGGCTTTTGAACTCAGTCAAGTGGACAGATCAAGGAAGCAGAAGCTCTAGATTCATGAAGCAGCAAACAAAGGAAATTGTCCCAAACAAGTTATCCTGGAGGCAAGCTGGTATTGTAGGGAAGAGGCTGCTGAGTGATTAAAAACAGCTGGCACAAGCAGAATTGGCTGGACACAGCAATGTGTAGGGAAGGGAACTGATCATCCTCCCTTCTCCCACAATACCTGGCAAGGAATCTTCTAGAAAGAGCAGAATCAGAAGTAGCTGTGATAGTAGTGACTAGAGTCAGAGACTCAACTGCACCCACCTAAGATTTCAGCAGAATCTACTCCATTGACAATGGGGAGGGATGGTGGTAGTAAAGGCATCAGTGATCAAAGCATCTCTTCATAGTCTCTAGGAGTCAGCTGTTGAAGTTGCAGCACAGTACCATCAGAGTGATGGCTCCTTATGGTGCAATGACTATTTGGTAGATGTAAAGTCATCCAGATTGAAGGGGCATGTCTGAATTCTGGTTTCAGAATAGATATGGGAACCTATGGGGCTATGTTTGACTCGCTTCTAGTGGAATACATTTCACTGAACCTTGCAATTAATGATTTGGTTGCTAATAATCAGAAGGATTTTCCTTGTATTCATAAGCCCTTTGATAAATCCATTATAAATGCCATTTTACCTAGGGAGAAAATAGATGCAATTTCTTAGGGATCTAAGGATGGTAAAATAGGCATCAATACTTATCTGCTTCCAGGTAAGACATGTACCTATTCTTCCATACAATCACTAAGACAAAATATGTGAAATTTTGCCCCAATTTAGGCAGACCAATAGAGAAATTCCATTTTGTTTTTATATCCTGTTTTTTTTTTTATTTTATTTTTTTTTTAGGGACTTCTGTGAAAAGAAACAAACTCTCTGAGATTCTCTCAAAGACAAGCTTTAGTCTCTAATGCCAATTTTAGGCAGTGTATTTAGCTTCCTGTGTTAAATACTCAACCACACCAGTTATTTAGATATGGGAAACTCTTAATCAAAATATGCTACTTCCTTATGGCCCCTAAAATAGTTGTTTGAAGCCAGAAAGTATATAGTGAGATGGCATGTGTAAGGGGTACTTCTTTTGTTCTGAGTAATTTACATGGATGTTCAAGGAAAATAACTAAATGGTAATTTTGTCTCCGTAAACCTTCAAACTAACCTAAAAAAAAAAATCAATACTCTTTTACACAGTTCAAAGTGTTTTAACATCCTTATGCTTTTGGTTGGCAGATCTTTATACAAGTCTGAGAATGTGAAGGAGAACAGATCAGCTAATGAGATCAAGGTGGTGAGTTGAACTGCCTTATACCATAATACATTTCACAACAAGAAATACTTTATTTGGGGAAGAAAGACAAACCCTAATTTCATCCAACAATCCCATATGGTAATTGCAGTGAAACACATTAAACAAATGACTCCATGCAACCAAACATTTGTTTCTTCAAGTATTTATTGAGTACCAACCGCATATAATATATCCTACTAGGCTGCAGGGCCCGAGAAATGTTATTACAGGGTAGAAAATAAGTGGCATGGGAGGAGTACAAAGTGTTATGTGCATTGGGAAGAAAGAACTATGATACCCACTTACGCCTCATTTGAAATGGACCTTGATGAAAGACAGTGGCTTCTTACAATGAATGTGAGAAAAGATAAGGTACTCAGGCAAAGAGAACAGTATAATTAGTTGAAAGAAACTGCAAATCCCCAGGGTATATAGTAGGAATAGAAATAGCTTCATTTGTCTAGGGTCAATTGGCATGAAGGAACATATGGAATGAGAAGATAAATTAATATAAGGTTGCATGAATTTTAAATTCCAGGTTGAAAACTTTTATTTTTTAAAATTCCTTGTGGGCAATGATGAACAACTGGAGTCTTGAGCAGGGGAGTGACGTGACAGAAATTATGCTTTAGAAACTGTAGCATGAGATTCGCAAGGTCCAAACCACTTCCATAATCAGAATGAGACATTTGCTTTTCTCATCATGTTGACATTTGCCCAGATGGTCAAACAACAATGGAAGGGTAAAACTTCAAGTGCTTTATCATAATTACAGACAGTGGCAACAAACTGTGTTGGTGCTTATTGTGTTCTTTACTGGCATATCTTGTAGTGCAGGAATAACAATGCGAATTTTAAGGAATGCCCATGATCCCTGATGAAGCACTAAGAATTATAATTTTATTAAATTTTGACCTTATATAAATGCTCTTTTAATATTCACTTTGTTAGGACACCCGGGTGGCTCAGCGGTTGAGCATCTGCTTTGGCTCAGGTTGTGATCCTGGGGTCATGGGATCAAGTCCCGCCTCAGGCTCCCCACAGGGAGCCTGCTTCTCCCTCTTCCTATATCTCTGCCTCTCTCTGTGTGTCTCTATTGAATAAATACATAAAACCTAAAAAAAAAAAAAAAAAAAAAAATTTCGGTCTTAAAGTGTACATGTAAAGTACTTCAGCTGCATATTTTATTATGATGATTCTTTTAAGGAAGAGAACTAGGGATGATCGATTTGCAAGTTAAATCAGTTTTTTTTAATGAAACACTATTTTTACTTGAAAAAAAAGATTAGCAAATTATGGTTATTATATATGGCAGACCATTTCTCAAAAATAAAGGAAATGAGCCTAGCATATTGAGGGAAACAACTGAGAATATTTATCAGCAATGATAGATTTTGAACTTTCAAGTCAAAATTAGAGTTTTGAAAAAAATTATTTGCCCAATAATTAATGATTTTTTGAGGAGCTTAATGGTGATATTAACAAAAGTAACCTTTCAATATATGGTCAATGACATGCATTAGTGTTTGGAGGATCTAAATAACTCTTCAAAGTAACATTTTCCAAATGTCCGAACCATGATGTTAAAAATTTTACATAGGCAAATATCCATTCAAAGGGCAAAATAGACAAATGGACTTTAACTTACAAGAGTATTAAGAATTTGTTGATACAGTTTCCAAAACACATTGCAACTAACCTTTAGGAAACTATCACCTTAGAAACTAAAGTTAAAAAAAAAAAAGAAACTAAAGTTTTTTTGCATAGTGCAGATTTTTTTCTAAGGCTGAGTAGTATTCCATTGTATATCTATACCACATTTTCTTTACCCATTATCTGTCAGTGGGTATTTACATTGTTTCCACATTTTGGTTATTGTGACTAGTACTGCACTAAACATAGTAGTGCCAATATTTTTTTGAGATACTGATTTTATTTCTTTTGGAAAAATACATGTAAGATTACTGGACCATTTGGTAGTCCTATTTTTAATTTTTTAAATTAAGATTTTATTTAAATTCAATTTGCCAACATATAACACCCAATGCTCACCTCATCATATGCCCTCCTTAATGCCCATCACCCAGTTACCCCATCCCCTTCCTCCCCTTCTGTAACCCTTTGTTTCCCAGAGTTAGGAGTCTCTCATGATTTGTCTTCTTCTCTAATTTTTCCCTATCCAGTTTAACATGGATAAACCTTGAAGACATTATGCTAAGTGAATTAAGCTAGTCATAGAATAACACATACTGTATGATTTCACTTATTTAAGGTGTGTGAAATACTCAAATCAATAGAATCAAAGAGTAGAATAGCAGTTGTCAGGAGCTGGGGAGAAGGCAAAATGAGAATTACTAATCCACAGGCCTAAAGTTGTAATCAAGCAAGATGAATAAGTTCTAGAGATCTTCTGTAAAACAGATCTGTTGTACCTACAGTCAACAATTATGTATTGTATACTTAAAAATTGAAGAGGGTAGAGACACCTAGGTTGATTCAGTAGGTTAAGCGTCTGACTCCTGGTTTCCACTTGGATCATGATCTCGGGGTGGTAAGATCGAGCTCCAAGTTGGTTTAGTGGGGAGTCTACTTGAGATTCCCTCCCGCTGCCCCTCCCACTGCCCCTCTCACTGCTCTTTCTCTCTCTAAAATTAATAAATTTTAAAAATTTAAGATGGTAGATATCATGCTAAGTGTAATCACAATACATACAGTAAATTAAATTTTTTAAAAAGTCATTTGCATTCTTGAGATGCCAAAGGAGAAAACTCTCATTCTTTTCCAGTGGTTGTTCAGAAATATAAGTCAGAGGCAAATTTCAGTAGCTCATCTTGTCAAAACTGGTGATTAAATATATATTTAAGGAAGAATAAGAAGTTGGAGCAACTTCAAAGTTTCAAGTCTAAGTCACTGACAGGTAGCTATGCCAGTCTATAGCTCATATCTCATGTCAATAGAGCAGCCTTCTCTGTCTTATAAAATACCTTTCCTCCAGTCAGCATTAGTTTTTTTTTATTCTCTTTTCCTGTAGAACTTATCTTCACTTGACATTGTATATATTTGTCGTTTTTTTAATTTTAATTTTAATTTTTTAAAATTTATTCATGACACAGAGAGAGAGAGAGAGAGAGAGAGAGAGGCAGAGACAGAGGCAGAGAGAGAAGCAGGCTCCATGCAGGAAGCCTGACGTGGGCCTCGATTCTGGGTCTCCAGGATCAGGCCCTGGGCTGAAGGTGGCGCTAAACTGCTGAGCCACCCAGGCTGCCCTTCATCAAGTTTTGAAGTATTTTTCTACCTAGATTCTAGGACTGAAACTTCATAAAAGCTGAGATTATTCCATTTTAGTCACTGGAATATTTTTCAGTACATAAAATATTTGCCCTCTAGTAGGCTGTTTGAATATCTGAATTAGAAATAGAGAAGGAAGGAATACCTGCGTGGCTCAGTGGTTGAGTGTCTGTCTTTGGCTCAGGTCATGATTCTGGGGTCCTTGGATGGAGTCCCGCATCAGCCTTCCACAGGAAGCCTGCTTCTCCTCTGCCTATGTCTCTGCCCCTCTCTTTGTCTCTCATGAATAAATAAATAAAATCTTAAAAAAGAAAAAAAAGAAATAGAGAAGGGAAAAGGAAGAAAGGGAGGGTGTGTGTGTGTGGGGGGGGTTGTATACGATGATCTTATTTTGGGGTATCTTGATCTTAAGATGCCAACAGGATGGTCATAAATCTGAGCATTGATATATGTTGAAAATAGTTGAAATCACACATATATATTGGAAGTGAGGTCAAGATTATTGAAGATAAAGGTTTGAGAGTCACCTATTTATAGGTTATATTAAAATTACACATCTTGGTTTGCCAAGACAGCCCTACATTACTTGTTGTTTTTTTCTTCATATCCTCTTTGGTTTAGCACTTGTTCTAGATTTTTCATTTTTAGATTAGATATTATTAATTACTGTGTTAAAATACTTCATTTTTGGTTCAATAGATCCTTCAATTTTATTTCTAGATTCTCCTATGGCAGAAGAGTATGAGACTATTTTAGTATCTTAATATTAGGTTAAATCTGTACAAAAGCAAACCAGGAATGGTCCATCTATCTTTACTGGACCCTTTCAGTAACAAGAAACTAGCATCTCCCCTTCAGAGGCAGCTGAGTTTTGATCTGAGTAGTAGCAGAAGTGTTCAACTTTTCTCCCCCACTGCTCCACGTGGTGTACAAACCAATGACGTCTGTAAGGTGTCAGTTAAGGTATCCAAGTGTCATGGAAAATTAGAAGTTACTTGTAAGTAAAAGCGGAGAAGTGCTGCTATGGACCATATAGAACACGATCTGAATGCTTTGAAACCTAGACATTTATTTTATTACTTGGCAACACTCATATATCTTTCAATAAATCTTTCTAGCAGCAATGGGCTAAAAGAAATGAAAGTTCAACACTGAAAAATTAAGCACCAAATTTCCATTTTACAAGAGAATTGATGATGAATGTGCAACTTAAATAAGACAGTGTTTATATTTAACATTCATGAAATCTTACACCTACATAAAAGCCACGAGACACACAGCATTGATTTCAAAAGTTACAGTCTTTTCAAAAATAAAACAAAAGATGGTCATTGATATGTGTATTTGTAAGGGCAGCATTTACACATTACTCTATAAAAAATGAGTTTTTATTTAGATCAAATCATTACTTTTCTGAATTAATTTCACTTTTTTTTACTTTCATTTTTTCTTGGAAGAGTGCATGACAGGAAATTTGCAAGCAATTAAATGTTGTTAGGCTTGTTTCAGTATCATTTCCTGCTTTATAGAGAAAATTGGTCAAATTAATTTTAAATTAATTTTTAAATCTAATTCTGTAATCAAGGTAAAGCTTTTGGAATTACATTTGTCAAAGATGAACTATGTAATGCTATCATAAATTCTATTGTGAAGTCATTCTTACATTCATTTAAAAAGTTCAACATTGAGAATAAATGTCACTTACTCATGACAGATCTGAATAAAATATTTGTTGGAATTCATCATTGTTGTAAAAAAGCCAGTAAGCCGGGAATGAAAGTACAGCATAGGAAATACAGTCAATGGTATTGTAGTAGTGTTGTATGGTGACAGATGGTAGCTACGCTTGTGGTAAACACAGCATAACTTAAAAAGAAGAAATCTGTGGAGCTGCAGTGTTCTTGGAATTATTTGTGATGCATACATGATTTATTTCATTTTATTTTTTATTTATCTTTCTTTAGAGAAGGAGCAGGGGTAGTAGGGGGAGTGGCAGGTGAAGATGGAGAGACAGAATTTTAAGTCAGTAGACTCCATGACCAGCAGGGAGCCTGACCCAGGGCTCAATCTCACAATCCTGAGATCATGACCTGAGCTAAGAGTCAGATGCTTAACTGACTGAGCCACCCAGGCACCCCATATATAATTTATTTTACATCCATAAACTCTTGTATTCTATCAATGAAAGAGAAGCTGTAGTTGTTAACATTCATAACGTTTTTATTGGAACAGAGTACCTGAAATACAAATTTTTTGTGTGTGTAGGAGAAAGCTAATGTTGAATTACAAATTATATTTCATTATGCCACAACATGCTTTTTCTATTTACTGCTTGTTGTCAGTTAAATTTTTTAAGAATTATAAACATTTGAAGAAGCATTTTGAAAACCAATTTATATGTTTTGAAATGTTATTGAATTTTCTGTCAATAGATTCTCTAAATTTTGGTTGCATTTGTTCAAAATCAGTTGGAAATATTTAATTACATTATTTTATGAATGGAACACTAACATTTTGGATTCTGACGGTTTTAGCAAACAACAACTATAAAAATAAAGTTTCTAAACAGGAACACTTTGAGATTAATCTCTACAATATAAGGGAGAAAGGTCTCCTATTATAATTCGATAACTATGTTTTGGAATGGGAAGACTATATTGACTGCTTGTTTATAATTGGATAACTTAAATAGAAATGGAAATGGAATTAAGAAGACACATTTTCCAGCATCTAAATTACACAAAGAAATAAAAAAAGATTCTTAAGAAGAAACAACTACTTTGACTGGGTTTTGTCCTAAAAGCGTGTTTATTGATAAAAGGTACTCTTATTCAAGAAAAAGACAACATCTGTAAAAATGTGGCTGAAACAGTTACCTGTATCAATATAAAATACGTAAAACCAACCTCTGAAATTATCAAGTATTGATAATTGAGTTGAGCTACCTCAACGACAGGGACTATTTTCTTATTAAAAAAATTATAGGCTATATAGCAGAGTCCAGTGACAGTGTTAACAACTTCAAATTCAGTACCAAAATTGCAACTTTTAAGATGATTCCAATTATTTTGATTTTTTAATATATGTGCATATATTCCTTTAGAAAGGACATATTTTATTTGTCTGCTTGTTTGTTTGTTTATTTGTTTATTTATGACAGGAGGTGGACTAATGGAGAGAATGTGTACTGCCACTCGGGCACTTAATCATGTTCATGGTGAGGAGAGAGGCATCTTGAAGTGGTCCTCAAGGTAGAAAGGATATTTTTAAAAAAGAAACAGTTTGGAACTATTGAATTCACCCACTAATATTAAAAAAAAAAACTATCAGCTAATAGACATTATAAAATATAATAATTGAAATATCTTTGGTGCCTTTCTTTTAGTCTCAAAAGTGTCCCCATATTTGGATGACCGGGTGGGTCAGTGGTTGAGCGTCTGCTCGGGTCACGATCCAGAGGTTCTGGGATCGAGTCTCGCATCAGGTTCCCCACAGGAAGCCTGCTTCTCCCTCTGCCTAGGTTTCTGCCTCTCTCTGTGTCTCTCATGAATAAATAAATAAATAAATAAAATCTTTTAAAAAAAACCCACACACACAGAAGAAAAAAAGAGGTTACTGTTTAATACTTCATTCCATGAGTAGTATGCAAAAGAAATACTGGAAGGGAGAATATGATTGAGAATACATTTAAGGTGAAATCAGTTTTAAGAACTGTAAATCAACTATAGATTCACAGTTTTAGGAGGTTAAGAATGACATTTGGCCAGCTTTCTCAATCGAAAGAAGAAGAGAGAGAGAGAGAGGCTGAGACTTCTGGGTTTGACACAGCTTACAGATGCTAATGTCCTTAACTAGCAGCTGGAATTAAAAAAAGAAAAAAAAAAGGAAGAAAATCCTCACACTTGGCACATGCTTACTGATTATTGCCAGGAGGAATATCACTCAAGTAAATTTTATTGACCTGACAAGGAACAACGGCTATGTCAAAATGTATTTAACTAAAACATTTTTATGTGTAATTTGTGCATTTAATTTGAATAATCCTACCATTAGCAGCTTGTTATGTGGTTTCCTTTAAGTTATAGGCCTGCTCAATTGTCTTCTTAGTAATTATACTCTCCCTAAAACTCTCTGGTATAACTAACCTCTAACCATTATTCTATACTAGTGGTTCTAACTTTGGTTACTGAAGGTTTGTGAGCTATTAATTTACAGACGTTTGGTCTGTCCACTTCATCGTTAGGTGACTTTGGGAAACTCACTTAATCTTTCTTGACCTTAATTTGCTGATATTTACGATGGAGATAGGACCCATCTCATTAAGTTGCATTTAAGATTAAATCATAACATATGTAAAACATAAGAAAATGAGTGTGACATCACCTTTTTGTAGACTTGTAACTACATTGTTTTTATAATACCACCGTACGTTTAGAATATCTGATAATCAGCAAAAAGTCCAAAGATGAGAACAAACTAGGGAAGAATAGTCACGGGGTTAAGTAGGATGGAATAATGTTTAAGTGGGGAGTAATTTTAGAAGTAGCTAGTTCATTAATGAATATTTGTGTCTTGGGAAAACTTGCTTTCTAATTAACATTGTAACTGCAGAAGCTTCAGGAAAATAAGAACAGTTTGTATCTCTGACTAGCCCCGCAAAAGGTATAGTATTATTCTGAATACTATCTACACTGTTCTAAATTATGAAAGAGCTTGGAAACAGCAAAGATTATTAGGAAATAATTGTGAAAAATCTTCATTCCTAAATTCCTAATTCCTAAATAGCCTTGGCATAAATTCCAGAGTAATGGTCTGAATCATATCAGATGCGGTTTTGAAATTCAGCTGAAAATAAAATAGGAAAAACTTCTCATCTATCATTAGATATTCCTATCCAAAAACCCCATTAAAACATATTTTGAAGGCTTCTTACAATTTTTTTGGTAATTTAATTGACCTTAAAAGGATCTTTTTCTATAGTTTTAGGGATTTAGGCTGTTCTTTGTGGAAAAGAGTCCTTTCTTCCCTGAATTATTTCCTCATATTTTCTTTTCTAATCTGATAAATTAAAATTTCTTTAACTTTCTCACATTGGTGGGGTTTTCCTGTGTTGTTACCTACGTTCCTCTTTAGATATGAGATGAGGAATTGGACCTTTTATAGATACAGTGATAGTTTATATACCCATGCCATCGTTGTCTATTTATAAATAAAAAAGCTTTATTATGACATTAGGAAATTATTATTCAATGTTCTTCCAAGATTAAAAATATCTTCAGTCCTTGGGAAAAAATGGTCAATTTAGATAATTTTGCTATGGTATATATTAAAGGCTGAAAATTAAATCTTTAGTTTGATTCTCATCTTTCTTCCTGCATAGCAATTCCACTGTCAATCCCTTAGGGACATAGTTTAACTCATAACATAGTTGTGTTTCCTTCTCTTATAGATTAATCATTTGTGAAGCAAAGAAACAAGATGCATTTATAAATAAAATTATTATATCAATGGAAAATTGTCTTTTGAAAAGATAGCTTTAGGGGCACCTGAGTAGCTCAAATGGTTGAGCATTCAGCTCAGGTCATGATCTCCAGGTCCTGGCATCGAGTCCCACGTCTGGCTCCCAGCTCAGTGGGGAGTCTGCTCCTCCCTCTCTCTGTGTGCTCTTCCTCCCTCTCTCACACTCTCTCTCAATAAATAAGTAAAATCTTTTAATAAAAGAAAAAGAAAAGACAGATTTATGCTTTACTTCATACAGTCAATTAAAAAAAGATTATGTAGTAGATCTTGAACTTCAGTAAATTAATACAATCTAATCCTAAGAACGATTCAATATTTAGTTTATCTTCTGTAGAAATGTCACTTAACCTTACCCATTACCAGCAATGACACACAAAAATTGGGACACACACTCTTAAAAATCACACACTACTCTTTAAATAAAACATATAATGACAAGTAGGGCTTCATTACAGAATTCTCTCTGCAGCATATCTGAGTTGATATTTTTATTGATATTTTAATAGGTTTCTACTGGTGTGAATTTTGAAGATGCAAATTGTCATGGTAATTGGCCTGTATTTTCTGACTGAACTTGACACTAAAAAAAAAAAAAAAAAAAAAAAAATGAGTACTAGAAAGATAAATGAAACTAATACAATTTCTATATACCAAACAGCAAGCACTCACAGTATTTCTTCTAGAATTCCCTCATGAGGGTGAATGAGGATGTTGTAGACTGGAAGAATAACAGTATATTGCTTTTATAAAAGCAATGAGGTAAAACTCTGGAGATTTGACAAATAAGCACACTATGGGGTAGACCTTTAGATTTGATAAAGGAAATGTTTGAATTTTGAACCTACAGGCATCCTTAGAGATACATTGCAGGTTCAGTTCTAGAATACTGCAATGAAGCAAATATTGCAATAAAGTGAGTCAAATAATTTTTTGGCTTCCCAGGGCATACAAAAGTTATGTTTACACTATACTATAGTCTATTAAGTGGGCAATAGCATTAAGCCCCCAAAAAGGAAAACCTATGCAGTGTACATACTTTAATTTAAAAATATTTTATTGCTAAAAAATGCTAACTATCAAGCTAACCTCGTGGAGGGTCTCGCCTTGATGCTGGTGGCTACTGACTGATCAGGGTGGTGGATGCTGATGGTTGAGGTGGCTGTGGCAATTTCTTAAAACAAGGCAAAATGGAGTTTGCTGCATCAACTGACTCTTCCTTTCACCTATGATTTCTGTGTAGCATGTGATGATGTTTGATAGCATTTTCCCCACAGAAGAACATTTTTCAAAACTGGAGTCAATCCCCACAAACTCTGCTGCTTTTTTATTGACTAAATTTGTGTAATGTTCTAAATCATTTCAACATTCTTCATAGCATTTTCACCAGGAGCAGATTCCACCTCAAAAAAACACTCCATAAGAAAGAGTTCCTCAGCCGTTCAAGTTTTATCATGAGATTGTAGCAAGTCAGTCCCATAGTCAGGCTTCACTTCTAATTATGCCTCTCTTGCTATTGCTGCCACATCTGCAGTTACTGCCTCTTCTGAAGTCTTGAAGTCATCCATGAGGGAATGGAGTCAGCTTCTTCCTGACTCCTCTTGTTATTGATATTTTGATCTCTTCCCAAAAATCACAAATGTTCCTAATGGCACCTAGAATGGTGAATCATTTCCAGAAGGTCTTCAATTTGCTTTGCCCAGATCCATCAGAGGAATCACTATGTATGGCAGCTAGAGCCTTACAGAATGTATTTCTCAAATAATAAGACCTGAAAGTCAAAATTACTCCTTGATGCCTGGGCTGCAGAATGAATATTGTATTCTCAGCCTTATTAATTTCATTGTCCATCTCCATCGGGACTCTTGGGTGACCAAGTGCATCGTCAATGAGTGGTCATATTTTGAAAGGAATCTTTTTTTTCTGAACAGTGGGTCTCATGATGCGCTCAAAATATTCAGTAAACCATGTTGTAAACAGATGTGTTGTAACCAGGCTTTGTTGTTTGATTTAAAGCACAGGCAGAGTAGATTTAGCATTAATTCTTAAGGATCCTAGGATTTCTGGCATGGTTAATGAGCATTGGCTTCAACTTAAAGTCACCAGCTGCTTTAGCCCCTAACAAGAGTCAATCTGTCCTTTAAGCTTTGAAGCCAGGCATTGACTTCTCTTTTCTAGTTATAAAAACCCTAGATGGCATATTCTTCCAATAAAAATTGTTTCATCTACATTGAAAATCTGTTATTTAGTGTAGCCACTTTCATTAATGATCTGAGCCAGATCTTCTGGATAACTTTCTGTAGCTTCTACATGAGCACTTGCTGCTTCACCTTCCATTTTTATGTTAAACCTCATGAACCAACTTCCACTAGCTTCAGATTTTTCTTTTTTAGCTTCATCACCTCTCCCAGGCTTCCTAGAATTGAAGAGAGGGCCTTGATCTGGATCAGGTTCTGGCTTAAGGAAATGTTGTGACTGGTTTGATCTTCTATCAGACCACTCAGACTTTCTCCATATCAGCATTAAGGTTGTTTTGCCTTATTATCATTTGCCTTCTTATCACTCCAGTGAACACATCATTTGTGTTCACTGGAGTAGCATTTTTAAGTTCCTTCAAAAATTTTTCTTTGGTTTTCAAAACTTGGCAAACCAGCACAAGAGGCCTACTTTTCGGCTTATCTCAGCTTTTGACATGGCTTCCTCGCTAAATGTAATCATTTCTAGCTTTGATTTAAAGTGGGAGCTGGGTGAGTCTTCCTTTCACTTGAACACTTGGAGGTCACTGTAGGGTTCTTACCTGGCCTAATTTCAATATTATGTCTCAGAGAATAGGAGGCCCAAAAAGAGGGAAGGAGATGGGGCAATAGCTGGTCAATAGGGGCAGTCAGAACACATACAATTATCCATTGAGTTTGTCATCTTATATGGGTGCCATTTATGGAGCCCCAAAACAATTACAGTAGTAACATCAAGGATCACTGATCACAGATCACTGTAACAAATATGATAATAATGAAAAAGTTTGAAATATTGTGAGAATTCTCAAAATGACCCAGAGACACAAAGCGAGCAAATGCTGCTGAAAAAATGGTGCCAAAAGACTTGCTGGATGCAGAGTTGCCAGGAACTGTCAATATGTAAAAAAACCCATAATATCTGCAAAGCACAATAAAGCAAAGTGCAATACAATGAAGAGTGCCTGTACACATGGAGACTCATTCTTTCCTTTGGCTGCAAAGGAATTCTTGGTGATGAGATTTAGCATTCTAGGTTAATCTAAGGGCAAAGTTTCAGTTTTACTGTGGTTATTTCATTTTGATTTTAAATGGCAGCAGAATGAATCACTACAATAAACATAATTTTGTATCTAATACATTTCTATTTATAGTTAAATATTGAAAAAAGTAATGTTGGTTTTCTGATTTTTTTAAGTTCAGTGAAAGTGCTATATGAATGTACACTCCATGAATAAAGTAGATAATAATATTTGAAAAACAGTCTCTAGGAAATATGTTAAAATGTCACAGGAGTTTTCATTGTCTTTCTCTGCTTTACTTTTTCCATTTGTCACTCAACATTCCTTAAACTCAATGATGTGGTCTTCCTTGTCCTCTCTTTTGCTCTTTATTTTAAAGACTATCTTCAGAAATCTCATTTATCTTCATGTCTCCAAGCAACACTGCCAACTTTATTTCTCTATATTTCCACAACCATTCCTTATTCAAGTTGTATCACAAAACCCCCAGTAATCTAAAATACATTTCTAGTGAAATCTGTAGTTTTACAAGAAAACACAGCATATTTAAGCAGAAGTCAGCTTCTGCACTATTTTTTCCATTAATCACTGATTTTTTTCTAATTCATGTAACTGAAGCAACATTTAGTTTTGTGATTAAGAGAAAACTTGAGAGAATTATCCTTATGTTTAATTCTTATGCAAATCACAGAAAAAGTCTTCTAAATGTTCTCTGTTTTCCCCATTATTGTCTCAGCTCTTTGAATTTCTCATTAATTTGTGATGAAATTAGCTATCTGCAGTGTGTCAATTTCTTTTCATTCCCTTTTTCAAATAAAGCTGTTGCCTGAGGTTCTTTTATAATGTCAGATCAGTAAATGGAACTGGAAAAGATGGAGTGCTCAGGATTTTTCTTTATTGTTTTCAATCTAGTATATTTACCGTAATTTCCTTCTCTTCACTTTGTATCTGTTATATGTAACCTAATTTCTGTTTTCCTTGAAGAGTTTCTCCAGGGGTGCATCTAGTTTTTGGACTTATCAAAGTACCAGTTTGCGTTTTTTATGTGATTCTTTGAATGTGCTGTTATTCCTTGTCAGTCTTCTTGAATAAAAGGCCTAGCTCAGGGCACCTGACTTAGTTGGTTAAGCATTTGCCTTCTGCTCAGGTCATGACCTCTGGTCCTGGAATCAAGTCCCACATAGGGCTCCCCACTTAGTGGGGATCTGCTTCTCCCTCTCCCTCTGTTCCTCCCCCTGCTCATGCTCTCCCTTGCTCTCTCAAATAATATAAAAAAAGGCTTAGCTCAGTAGTTTTTAGTAGAGAAAACTACTCTATGTCTCAAGATTTTGATAATTAATGCTTTCAATATCATTTAGTATAGAGTTTTCCTTTATTTCTTCTTTAAACAAGGAGTAATTTATTATACTATTAGTTTCCAGATCTACCCTTGTATAGTAATAGGTAATAATTTATGTTAATATATAGTAATTTATAGTAACTTTATATTGTTACTAGTCATATTGCATTTTAGTGAGAAATCACATTCTATCATGTGCTGATTTTTAGGAATTTATTAAAGCTTCCTTTGTAGCTTACTACATAATTTTTAAACTGTTCTTATAAGCTAAAAACAAACCATGAGTGTTCTCTTTACCTATAATTACTTTTGTTCCAATATTTGTACCACTATTTTCTTTTTTTTTTTTTTAAGATTTTATTTATTTATTCATAGACACAGAGAGAGAGGCAGAGACACAGGCAGAGGGAGAGGGAGAAGCAGGCACCATGCAGGGAGCCCGATGCGGAACTCGATCCCAGGTCTCCATGATCACACCCCAGGCTGCAGGTGGCGCCAAACCGCTGCGCCACCGGAGCTGCCCTGTACCACTATTTTCAAGTAAATTACTCATTTATCTATTTTTTAAAGATTTTATTTATTCATAAGAGACACAGAGAGAGGCAGAGGGAGAAGCAGGCTCCCTGCGGGGAGCCTAATGCAGGACTCGATCCCAGGACCCTGGGATCACAACCTGAGCCGAAGGCAGACACTCAACCACTGAACCACCCAAGCGCCCCTCTATTTTTTTTAACTTTAGTTTTACATGCTTTTTTTGCTTTATGTATTTGGAAGTTATATGGAAGATATTTCTATAATTATTATAGGTTATTTACATACTTAAGCATTTCTGTCTTATAATTTTTTTCTATACTTTTTTTCTGATATTGAAATTATCATCCTGGAGTTTTTTAGATACATTTCTCTGATACACATTTTTCTGGCTTTTCTTCCCAAATGTTTTCGAAAAGTGTTTTTTAAAAGTGTTTAGTTGACAAGATATTGTTGAGTCTTAATATTTGTTAATGACTAGGTGGAGAATCTCTTTATTTTGCTATGTTAATATAATTTTCGCATTTATTTTAAGTTTTTTTGTTTTGTTTTGTTTTGTTTTGTTTGAAGTAGGCTCCATGCTTCAATTTGAGGCTTGACCGCATGATCCTGAGATTGAGATCTGAGCTGAGATCAAAAGTAAGATGCTCAATTGACTGAGCCACCCAGGTACCCCACATTTATTGTAATTATGGTAATAGTGAGCTAACCCAGGGTTTTAAGTCCAAGTCACGAATATACACTTTTGGAGGTGTGGGGTCATGGCTAGCTTAGACAAAATATGCTTCTCTGAGTTATTTATTGACTCTTAGCACTATTCTTAGCCTTTTTCACTCTTCCTTTTGTACTAACAGTATCCATTAATATATACTTATCTTTAATGCAAGTCTGCATAAAGAACTTCTCAACTGTCCTCCAAGTTCTTAAAAAGAGGGACTGCTGTGCTTTATGAATTATTAGGTCACCTGAGATATTATGTGGAATATATTAGATACCTGATAGATATTTTTCAATCGATTCTTAGATGAATGAACATTCCTCGGGCCACTGAGAACAGTCTTGACCATTGACAGACATCATGGAACACTCATTGAATTTAAGAAAGTTGGATCGTGACAGGCCATTAAAAGCTTTGCCTTTAAATTATGTGCCTTTTTTGCTTGTTTCTACACCTCTCAACCCAATTTGTTTTCTTTTTCCCCTCTGCAGTCAGAATTTCATCAAAATACTAGGTTCCTTACAGCTCTTGCTTTCTAGTAGGTTAACTTGTTTTCCAGCAGGTTCACTTGTCATTTTAAGCCATTATTTAAAAAAAAAAAAAAAAAAAAGTGAGTGATTGCTCTAAAAGAGTTTATGAAAAATATCTTGAAGGATTTGACTTCAGTAGCTTCCACTTTGACAAGATTTTCTTAGCATCTGCTAAAGACGTTTGATAAACAGTATCTCTATTGTGAGCTCAGTTAATTTTTAATAAGAGAGCTGGAAGTATCTAATGCCTGAAATAGTAAAGAGATGTGAGGCAATCTATTCATCCCTGATTCATTCCTGATAAGGAAATAAGAAACAAGAGGGAGGAGGCAGTAGGCTCTGTTTTCCCATGTGGAGATTTTGATTGATTTGGGAATGTTCTGGGAAAAGCAGACACCATGAAAGGTCTTGTTATGTCAGCTTTTTGTCCTGCAAAATAGCTCAGTATGCTTTCCTTATTCTAGAAAAGAAGTCCAGTGACCCAGTTATCCCTCAGGCACTATATTCTTTCCCATCTTTCTTCAGTAACTAACATTCATGGAGTAATAGATTTTACTCACTGCTCCCACTTTCTCATAAAACTCTTAAAATTTTTTTGGGGGGGAGAGAATCCAGATTTGACCCTCATCATTCTAATCACATTTGTCTTTGTTACCAATAATGATGGCTCTTTTTTTCAATCACCTTAAAAAAAATTTTTTTTTTGGTAGCATTTGATACTGTTAAAGAGATCTCAGATGTTTCTTTTGGAATTGAATGATACTGACTTTAGTTTGCTATCCATGACCATCCCTTGCCTGGAAGTCCTTCCAATAATCTCCAAATGCAGGCATTTCTAAAGGGTCTGCTCCTCTTTGTTTCCCTCTATATTCTCTCCTTCAGAAATGTTATCTAGTTGTTTGAATCACTTTCTTTATGGCTTTCAATAGTGTATCCCCAATTCTAATTTCTCCTTTTTGCTTGATACCTAAATCCCATAACTCAGATATATTAAGATGGAACTTATCAATATTCCCTTCCACATTTACTTCTCATCCTATGTCTTCTTTCTCTGTTAATATTTCAAGTTTGACTCTATTCACCTAAGCTCTGAATTCATCTGCTCCCAGAGACTTCACATGCATTTTGTACTGAAGTAAATGAAAGGTGGTAGATTTTACCATAAAATATGACCCTTTAAAAATAAATATGACCCTTTAGCATAAGGATTATTTTGAGCTAAAGGCCCTTGAAAAACAGCAGATGCCAGAAAAGCATCTACTGTTTAGCTTTTTTTTTTCTTTCTGAAAACAGGAGATAACAACTCCTGTGGAAAACATGAGATAGAAACCCCCTTTCTATAGCAGGAAAAAAGAAACATCTTCAATGGGGAATGGAAGCTGAGAGAATTCGGTACAGACCTTGTTAAAACAATTTTTTAGCTTCCTTTAGCTTCCTTGCATAGTTTAGTTACCTTTTCATATTTGCCTCTCCTTGTTCAATCTGTTATAAAAACATTTAGGTTTTGCCACTTCTCAGAGTCTTCATTTCATTATGAAGAATCTCATGTTATGTAAAACTTACATTAAATAAATTTGTATGCTTTTCTCCTGTTAGCCTGTCTTATGTCTTTAATTTTCAAGCCCAGTTGAAAAAAGGTAAAAGGGTAAAGATAAAATGTTACTTCCTCTATGGTACCAACCTCTATGTTTCTACTTTCCACATCATTCCCCTTTGACCCTACTTCTATTCTTTGTTTTGAAATATTATGAAACCTTAAATAACCTTGGTTCATTTGGCTAAAAGAATCTTTAAAGGCATAATATTGAGCAAATCATTCTCTTGCTCTTATATCTTGAACAGTTGTTCCCTGCCTATTGGATAATATCAGCACATCTGGTTTGGTAATTAGGGTAGCTTTTTGTCTTATACTATTTTGCATATGATTTTTTGCTTGACACCCTTCCATGTACCCAATTTTGCATCCAAGATATAGAATCGGCCTGTCCTCAAAATGCCTTCATGATGTGGCTAAAAAATCTTCACTGTTTGGAATCTTTTGTTGCCTCTCCCCATTTATATTTCTAAATAGCTCCCCCAACTAAAACTACATTATTTTATTTTATTTTCCTTTGCTCAGTACTTTATTCATGTGTGTGCTTAACATTTAGGAACTACTATAAAAGTAATGCATTTAAATTTAACAAGAAGGAGTTATTGTGAGAGACATATTTCCACTTCCTTATCTTAAGAGAAACCAGAGGCATGGCCGCATTCCCCCATGAAGTAGGCTCGCCATCTAGTGACAGCTCCATCTCACTACAAACTTTGCCTCTGAGGCCTGCAAATCTGAAGACCTACCTTTAAATTTTCCTCAAGGGATATGTCAACAGACTTTTTTTTTCCCCTGATAGAACACTGTACCACAAGAAAAAGACTGCCCAGTGCTTACTTTTTTTATGCCACTAAACATTTAAAAACAATTAACTTTGGGTTGATTCTATAGATAAGTTCAAAGAAACAGAAAGACCTGAAATGTTTGTGTTAATGTTAATCAGTGATGCACACGGATCCACACTTTGAAAGATGAAATTTAAAAGAATGCTTCGAAGCTTGGAAAGATCTCTGATAAAGTGTGAGAAGTTTCTCTTCTCCTGAGATAACATGCACAGCATACCCAGCAGAGTACACTCTGAATAAACATTAGCAAAATGGTTCAAAGTAAGCATAAGTTTTGGAACCAGATGAGCTGTTGTCACCGCCTCCATAAGTTGGATCACAGTATCCAGGTATTCAAAATGACCGTTTTGACATGTAGAAACATGAGGACAATAATATCTTTTTTTGAGTATTGAAAATAACATGTAAAATGGTTGGTCTACAGCCAGCACTCGAAAAAAAATGATGGTTTGTTTTTAATGATTATTATCTTTTTTTAGCTTCAGTAATTTGTATAGAGATATATAGCTGTTTGTCAAGCTTAAAAACTGTTATTCCTAGGTCTTCAATTTATTTATCATAGTATAGACTATAAGTGTTGCCTAGGTTCTCAATTTATTTATCATAGTATAGACTATATGTGTTGATAGAGATTACTTTCATTACACGATGAAAGATAACATGCCTATTTAGTAAATATCTGACAGAAAGAGATCACAAATTATCTACATTTATCTACAGATAAATTATAAATTATCTACATAATCCATTAAAATTTATATTGACTACACTTTTTAAAGTATTCAGAAAAAGTAAGTTGTCTGTACTTACAACTTTCCAGTTGCATTATACATGTTTGTACATCCATTGGAAAATTCTTGAGATCCATTGGACAAGAAAGTGTTAATGTCAATCTGAAAGAATTCAAAGTAATTATTTTTAAAAATAATTTATGATATCATACTAATATTCTATTGTTCAGGGTACAACTGGAAAACAAGCTTTGATTAGTGACTAACAACTCTTCAAATAAAATTTACTTCGGCTTGGATATGTTTTTAACTATGAAACAGCTGTATCTTTATACATAAATTTTCAGGGAGGAGAAAAGCTGTATATTTAAACATCCAATCACATTTATTTATTTTACTCAACTTTTCATTCCTTCATGGAGGGCTGTAGATGTCTACAAGAGGTCTATATTTCCAGAAAAGACCCTCAGAAAGAAATTTGTGAGTAGGTCTATAAAATTAATGCCAAATGCTAAAGGGCACAGTTCTCCAAGATCACATGTACATCATGTTAGAGGAGGTATGTATATCCAGGGAACTGGGAGAGCAGGGTACAGGAATCAATCCTGCATGACAATGTTCAGTAATCTTGAAACATTGAAGAAGTCAGTGAATCAGAGGGGAAAAAAAATGGAATCTGAGGGACTTGAAAATTATAGCTGTTAGAGTGAGGTCCTCTGCTATAGGACTAGGGCATTTCACCAGATTTTACCAGGGTTAAGAAAGAGCCCTCTGGAATATGTGTAACATAATCCTATGCTCACCAAACTTCTAATTTAGCTCTACACAAAATAGAATGACCTGGATGGTATGCACCAGCATTATGTCCATTTTTCCCTTTCCAGGAAGTATTTGTATGTTGGCATTCCAAATAATTCATAACCCAAATTCATTACTTCATTACTCATAATGCATAACTCATGAAAAAATATTTTTCATTGGAGAAGTATATTACTACCTTGAAAGATTGGCAAGAATTTGTAGTTCTTGAACCTGAGAAAAAGAGGCGCACATCCAAACAAACCCAAGTTTCTTAAAATAAATTTCTTATCTTAGAACTCTCCAGCCAGCCCCTCTATTTAAAATATTCCTATTGAAATTCAGCATATCAGTGAGCACCTTAGGTGGGTTTGTTTACCTAGGCTTTGTGACCATAGGTAAATTACTTCACTTCAGTATATTTCAGGTTTCTCATCTCCAAAATGAATACAATAATAGTACTTGCTCCAGAGAAATGTGGTGAACAATATGGGTTAATACATGTAAAGTGCTTAGACAAGTGTCTGACACATGGTAAACACTCAATAAATATTACTTATTAAGGATTACTAACATCCTACCCCCCATCTTCCCCACGCCAGAATTACATGGGATGGGCACAAAGATGACTGAACTAGATCACATACAAAGCTGAAGCACCTGGGAGGCTCAGTTGGTTAAGCATCAGATTCTTGGTTTCGGTTCAGGTCATAATCTTACGGGTCATGGGATTAAGATCTGCGTTGAGCTCCCAACTCAGTGGGGAGACTACTTGAAGATTCTCTTCCTCTGGGCAGCCCGGGTGGCTCAGCGGTTTAGTGCCGTCCTCAGCCCAGGGCATGATCCTGGAGACCTGGGATTGAGTCCCACGTCAGGCTCCCTGCATGGAGCCTGCTTCTCCCTTTGCCTATGTCTCTGTCTCTCTCTCCTCTCTGTTTCTCATGACTAAATAAATAAAATCTCAAAAAAAAAAAAAAAAAAAGATTCTCTCCCTCTGCCCCACTCATGCTCTCTCTCTCTCTCTCTCTCTCTCTTCCTCTCTCTCAAAAATCAATAAATAAATCTTTAAAAAATATTTTTAAAAAATCACATACAAAGCCTATTTAGTGTTAACAAAAAATAATCAGCACTGCTAAATGTAATCACATTCTCCAAAATAACATTTTTGTGTAGGCCATAGACATAAAGTTATAATTCCTGTTTTACAGTGAATACTCTTGGTGAGGTCCAATTAACATAATTTGAGAGATATAAATGGACAGACATGTGAAGCTGCAGTGTTTTTTAGAGTCCCAGGAGGATCACTTGACAATTCCTTCAATTCAGAGTCCATAACACACTAAAATAATTCATATAGTTCATTCTTCAAGAGCAATTTTCTCTTGGCTCAGCTAGCTTAAGTGATTCTGTGAGTATGATCTTGTAGATTTACAAAGTTCTCTCTTAAAAAGGCAACTGTAAAATCAGGTGGACACAATGTTCTCTGTCTTGTGAAAGGGTTTTTTAGAAGTGTATGCACAAGTATATTTTGAACATACGCACATTAATTTTCCAAACATCCAAGGCTCTTGGGACAGCCAGTTTCAAATATTGGCTTGGAGAATTAATTCTGTGACCTTTTGTATGGAAGTGAATAGCATTCTCAGAATCTTTTCCAAGCTCTCACCATGCATGTGATGTCAAATTCATATCCCGGCTATTTTTTTGGCATTAAATGAGAGGCATTACATAATTCTTTTAAAAAGAAGGGCTTGAAAGGAATTATTTGGCAAAGAAAAACACTGTTTGTAGAACTTCTGTCATAAATCATATCCTGAAAAACATCTGTTTATTGACATTCTTTCTTTTGTTTAAAGTACTATACAATTACCTCTTTAACAACATATGGATGAAAAAATACTGTCAACCTGGTGGGTGTGATACTGAATTTCTTCATCAAAACATTACATACAAATTAAAGATATGTTTTGACCACATCAAAGGAAACTAAATCAAAAGACAATTAATCACATTCTACTGTTTTGGAAATGAATATCTTCTTGTGTAAGAGAGGACACTAAGTTCTCTTTCTGAGACAAGACACATAAACAGGATATGGTGTTTTTTATTTTCTCTTAAAAAGTCTTGGCTCAGTGAAGTAGTAATGTTAAAAAAAAAATGACTATAATCCATGACAAACAGTTGACCTGATTAAAATGGAGGTATTGCCCATTTTTGAACAAGCATTGCCTAGAGTACAGTGGCTGTCTCAACCATTAATTAAGTATATTATATATATATATATAATATACACACACTTTTCGGACTGCATTTTTGGCTCTTTATGAAACTGGTAAGTATCTTTATTAGTTCCTAATATTTCTGTATTTAATGTCATAAGAACAATTACCCCTTTTTTTTTTTTAAGATTCATTTATTTACTTGAGAGAAGGAGCGAGAGCATGAGTGGGAGGGCAGAGAGAATCTCCAGAGGACCTTGAGCTAAGCAGAAGCCCAATGTGAGTCAGGATCCTATGACCCCAAGATTATGACCGAGCCAAAACCAAGAGTCAGATGCTCAATGGACTCTAGCACCCAGGCACTCGGAACAGTGACCACTTGACTAATTATCAGCTTTGCAATATTATCTGTAATATCATAATTGGGGTAATACATCCATTGTACTTGTTATGTAGTAGATGCCATTTTAAAACCTTACATATTTCTCAACTCATTTATTCCTTACTACAAATTTATAAGACAGGTAAACTGTATTACCCTATTTTAGAGATGAGGAAACTAAGAGGTCAACTCACCTGGCATTACAAAGCAGAGATTGGTAGAGCTTAATTTGCAATTCTGGGAGTCCAGTTCTAGATTACATACCTTAACCTGTAAGTATACTGCCTTTCAAAGGCATTAAAACATTTTTCATGAAAATGGGTTTTTTAATTAATATGACTTTTCAAATTTTGTATTTATATAATGTAAGAAATCATATATTTCATTCAGTATTATTACATTTAAAATAAAAGATAGATAAGTGATTCTTCCAAAAAAAATCAGAGAAATGTAACTAAATTTTAGAAAATATAAGGAGTTTCTTCATGGATTTTATATATTTTCTCAAGTGATATGGCATTTTATTAAGATTCTATATTGATCAAAAAACTCAGGAGAGATTAGATTATTGAAGCACTAGAAGGAAGATTGTAACTAATGTTCTAATCTGGAATTTTGTTGTCATCTGGTTTTAGAGATGATTTTAAAGAATATCAACCCATCACTAGTGGAATCTTAGTATTGTTGATGGTTCCTTCAAGAAGCTGATGTAAGCTAAGGACCTCTTCAGAAAAATATGCATAATCACTCACATGCAAAATTCTCCTTATAACATGTATTTTATGATACTGTAAATCGATTGCCCCTGAATGAACAACATTTTAAAAAGCATCTGTTGATAAGCTTGCTTTTCCTATTAAAAATTAACGTTCAAAAAATAAACACATATTGTATAAGTAAGCTTTAATTCTTTTCACAACTGAATTTCAAAGAGTGATTATATTTAGTTTAAAAAAAAGTTGAAATTGTTTTATGATCTTTGACAAGTCACTGTGCATAGCATTTCTGATATAAAATTTCTTCCTGTTATTTGGTTTTTAATGCAATAATGCTCCTGTAATATAAATAGTAAAGTTGGATATATTAGTAAGTATTAGTAGTAGTAGTAAAGTAAGTAGTAGATAATATTAAGCTGCCTCTGATGTGTTCGCATTATCTTGTGATGAGGATTTTGCCATCCTCACTTTACAAGTGACAAAATGGAGACTTAAGTTGATAACTTGCAAGCATCATACAGTGGTAATTTAAGGATTCTGGAAAATATCAGCACTAATACTTTTTGAGGGATTTTGTTTTCTTTTGAGGAAAATGCAGATAACAACTTTACTGTCTATTATATGCGTGGCACTATGCTGGGTGCTTTTTATACATTATTTCAGGCTCAAAGTAATTAGCATTTTCACTATCATGCATATAAGAAAAATGAGCCTTTCACAAGTAGAGACTTGCCCAAATCACAGCTGGTAAACTGTAGAGCCTAAATCTGACTTGGAAAACACAGTGGTCCATGGTCCGCTGTGCATTTTGGTACACATCTTGCTGGGCGGTGCCAAGACTGTAAGTCCCAAGCTATTTTTTATCTGAGTCATTTCTCAGAGATGTTTATGGAACTGTTAGTTTTGAGAGATGAGATAATGTTGTTCTTCTGAACAAAAAGAAGGTTTGCTTATAGTTTGCTATAAAGGCAGTGGATTCCCCAAACTCAATGTTCCACAGCTGTGACGCAGATCCCCAGTGTATGTTACATCCATCAGGGCCTGATGCATTGTTCCAATGAAACTGGAGGGCATGGTAGGCAAATTCACTGATGCTTGTGTTGCTTGTTTACAGTAAGTAATACATTCCTTCATCTCTGACCCAGAGTCTTGTATCTTCTGTTAGCATCCATAAAATAAATGAGGCTGATTTTATAAGTAGAGTAAAATGAAATCCCAACTTAGACAATCTAAAAGTCATGTGTCTAGCTCCAAAGCCATAACTTGAAATAGACTGCACTTAAAAATTATGAATATAATTCAAAATATTTTAAAGGTTATTAATATAATTCTAAGTTCAATCACTATAGAAAGTATTATAAAAAACAGTCGTATTTTTGCCCTACCCATTCTACCTCCAATTCAGTTCTAGCATCTCAGAGGCAGCCTTCTTTAGACACTTGTCTAAGATTTACAGTCATGTATCTCAATTGCTATTATATTATGTTTGATTTTTTAAGTTTGCAAAATTGACTGTTAATTTCCTACAAGGAAAATGTTTCTTTTATACCACACTCCATGTACTTAACTCTCCTGTAACACTCAAAATTTAGTCACATAAATATTTACAGTTAAATTAATATTCAGCATTTACATGTTACGAATAAGTAATTACTGTTTGTGGTTAAGCATAATAGTTTGCTATAATTATAACTCTCATGTAGCATTTTGTTTTCACTAATAGTACTAATAATTGTTTCATTTTCAGAGTCAACAAATTCCCTACCAGAGCCACAAATTCAACAAACGCCCTTTCAGAGCTACAAAGTCCCTCTCAATGATCAATATAGCAGGTAATCTATCAATTCCTTGTTTTTCATGGACACCTCTTTATTTTTCTGTTCTTTCTTTCTAATAAGATATTAAACCTCTGTTTTGATGTTCTTATTTTCATATTCTTTCTCTTCTATTTCTTTGTATCTTGATTCTGCTTCTTGGGAGATGTCTTTACTTCATCTTCCAAATATTCTACTGATTCTTTTTTTTTTTTTTTTTTTTTTTACTTCGGTTTACTATTTGCTTCTGTTATGCTCTGAATGATTTCTTTTGTTCTTTTTTTTTTTTTTTTTTTGATTTCTTTTGTTCTTTTCTTATTTTGCACATGCAGTTGTCTCATCTGTCCAGAGATTTTTTTTTTTTTTTTTTTATGGTCTCTTCTCTCTGCATTTTCTCAAGTCAATCCTTTTCTCTTTCGTGAAATTTTTCCTCTTTTTTCTTCATTTCTGCTTCTTTTTTGGTTGTTGATATTATAGAATGTTCTTGAATGTCTGATTTTATTTAAGAATGAGGCAAGAAAAACTATTTGGAATGCAGTTAGTAGCAGATGGTTCACTGAGTAATGGTTTTAACTGTAGGATAATAACACTGCTGTGCCGATTTTTCCTTGGTGGTTCCTCAATTGTCAGTATCTGTAGATCTTTTCCCAGAGGTATACTCTTCTGACTGCTACTGCTCAATGGAAGAAGTTGAGGACTGGTTTTCTGCAGTTTAGGGAAAACAAGGGTTTCACCACACAGTATGCAAACCTCATGTAATCACCATTTTCTTAGTAAAATGATGCATGACAGATGCCAGCTGTGCCGGGAGCCACTACTCCTGAAGCTTGTGGTACAACCTCTTCCAGATTTTCTGTCCTTTCTTCTGCTCATTTCAGAAGGCAAAAAAAGTACATGGACAAGAAAATCAGGAATAGAAAGCTCAGTCTTGTTTCTATAAATTTTAAATCAATTATTGTCCCTTTCTTTTCCAGCTCCCACTTTCTGAAGTCCTAGCAGCCTTAAATTTCTAAAAGATTGAGGATATTATTTTCTTACTTCTGAGTTCCCCTGCTGTAGCTTGGATTTCAGCTGTGCCTGTTAAATCAGTTTTCACAAGTGCATTCATTTTCCAGCGTCCTAAAATATGTCATCATCACTCATCGGTCACTGTCTTCTTTCCCATTACTTTCATCCCCTGTGTGCTAATGCCATTTTTATTCATTATTCAGCTTATTTCTTTGTTTTAGGAGGTTTAAGAAGGAAATATGGATAAATGGATAGGTTCAATAGTCAGGTTTGCCAGGACAGTCTTTAAACAAGCAGGAAAGCCAGGTCCCTCATGAAACATCACAAATGTTCCTTTGTAAATTGAATGAGATTTTTTTCTAAAACAACTTTTGTTAACAAGAAACTGTTTACCATTTGAAGATTTTAAAGTTCTATGAGATTTCTAAGAACAACTCACAAAAAAAATGAATTTAGTTTGATTAAGTGAACCAGACTATAACAAACAAAAGCTAGGAGCTGAGACACATCCTCTGTTTCATCTGAACTCATACTGAAAAACAAAGATGAAATTCAGAATCATTCCATAACTTTTCTCAAAAATATTCAAAGATACATAAGCAATTCATAATGCATGGCACCATTTTCCAAATCCAGTAAGACTTGATATAAACAATGAAATATCCATAATCTATTCATAAACTATTCATAATGTTTTAAGATAATCATTTTATTTTAGAATATTTTTCAGATGTGACACAAATCAATAAATATATCCTCTCAAGTTATTTATTGAATTTTCACCTTTTTGATATTTAGTAAACAAAGTTGAATGAGCTCTAAATTTCAACAGTCAGGAAATTTCAATATTAGTGTTTATATTTTGGTATTATTGTTATGTTTTGGTACTAGTTTTTAAAAGCTACATAGTCTTCTTAGAAAAGCGTAATATATAACTAAAATGTAAATGGGATCTTTTCTAAAGAATGACCAAAGAAGCCCAAGGAGAGAAAAAAAAATACAAATACCTGAAAAATAACTTATGGAAAATGAATCCCAGACAAGGAAATTCAAATATTCCTCCACTTACAAATATTTAAAGGAAGTATGCATTCATAAAAATATAATCACAGTGTATGAATCAGGTCTCATTCAATTTGTCTTTAAACTGTCTACCAATTTGGCTGATATTTAGAAACTAAGCCATTTGTTTAAAAAAAGTGGATTTTCAAAAATTATTCATACAGTTCCTAGATCTGGAACTTGGGTCTATTATTGGTGATTAGACATATTTGGTAAATGGTATATTATAAGAACTCTGGTGGAACAGTAAAAACACTCAAAAATCTCAAAATACTCATTAAAAAAATCACAGTATTTCACTGAAATCAGGAATTTATCTGTGACTCACCTTATTGAATAAAGAACATTACCATTCTTGAAAATTCTTAACAATTTATTATCTGTAGTAACTTCATGAAAGTTGGCACCCTTTTCGTTGGCAAAGAACAAATCAGGTTTCCAAATGGAGTCCAACATGGAAGGGTCTAGGTCTAAAGAGTCATCAGGATATTCACTATATGCAAGGCGAGGATCATTCCATTTCTGACGCAGAAAGATATTCACTCTGTAATCCTGTGATAAAAAAAAGGGGGAAATCTGCTTTAAAAAGTTTAGAATCTTACGTGCTATTCTCTGGTGCCTTTGAATTTCAGCAAAAGCCACTGATATCTTTATGCTTTTCATACCCTACAATCCTCACTCATTACTACTGACAAGAATCACTTTAGTTACAAGGCTTTGCCCACATTTTTAGTGATATATATGTCTCTAAAGAAAAGGTCACAGAAGAGTACAATTTTATTATGCTTATATTATGCCATTTCATGAAAATTTCACTTTCCTTGTTTGTCAGAATAAAATGTTGGATTGCTATTAGTTGAAGTAAAATCTCTTCAGCTTTGCATTTATTTCTAGAACCATTTATCTTAGTAGATATCCAACAGAATCCAGAATGCATTTAATGAAATTTTCTTGAAAGCTATCTATTTTATAAAAGTGATTATATATACTTCTTTACAATGAAAACACATTTCCTCATGTTTAATATAGCATGTCAGTTCCATGAAACAGATGACTTAAAAAAATAAAAGGTGATTTTGAAATAATTAAAGACTAATAAAGGAACATTATTACCAGTAATCCTTTAAGAAGATTTAGCTAAAGAGTTTTCCCAATTAGACTATTCATAGTCAAACTAAAAAGGGAAGAGTCAAGATTTCAATCAAATTCTTGCTCACAGGGATCCCTGGGTGGCGCAGCGGTTTGGCGCCTGCCTTTGGCCCAGGGCACGATCCTGGAGACCCAGGATCGAATCCCACGTCGGGCTCCGGGTGCATGGAGCCTGCTTCTCCCTCTGCCTGTGTCTCAGCCTCTCTCCTCTCTCTGTATGACTATCATAAATAAATAAAAATTTAAAAAAAAAAATTCTTGCTCACAATTTCTTGACTAACGTATATAATGACATAGATTCATAGTTGGGTGTACGTGTGGGTTTTGTACATAGTATATGAATATAAGCATTACCTATGACTGTATAAATACAATTTTCCCCTTAGATTTTCAAAATGAGTGAATAAATTAAACATGCAGACTTCATTATAAGCATGAATAAAGTGAATATTTTAGGAAGATTTTATTTCTATGGAAAATACTCAAGGCTGGACATACTCAAAGAAACTGAACAACAATTTTCATCTATTTTTTATTCCTTGAAAACCAAATTACCAGTTAACAGAATATAATGACCAACCAATCACAAAGAATGTTTCCATAGTATCAGGTCTGGTAGACTGCTTCTCTTGCAGGGAGGTCAAATTCAGAGCAGTGAATGTTACAAATCTACATGTTGCCTTGATTACTATTTATGCACTGAGATCCTTATCTTTTTTTTAAAGATTTATTTATTTATTTATGATAGACAGGGGGGGGGGGCGGAGCAGAGACACAGGCAGAGGGAGAAGCAGGCTCCACGCCAGGAGCCCCATGTGGGACTTGACCCTGGGGCTCCAGGATCGTGCCTTGGGCCAAAGGCAGGCACCAAACTGCTGAGCCACCCAGGGATCCCCAGATCCTTATCTTCTAACTGTAACTGAGATTACATACCAGACAACATTTTTTTTCTGCTTGCTTAGGTGCCCCATGTATCTTCCAAAGTGACAATGGAACAGAGTTCACTTCAGCTTTTTACCACAAAGTTCACGATAATGTGGATATCTCACCAGCCACAAGGATCTGCAGAACCTGTAAATGGGGATGTGTGAACAAGCTTCTACCAGCCAGACAGGTCAGCCTCTCTGAGCCTAGAGTTCAGAATGCCAAGAAGCATAGCTCCGTGGTTGGTGGCCAGTTCTTGCATTCCTTACTGATCTGTGCTGTAGGCCTAACTACCACCAAAGGGATAGATGACTCTCTCTACCTTAACTATAGGAGAAGATGGAAGCAACTCCAGTTATAATGATGCCTGCCAGGAAACATAACTGACAAGTAAGGAATTTCCTTTGGATTGATTCTTAAGATATTATGTATATAATTGAGAACATTCTGCAAGTGTTGACCACTGTGAGGTTGAAATAAAAGTACTTTTAAGCTGCAACATATGTAATAAAATTTGGTTGAACCTCCTTATCCTATGCTATTGGTTTAATGTAAACTTTATAGACAGAATGTCAGATCTTCCAGGAATACTTTTTGCTCCAGGAATGAGCTAAAAAACAAAAACAAAAACAAAAACAAAAACTACCCAGGTACCTTTCAGTTTCTGTTTCTAAATCATACAAGGCAGAAATCAACTATCACCTGTCACCAAGGCCAAATGTTATCTTATATCCATTGAGCTCTTTCTGTGAATAATGAGAATTATCTTTGCTTACTAACACATTTAGGTCTTTGGTTTAGGGCCAAAGTCCAAAGGAAAACTCAAAAATGACCATATCCTAAAAACCTAGACACTTAGGTTTTAACAGTTCTCACAGTTTGGGTTTTGGTCTGCCTGCAAATGAACATTGTGCTGGGAAGTTTCCCTATTAAACAACCAAATTCAGCATTTTGAAAATAAATTTTTAGAGCTAATTCCTCATAGCCAATGTGTCCCATTTACACTAGGCAACCAATATTATTTGTGAGTCCTGATCATTTGTGAAAATGTGCAAAGAAAAGGGTAAATAAAATGACATAGACAATACCACCTAAAAGAAGTCCTTGTAACTTGATTTGAAATAACTTGCCTATACTAAAAGGCCATGAACTAAAGCAGGAAACAGTTTTGTAAAATAGATAATGGATGTGTATGCAGCACATTACAAAAAATATAAAATAGACTTATTAAAGCCAGTTTAAAATGTAATCATTTCTTGACTATACATAAAATAGAGACTAATATTTTTATTAAAGGAAAGTTCCCTATTCACCTGGGCTATGCTCCTATAAGGGTGAAAATTTAGAAAGGTTATATGTAGTAAAAAAAAAAAAAAAAAAAAGACAATAATAAATGTGAGATAAGATATATGAAAATGAAATAAATAATTATATTTCACATTTCTAAAATCTAGACTTGTATTGAACTCATTCATAAGTCTTATAAGGCAACTGAATTGACTTTTATATGGAATCATAAAATTTTAGGACAGAAACATTTAATGATTCTTTTACCCACAAACTCCTTTTGCAGTAAAGCCTTCAAAAGGTAATCTTATTTTTTCATCATTTTTTCACATTACAAAATAAACTGATTTGTAAGTATATGTTATGCCATATATCATATTGTACAGTAACAGTAATGAAATATAGCTATTATTTCATAATATAGAAAGACTAATTTTGACATTTCAGAAGTCAAAATTTATTGTTATTATTAAAACAGAATGATACATTTTATTCTAATTACTTTAAATTAGTTTTGTAAGACAATATTTTGTTGACAGAGTAAAGTTATATATCATGTTTGGTTTTGAAAGTAAGTATCCAAAAAAAAAAGTAAATATCCATTACTATGTAGTTTAAGTTCCATCTTTTTGGCACACTGTAAATAATAGACCTTATATTTGAAGTTTTTACATTGTGAGTGCAAAAAATAATAATTCAATTAGCCAACTTTCATAATGATTCTAATACTAGACTCAGAAGTAAGTCTTCTTGGGATCAAATCTCAGCTCTTCAAGTGAGACAGCTTTCCAATCTCCCTATGTCTTGTTTTTTTCTTCTGTAAAATAGGGATAGTATAATAGTACTTCCTTTCATGGGGGTACTGTGAACATTGGATTGATCCACACAAAGCACTTAGAACTACACTCATTAAATATTAGCTTTTAGATCCTCAAAATTAAAATTCATATCAAATGGAAATTTGGTTGTACTTTCTGTTTATAAATTCATTTTTTAAATAATGGAGCATTTTGATATGCCATGTAAGAATTTGGGACAGATAATTGTAATGTTGAACCTGATGAATAATATCTTATGGAAAATTTTCAAGCCAGTATGATAAACTTATTATTAACTTTTTGTAATGACTTTTGCGTTTCAACATTTATGTATTTTTGTATTTCTGGTCTTAATCCAACTGCCCCTCTTCCCCTTCTCACTATAGAATGGGTTTGCTTTATAAAGCCCTTTTCCATAATGGTGAAGATAGTTGCTTATATTTCACTTTGTGCCAGATGTTATACTAGTTGCTTCATGGATTATTCCTCATAGCAAATTCATGAGGTAGGTGTTATTATTTACCCAGGTTTACAGATGTGGACTATGGGACGAAGATAGGCCAAGTAACTTCAACATGATTACAAAGCTAATAGGTGGCAGAGTTGTAATCAAGACCCATCAATTCTGGTTTCAGGGTTTTAAAAGATAGATACATTGCTAGTAGATCACCTACTGCCACATATCACCAGTCATTATTGCTTTGTATGCAAAACAAATGTTTGTAAACTAATGCAAAGATTCTAGGTTTATATGGTTTATGTTTGTAAGGTTTTTTTTTTCTTTTTTGTTTTTTGTAAGGAATTTGGGGGTTTACTGATCAACATGCTTACTGACGGGAAATTATACACCTTATGCCTAAATGTTATCCAGTTAAATCTAATAGATGCCAGGTTGCCATTTCTTCATAATAGGTATCCTGGGGAAAGACCAAATTTAGTAAAAATCACAGCCCAATGTAGCTCCTAAAATGACATAGAATATAATATTCATCTTTAGCTGTATAGGGAGTATAGGATTGCTAGAATCTAACTAAAATGACTGATTAAGAAAAAACTATGGAAAAACAATCATCTAATGTTAATAAAAGTTGTTAAGTGCTTCTCATCCCTCTAGTCTATAATCTAGTTAAATTTGAAGTTTCCTAGTGCTTTCAGGTCATTTCCAATCCAGCAGACATCTCCCACTTCTTCCTTTTCTCCCTGCCTTCTTACTTGTTTCTGCCCTGTCCTCTCTTTGCTTCTGTTTCTTTCTGTCTCTGTGTCTGTCTCTCTTTCTCTTCCACCCATTCTCCCACTTCAATACATGTGCACATGCACTGCCTCTGTAGAACTAGCTGCCACATTTCAATACCGGTGATGTATGCAAGTGGTTTTCAACTGTGTCATTACAGAGTAAAGGAAGCAGGTCTCTACAACACTATTACTATTGGTATCTTGATGCCTTTTTCTTTTCTTTTTCTTTTCTTTTCTTTTCTTTTCTTTTCTTTTCTTTTCTTTTCTTTCTTTCTTTTCTTTTCCCTACACATTTAATGTAGCTGAAATTATATTGCGCATGTCTTTTTACATCTTTCATTTTCATTTAATGAATTTTATGCATTTTCTGGTATTCTTAATTATCATTCTATTATATCAATAGCTATCTGATGCATCTTTCTTTCTTCTTTCTTTCTTCTTTCTTTCTTTCTTTCTTTCTTTCTTTCTTTCTTTCTTTCTCTCTTTCTTTTAGATTTTTATTTAAATTCCAGTTAGTTAGCATAGGTTGTAATATTAGGTGTACAATATAGTGATTCAACACTTCCATACAACACCCAGTGCTCATCATCAGTGCTCTCCTTAATGCCCATCACCTCCTTCATCCATTTCCCACCTACCTCCCCCATGGTAACCATCAGTTTGTTCTCTGTAGTAAGAGTCTGTTTCTCGTTTTGCTTTTCTTTCTTTATTACCCTCCCTTTTCTCCTTTGCTTTGTTGACGCATTTTTTCTTATATAAATAATTTATCATTTGATTTATTAGGGTCTAGCCCATATGGAATCATGCAACTGGCAAAAAAATGTGATTTGTTTATTATAATTAGAAATATTTTTGCATCATGTCTCAGTAAATTTAAGCAAAAGTTAGGCATATAAAGTACTCTTGAAAATGAACATGCTAGGCATATCTTCAGAAGATAATATTTCTAAAAAAATACTTTATTTATAAAAATAATCATCACAAAATAGCACAAAAATAAATATTATCACCAAGTAGAGTATTTTTTCTAAATAACCTGAATGCCAAATGATTGTAAACATTTTCATCTAATATTTTTATAGCAGAAACTATCACTGCCTTTCTTATTTATAAAATGACTTAATAAAAATGGTTTTACAAATTCAACATTTAGGATACTAATCTTTTGAGGTTTTTCAGGTTAAATAATTCAGTTTCAATTATTGTTTTTAAAATTGTTGATGATGTTGATGCTGTTATTAGGAAATGGTATTTAACCTTATTAAGCTATTAGAAATTTAATTGAAAGTTATGTGATTTTTAATTTGCTATGAATTTTGCCATGTTACATCATTCTTCAATTACTTCCTGTAAAAGTAGAGTATATATGCTTAAAGGCACTTGCATATATTTGAGCACAAGATGGATAATTTATTTTTCCTAAAAATTCAATAGAATTTATTTAAATTAAAAATATTAAAAGACCAATGTTAATCACAAATTTATTTAGATTCATGCGACAAATGTTTGTCATATATTGCCAACCTGGAATTTAGTTAAGTGCTGATGATACAATATTGAGAGATGATCTCTGCTGTCAAATTATTCATTATATTGTGGAAGATAGATTGTAAACAGACAGCTATCTTTCCACATTATAAGTGCTGTGTTGGAGGCACACACAGCATGCTATGGAAACATAAGGTAAGTATAGCTAATAGGGACAAAGGTGGAAGAATCAGAGAAGGTTTTCTGAGGAAAATCTAATTGGGCTTGGTCTTCAAAAAAAAAAAAAAAAAAAAAAACAGTTACGAGGCAAACATTGGGAACATAATAAAATGTTTCCTGTATTTTGACACAAAATCCATAATCACTGTGTTTTTGTATGATTAATACAGGAATTTGGCTGAATTTTAATATTATAATTTATTTTTTTATTCGCTATCTATTGAGCACCTTCTGTGTAGCAGGCAATGTGTGGAGGGTTATAAAGTTGAATTATGCATAATGCCTGTCACCTCCAGGCGAACAGTCTAGAGGAAAGAGAATAGAACACAACATGAATAAAAGCAGAGGATATGGAAGGAATATATCATGAAAATAAGAACTAAGAACTTTACTGATTTTTACCTGGTGTTAGTCTTCTTTAAAAAAAATAAAATAGAATGAAGAGTATGAGAAAACAAGACTTGATGGATGAGAAATATAGACATAGATATGAATATAGGTGAAAAACATATTTATAAAGGACTTATATTTCCAATATAATGGTAGACTAGACACATAGAGGGCCTTTCTCCTGCACGTTATTTTCTGGATAAAAGAAAAATATATATATATATTAAAAATTTGCTGTCTTACAAGAAAATGAAGGTATTCTTAAAGACAAAAATGGTAACAAAAATAAGAGTGAGCAAAAGCTAAAGTGAAAGCAGTGGTGGTAAGTAAATACAAATGCCTAGATTGGTAAATCAAGTTTTAAACCACCACAAGGTGGAAAAAGTGAACCTGTAACTAAGGATTCCTTAATTAGACCCTCAAGAATATCATAGATTAAGTTCAACCAAATAGATGTTTATAACTGCAAAAATAATTTACTACAGACAAAAGAAAGTAGACATGAGCAGATGGGGACTTCAATGGAAATTCCACGTCAAAAATACAAGATAAACAGGTAAAATGTATTTAAAGAAATAAAAGAAAAATTCTGCAATTGAAGCTGATCATGACCAAGAATATTTGAAAAATAATGGAATAAAAATACAATTGTTGAAATTAATGACTTAATGGATATGTTAAAGCATACAAGAAATATCTGAATAAAGAATTTGATGGGCACTGAGGGGGGTACTTGATGGATGAGCACTAAGTGTTATACTATATGTTGGCAAATTGAACTCCAATAATATATATATATAATATATATAAGTATATATTTATAAATATATATATATATATATATAAAGAATTTGACCAAATTATAGAGCTGGAAAAATGTCCCAGGCATAAATAGTGGGAGAAAAGGAAAGAGAAAATGAATGTTTTTTTTTCTTTTTTTCTAAAGGGTTAAGAGACTTTCAAGATAAAATAGGAAAGTCTAAAGTAATCTACATCTAACTGAGGTCCCAAAAGGATGAAATATAATAGTGAAAGCCAAGAGTCAGAGAAAATGACAATAATTTTGCAGAACAGACAAAAGAAGCCAATGCACAGATAAAGGGAACTCAAACATCCTGATAATGGCAAATAAAAAGTCAATATGAAGACATTATGTATGAAAACTGTAGAATATCAAAGGCAAAGAAAATGTGTTTAAAAGAATCATCTTTCTACTGACAAACATCACATTTTATTTACCCATGCATCAAAATAAATGGAGTAATAATACATGCTGCAACCTGGATAAGTCTTGCAAATATTATGCTTAAATAGCCAGTCACAAAAGATCCTGTATTGTAGGATTCCATATAAAATGTCCACATTAGACAAACCTATGGGAACAGAAAGTAAATTAGTAGTTGGAGAGAGATGGGGAAGGACTGCTGAAGTATACATGGTTTCTTTTGGGGCGATAAATGTTCAAAAATGGTTGTGGTGATGGTTATAAAGATCATTTAATTATAGACTTAAAAGGATGAATTGTATGATATGCATATAGTACATATATAATTACCTTTAAAAAATATTTATTTATTTAAGTGGGGTGGGGGAGAGGCAGAGGGAGAGAGAGAGAATCTCCAGATTCCCTTGTTAGCGTGGAACCCAATGTGGGGCTTGATGTCATGACCCATGAGACCCCTGAGCCAAAACCAAGAGTTGGATGATTACCCTACTGAGCCACCAGGTGCCCCTATAATTACTTTTATGGGAAAATATTGAGACTGGTGGCAGACTTGGCATCAATAATGAAACCCAGAATATAGTGGGTTAACATGCTCAAAATATTAAGACAATATTATAGTTAATTTGCTTAGTGTACTCAGTAATAATGTTTCCAAGTTGAAAGTTAAAGTCATTAAAGAAAAATAGTTTTCTCTTGAACATTTATAAAATGGACTTTTAATTAATGCACTTCAGAAGGACAGAATTAAAAAAAAACCCACATAATGCTGTTCTTAAATGCAAACAGAAATGAAGAATAAGAAACTGGTGAACTTTGATATAAATTTGATTAGACTTCCATATAAAAAAATGCTATGAATGCATAATTTATGGGGTTGAAATGAACTGAAATACAGAAAAACCAATATATGCTATGACAGATTACATCAGATATGTAGAAATAAATCTTTAAAACTTTGAAAGACTTCTATCTAGAACATTTTTCTAATTTCTCAAAAACTTAAGTAAATAATTAAATAGGGGGAGATGCCATGATTATGCAAAGAAAGAGTAAGTGTTATAAAGGTAACAATTATTTACAAACTAGTTACTAGAGTCAATGTCATTTTTGTGAAACAAAACACTTTTTGGGGGGAAGAAATTGATGAGCTCATTCCATATAACCTCTATAGAATACCACTGAAGATGTAGGGTAGTCAAGGCACTCTTATAGAACAAGAAAAAAGTAGAAGAACTTCCTGTAATAGGTATTTAAAATGATTATCAAGCTGTAAAACATTATGGTTGGTGCAAAGACAAACTAGCTAATGAGACAAAATGAGGAGTCTAAAAACAATTTTATTTAATACATAAAGGAAGTAGCATTTCAGATTAGTGGTGCACACATGGATTACTTAATAAATGATTTTGCTTATTACAAAATGGGTAAATTCTTTCACAACAATAACACTCAAAAAAGCCAGTTTGGATGAATTAAATGCTCAAATAAGATGGGTTAAAAAAATAGAAAAAAACATAACAGAGTATTATAACCTTGAGGTAGGGCATATTTTTTTTAAAAGACAATAGTAATGATCATAAAATAAAGATGAACACATTCTATGATGCCAAAGTAAGAAATTCTACTCATTAAAAGGTCCCTTAAGGATAATGAAAAGCCAACCCATACTGGAAGTAGATATTTGCCACACAGGTAAAACTGACAACTCGCTGTTGCCAAACTATAAAGGATCTCATACTAACCATCAAGAAAAAGACAAAAAACTGAGTAGAAAAGTAGTCAAAAGACACATTTCACTGGTAAAGAACACAAATGTCCAAGAAATATGTGAAAAACATTTCAGATTCACTGATAAGCAAAGAAGTGCAAAATTAAGACATTATTAAGATACCATTTATACCCATAGGCTTGTTAAAAATAAAACGTTCAATGATATCAGAATTTGACATGAATTTGGAGAAAAGTGATACCATATACATTACCATTGAAAGTATTAAAAAGCAGAAAAGATTGACATTGTACTGTAAATTAGATTTGTAAATACTCGAGAGACCAATATCTTATTCTAAGTATAATTCTTTTTTTTAAAGAATTTATTTATTTATTCATGAGAGACGAGAGAGAGAGAGAGAGAGAGAGAGAGAGAGAGGCAGAGACACAGGCAGAGGGAGAAGCGGGCTCCAAGCAGGGAGCCTGATTCGGGACTTGATTCCAGGACTCCAGGGTCACAGCCTGGGCTGAAGGCAGGCACTAAACCACTGAGCAATCCAGGGATCTCCAGTTCTAAATGTAATTCTTAAAGAAACTCTTGCAGGTGCACACCAGAAGACCTAACACAAAAATATTTATAGTAGGACTGTTAGCTATAGTAAAAAACAAAACAAAACTGGGAACCAACCCAAATATCCATTGGCAGGAAAATGGATAATAAATTATGATATGTCAACAAAATTAGATATTACATAGCAGTGACATGAGTTGATGCTATGATTTACAATAATGAGGATAAATCTTAGCAATGTTAAATTTAGTGAAAACAAAGAAAGTGTCATAAATACGCTATGGCATTTTACCATTGTTTTGGTAAAACTCAAAATCAGACAATCTCTTTCTCTCTCTCTCCATCTATTTATCTGTCAAAACTGTGAGGGCAAACAAGGGAAGAATTAGAAACACAAAATTCATGATTGTGATTACCTAGGTAGATACTTGGGGAATGGGTTTAGGGTGGATTATACAGGTATGTTTAATATTGGTAGTGTTTTTGTTCTGAAGTTAGGTGGTGGTTTCAATAGTTTTTGTTTTATTAAACTATATAACTTGTCACTTATATATATTGCTTATGTAATTATACACCAAAATATTGATATCTGAAGATGAAATGAATCATTGGAAATGCTTATTGGAACTGTCTATTCATTTATGGGAATTACACTACACATTGCAATGTTTTGCCATTGATATACTTTTGGTAATATATATTTTAATTTTAGCACATCTTATTAATATATTTTTATTGAACCTCTTATACGTTGTGGCGGGTGGAGTGATTGCCCAAAGATATACACATCATAATCCCCAGAATGTGCTTCTAATTTAGCAAAAGATATTTTGCAGATGTGATTATGAACCTAGAAATGTAGTTGCCTAGGTGGGGCCAATGCCATTACAAGGATCTTTATAAGTGCAAGAGAAGCAGAGTTAGCATCAGAGTAATGTCATATGTGACTGACGTGGGTTACCATAAAGGAAGAGGGCGATGAGCCAAAGAATATGGGCAGCCTCTAGAAGCTGTACAAGGCAAGGAAATGGATTCACTCCTAGAGGTCCCCAAAGGAGCATAGCTCTGCTGACACCCTGATTTTTGCTCTGTAAAACCCTTTTGTACCTCTAACCTTCAGAATTGTAGCAGAATGCATTGGTGTTGCTAATCCACTAATTTGGTAACACTTTCTTAAAACAGCAATAAAAAGCCCTGACATATATTTCCAGATTGATCTGCATGCATTATCATTCTCATGTTTTGAAGAAGTTTCTAGAACAATGGAATTTTTTTAGCCAATCACTTAAGAAGATAGACCATTTCAGGAAAAAAAAAAAAAATCACTGAATTCCTAACCAAATGGAAGAATAATCCAGAATTCTTCATCTTCTCAGGAGTTCTAGTGAGAGACCCTGGATAATTTAAAAATGATCAGAAAATAATATTCCTTTCTCAAATAAATGAAGATAAAGTGCAAACTCCCTCACAATGTCTTGCTGGTTTCATTTTATATGATTTTCTAATTCTGAAGTACTGCACACAAAGGTTCCCATGCATCACAAAATGTAGAACACGAATACTCAATGGAGGAATAATTGCTGCTAATGTCATCTCCATAATATTCCCCATGTTGCCTGCACCATCTGCTCTATAAAACCCCACCACAGGGAGGGTGATCATCTGGGGCCACTGATTCTGAAAATAGTGGCCCATTGGGAGAGTGCCTTTCTATTGTCAGTTAGTAAACCAACAGGGAAAAAAGCCATTTTCTAAGAACTGTTTAGAGTCTCAGAAAGGTTATTTAAAATCTCCCCTTGACTTCTTCATTATCCATATGTTTAATTATTCTCTAGAAAAGGGTAGAATTGTTTGAGAATTATGAAAACATGTTTTAAGCAACCCTAATTATGTAATGATTCTGGAAGCGTAAAGTTAAGAATTCCCAGGAATTAGACTCAAAAACATGTAGTTGACAGAATAAAACAAAACCAATCCCTATTTTTTTCACAATTGGAGGGTTTTTTTTCTTGTAATGATAGTATTTAAAGGAAATATTAGTTATTGTCATTTAACAGAATCGATCATAAGCATGTGGAGTCCATGAAATAACACCTGTCCCATTCAGTGAACTCTGATTTATCTTAGTCTCTTCAAACTGCTATAACAAAATACCATAAACTGGGTGGCTTATAAACAATGAACATTTATTTATTTATTTATTTTAATTTATTTTTTATTGGTGTTCAATTTACTAACAACAATGAACATTTATTTTTCAGTTTTGGAAGCTGGAAGTCTGAGATCAGGGTAGCAACATAGGGACCAGGGTTCTCTTCCAGGTTGTGGATTTCTCATTATATCTTCACATGGGGAAGGGGGGTGCGGGGGTGCTGGGCGGCTCTAGGATATCTGTATAAGATCACTAATCCCATTCTTGGGGGTTCCTTCATGATTTACAGACTTTTCCAAGTCCTACCTACTACCTTAATCAGGATTAGGATTTCAGTATACAAATCTTGGAAGGACATAAATGTTCAGACAAAATGACAAAATTGAAAACTAAACCACTGGCAAAACCAAGAAAGAGCTATATTCCACGGCCCAGTGTTTCACACTCCAAGGTAAGAACTTCTGGGGAGGTAAACTTAGTCCATGGGAACATTCTTGCAGAAGTTGATAGACATTTAGTCCACCTAATATTCATTCAGTTTGGACATGCTTGGTTTAAGAGGTAAAGATCTGGAATGAGCCAGAACTTCCAATGGCTGCTTCCTTTCAATGAAAACCAGTAACCTATGTTCCTCTCTGGTAGTAAGGTAACAAATTATTCTGTTTTAATATGCTCATAGCAGTGTCATTTAACTAGGGACACCCTTCTGATTCCAGCACTCGCTTGCATTCCTATTCAATTCCCCTTTGTCTGCAAATTGTATGCCCAGTCCTCAACCTTCTCACAGCCAGGTAGAATGCATTCTTTCCTACACAGCAATCTGCCAACAAATCTAAAAAACAAAAGACAAAAAAAAAAAAAAAAAAAGCCAAAAAAACCAAACTGGCACAATCTTATTTCCCTCCAAATCAGTGTCTAAACCTCAGTTTACTCCATTTGGTATTATACAAAGTAGGAACAGGAAGCTTGTATGTTTCTCCTGGTTTAAGCAACAAAGACATGGAAATTCTGTGACTGCTACTTTCACTCATGACAGAAAATTTTTATCAAAATTTATATACAAAATAGTACATGCTCACCTGTTTGACTTTATTTCTACTTAATGTTACTCTCATAATCTGTATATTCAAATGAACATAACCATTTACACATAGTGCTTACCAATTTGCAATGTGACATAGCACTTACTAATTTACAATTTGTATATTTAATGACATGTGGGCAGTGATCTGCTTATGATTATTTGTTTTTGGAACTTCCATTAAATAATTGGTGCTCCAGGGGCAGCTGGGTGGCTCAGTCTCTTAAGCCTCTGACTCTTGATTTTGGCTCAGGTCAAGATCTCAGGGTTGTACTCCATGCTTGGAATTCTTTTTCCCTCTTCCTCTCCCTCCCCTATTCTCTTTCTCTCTCTCTGAAATGAATAAATGAAATTGTATATTTATAATAAATAAATAAATAAATAAATAAATAAATAAATAAATAAATTTGTTTCAGTATTGGAATATATGACTTGGATCATAAAAGGATAAAAGCCTTTTTGACAGTCAACTATTATTTGGTCTTTAGGACACCCTACCATCAGTCAACAATATAAAAGCTCTTTAAATCAAACAAGAAATTCTGAGAACTCATTAACAGGAAGAAAACTTTACTGAGGACAGCTAAGAGATACTCCACACTAAAAGGTGGATAGTAAAAAAATAAAAAATTAAAAAAATTAAAAAAAATAAATAAATAAAAGGTGGATAGTAGTGCTCTAAAATAATGCTTTTTTGAAGATCTTTTACCTAGTATGTTTCCATGAATGTCTGATGTAAACTATATTTTATTATATGTGGTTTTTTTCTTTAAACTGTCATCAGATATATACATATAACGTCCACCATTAGTGGCATTTAGTACATTCACAATATTTTGTAACCATCACTAGTATCTACTTTCCAGATGATTTTCATCACTTCAAAGGAAAATCCTGTGCTTATTGGGCAGTCACTTGTTTCCAGTTTAAATATATTTAGATTTTTAGTTATACACTTACATATTTCTAAAATTTAATCTATTATTTTGGGATTATTCTCACACTTCCCTTCATAGTTTTAATTAACTATTAATACTTAGCAATATGATTTTTGGAAAAAGACATGACTTAATAAAACAAAAACAAAACAAAGGAATAGCTATTATTGGCAAAAGATTTTTGTTTTATTTTTTTACATTTGTCTTCAGTTAGAAAATTGGTCTTATAAATCAATGATTTCAATAAATATTTTCAATATTTTCAAGTTGTTCTCCACATTAAGGCTTGTTATCACAATTTTACATTTTAATTGATATTTAAAAATTCAGTGCTTTTCCTGAAAAATCCCTATGTCTTTTGGGAATCTTTCAGTTCATTAGGGCTTATGTTATATATGATTTTCTATGAAGTGAGAAAGGGTAAATATTAACAGAAGTTAACTTTAGAAAAAGATTTTGTGAGTTATATATTCTATGTTTCAGATGCAATTAAATTTTATTTGGATTGATTCCCTTCTGAGAAATCCAGATACTTCTTATCTAGCTGTTTGTTGATGCGAGGAGAGGCCAAAGAGCTGTGTGGAGGTTATTAACTGCACTTTAGAGCTATAGGAGAATTAATTCTTTTAGGAACAATTATTGAATATTATAGTAATGCTGCCCCTGTCCCTCTGGCCAATCTAGTATTTCTTTAAGCTTTAGCAGTCATTCTTAGCCTGTGTGATTGATTCACTAACTGTTCTTTGTATACCTGTAGATCATATATTCTTACCAAGAAAGAACAGAGCACGTCTGTACATCATGAAACAGGAACTAGATGTCTTTGGATAACTCCCTTGCACAAGCTCCAAGCATCCAAGATAACACCTGTAGCTGGTACCATTGAGTCTGCATGTAATCAAGAAAATGTTTATGAACCAATATACACCCTTTACTGTATGACTGCCTTAAACTCCTGTAGAAACCCCTGAGCCAAGCAGAAACCTCGGAGTTGGCCTTTGGACAAGAGTCCACCTTCTTCCAGGGTGACCAGCCTCTTGAGCAAAACTCATATTCCTTTCCATTCAAAACTCATCTCTTGAGTACTGGTTTGTTGAACAATGGGCAGCCCAACTTGGGTGTCGGTAACAAATTTTGTCAAGCCAGACTGGAGGCAATAATACTGTGGCATCCAGTTCCCCTGGGAACCTCAAGGCAGCCCAGGCTGGTAATTTGGATGGCCACAGGAGTTTAACAGATGGGGATTAGTTGGTCTCATGGAGGGAATCTGGGGGATCTGTCCCTGCAGCTGCCAAGACTATTTTTGTCTCAGGAAAACTCCCTGCTGATTCTCCATTGATGCTAGCTGCCGATTTCACTTTTAGGTTTGATTATAAAGGAAAGGAGCATTTGGGGAAGGTGACCAGCTTCTGGACTGGGTAAACCTATCAGAGTGCATATCTATCCCAGTGTGTCATCTGTGAAGCAACTGCATGCATTCTCTTGTTGTTTGTGCTTTTCTCATTAGAAAGGTTTGACTTTTGGCAGAAACTAAAAGGGACTTGAATAATGGTTACTGGATTTGGAATTTGAAACAGCTCTGTTTTGGTATAGGTGGGGGTTGTGCGGTCTTGTGCCTAATTTGTGTGTAATAAGAGGGTACACTTCTTTGCCACCAAGTAGCCCACCGGGCTGAATCCTCAATCCGTAGAAGGAAAGTGGCCAGGAACCTATAAATATATATATATATATCATAACACACCTTGTCATGCAGACTAGACTCAGAGGAAAGATGGTCACAAAATGGTTCTCTTGAATATCTTCCTTCCTTTGGATTGCTTCAAAACATGGAGTTTCTGTTTGGCTCTCATATCTTGTCTAGGGAGCCATTTGGTTTAGTTAGTGGAACTCTGACTTTTTGGGAAGTAACCAGAAACTAGGAAGCCATTTGGTTTAGTTGGTAAAGCCCTCAACCTTTGGGGGGAAAGTGAATGCCAACAGAAGTGCTCTGAGCTTCATGTAGTCATGGTTTTGTTTCTTCTGTTCCCAAATAAAGTCCATTAGGACATGTTTTCAATAAATCGTGCAGAGGACTAAAAAGAAATCAGAAAAACGAAACAAAACAAACACATAACACAACACCTAGTTTGCAACAGGGACAGGCAGGTGACAGAGAACTGGCTGCACCCTCGAGCCTCTGCCTCTTCTTCGTCCTATTGCACCACCATAGGCCAGACTCACATACCAGACTCCTAGACCCTTTTCGGTACCTTAGGCACCATTCACTCCTGTTCTTCCTATCCTCACTGTCAGGGAATGAAAAGCACCTCAAACTGTGAGGCTGCCTTCTAAAGAGGTTCAAACTGAAGCATCTGCCAAAGCAACAAGAAATGGGAGTTGGGGGGCGGGTGGCAGAGGTTCCCTTGGGACTTAAATGGCCCACTTCAGATCTCCCCACAGGAGCCCCAGGTAAAAAATTGACAGTGTGGAACAAACTGATGGAATTTTAATGGACTCAGGTGCAATGTATTCAGTATTGAAGCTAGTTTAAGTGTATTGAATTAAAACAGACACATTTTTAGAGTTATCCACATTAAATATTATCTCAGTGCTTGGGGTTCATGCAAGGAGGTTGCCTGAAGGGGTCTGGTTCCTGTTTTGTGATGTACAGATGTGCTCTGTTCTTTCTAGGAAAGAATGCAGAATCTACAGATATGTGAAGAAAGGTGAATTAATCACATGGGCTAAGGGTAATTACTAAAGCTTAAAGACTACTAGGTTGGCTGGAGGGGGCAGAGGTGGCTTTGATGCTCTTCTGTCAATTTCATTATTCTGTATCTATGGGATTAGGGCAAAGGACTGTCTTCTGTGTAATTACCTCCTGCTGACTGGAGGCTATGTAAGGGATTTTAGAGTGGAAGATTTTTAGAGAGTGGGAGACTCTGGTTTCTTGCACAAGAATCATAATCATCTTCCTCCATTCAGTCAGTCCCATGTTACTAATTCTTGTACTTTTGAAGACAGCTTTTCCATTATTTCTGGAAATTCTTACCCAAGTTAGTTTTATGGTCTTAAAGATCAGAAACCTATACGGTCAAGTCCTTTTCAGCAACCTCCTTAAAGACTTAACACATTTGCAAGAGCATCAGAACAATAACTGTAAATGGCAAATAACCAAAAATGGACATGACTAAAGATCTTGTGAGAGTTCATTATAGTGCAGTTGACAAGGAAAACTAGTTTTTTTTTGACACCAAACATTTCAATAATTAGAATGTCAAATGCTGGCCTTAAGCTAGGATCTCTTAAAACTTCAGGAATTTATGTATTTTCTAGAACAGCTAAAGCATTTACCCATAAAATACCACCTAAAGTTTATCATCATTTGTTTTACAATGCTTCCCAAGAATTGGGATGTACCAAATAAACAAGCTTAAGTAGTCAAAAAGATTGTTTAAGATTATTAAGTAGTCAAAATCCTTCGTTTAGGGTTTCAGTGTTGGGAAATTGTTAAAAAACCTCAGCAAGTTTTAAAGTACATGCTGAAGTAGGATTACAGGTCATTACAAAACTTAATATTTAATTATTCATTTAAGCAAGGTGACAATAAGAGATTTTACACAAGTTATGACAATCATTAGCAAAATTAAACTCCTTTAATATTGAGATGTTTTAGTTTCCTTAAATAATCAAACACCTGAAAAAAAAAATCAAAGACCTGATAAAGGCAAATCAGAAACTTTGGTTCTTTGGGCAAGAATAAACACCTTTGTTTACAATTTCTTATCAAGTGAAAGCCAACAACCCAAGAAACCTTTGTCTTTTTAAAAGAGAGTAAAGCAAAATTTCAGTCTTACATAGCAGTGTAGCTCTATAATCCATTCATTTCAATCTGAGTTAGTCCTGACCGCACACAAAATTATTTTCCAAAGCTTTTCCTTCTCAAACGTTCTACAACTTATTATTTCATTCAGATTTTATCCTAAACGTTCTCTCTCTAAATGACTAGTCTCATTTCAGAACAAATCTATATCCTTTTGCCTCAACAAAAATGAATTCTCTTTTCTTATGCCTTTCTTGCATATCTCCTACTTTCCTACATACTCAGTTACCTTCCTATTATTTCTGTCAGATTTAAATATATTTAGCAGAATTTTAACTCTAGAAAATTCAGTCTTGAGAAAACATCAAATTGTAATCAATTGTGAACTGTTACACCAGAATTCTTTAGATGAGAAATTCATGAATACATTTCATAATTTCTAGGAATATGAGCTTTTCCACAGTATAGTCTTTTAATAAATCATAAAGCACATTTACCCACAGACCAAGTAGACCAAGTATCCTCAGTTTCTCTGTAATAAGAAGCCAAAGTGGACAAACCTATGTTCAGTAATCAATGCTTTACTATTCTATCTCATTTGGAAAAGACCTACCTATCCAATGAATTTAGTCCATTGATCATTTAACCTAGCAAAACTGTAAAGTTCCATATTATCAGTGATTTTGAAAGCTATCTTAGGAATTTGCATGATAAATATTTCTTCATTCCCTCACTGGTGTCTGAGTCTAAATGTGTATTTTGCAGGCAGTATGTGTATGAGTCTTGTATTTTTTATTCATTCTTAATACCGTATGTCTTTTGATTGGAGTGTTTAGTACATTTTCATTCAGAGTGACTATTGGTAGGCATGTATTTAGTGTCATTTTATTACTCGTCTTGTCATTGTTTCTGGAGATTTTCTTCTGTTCCCTTCCTGTGTCACTTTGGTCTTTCCTTTACACTCAGTCCCCTTTCTTTCAGGGCTGGTTTAGTGGTCATGAACTCCTTTTTGTTTTTTGTTTTTCTGGTAAACTCTTTATCTCTTCTTCTGTTCTGAATGATGGACTTGCTGGATAGAGTATTCTTGGCTAAAGATTTTTCCCTTTCGGGATCCCTGGGTGGCGCAGTGGTTTGGCGCCTGCCTTTGGCCCAGGGCGCGATCCTGGAGACCCAGGATCGAATCCCACATCGGGCTCCCGGTGCATGGAGCCTGCTTCTCCCTCTGCCTATGTCTCTGCCTCTCTCTCTCTCTCTCTCTCTCTCTCTGTGACTATCATAAATAAATAAAAATTATAAAAAAAAAAAAAAGATTTTTCCCTTTCAACACTTTGAATATATCATGCCACTCCTTCTGACTTGCCAAGTTTCTGTTGAGAAATCTGCACTAGATGGATGAGTCTTCCCTTGTAAGCTTAGGACTTCTTTTGGTGCTTATGTTTTTTTCTTTATCACTATATTTTGCAAATTTAATTAAAATATGTCTTGGTATTGACCTGCTTTTGTTGATTTTGATGGGAGTTATTTGTGTCTACTGCATCACGGTGTCTGTTTCCTTCTCCAGATTATAAAGTTTTCAGTTATGATTTCCTCAAATACATGTTCTGCCTCCTTTTCTCTCCTTTTTCTTTGACTTTATAATACAAATGTTCTTACTTTTGATGGAGTCATCAAGTTCCTTAAATCTATCTTTGTGTTCCATAATTTGTCTTTCTCTCTCTTGTTCAGCTTTATTATTTTCCATTATTTTGTCTTCTATATCACACATTTGTTTTTCTGATTTTTCAGCCTTACATTCATTGCATGAATCTTGTTTCCAATCTAAGTTATTGCATTTTTCATTTCCACCTGATTCTTTTTTAACTTTTTTTAAAAAGGATTTTATTTATTCATGAGAGACACACACAGAGAGAGAGGCAAAAACATAGGCAGAAGGAGAAGCAGGCTCCCTGTGGAGAACCCAATGTGGAAGTTGATCCCAGGACTCTGGGATCATGATCTGAGCCAAAGGCAGACACTCAACCACTAAGCCACTCAAGGGCCCCTCTTTTTAAACTCTTTTATCTCTGTGGTAAATATCATCATAATAAAGGAGGCAATACAACAAGAAAATCTAACAATTGTAAATATTTATACGCCCAACCTTGGAGCATACAAATATATAATATGACTAATAACAAACATAAAGGAACTAATTGCTAATAATAAAATAACAGTAGGAGACTCTAATACTCTTTTACATCAATGGATAGATCATATAAACAGAAAATCAACCACAAAACAATAGCTTTGAATAACACACTGGACCAAATGGACTTAGACATATTCAGAACACTCCATCCTAAAGCAGCAGAATACACATTCTTTTCAAGTGTACACAGGGCATTCTCCAGAGTAAAACACATACTAGGTCACAAACCAGTACTCAAAAAATACCAAAAAATGAGGTTATACCACGCATATTTTCTGACCACAATGCTATGAAACTTGAAGGTCAACCACAAGAAGAAATTTGGGAAGACCATAGATCCATGAAAGTTAAACAACTGGCTACTATCTACAGTAGCCAAATTATGGAAAGAGCCCAAATGTCCATTGACTTATGAATGGGTAAATAAATGTGATATATATATATATAAACATCAAATATATATATATCAAATATATATATTTCATACACAATGAAATCTCACTCACACATCAAAAAAATGAAATTTTTCCATTTGTAATGATGTGGTGGAGCTAGAGAGTGAAATAAGTCTGTCAGAGAAAAACAAATATATATGATTTTACTCATATAGAGAATTTAAGAAACAAAACAAATAATTATAGGGGAAGAAAAAGAGAGGCAAACCAAGAAATAGACTCTTAATTATAGAGAACAAACTGATAGCTACTATAGTGGAGGTAGGTAGAGGGATGGGTTAAATAGGTGATGGGGATTAAGAAGTGCACTTGTTATGAGCACTAGATGTTGTATAGAAGTGTTGAATCATGGAATTGTACACATGTAACTAATATTAAACTGCATGTTAATTAACTGGAATTTAAATAAAAATTTTTTAAAAAAAGAAAGAAATGTTACAGACCAGTGTATTTCCATTACTGATCAACTGCCCTAAACTCCTTTAAAAATCCCTGGGCCAAGCAGAAACTTTGGAGTTGGCCTTTGGACAAGAGTCCACCTTCTCTGTGGGTGGCCAGCCTTCTGAATAAAGTTCATATTCCTTTCCAGTCAAAACTCATGTCCTGAGTGTTGGCTTTTTGAGTGATGGGCAGCCAATCTTGGGTTTCAGCAACAGCAGCCTCATTTAGGATACTTTTAAGGGAATAGATGAAATATTTGCTTCTTCTACATGAATTGAAATAACCACTTAAAACATCCAAAATTGGGACACCTAAGAATTTCAGTCGGTCAAGCATCTAAGTTTTGGTTTGGATCAGGTCATGATCTTGAGGTTGTAGGATCAAGCTTTTTTGGGCTCTGTGCTGAGTGTGGAGTCTGCTTCAGCTCTCTTTCCCTCTCTTTCTCCCTCACTCTTTCCCTCTCTCTTTTTTTTTCTCTTTCCCTCTCAAATAAATAAATGAAATCTTTTTTAAAAAACATAATTTTCTCTTAAAGCAATCACCTAATAATATATGTACAACCCATCAAAAATAGTTCAAAGAAAATGTAATCAATAATTAGGTATTTTGTTTGGTAGACTACATCACACACATTTTAATATTTCTACATTTCTAGATGTTTGAAATTTTGCTTACATCCTCAAAAATATTTGGGTATAGGATATAACCTTAAGCAAAAGAAAAATAGCCAAATTTCCATGAGTTTTCACTTTTCATAAAATATTTGACAATCTGAAAGTGTGCTCTTTTTATGAATTTGTTAACTTGAGGAGATCATATTTTATCAAATGCAAATTCTAGAGTAGGTTTAGCACAGTGTATTTGCTAAGAGTTTCAAAAGTACTTAAAAATGATTATTTTATTTCCACATTATAGTTTTGTTTTGGCCCATTTCTGAATCTATTGGTATATTATTTTCTCTATGAAATTAGCTTGCTATTTATACTCAAGTACTTTCATGGCAGGAAAATTATTGTTTTTATTTCAGGAGGTTGAAAAAGTTGCCTCATAAATTTTCTGAGCTAGATTAAAAGGTTTCTAAGAATCTTGAGAGCATTCTCCCACAGCGTCTTGATTCCCAGTCCAAAGTAGGGAAACCTAGGAACCCCACAAAAGTAGTAAGAAAATTCAATGAGTAGAAGTACCATCAGCCTCTATTAAAATGGATAAGTACAGTTCGAAGTGCAGACAGCTTCAAAAATTCTCAAATTTCTATTGGCAGGATGTGGAATGAATGTCTATTTAGCAGCAAACATGGTTCATTTTTTATAGCAAAGAAAGATGACTCAGAAAGCAAAACCAGGAGCCCAAATTGTGAAGTCAAAATCCACAAAGAATCATTTGCAGGGAATAGAGCTGGGTTCCAATCATGTGACTAGAAGAAAGTGCTTGCCTAGACTTAAGAACTGCTATGGGGATTCCTGGGTGGCTCAGCACTTTAGTGCCTGCCTTTGGCCCGGGGCATGATCCTGGAGCACCAGGATCGAGTCCCACATCCGGCTCCCTGCATGGAACCTGCTTCTCCCTCTGCCTGTGTCTCTGCCTCTGTGTGTGTGTGTGTGTGTGTGTGTGTGTGTGTGTGTGTGACTAATGAATAAATAAATAAAATCTTAAAAAAAAAAAAAAAACTGCCATGAACCAGTGACTAAAGGAGAGTGGTACTCCCCAGCCCTCCCCTACCTTTGAATGAGAGTGTCTATTTCAGTTACCCTATTCCCGTAGCACCTTTGCATGTTGACTAGATGAAATGGAGAACTTCCTCTTGAATCCTTGATCTTTTGATAAAGAGGAAACAGAATCAAGATTGGCCCTTGAGGAGCCTAAAATTTACCCTTGGACCTTATTTAGATGGCAGCATCCCAGACCTTAGGACAATGTCATAATGGGACAAGGAAGTTGGGGTTTTTAGGAAGGCGTGTGTATATTTTACATGTTGGAAGAATGTGAATAATTGTCACTAGAAGGAAGATTGCCTCAGATTAAAGACGGCCAAGAAGCCTTACAGTTTTTACCCTGTCTTTTGAAACTCTGGGGCAAGCCAGATACTTGACTTATACTCCAGATACCCCTAATAAGCCATGTGAGGTGAGCCACATGCAGGTCCTTTTTAATTTTTTTTTAATTCAGAGAGAACTTACAAATACAGTTTTAACAACTGTGCATATTATCAGAATGCAGAACAGATCCTTTACCCACAAGTGTTCCCTTATGCTACCCTTTATAATTAAGCCATTCTGCACCTAACCCTTTAAAACCAGTGACCTAGTCTTCATCCCTGTCATTTTGCTTTTTTTAGAAGGTTATAGAAATGGAATCATACAATATTTAATTTTTTGAGTCTGGCTCTTTAACTTAGTGTAAGTTTTTGCATGTATCAGTTTATTGTTTTCAGTTGCTGAGTAGAATTCCATTGTATGGACAAACCACAGCGTTTATTTGCCCACTAATGGACTTTTGGTGTGTTTCCAGTATTTTGTGATTATTGAAAATTTTTCTGTAAGCATTTGTGCACTGTTTTTTTTTAATAATAAATTTATTTTTTATTGGTGTTCAATTTGCCAACATACAGAATAACACCCAGTGCTCATCCCGTCAAGTGCCCCCCTCAGTGCCCACCACCAAGTCACCCCCACCCCCCACCCTCCTCCCCTTCCACCACCCCTAGTTCGTTTCCCAGAGTTAGGAGTCTCTCATGTTCTGTCTCCCTTTCTGATATTTCCCACCCATTTCTTCTCCCTTCCCCTCTATTCCCTTTCACTATTATTTATATTCCCCAAATGAATGAGACCATATAATGGTTGTCCTTCTCCGACTGACTTATTTCACTCAGCATAATACCCTCCAGTTTCATCCACATGGAAGCAAATGCTGGGTACTAGTCGTTTCTAATGGCTGAGTAATATTCCATTGTATACATAGAACACATCTTCTTTATCCATTCATCTGTCGATGGACTCCGAAGCTCCTTCCACAGTTTGGCTATTGTGGACATTGCTGCTAGAAATATCGGGGTGCAGGTTGTGCACTGGTTTTTAAATGAACATGAGTTCTTGTCTCTTCAGTCTCACCTAGGAGTAGGATTACTGGCTCATATGCTAAGATATATTTACATTTAAAAGAAAATAAACTGTTTTCTAGATTGGCTGTGTAATTTGCACTCTCACCAATAATACATGAGATTTACAGCTGTTTCTGTATCCTTACCAATACTTGGTATTCTTGACTTACCTAAAATTTAATTTTAGCTATTCTAATATGTGTGTACTGGTAACTCATTGTAATTTTAATTTGAATTTTGCTAATGACTAATTATGTTAAACAGATTTTTGTGAGCATATTTGCAAATTATATAAATATGAATAAATATATATTATAAATAAATATATATTACATTTATTTAGTGAAGCATCTGTATAAATCATTTTCCCATTAAAATATTTTTCTTAACCATTTTGAGGATTCTTTATATATTTTAAGGTATGTGACCTTTGCCAGATATGAGATTTGCAAACATTTTCTCCACAGCATATAGATTGTCTTCTCCTTCTATTAACAGCATCTTTTACAGAAGTTTTTCATTATGATAAAGTTCACTTTATCAACTTATTTTATAATTTGTGTTTTTGGTTTTATATCTAAGAACTCTGCCTAACCTAAGGTCACCAAAATTTTCTCTCATGTTTTTGTTTTCTTCTAAATGTTTCAGAATATTAGGTTTAATATTTAGGATTATGATTCATCATGGGTTAATTTTTGTATAATGTATGAGTTGCGTTGAAGATAATTGTTTTTATTTTGTATAGTTGACGAATTGCTCTACCACTATTTGTTGAAAAGTCTATACTTTCTTATTGAGTTGCCTGTACAGCTTTTTCAAAACTCTCAGTCATGTATGTGGGGGTCCATTTCTAGGCTCTATTCTATGTCATTGATCTATGTTACTTGCCTTCACTAATACCTGATTCTCTTGACTCATGTCACTCACTATAAGTGAGTTTTAATACTGAGTGATGCAAGTAGTCTAACTTGGTTCATTCTTTTCAAAATTATATTGTCAATTTAAATTTCATTTCTTTATGGATTTGAGAATTAGCTTCTTACACTTGAAAAAATTCCTGTTAGTATTTTAGTTGAAATTGCATTAAAACCATAGATCAGTTTGAAGAGAACTGACATCTAAACCATGTGTTGAGACTTCTGATTTATACACAATGCACATCTATTTCTCTGATTTCTTTTATCAGCATTTTATAGTTTTCAGTCAGCCCATAGATCCAGTATATGTTTTGTTAGATGTACATAATTATTGCATTTTATTTGAAAAATCTATTTCTGTACTAACGTGGGACAAAATTGAGTATGCTTATGATTTTATATTTTCTTAATTTGGAGAAACAAGTAAGTAAATTTTAAGTACAGACAATATATTTGACAAGTTGTGCTGTGAAACTATTTCTCAAATAAAGGCATTAAATGAATATAAGTACAACATCTAAGTATATTTGGGCTGAAATATTTATGCATTTTAATTCAAAGAAATTATAAATTGGAAATATCTTTCATTTAGCAGAATTTTTTTTCACCTTACCAAGTACTATGGAGCAAATATTTTATCAATGAAAAATACTGTTCTATTATGAGTCATTTGAAGGTTTCAATGTTTTCTAATTTAGTGATCATAATTCAATTTTAAAGATTTCAGGTAATTTTATTTAAAAAAACCTTAAAACTAAAAGTAATAAGACTGTATCGGAAAAAGAACTCATTTTTCAGAAAAACATCAGTGATACAGTAATAGAAGCATGCATATTTGAGGAACTAAGAAATATGACTGTTTGCCAAGATACTTATTCTGCCTCTGTTCTATTTTAGTGGTCAGATAATTTACATAAAAAGGTTTGATTTTTTTTGTTTGAATACATACATACATACATATATATAGGCATACATTATTTTTATTATTTATTTTTTTAAGATTTTATTTATCTATTTGACTGAGAGAGAGCACAAGTAGGGGGAGCAGGAAGAGGGTGAGGGAGAAACAGATTTCCTGCTAAGCAAGGAGCCAGATGAGGGGCTCGATCCCAGGACGCTGGGATCAACACCTGAACCAAAGGCAGATGCTTAACCAACTGAGCCACCCAGGCACCCCTATTTTTATTATCTTATAATGAATTTTATTAGTTGAAATAGGTTTGAACAAATATTTTGTAAATTCTCAATATAGTAAAACTAATTTGTTAGGCAATAAATAATTATCAAAAATGAATCTATTTTAGTTCATTTATTCTCAAATTTTTCCTATTTGACAGATATGTTCACCTTAACCTAAAGCATAGTAACAAGCTCATTATATTATAATGACCCTTATAAAGCCAGCTGTCCAAACACCTAAATACCCATAGGATCGATTGTAATTTATGGGTATATATAGACTCTGTTCTAAATGTAAAAGTAGTGTGAATGTCTGCATTCAGAGTTCAAACATTGAATCAATTATCTTTTGCTGTGTAACAAAGCACTCAAAACTTCGTGGCATAACACAGCACTTTTATTTGCTCACAATTCTGTGGATCTGCAAAATGAACTATGATCAGATGGGATAGGGTGGAGTTTATTGGGTCTGCCTGTGATCACTCATGCAACTCTTGTCATTGGGTTGCTTGATTGGGGTGGAATGACCTGAGATGCCTCAATCATATGTCTAACATTTACTTGCTGGCTGTTGACTGAGGCACCATGGTTCTGTATCACATGGTTTCTTATTGCCCATTGGTCTAGAGATGTCTTTACATGTCAGTCTTGGGGTTCTAAGATAGTAAAAGCAGAAACTGCAATGTCTCTCCAGCTTTAGGTTCAGCTCAGCAAATTGTACAGTGTCACTTTTACTACACTGTTGATTTAAATATATATATTTATTCATGAAAGACACAGAGGGAGAGGCAGAGACATAGGTTGAGGGAGAAGTAGGCTTCCTTTGGGGAAGCCGATGCCGGACTGGATCCCAGGACCCCGCGATCACAACCCAAGCAGAAGGCAAACGCTCAGTCACTGAGCCACCCAGGTGCCCTTACCGCACTGTTTTTGATTAAACCAAGTACCAAAACTGTCCATGTTCAAAGAGAGGGGAAATAAAATAGATTCCTCCTCTTGATGAGAGGAAGAGAAAATTCACATTTATTTTTTAAGATTTAATTCATTTCTTTGAGGGAAAGGTGAGCAAGTGAGAGAGAGAGAGCATGAGCAGAGGGAGAGAGAGAAGCAGACTCCCCACTGAGCAGGAGGCCTGACGTGGGGCTCCATTCCAGAATCCTGGGAACATGACCTGAGACTAAGGCAGACGCTTAACTGACTGAGCCACCCAGGTGCCCAGAGAAAAGTCACATTTCAAAGAGGTATAGGAGGATATCTTTGCAAATAATTTACCATGAGTCATTAGGACAATGGATGGAAAAGACTGTAAAAGATCAGGAATTGGTGCATGAGAAAAGTTGACCTGTATTTTCCTCCAATAAGCATATCTCCTAGAGATATCATTACTTTGTTATAGCATTTCTTAGTAGTAAAATAATTTTTAAATAGTATTAGAGAAAATTACAAATCAGTCAGACATACTTTAGAAAACAATAGGTTGGCAACTTTCTTCTGACCAGACACCTTGCTCACAAGAAGGATCACAAAGTATTTTAAAAACAAGGACTTCCTGTTTCCATTTATATCCTCAAAATCACAAATACTTTATTATTAAGGACTATATGGGAAAAAAATGAAGGAGGGCAATTTAATAAGGGTATTCTGTATTTTGAATCAGGTAGGTATTATTTTAAAACTACAAGATTGATATCACTTTATGGTGCAGACCAGGAAAAACAGATCTAAAAAATTTTAAAGTAAGAGATTATTTGTTCATCTCTGAGTTTTGTTTAGTTTTGAATCCAAATAAGTAAAATTGTCCAGTTCTCAGTATAAAGCATTATTGGCATTAGCTAGAAATTCCCTTAGCGTAGTTTTTGTAAGAGTAAGAAAAAAGAGAAAGTATGACAAAACATAACTCAAAAATTATGTTTTTAAATGAGAGAATTTGGAAGAAAATACCTTCAAGTTTTAACAAATGTTATTCATTACGAAGCTGATAGGCCCCAGATTGAGTCAGTGGCTCAGTATTTGCAAGCATAGTAATCAGGAGCACATCTAAATCATTTGGGGTTAAGAGGATCTATTGTCCAATGTTTTAAATATGAGCTATTTTGAGAAATATGATTTGAAGAATAAGAGCACTAAAGTTTGCTTCAAGTACTGAATTGGTCAGAATGAATTAAGTTTTATAACATATTCCACGGTAACTGTAGTACTAAAAATTGTTGAGGGCAAACAATTTAGCCCTAGTGAGTAATAAGAAATAGAAGCCTCAGCAAAGAAAGAGGATTACAAAAACATTGCATTCTGAATCTAACGGCCAATAGGCTTTTATAGGGCAAGATACTCCTAAACTCATACAGAAATTTAAGAAAGTAAAATAATCTCCCTCTCCTGTTTGAAATATTTGCTTTTTCTTTTCTGCTCAAGAGTAAAAGGAGTGTAGACAGAAATTCAGATTTGTAATGTAAGTCATTTGCAATTGTGAAGTCTCCATGATCACAGCAGACAAATGACAGCTCTTAAAGCCAGTCTGCTGGCATTTTATCACTTTTCCCAGAAGGACAAAAATTACCAGAAGAGAATTTCTATGAATACATCCCTCCTTTTGTCAAGATACTCTGATCCTTGTGAAACTCAGTTTGCATCCTAAGGAGCAGAGTGGAAGGGAAGGGATGATGCCATATAAAAGAGATGCTAGATTATTGGAAGTTCATTCTTTTGGTTCTTTTGTTTTACCTTACCCTTACCCTTCACAGTGGCAAGAAAGAACAACCTATTTGATTGTATGAAGCCCCATATATGTTGTGGGCCTAAAAATATTTCTTTAGGAAACCCAGGTATATGGTATTTCCTCCATTTTTAATTTAGATTTCAGAAAAGCTGCACAAATAGCACAAATTGTTTCTGTAAACCTTTCACCCACCTTTCCCTGATGTAATATCTAACAATAGCATAATTTTGAAACCAGAAAATTAACATTGATACAATCCTATTAACCTGTCTACAGACTTACTGTGAATTTCATGCATTTTCTCTCTAATGTCCCTTTTTTTTCTTTTCATTTTTCTGGCCTAGGATCCAATCCAAGATCTCACATTGCATTTAGCTGGCCACAGTCTCTTCCAATTTGTGACAGTCTCTCAGCCTTCTTTTTGTCTTTCATGCCCTCAATGCTTTCAAAGCCCGTCATTTTGTAAAATGCCCTTCAGTTTATCTGATGTTTTCTCACAATTAGATAGATATTATTCATTTTTAACAAGAATATCCAGAAAGGACATTCTTCCTTTCTCATTGCATCTTATCAATGGCATTCTATGTTAACATGTCTCATTATGGGTGATGTTAAGCTTGATTACTTTGGTAAGGTGGTATTTACCACATTTATTCATGACAAAGTCATAGTGAAATTTATTTGTCACTGTTTGCATTGGATCTTGGGTCTCCCAACCCAAATCCTGGCTGATTTCAATATTTATTTGTTTCCAGTGAGGTGAAAAATTGCCATGCTTCTATAAGTGAGAGCCATACAAAATTATTCTCATAGATGACAAGGGCATTTACATTTTGTCATTTCTGAAATTTGAATGTGACATCAAAGAGATGTTTATACGTAAGTCAGTGTTGCTATAATTTTCAAAAAGCTGTTGTTAAAATAATGGTGTGTCTTAAAAGTGGCAACACCTTAGAATGACATGTCAACCACAGAAAGAACGAAACCTTAAAGTTGAAGAATTTAAGTTCTACCTGAGTTACATTTAGAATTTATATTTTACATAATTGCAACCAAACCTGATGGACCCTGCTGGGATATGTTCTATTATTAGTCATTAAATATTCTGGTTTTCCTCTCCATGGTTCTTTCTTTGAAGATGAAATATAAATTGTATGTTTTTTAAGATGTACAATATAATGATCTGTTACACATATACACAGAGAAATGATTATTACAGTTGAGCCAATTAACATATCTCCTCACAGAGTTATATTTAGTGTGTGTGATAAGAATACCTAAAATCAATTCTCTTAGCATATATCACTGTTCAGTTCAGTACTATTAACTCTAGTCATCATGCTGTACCAGAGATCTTTAGACTTATTCATCCAATATTATTACAACCTTGTGCCCTTTGATGAATAGCTTCCCATTTTTGGGATTATGGTTATATTGAGTTTTTCTGCAGCAGAGTTAGGAATTCCCATTTCCTATCACCAGCTTCATGTTTGTTGAAAGAATAAATATAGAATATTTAGTAAATAATGCATATCTAGCACTTTATGGTGGCCCAATTGCTGTGATGAATTCTTAATTCCTACATTTCAGCAGTGTGTCTTCCTGGAGCCTCCTGCTTTCCCATCCTCCTGAATCAGGCAGGGGATAGCTTTGCTGATAAGCAAACTCTGTAGTATAATTCTTCTTTAGTTTTCTAGTAATTTTATGCATGTCTAATTCCCAATGTTGAGTCCTTTTATTTATGTGTGTGTGTGTGTGTGTGTGTGTGTGTGTGTGTGTGAAGTGGTTTCTGCTATAGCTGCTGAACACCAACTAGATTAGTATTTGTCACCAGAGGTAAGTTACAGGAATGGAAACCATGGACTATTTATTGGCCTGTTTTTATTTGAAGGCCAGGCATATTTCAACCCCTGTAAGGAGAGAACACATGGAAATCAGTGGTAAAATTATTTTTTTTTATTTTTTTTTATTTATTTATGATAGTCACACAGAGAGAGAGAGAGAGAGAGGCAGAGACATAGGCAGAAGGAGAAGCAGGCTCCATGCACCGGGAGCCCGATGTGGGATTCGATCCCGGGTCTCCAGGATCGCGCCCTGGGCCAAAGGCAGGCGCCAAACCGCTGCGCCACCCAGGGATCCCTCAGTGGTAAAATTAACTGAAATTTTTACCTATGACCATCCAAAATGAAGTGTATGATTTTGCAGACCAAGTGTTAAAAGCCATAGCAAAATATAATGCCTCAGGCCTGAAGGACTCAAGAAATGAGAAGTGGGATGTTTGCTTCTAATTGTGAGTTCAAAGAACAAGTATCCAGCCCAGAAATTTAAATTCTTGGGTTAAGGCATGACTGGAGAACAGGGATTTTTTTCATGGTTTTCCTCAAAGACTATCTTATCTTCTATATCTTTATGGTAAAGGACTCTATGGCTGAGAATCGGATGCAAATGATGAATCTGTGGGTTATTCAACCAGAAAACACATTATATTCATACTCTTGCAATGTTAGGACTTTGATCAGAAAGAAGGAAACTTCAACTATTAGAATGGTAAAAAATGGGAGGATTTGGAAAGCTCCTGAGCAACAAAACTCTACTGCCCCTGTGTTTGCAGAGCAGGTCCTCATCTCCAGTGTGACGAGGGATATGCTTATTCTCATTTTATTCCATCTCTAGCAAGCATCATCGCTCTTGCACCTGTACCTAAGATTAGATCTCTAACAGCAGCCAGGAAGTCAATTATATCTAGTTTATATGTGCATAAATACTTACATGGGGTAATAGATTCTGAGAGTATTAGACCATGGAGTGTTGAAATAAACTTTTAGGAGAGACTAAATTTATTGATAAGGGTGTATCAATAGAGATTCTGGATTCAGTGTGTTAGAGAGCTAAGAGTGGTTCTAATTATTTGCTCATTTGGTTAACAGAAGGCTGGAGACAGCAGTGACCTATGCTGATAAAGTTGATATACTCATACATGTGTTAGTCAATTATAGAAGAAGATATTCAAAGACTTAGGAAATAAGAGATATAGAAATGGATTTTAAATGTGTGACTAATTCATTCATTCCCCACAGCTATGTACCCCAAGAGGACCCATTTATCAGGGCTTTGAAAAATATGCTGGTGGGCAGCCCTGGTGGCGCAGCGGTTTAGTGCTGCCTGCAGCCCAGGGTGTGATCCTGGAGACCCGGGATTGAGTCCCACATCGGGCTCCCTGCGTGGAGCCTGTTTCTCCCTCTGCCTGTGTCTCTGCCTCTGACTCTCTCTCTCTCTCTCTCTCTGTGTGTCTCCATGAATTAAAAAAAAAAAAAGAAAAGAAAAATACGCTGGTAAAGGAAGGGACATTTTTAAAACAGCACTATGATAGCTGTCCTCTTAAGCTAGAAATATTGCCACTGAAATGTGCTCCCAGATTTCAATAAGTAATGAAAATTGTCAGAGTGACAGATATCACTTAGCATTATTTACTTAATCCCCAAGGCAAAATAGACATGATTGCAAAACTGGAGGAGAGTTGAAGTGGGTATTCAGAACATGTGAATATCCTAGTGATCTTTGATTATAAATGGTTGATTAATAAGACTTGAAATATAGAGGTAGTTCATTAAGGAAGATTCTACTTGTTCTGAATAAATAACTTGAGAACTGACAAACAGGATTTATTTGAGTTACCAAGAAAGGCACAAAACTTCATTAAATTAGAAAACATGAATGAGTTCACAGATTCAAACTCCTCTGGAGTTGAACATCACAAATGCGTGCCATGATTCTTCCTACAGAGACCCACAGCAATTTATTTTGACTGTATGTTGAGGAACAGGAGCTATGAGGAACAATGTTTCTGAGAACACTGGACCATTGTTCTGAGTTAATTCCAGTTCCTAGGCATACAAAATTCTACTCTTGTCAACTGGTCAGAGTAACAGGGTATGAGAGGCAGATAATAATGGAATTTTGATAAGAGTTTATCTGACATTGGTTCCAATGTTTCTGTAAATCCATTGTTTTATTTTCTCCTTTCCTAAGTGAATGGCATATATATAGGTATATATATAGCCAACTGCAGAATTCTTATATAATGTCTTGGACCTGTGGAGCAAGAATTTTGTAGGTGGAAAGACCCACATGGAATTCGCTAAAGCCTTTTTCTTCCCAATAGAGTTAGTGATGAGCAGTGGTGGATCCTGAGGGAGCCAAAGAAATTAATGACTCTTTCAAGTGACTTACATGATATGGAGTAGTGATTTCTTTAATACTCCCATTTAACTTTCCTTTTTTGGCCTACGCAGAAGATACTTTAATCTTGGGAAACTACAATGGATTTTCTTAACTTTATCCAGCTGATTACTACAATTTGAGCTGTTGTTTCCATGTATATACTCTCTTTGTTGGAGTAAACCAATAGAACCATTGGCACCTGGTTTATAACTAATGTGTTAAATACACTTCTAAATTTTTAAGCAGAGGACATCAGAAGCATTAGCTTTTATCTGGTAGAAATATCTTTGCTGTTTTGCAAAGAAGGGGTAGATCCATCTCTGCAGCCCAGTTGCCATCAAGTCTAGGAGGAACACTGATCATCCCACATCACAAGACATCCCGATGGTGTACTATATTGACAATATCATGCTGCTAGAGTAAATAGGTGAGTAGAAAATAACAGATATCCTTATAAGAGCCAGAGAATAGGAGATAAACCCTAATAAATTTTAACAATGTTTTAGAGCATCAAGGTGGACAAATTAAGGAGGGAGAGAGAAAGTGGGAGATGCATCATAGGTGAGAAAAGAATGCCCCAGAATGTTTTACTTCAAGTGCTATGCAGGAAAATACAATGGTATGTGAAACATGACATCTGCAACCAGCAATAAGTTTTTGAAAAAATAACTCCCAAAGCACATCCTGGTTAATGGACGTGGGAGGAAGAGCAGGATAGAGGCCTGGAATCTGGGGTCTGGGCATCGCTCTGTTGGAAGCTTAACTAATAGAGGAATTGACCTTCAAGTACTTACGGAAATTTTCAGGCAATTCTTTAAAAATGCCTCATGAAGAACTTTCCCCTCAGAAGTCTAAGACAGTTTCTTCTATTTTTGAGTAAATTATACCTTAATAAAAACTTCTTCTGCCATAGCCATGACAGTAATATCATATGTACCTTGGGTATCTTGCAAAGATTTGTTGCCACTGGAACAGAGCTTGAGGAATGCACTATGTGGGAAATATTTTCAGATCAATTTTATTAAATAGTGAGAGATATGATGCAATGACAGTTATATGAGTAAAAGCAAAACATAAAAAGGAAACAAATCTGGCCCTCATGTCAGACATGGAAAATAAATCTGAAACAAATCTGAATATATTTACAATTAGTCTAGGGATGTGTGTGTGTGTGTGTGTGTGTGTGCGTGTGTGTGTGTGTGTGTTTATATGGAGGCATGCCTATAAAGTTTGAAAATAACATCTAAAAAAGAAATGAACACATTAATAAGACAAAGAATATAGCTTGGACTCCAGTTCATATGAATTACGAGTTTTGCAAATAGCTAAGGGCATAAAAATGTATCCCTTCCCCCTCAGAATGCACAGCGCTTTTGTCCCATTTTCTCCTGTTGTTAGGTATGCTACCAAGCAACGAGGATAAAAATATTAGCCTTGCACAACTGGACTCCTGAATACCCCTGTAAATATATACTTTGAAGTACACATTCTCAGCAACAATAGTCATCTCGAGGGAGTAAAACTTGGTTCTTGGTAAATTACAAAAGAATATTACTCCTTTTACACATAATTCAGAGATATGCATAGAGTATATAAACAGATACATGGTATATCTGAAGTATGAAAATTTCATAAGGAGGGCAATTAGGGAAATCAGTGCCTAAAAAGGCTCATTTGGGAGGCATATGGGGGGAAAAATGGCTGAGGAACATTACCTTACAGAAAACTAAAGAAAAAAATGTGAAGCAGAGCTTATTCATTTCTTTTTTGATCAGCTGTCATATTTTGATTAATCATATTTAATTTTATAGCACATGAGTGAGGAATAAAATTATCTTTAAAGCAAGTTAAAATATGATAAAGAGTAAAATATACCTAGAATCAGAATTTTTAACCATTTTAGTAGCTAAATTTAGTGGGGTTAAATTTCATCCCATTAGCCCAGAGGGATCAACCCTTTTCTTACTACCTCGGAGGAAGAGTCATGTGCCAGGCCAGAGGCTTCCTGGAGGTCTGGAAGTGATACATAACCTCCTAACACCATTAAGGTATGGAGGCAACTCTCCCTCAGTGGGAGAGAGCAAGATGAGAGTTCAGATAGGGAAATGTAGAGAGGATTCTTCACTAATTCCAAAAATCTGTAGAAAGAAGAGTCCTAGTAGGGCTGGAAACGTAATGGAGGAGAAAGCACTCCCAAACTTACCCTAAGGGGAAAAATAAGACTTCATTATCATCTAAGAGATAATTGATTGGGTTTTAGATGAAGGTTGCCCAAGACTAATCCGTGAATATTTGCAGTCTATCTACTTCATGTTGATATATGTTACAAGCTCATTTTTGTTAATTAAGCTTCTTAATGTACCTTTATGAAAGGATTATTTGTCCTATGCTTTAGCTAGTTTCTAGAGTATTGGCAACATTCCAAGAAACTACTAAGGAGAATTTTTAAAAGATGATACAGATCATAGATTTATTACGAACATATATATATTCAAATATATATGAATATATATTATTTAAAATATATAATATTTATTTTAATATATATATAATATATATATAATAAATCTATATGCCTTCATGCTCTCCCATAGAACAAATAGTTTGTTATTTCAGGTCTTCTTTTTTGAGATGGAGGATAAAATTACTTTCCTTATATATTTAAAACCAAATCTTGAAGTATTAAACTCATTTGATACACACACACACACCGTCATTGTTATGTAGAAGTTTTCCATTTCCCAACTGACTCCCTAAACAACTCAAACTGCTTAACTAGATGCCTACATCTGTTCTATTTGACAGGGCACTTGTGGCACAGCCCCAGGTCCCTGTCGTCTGGCTTGTTTGAGCCCTTGTGAGGCATAGTTGGCTTGTTTTGTAGATAGGCTGCTAGTTTCATCACAGCAATTGAAACGTGTCATCTAACTGGTCTAGAGAGTGTCAGTGCTAACTTTAACTCATTCATCTGTCAGAGATTCAGCATCACAGCTGAAAAGCTATTTGGAATTTAAATTGATTGCCAAGTACTTAACATTAATTGACATGCTAAATTCATGACTAAGTAACAAATTATGACTAGTGCCAATCATCTTAGAGAACACAATTCCCTATCTCGATGCCCATTTTATCTTTAGAGGTTGAAATGACATTTTGGAGTGTATTCTTTTAGAAAATCAAATTCTCTTAGAAAAAGGTACATGATAATAAATACCTTGAAGATGAATACCATTGCTGTGAACTGTTCATGAGAATCAGATCTTTTCTATGCCATGTGAGGTGGCCAACAAGTGCCTAACTGCTCTGGTAGCAGGTGAATTCTATACAACATTGTCCTCTAGAGAGGACCACGTGCAGATAATAGTCACTTTCCATTATAAATTAGCTTTACTAGGCTGAGAGGAGACTTAAATTGACACTATATTTACCCCTATAATCTTCCTCATTTTTACTTAACCCAAATATTTCAAATGCAGAAACAAAATACAATTAACCTTTCAATATGCTAGCCAGAGTAACAGAAAATTCTACAAAATTCTACAAAAATGTGTGGTCCAATAAAAGAAAGAAATTGAAGTGTGTGCCTGACAACTCCCTTCACATAAGCTTTCTTTCTGTGGTTATTAGTTTCTTTGGCACTTCCCCCCATAGAATTGGAAATATACTTGTAAATATCATGTTTGTTTTAACAACAGTGCAGCATAATTAGGCAATTGTATTCTTTGTGATATTCTTTATGAGAAACTTTACCTGTGTGAACAGGATCAGCAAACAGGATCAGCAAATCACATTGCTGTGAATGTAAGGATGGTCCTGTGAATGACTACATCGGGCAGAGATTTATTTGAATTTCAGATGGGGTCACCAGGATGTGTAACCTTCATGCATACTTCTCTTTCTGCAATGTTTTCCATAAATATGCCCTATTTCCAATTCATTCTTATAAATGATGGTTCAGAACACATTCATGCTGCCACTCACTGGTTACTCATGCTTGAAATTAAAAATCTTTCAGACTAATGCCATTGCTATATTTGGTTAGGCTTTACCCATTACTCAAAGTAGGAAAAATAAGATAGGATAAGATGTTAACAGACATAATATTAATGTTAAATGGATAGCAGGATGCTTTCAGGCTATCCTAAAAGGAAATGAAATAGCGTCCATCTAATCATATGCTACATTAATATTATTAAATCTAGAAATATGATTTACATAGGAATAGTCATTGAATACTATTATGACATTCATTAAATGAATCTTTACAAGAACTTTAGTCTTTGACAATAGATACAAAGGACCAATAACTCAGTTTTGGAAAAGTTTACCAAAAGAAAAAATGGACTTTCCTTCAAATTACACACATTGCCTTCTAATTGTCATTTTAAAAATATTGTTAAACCTAGTTGATATCTGAAATATTTGCATCTTGATGTTTTAAATTTTTAAAAATTATTCTTGATTACCATAAGCACAAATGGTAGGAGCTCTAATTTATCATAGAAAACTCTCCATACAATTTTTTTTTTTAATTGAGCAAAAGAGAGAGTGCATGTGTATGTCCGTATCTGTGCTCTTCAGTGAGGTAAGGGTAAGGGCAGAGGTAGAGGAGAGAGAATCTTAAGCAGGCTCCGGGCTCATCACAGGGAGCATCATGGGACTTGATCTCACAAAGTTGAAATCATGACCTGAGCCAAAATCAAGTCATATGCTTAATAACTGAGCCACTCAGGCTCCCCCATATAAAATTTTAATGTTTTAATGAAATTGTTTCTTTTCTGAAAAAGCAAATGCTTTTTGAGGAAAGATAAAATTGCAAGGAAATTTTTTTAATAAAAAAGCTAGGGATCCCTGGGTGGCGCAGCGGTTTGGCGCCTGCCTTTGGCCCAGGGCGCAATCCTGGAGACCCAGGATCGAATCCCACATCGGGCTCCCGGTGCATGGAGCCTGCTTCTCCCTCTGCCTGTGTCTCTGCCTCATTCTCTCTCTCTGTGACTATCACAAATAAATAAAAATTAAAAAAAAAATTTTAAAAAGCTACATTTATTTTAGCAAAATTAGCGAACAGTAGCTTCATTGTACACTTAATCACTTAGCTCATATTTAAGAGACTGTAGCACCAATTTAAAACAGTGACCAGGACCAGAACTGCAAAAATAGGTTATATTGGGGAGCCTGGATGGCTCCATCAGCTTAGCATCTGATTTCTGCTCAGGTCATGATTGCAGGGTCCTCAGATCAAGCCCCATGTCTGGTTCTGTGGGGAGTCTGCTTCTCCCTCTCCCTCTCTCTCTGCCCCTCCCCTCATTCCTGTGCACTTGTAGGCAAGCATTTGTGCATGCACACACACACACACACACTCTCTCTATATATATATCAAATAAATACAAATCTTAAAAAAAGAGATCATATTGCAAAGCAGTATAAATAACAAAGTGTTTATATGCTATGACAAGGACATAGTAGCAAAGTTTTCTTTTTGGAAAAAAATATTCTCTGTTAGCTAGAATACATGTATAAATATATTCAACAATAGATATTCAAGAGTTACTTTGTGCTAAGAATTATCCTAGTTGTTAATGGCATAATAATGAATATTGCAGAGTAGACTGATGTTCTATGGAGCCTATAATAAAAAAATTCTTTAAAAAATGTCTGTGGATTTAAACAAAATATTAAAAAGATAAAGAGCTGGGCAGCCTGGGTGGCTCAGCGGTTTAGTGCCTCTTTCAGCCCAGGGTCTGACCCTGGAGACCCGGGATGGAGTCCCACTTCAGGCTCCCTGCATGGAGCCTGCTTCTCCCTCTGCCTGTATCTCTCTCTCTCTCTCTCTCTCTCTCTGTCTCTCATGAATAAATAAATAAAGAAAATCTTTTAAAAAAATAAAAGGATAAAGAGCACTTTAAATTGAATAAAACAATAGGATGTAAATGAAGTCTAAATTGAATCAACACAAGGAATTAAATGCCATCCTTAAAGTCAAATAAAGTAGTATAAGAAAAATTTGCCACCATCATAGTGCATGAATGAATTGAGGTATTTGCTATGAAGGAGTCTAAAATGGACTGACAGGAAAGTGCAGCTTTGGGGGGATTTTTGTGGATTTCCAATAATTTACCAATGATAATTCCTAAATATAAGGAATGTACATCACAGAAACGGAAAGAGATAGAAATTCTGATGGAGAGAATGAGGTGCTGAATATTCAGTGTAATAGATTTTACAGAAAGAACAGATGGAAAGATAAAATTTGAGTATTATTATTCTTAAAAGATTAACATTAATTATAGGTTCAGAAAGCAGCAAAAATTCCTAGCAGATAAAGGAAATCCATATATAAACTAAGAAGAAAGGGAGGATTGAAAATGGAGGCATTAAGATCCCCTCAGATGAAGTGCTATGGTATTATAAATAACTTTATGTCAATAATTTGAAATGTTTAGGGAAATGGACAAATTTCATAAAAAACAAAAACTTTTGCTAAGTGTACACTACAGAAAAAGTGACTAGTCTTCTATCTGTTCAAGAATGGAATCTATAATTTTAATCATTCCCCAAGTAGAATGGCCAGCATAGATGGCATTACTACAAAATTTTATCATACTTATTTAAGAAATGATGACAATTTTACACAAATTATCTTACAGAGTAGAGGAAGAATGAATATTTCCCAACTAATTTTTTGAAAATAGTATAATACTAATACCAGACACTGCTCTTGACAATGCAAGAAGAGAAAATTATAGTTAAATAATCTGAAATGAACATAGAAACAAAAATCCTAAACCATATCAGATAATTAAATAATCAGCAATATATAAAAAGATGAATATATTATGATCAATTGGAGTTTATACCAGAACTGCAAAGATGATTTTATATTTGAAAATCAATATATACTTGATTGATTAAATATAATCCATAATACTAACAGAATGATGGAGAAGTCAATCATTTCCATGAATGCTGAGATATCATTGAGTAAAATTTAATGCCTATTCATGATTTAAAAAAAAAACCTCAGTGTACAAGTAATGGAAAAAACTTCCTCAATCTGATAAAGAGCACTTAAGAGAAATCTACAGTTAACACCATTCTTAATTGCAAAATATTGCATGCTTTCTCACAGACATCAGAAAAAAAGACAAAGTTGGTAATTCTCCATCCATTTTATTTATCATTGTACAGGACTTGTGAACCAGTACAATAAAATAAGAGGGAAAAAAAGGGAAAAAGGGAAGAAAAGAAAGAGAGATTTAAAGCATAAATACTGGGATCCCTGGATGGCGCAGCGGTTTGGCGCCTGCCTTTGGCCCAGGGCGTGATCCTGGAGACCCGGGATCGAATCCCACATCGGGCTCCCGGTGCATGGAGCCTGCTTCTCCCTCTGCCTGTGTCTCTGCCTCTCTCTCTCTCTGTGACTATCATAAATAAATAAATAAATACCTTTAAAAAAAATAAATAAATAAAGCATAAATACTGGAAAAGAAGATGTACAAATGTCTTAACCGTTTGTATGGACATCTTCATAGAAAATACAAAGAAATTGGCAAACTACTACTAGAACTACCTAAGTTATCAAGTTCTTAGGATGTATGTTAATATTCCAAGATATAATTGTCTGTCTACATGTTCATAGAAACAATTGGGAAATATAATTTAAATTATAACATTTGCACACACACACATTTCCAAGCTCTGTCTGCTGGGAGGGCACAGAAACAATGACACTGTGTTAGCAATGACCATACCTAGTAACCAGATCTGGGTTTCTAATACTGTTCTCCAATAAAAGGGACCAGGGATCCTTGGAGAAATTGCTGATTCTAGGGCTGGAGCAGGGAATATACAAGATGAGTCTGGAACATCTTTAAGTGGCAGGATGCAAGAAAGTGCTCCAAAAACAGAACTATGGGAATATGTGGAAAGGACACAGGACTCAACTGAATGGGCACCCAATGGCCAAAACTGTAATGACTTGAACATCATAGATAATATAGTACTGAATTACAACCCAAAGTGTAAAATAAATATCTATGAATCCATACTGGTATAAATAAATCATCGGACAAATATTTAAATGGGGAAGAGTAGATAAATGTTCTATATAGAAGAATGCCAAATAATATGCAGACATGATCCTTGCAAGGGCATGGAGAATAATCCTCCCCTATCCTTAAGTAAGGTCTGTACACTGCTTTTCAACAGAGGTGAAAAAAGGATTAATATTACAGTGGTGAAGTCTGACGAGTCATTATTAATGAGAGTGTATACTGTCCTAAGTGATAGTACATACCCTTGATATAAAGTAAGGAGAATGGCACTTTACCTCCATGGTCTTCCTTCCCAAATTACATGATTCCAGTCTACTCATTAAAAAAAGTCAATTGAGAGACATTCTACAAAGTACCTGACCCATATTCAAAATTGTTAAGGCCATAAAATACAAGGAAAGTATAAGGAGATAGGACACCTAAATATAATGTAGTATCCTGGATCAGTCCTGGGACAGTAAAAGACATTAGAAGTAATAAGTAAATACTAAAAATATATATATATTTCAGTTAATAATAATGTGTCAAACACTTGTTCATTAGCTGTGACAAATATATTAATTCAAGATGTTAATAATAGAGGACACTGGGAAGGAGGTATGGGGGAACTCTATGCTATCTTTGCAATTCGTCTGTAGATCTGAAACTACTCTAAGATAAAACTATTTTTAAAAATTAAAAAATGTAATATTTATGACCATACATCAACACTTGGGAACAAATAAAATATATGACAAGCTCTGAAAAACGTAACTGAGAATAACGGAAGAAGATAAATAAATTGATATACTAGCTCATGGTTTAGAAGACTTACTACTTGTTTTGGGGATTGTTTTGTATTTAATGATTTCTGTGTTCTGTAGAAAGAGGGCCCTAACTCTGGTAAAGGAGATCTATACCAAACTGAAGCAAACATTTATTTTAGAAATACTATAAATTTCCCCTTTAAAGCCAGGAACAATATATATTTCACTCAATACTGTTTTTGCTAAAACAGCAAGATGAGTAAAACATGGACAGTATATAAGGACCAGGAGGAATAAATTAATATATTATTCACAGATAAAATGATTGCATGAAGGAACTAGAAAATCTTAGGACTAAAATGAAAGCATATTAAAACAATGTATAAAACAATCATATTCCAACATACCAGCAATAAAGATTTAGAAAATATGACTAAAATGTTGCAATTTAAAAATATATATTTTTAAAATAAAGGAGAAATTAACATTAAAATATATGCAAGAAATTCATGAGAGATTTGTGTCTGTTGAATAATAGTAAACAATATTTCAATAAAGAAGAGATATATTCATGGATGGGAAACTCAATATTTTAAGGTGACCATTCTCTCAACACTCGTCCATATATTCAAGTTTATTTTGTGGAACTTGACAAGATAATACAAAAATGATACGAAAAAACAAACTTCCAAGAAGAGTCAAGAATACTTTGAAAAAGAATAAACTGTGTATTAGGAAAGATGTCCTATTAAATATCAAATCCAATTTAAAACTACATTAAATAAAACTATAATATTGGTGCAGGCATAGAAAGATTGACCATTGGCACAAAATTAAGAATTTTGAAACAGATTCATTTAATATATATAATATAATATATATTATATAATATATAGGTATATATGTATATAATTACATATGAAAGAGGTACAATTGCAGATTTGTAGAAGTAATTATTCTATTGTGAAATAAATAAAAGTAAATGCCTACTGCGCATCATATATAAATATACCACAACACAAAATTCCAGGTGAACTAAAACCTAAATAGGAAAATCAAAAATGCTTTTAGAAGAAAATGTCTTTATGAACTTAGATGAGAGAAGGATTTCTTCAGACAATGAAGCACAAACCAATGAGTAAAACAAGGGTAGATTTTGTAAATTAAAATGAAATAATTTATACATCAAAAGACATCATGAATACACTGAAAAAAAAGCAAAATTGGTATTTCAAATGCATGTAACTGAGCATTCATCTTCAGAATAATATATGTGTGTGTGTAGTGTATGTTGGTGTATACATTATAAAAACAAACAAGCATAAATGTACAAAAGATATAAAAGTCATTTTGCACCAAGGACACCAGAATGACAAAAAAAAAAAAAAAAAAAGAAATCAAGAAAAACACGTAACCACACTATTTAATCAAGGAAGTAGGTAATAACAGAAATTATATCCAAAGTGAGTAAACATTAGCTGTGGGAGATGTAAAACAATAAAAAATCTCATAAAATTAATAGCAGGTGTTTAAGACAGAATGGCCACTTTGGAGCACAATTTAGTAATATTTGAGCCAAATAATTTCACTTCTGAGAATACAGCCTTTGACCAAATAATTCCACTCCTGGGTATATATCCTATAGAATATTCTGCATATGCATAGTAGAAGAAAATGTGCAACAATTTTCAATCCAGGGTTTTCATAGTGGTAAAAACATTAAAAACAATCAAAATGTCCATCAAATGTAGAATGGATAAATACAATACAAATACAATATGGAATACTTCCTGAAATGAAAATGAATGGAAGAGCCTAAGGCTTATCTCAAAAAACATAAATTTGAGCCCAAAAATCAAATTACATGTGGACACTACAGTATGACCATTTTATTCATGTTTTCATGATTGTAGAATGGAATTTATGTCTTAATATCAAATTCAGGGAAAAAGCTTCTTTTGGAAAGTAGGGAAACAGTGTCTGGGGCAAGAGTATATGGTCAGCTTCAATTTATTTTTGATGTTTACTTTGTTAAGATGATAGGCACATTAGTGTTACTTTTCTATGCAAAGTGTATTTTGCATAGGTAATAACTCTATTTGATTAAAACAACTAAGATATACTTCAAAAAAAAGAATGTGTAGGATTTTCCATTAAGAATCTGTAATGGACACTGTAAATCTTTTATGGTATACTAGTTTTGGATTTCTTCGGAGATTATAATCATCCAGTGATTCAAAGTAGCATCTACATATGCATGATTATTGTGCAACTAAAATGTGAACCCATCATTTATGTGAAAAATAAAGAAAATGTACAGTTTGACAATTCTGTGAGATCACAGCAGATCTTCAGATGCTCTTACCCAAACCTCCCATATATTTCTGTCTACAAACACCTGAAAACCTATTATATCAAAACTATCCAACCTTTTTTGTTTTTATTTTGTAAGAACAATTTATTCTTTCAGCACTAGTGAAAAGTAATGGTTCAATGAGTAAATATTGACTTAAGGCAGATAGCCGAGTACTTCTCTAACTCTAACATATGTGTAACAAGATGGAGAGCCATCTGTTTTCTGAAGATAGGAGGTTAAGCTAGTATATTCAGTTTGAGAAAGTGCTATACATACACACCCAAATTACTACATTCAGATATGTTTGTTTTTTTTTTTAAAGTCCAACTTACAAATGCTTTCATCCTAGCATTTAAGCCTTATCCACAACTCATAACAGGTTTTTCAAGAGTCACGTTAATGTGATCTTGAGCTTCCTTCATAGAAGCAATAAAAACAATCATGAACCTCTTTCATTACCACATGTTTAGAAGGTAGGACAGACATACCTCCCTTACCAAGGTCATATCACAAAAGGAGAACAAGAATGACTCTAATGATGGTAAACCACTTTTATCTTTAATTAAAAAAATTTTTTTAAAGAACTGTGGCTTCCAATAGTTGTTAAATCACTGCCTGCTTAAGAATGTGAACTTGGAATAATGGAGGCTGAACATGTCCTTAGAGAATCTCATTATATATGACACATAACTCAAATGTAAAACAAATAGGGAAGTTTAAAAATTTCAGGATATTTATAGAAAAGCATTCACCATTATGTGTCAAGAATAATAAAATTGAAAAAAAAAAAAGAATAATAAAATTGTACTCAAATGAGAATGGTTGGAACTATATTAGGTTAATTAGACAAATAAATATTGGGGAATAACAAGTTCCACAGTTAAAAATAAATTAGAATTTATGTTATTGGAAAGATGCACATATAATTTTTTTAAAAGATTTATTTATTTATGTGAGAGAGGAGGGGAGAAAGAGCACAAATGGAGGAGTGGCAGAAAGAGAAAGAATTCCAAGCACACTCCCTGCTAAGCATGGAGCCTGATGATGCCAGGAGCTTGATCCCAGGACCCTGAGATCATGATTTGAGCTGAAATCAAAAGTTAAACTCTTAACCAACCAAGAGACCCAGGTGCCCCAACACACAAAAATATTAAAAAAAAAAAAAAAAAATTCGTGCAGGAAGAAAATGCAAAATACATTAAAATTTTGAATAACTTATTTTTTAAAACAAATGGGTAAATATATAGAATATCTACTAGAGAGATTTTCTCAAGAATCAAATAATTATCTCAAATGGAACTAAAGATGAATTTAAAAAAGAGGAGAGATACAATGGTGAGAAACTAGACCAGCAGTGGGAGCTTAATTATTTGGTCAGTAAACAGACATTGAAGACAGTTAAGGTCTTTGTTAAGCAAAGATTGGGAGAATTATTTGGATTTATTTTAGATATGAGATCTCAGGTGCAACAATATCCATTAATGATTATAGGTAATTTGAAATTCCATCCTCACAATTTTAATACATTGTCATAGTTGAATTAGGCTATTTGTGTTGTAAAAAAACAAAAATAAACTATATTAGTATAAGAAGTGTAAATATTTTTAAATATATATAAATGGTTTTATATAAATAAATTAATTTGAACAATATTATAACAACTACAATAACAAGACAAAGTTTAGTTGCAGAGCTGTGATGGCAGAAACTGAATAAAATATACCAATCTAAACAAGTTGTAGGAAAATATTCTATGAATCTTAAGATATAAATATAACAGTAAGTCTTAATTCTCTCCATTCCTATGCACATGGACACCATATTGCAGCTCTTCTATATGATATCATTAAAATTCTTTTAAATATTAAATCTGACTATATGCATAGAAATAATATCACCTGTTTAAAAGTTTAGAAGACTAAAAAGAATGATAACCAACATAGACATAGTAAATTTTATAATACTTAACCTCTGAGATGCCTGATTAATGTTCATTGATGTTGCTTAATTCTGAAGAGGAAGATGATAGATGCTAAAAATGATTTCCAGAAAAATACATTATGATAGAATATATATAGATGGAAAGAATTCCTATGTTAGAGAAGGGAAATTAAACCAAGAAGAGTCACTGCAAGAGTATATTTGCAATATTCTGCAAGCTTTTTGTGTAAGATTATTTTAATAATATTAATATTACACAAAATAAAGGGAATCTAAAATTATTAAAGGTAAGAAATTTAATTTTTTAAAAAGATTTTATTTTATTTATTCATGAAAGACACACACAGAGAGGCAAAGACACAGGCAGAGGGAGAGGCAGGCTCCATCCAGAGAACCCAATAGGGAGTTCCCTCCATCCAGAGAACTCAATCTGGGGACCGGGATCACACCCTGAGCCTAAGGCAGAGGCTCAACCACTGAGTCATCCAGGCATTCCATAAAGGTAAGAAATTTTAGCTGGTGAAGTCATCCTCTATATAGTGCGCCACAACCATTTAGCAGTAGACTGATGAATTACATTATAAAAAGCAAAGACCTTCCGGAACCTGACAATCTTTCTGGTTTTAATGAGAAGGAAATTTGGTGACGTCTTCTCTTTTTTCCCAAGACTCTTCCTTCACCCCAGAAAGATAAGTAAGGCTGTAAATCTTTCCAACTATTGCTGCCCAAAGTATTTTGTGAAAGAGATCTTGCTAAAGAGAAAGTATAAACATATTTTTAGGTTTTCAAGATTTTACAGTGTGTATAGCAGCTATTCAAATGAGAAAGTTACCAGAGCTCGAAATACAATTTGAAAAGTCTAAGTAGAAAAAAGCCAACAGAGATTCTTTCATCTTTAAACACAATTCGGACTAGGAATGTATGGTAGAGGAAAAAATTTTCCACCCCAAAATGTGTCTCTTTGGCATATGGATTGTTTTAGGTTGATTATTTTTAAGAAACAGAAAACTCAAGAAGTTTTTCTTTTACTAACTGCTTAAAAGGATTTAGATAGAGGACCTGTTCCAGGAAGGGAGCTAGCACCATAGTTAACTATAGTTATAATATGAAGTAGGACGGGTAGATAGGTAGGAACCAGCAAGACCTGTTTGATCAAAGTCCTCTCAATATCCCACTGTTTCTGAGTTGGCCAGCAAACATTTGTTTACCAAACATTTACTCTTTTTCATCTTCCTGTAAATTGCTTTCCTTAGCTTTGAGGTCCCAGACTTCTCTCCCCTTCTGTTCAGCATGACCTATGTACCGCATCTTGCCTGTCTTTGGAATCTTTTCTGTTTATGTGAATTCTTCTGATGTATGTTATTAAATTTGATTTTCTTCTGTTACCTGTCTCATGTCAATTTAATTCTTAAACCAGCCAAGAGAATCTTGAGGGTAGAAGAAAATTTTTCTCCCCAATAGTACAAATGCAGGATATAAATCACAGCCAGATATTCAATGAGAATCTAGAATACATCAGAGTCTAAAACAGCATTATAGTCATTTTGGAATCAGAATTGCACCAGAACAACACTATGCTTATGTAAGCAAATTATTTGCATTTTCTCTGTGTTTACACAAACACACACATTCATATTATTTTTTTAAGGATTTTTCTAAAATTTACTTATTAATGAGAGATAGGTAGGAAGAGAGAGAGAGAGAGAGAGAGAGGTAGAGACACAGGCAGAGGGAGAAGCAGGCTCCAGGCAGGGAGCCCCACGCGGAACTCGATCCCGGGACTCCAGGATCATGCCCTGGGCTGAATGTGGCGCCAAACCGCCGAGCCACAAGGGCTGCCCACACATTCATATTAATTTATACACTGTATTTAAGATAATTCTATATAATGCAAATATGTGAGCTCAGTTCTTCTTCACTGATGTTTTTACTATAATTGTATTATATTGAGTTTGATAAAACCACAAAGATGCCACTAAGTGACTAAATATTGCATACATGAGAAAAAGAGAATTAAAAAAAAAAAGATGCCTAAGTCTCTTCCTATTGAGATAGATCCTGTACGCACATGCACATCTCTACATCCACCCATAATAATTTACATATTAGATTATTTTTCCTTAGAAAATTTTCTATCAAGTCGTTCTGAGGTATGTACAATAACATAGCTCTCTACTTAATAATGGTTTTGGAAGCTAATAAATCTTTAAGTATTTTACATCCTATTTTAGCTAAAATCAACTTTGAAAATTAATGCAAATTATACTCACTAAATTTAGGAATGGAGTATAATTCTAGGTAATTTAAGAACCACCATACAGTTTCAATTTAAAAAAAAAAAAAGTTGCCTGCTAGCTGATTTTACAGATATCCAGTGATTCATGAGTCTATCTCTGCATTTTATTTCAGCTAAAATGCACAATAAAGGCTGCAGTGCAAAGTAGAGACACAACATGATCTTTAGAGAAAGCTATAAAATTCAAATTAGAATAAATTTGCTCTGTAATGATAATTTTTCGGCCTTAATAACTTCATTATATAAAATGTTCTCGATTACATAGTAATGAAGTCTCTGTTCAATGAATTTCAGTAAAGTAAGGCATATACCACAATTCACAAAATACTTATGATATTTTAGCAAATATTATATTCATTTGGAAAAGAAACAAAATAAAATACTTAAAATAATATTATAAACATATTATAAATATACAGAATTATTGAACATGAAATTATTTACTCCTATGTTTATGTCTGGTTATTAAAAAGCATAGAAAAGAAATAAGTTATATGGTAAAATTTTAGTTTTAATTTGAGGTAATATTTAAATACCAAAATGGGAAAAATCAATCTTGTTTTCACTTATATTTATTTCTCTAATATACCATCACCAAATGAAACATTATTATTTGCAGTTGATTATAATTTAATTATACCATTAATTTTATTTTTAAAAATCTCATTATATTAATTTTGGCTTTAAATTACATAACACAGCAGAAAATTTGTCATTCATGTAATTACAAATGACTTTAGTGTGAAACTTGTTACAAAGTAAACATGCCTACCATTGTTGTCTCAGCGATGGAGCCAAAGCTGTTTATGAATATGTTGCATGTGACATTAACAGGAGGACCTGAAAGAGAGATGAAAACATAAGGGCTCTTTATTTTCAAATAATTCCATGCTTTTCATTATTAATTTTTTATTTTAATTATTTTTTAAAAAAGAAAATATGTATGTTTATATTTGTATACGCCCCGATTCTGTGAATAATCTGAATTGGAAATCACAAATTCATAGTCTCCTTTGAACACTGATGCTGGCCCTTATGCAAGTCATTAATCTCATTTAGTCTCAGTTTCCTTGATTTGATATCTCTAGTAACTTTGTAAATGCCTGATTTGGTAAATCTAACATCTGAACACCTTCAGGCTGTTTCTATTTTTTTCCCCCCCTTATTTATGGGCCCTATTTTGCTGCATATTTTTTGTCACATAATTTTTGTGAAGTTAAAAACTGGATACATTAGATAATACAATGTGGCAACTCTGGAAACCAGACCTCCACTTGCATCCCACAAATGGTCTCTGCTGGTGTTCTTTGCTGGTGTTCTTTGCTATTTAGTGACTTATCCAGGTACGTCACTAATCACACTAAATAATCACTTTACCTAAAAAATGTCTGCATTTCCCTATGGTGTGCAGCCACTGAGGTCTCTGCTCAGTGACCTTAGTGGTCAACTAGTGATTGGTCAGATTACCTTATTGCCCTGAGTCAATACATCTTCCACCCTTTGCCAGGGACTTCATGTTTGTTTGGAGGGATGCCTTTAGTGTTCAGGCCTTTACCTTCACTTCCTTTCTTGCACAGGGTTTGAGGTCAGCCAGAGGTGAGAGGTTGGGGACCTCCCAGGTCTTTCCTAGGCAGGGACACAGCCTTACACTTGTGTGTACTCTCTAGATCTACAAGAGGATATTAGAGCTTTTCAAAGCTGCCTACGAGCATCTCATTCTTCAGATCTTTTAAAAATTTTTGTTCAGGCTCTTGTTTGCCCAACTGGTATCCCAGCCTTAGGCAGCTGCAGTGTTAAACCTTTTCTTGTAATCATTTTCAACAAATGCCCAAGGATAGGATTGCCCTACTGGGAGAGTTCCCAGTCATTGCCCAATAATGATAAGCCCTCTGACTGGGACTCCTCTAAGGAGTAGGCCAGGTTAAAGTAACATAGCTGTGGAGATGGACTTTCTGAGGGGCCGGCCTTTGATACATGCTGGGCTCCTGGACTGTACAGCTTCTGTGGTTGAGAGGCTTCTGGTTTTCAAGGCTACCAAGAGCTCAGGAGTGGAACCTATTTAAATACTCTGTTTCTAGAGAAGCCTATTGGTTTGTTAATTACACATTCCTTAGTGTGTTACAAGCTTTTCAGAGCCTTTTAAGGTTCATTTTGACCATTTTTTCCAGTATTTCTGTTGCTTTTTTTTGGAGGAGTGAATTTACAGAGAACATTGCTCCACCATTCCAGAAGTCCCTATAAGTGCCTGATTTAGCATTCATCATAAAACCAACAAATTTTGTTTTTATGAGATCCATTTATTCACTCCTTTACTAAATATTTAAAACTGTGTACACCAAATTAAAGAAGACCCAATGAGATTATTACTTAGCAGAGTAGAAGGAATAAGATCTTATAAATTGGTGAGTACTTCTCATTACCAGGTGTTGTGCAGATTCATAGATACCATTTAACCCATATCACATTGACAGTGGGTAATATTACCATTTTAAAAATAGTGAATTAAAGCTCAGAGAGGATGACATAAGGTGCTAATAAATAGTACATTTAGAATTTGAATCACCAGTCTGATTCTAGGAATCATTCTTTTTCCCCATCATATCAGGTTGTCCCACGATCTTCACATAACATTACATCCAAAGGATTCCATTATCTGGCTACTGACTTTGTTATGAAGCTGAAATAGTGTGTGGTAGGGATTAAAATAACTCTATGAGTTAAACTCACCTAATAGATAATGCCACACACAAAAACCTTATCTAAGATAGCAGCCCCTTGCCCTGTATCTCTATGTCCCTGCTCACTAGAGATAATCCCTTCAATTTATTTAATGGATTCTTTGGGGATTTACCTAATTTTCTTTAAATAATGAGTTTATTTTGCTACTCTTAAGTGCTCCAGTTTTGGATGCCTCCACAGCAGAAGAGGATTTAGCTTTCTATCAAACATTATCACCATCCCTATTAACATAAACCTTTTTTTTCTGTCCTCCTAGGACACAGATACTGTTGCATTGTCATGTTGTTAGATTCGTATATACATTTTATATCATGACAAGGTGAATAATACCTCCAACTAAGTCATACAATAAATTATGACTACTTTTCCTGTCCTGAAAAACATTTTCTGGAGGTTGATAATTGCTTTACGTATTTTACATAGTTTCCTCCATATGTATCATTAACTTACCCACAAGTTCTAAAATGTCTAAATTATGTTTCAATGTCAGATTCATCACATATTTTATTAGCTTTATTGTCCTTTGCATTTACTCCAAAATGAGACTTTTTTGTTTTGGAACCTAGCAGTGATCTTATGATCTCACATGATCATTATACTGGGAATTACTTCTATCTTCTCTTTGGTGGGATCTCCTTTCTTGGCCCGCATATTTTCGTTTTTCTTCGTTTAATTCTTCATTGTATTTTTTTAAAGATTTTATTTATTTATTTGAGAGTGAGTGAGAGAACAAGCACACAGAGGGAGAGGGAGAGGCAGACTCCCCACTGAGCAGAAAGCCCAACGTGACGTTCCATCTTGAGACCCTCGGATCATTCATTACTGAATGAGCCACCCAGGCACCCCTATTTCTTCATTTTAGTAGAGCATGTACTTTAGTAATTTTTGGAGAAATGGTGCATATGGATATGAAGCTTTGGAGAATTTGCTTGTTCACAATTTGTTTAAACATCCTCTCAATTAACACCTAATTTTGGTATACAATTTTAGGCTGAAAGGTTTTTTTTCTGAATTTTAAAGATATTTCTCATTATTTTTTTTATTTTTTGTATTGCTATTAAAAATATACAAAGCCATTCTAATTCTCAATCCTTTGTAAAGATAAAAAATATTTGTGCCAATATTTAAAAATAAATTAAAAAAATAAAAACATAACAATGCCTCATTAGTTAGAATAGTTGAAAATTATTTGTGGTTTCAATTTTCATTTTCTTGATTGCTGGTGCACAATTTTCATCTTTGCTTTTGTACTCATTTTCTCATTTCCATTTGTCTTGCTTGAATATGACAGGGGGAAAAACAAAATTATTCAAAAATGAAGCTCATGATCCATAAGCCAATGAATTCTATGCACATTGAAATAATCTTTAAAATAAATCTGTACCTGATTTTAACCTAGATGATATGGCATGGAACCAAAACACCAATATTTGTAAAAGTTCCCCAGGTGATTCAGATGTACAACAATGCTGGAAACCACTGGCCTAACGAACTTCAGAGTAGGAACCTCTGTGCCCATTATACTATAGGGCTAAAAATGAAAGATTTTCTTAGAAGTGAAGAAATAGGGAAGAGTCAGAACTTAGAGTTAGGCCTTGAAGATGCAAGGCCATTAATTTTGATTAGAGACTGGCCTATTATAAGTTTGATCAACAATGCTAATAAAACAAGTAAATGCTGCACAGTTAGAAAGAGCCCAAAATCTATTGACCATCAAGATGCATAGAATGTAAAATTAAACAGAAATAGAAAATAAATTATTTTAAATATGAAGGATGGACATTAAAGAACAAGAAAATCTCATGAAAGTCCTGAATCCAAGAGGTGCTATAATTATTTGACTACTAGTAGACAGATTTTTAAAAAATATTTCTTTCTTATTTCTAAATATTTACAAATGTTTAAAATTTTTAAGACAATAAGGGTGTCTTATACATCAATATGTGACAGAGAAGAAAGCATGAATCTTACATCCTGATTATTTTATCCCATTACAAGAGAAGTATTAAGTCACAATTAACTGTTAGATTCCTTTGACTTAGTATAAGTCTAAAGTACTGAACCCTAAAATATGTACAAGTATCTGGCAATTTTGAAAAGCTAAAATCAATCATTCATATTTTCAAAGTTATTGTTTTCTAAAGAATGCTCAAACTTTGCTATTTTCTTTTGCTGCTAACAGTAATATGAATATAGGGAATATTGCTTAGCTTGAGACAAATTCTTCTGCACTCTATTGACACACAGCCTTTGGAAAAGGAAAAACACAAGGACATTGGTATTTGGGTTAATTCATCTTTCAAAAAAAATCATCTTTCGATAAAATGTTGATGGAAGTGCATCCATGTTGGGAAACATGGCCCAGTATATTGTTGTCACTATAAAACTGCCTGCTTCATCTGACTGTGAACTCATTGGGTGAAATTGGAATTAATAAAACAATGAGGGGGGTGGGCAGTTGATTTTTCTTATTTTAATTTAGCAAGAGGCAGGGGCTTTATTTTAGGGACTTTAATTTCTTTGTGGACATTGAATAAAAAATGAGGCATTTTTTATTATGTTTTTTCATCTCACCCTTTAAATTTAATTATTACTTTATAATTTTACATGGTGGTGGTGAAAATAGAATGAAAGTGGAAATTCAGTATAGGCTTTGGGAGCCTGAAGTGAGTGCTATTTGTTTGGATACATTTCAGTGTCTCTTGGGCTTCATGGCACTTCCTAATGATTCCAGGAAGATTCTGAAAGTAGCAGTATTAAGTTCGGTGGAAGGCTCCTCTGAGGAATTTGCCTTCTCTCTAAAATGCTCTGGCATCCCAAGTTGATCAGAGGCTTGCATCCAAGGTCAATGAGTAAAATAAGGAAAATAATGCATTTCCATAGAAGAACAAAGGGTCATAGGAGGAGTGGCTAATTGAAGTCTACTTCTAATTGGGAATATGTTTTATAATATAGGAAATAGACTCACAGCCCTTGCCTCTTCAATATGCCTCCAAACCAATGCAAAAAGCTCCTCCTAATGGCAGAAAGCCAGTCTGGTATCAGAGTCTAAATTTCATGTAGCAGTACAGTAAGTCACTGAGGTATAAGCCTTTGGTTCATTCCATTGGTTGTCACATGTGTTCTTTGCCTGATTATTAGAATACACAAAAGTGCCATACAGTTCCCATTTGACTACTTATGTGTATATTCTCTTCTTCAGCAGAAAGAAAGGTGAATGAATTCAGGCACTAAACCTTAATTCCAAATTTCAAAAATAGAGTAGACATGCCCTTTAAATATGTGTTTATGTATATATGTGTGTGTGTATACATATATATATGTACATATATACATATATATGTATAGATATAATTTTATTTAAAAAATTTTTTAAAACATTCTAAAAGTGTAAAGCAACTTGAAAGTGAAAGTCATGTTTTTAAAGGTAGTCTTGGGCTATAACATGGAATGTCTTTGATGTGATACAAAGTACTTGGAATTCACTTTGTGATGATGAGGGAGCCATTACAGATTTCTAATCATGGTTGTATAGTGAATCAACACAACACAGCGAGTTGTTAAATAGATGGCAAAAGCTTAGAGACAGAGAACACATGAATTTATTGTTTTAGTCTAGGTGGGAGATAGGATGGCCTTGACCAAGGCAGTGACAGTGGAGATGGATTACAAAGAAGGAAGTGGATACAGTACCATAATGTTTATCAAGCCTTATATTTATAATTTAAGCTTCTGGTCTATGGCAAATCAGAGCACCAATCTTAGAGTAATCTTTCTACCTTAGCTATTAATATGTATACTCAAAAATTTTACAGAGAATGAAGCTCAGAGAAGACGAGATATTCTATTGCCATTACAGAGAGCACCTGTTTAGCAGTCTTTGGCCAATCTGCTACTTCTCAGTGCCAGTGCAAAAGCTGTTACATCCATCTAATACACTGCTATGTTTAGCAGCAGAGCAAAGAATTGCTTTAGCATCCATATGGCAAATTGTGCCTTTAAATTGTTCATTACATTAGCCATCATTGGCCCGAAAAGTAAATGACAGTACTTGCAGATGTTTTCAGCGGTATGTTTTCTTTTAGATGTCCCTTGAAGAAGTAGAACATGCCTTTCAAATTCAGATATAGATAAAGGCAAAATGGCAAAGTACATCGCAAAGCCTTGGCAATTAGATTATTGCTATTCATACTAGGGAAAAACTATTCACAAGGCAAATCTCAAGCAAACAAACAGAGAAACCAACAAAAAATAGCCCAAGATTTCATAAAAATAATTCCAAGAAAATTTTAACATAATGTTGTATTAAAACCTCACCCTTTTCAAAGACATAGAATTCAACTGAAAGACTCAATCTCAAAAAAAGGTTGTATTTACATCTATACACGTGAACTTACATGTGTACATGTCACATGTATGTATGTAGTCATGTCACAAGGAGAGACATTATTTATTTATTTGCTTATATTAAAGATTTTATTTATTTATTTGTGACAGAGAGTGGGGGGAGGGGCAAAGAGAGAAGAAGAGGGAGAATTCTCAGGCAGACTCACCGCTGAGCATGAAGCCCTATGTGGGGCTCGATCTCAGGACACTGAGGTAATGAACTGAGCTGAAATCAAGAGTCAGATGTTTGACTGAGCCATCCAAGTGCCCTTTATTTTATTTTTTGATTGACAAAAATAAACTTGATGACTTTAGATCCAGATTTAAATTATTTGTTAGATACTCGAAAAAAGTTTGAAATTTATGGCATAAAAATAGGATCCAGTTTCTTCTTTCTGTTCCCTTTCCTTCCATTTCCTTCCTGCAAATGCAGTCTTAAAGCCATTCAATCAGGCAACACAAGATGGGCATCCATGCTGGGATGGCTATAGGAGCGTGGTAGACCAGACCGGATGAGAAGGACATCTGGGGAGAAGGGGTATATACACAGCACACACAGGATATTACAGCTAGAGGATGTTCCTATAGGGAGACAGCTGGTGTGGAGTATTAGAACCAGAGAAGGGTGAGGAGAGTGTCCACCTGGGGGCATCTGGGCATGATCTGTCAGAGTCTAAATAGGAGGGACTCTAGGGCATTTGTGCAGGAGAGAGAGTGGCCAGTGACTGCAGACAGGGAGAACTATTACATATTGATCAAATAAATCATTACTTTAATGATATAGGGAGCCAGGTTTCTTACTGTCAGATGAGGAAGTTAAAATACGAAAACTCAGAAACTAGAATAAACCTATGGTATCAGAGATATTAGTATGACTCATAGTTTTCAGAGAGAAGTAAAGATAGAGATGTAAATTAGTATACATATGAATATAAACATGTGTGTATTTATGCAAATGTGTGTATGTATATAGATAAATCCTAGAATATATCAACTTAATCAGTTAATCAAAGTGAACACTAACAGTGATAGCAAAATTTAACATGGTCCATCATCTGATAAAATATAATCAGAACAAAGCACCACTTCTGTGATACTCTTATTAAGATGCATTACCTAAAATGAATCATGAAGAAAATTACTAATGCAGATACGTTCGTTAGATTACTCCTTTCTGCCCCTGGACGCCGCCGAGTAAGCATCGTTAAAGTCTCCCCTCCCACCGCGGTCACGTCTAAGTCAGAGTCTCCCAAAGAGCCCGAGCAGCTGTGGAAGCTCTTCATCGGAGGTTTGAGCTTCGAAACAACCCATGAGAGTCTGAGGACCCATTTTGAGCAATGGGGGACGCTTATGGACTGTGTGGTAATGAGAGAGCCCAACACCAAGTGCTCCAGAGGCTTTGGGTTCTCACCTATGCCACCGTGGAGGAGGCGGACGGGCCATGAAGGCCCAGCCACTCGAGGTGGCCGGAAGAGTCGTGGAACCAAAGAGGGCTGTCTCCCGAGAAGATTCTCAAAGACCCGGTGCCCACTTAACTGTGAAAAAGATTTTTGTCGGTGGCATTAAAGAAGACACTGAAGAACATCATCTAAGAGATTATTTTGAACAGTATGGGAAAATTGAAGTGATTGAGATCATGACTGACCGAGGCAGTGGCAAAAAGAGAGGTTTTGCTTCTGTGACCTTTGATGACCACGACTCTGTAGACAAGATTGTCATTCAAAAATCCCATACTCATCCCTGGGTGGCGCAGCGGTTTGGTGCCTGCCTGCCTTTGGCCCAGGGCAAGATCCTGGAGACCCAGGATCGAATCCCACGTCGGGCTCTGGGTGCATGGAGCCTGCTTCTCCCTCTGCCTGTGTCTCTGCCTCTCTCTCTCTCTGTAACTATAATAAATAAATAAAAAAAATTAAAAAAAACAAAACAAAAATCCCATACTCTGAATGGCCACAACTGTGAAGTAAGGAAAGCCCTATCGAAGCAAGAGATGGCTAGTGCTTCGTCCAGCCAAAGAGGCCAAAGTGGTTCTGGAAACTTTGGTGGTGGTCGTGGAGGTGGTTTTGGTGGGAATGACAACTTTGGTCGTGGAGGGAACTTCAGTGGTCGAGGTGGCTTCGGTGGCAGTCGAGGTGGTGGTGGATACGGTGGCAGTGGGGATGGCTATAACGGATTTGGTAATAACGGAAGCAACTTTGGAGGTGGCGAAAGCTATAACGATTTTGGCAATTACAACAATCAATCCTCAAATTTTGGACCCATGAAAGGAGGAAATTTTGGAGGCAGAAGCTCTGGCCCCTATGGTGGTGGAGGCCAATACTTTGCCAAACCATGAAACCAAGGTGGCTATGGTGGTTCCAGCAGCAGCAGCAGCTATGGCAGTGGCAGAAGGTTTTAATTACTGCCAGGAAACAAAGCTTAGCAGGAGAGGAGAGCCAGAGAAGTGACAGGGAAGCTACAGGTTACAACAGATTTGTGAACTCAGCCAAGCACAGTGGTGGCAGGGCCTAGCTACTACAAAGAAGACATGTTTTAGACAATACTCATGTGTATGGGCAAAAAACTCGAGGACTGTATTTGTGACTAATTGTATAACAGGTTATTTTAGTTTCTGTTCTGTGGAAAGTGTAAAGCATTCCAACAAAGGGTTTTAATGTAGATTTTTTTTTTTTGCACCCATGCTGTTGATTGCTAAATGTAATAGTCTGATCATGACGCTGAATAAATGTATCTTTACATTAAGATCTAGGGCATACCAGTCTAAGTTTGTGAGCATTTCATGTGAACATTTATAGTTTTAGAAAGACTTATCATTAAAAAGATTCTTCCGTTAAAATGACCTTGCATTATGTAAAACTGCAGGAGGAAACCTATATTTTTCAAAAAATAAGTGTGAACTTTAATCAAGAATAATGTCTGGATAAATATAAATAGTTAAAATGGATAAAGAATATGCTAATACTTTTCCCTGAAAAAGAAGCCAGGTAGGAATTAAGTAATAGGTATACATGCCATCCTGGGGGATAGAATGTGTTTTAGCAGAATAAACTATTTGAAACCTGGATTTGTGATGTGAGAGAAAGGGATTAATATAGAGAAATATTAAAAATGAAAAATCAGAAACCATAAAGACATTGTGAAGGCAAACAATGGTATTTCTAGATAAAGAAAATAACCATTGGAGATTGAATTTTTTTAAAATGGCAAAAAGCAATAAATGTTTGGGAAGGATATGTAATTGGGTGATTCCTGAGAGAACACTTTCTGCCTGAATCCAAATTAGATGTAAGGGTTATCAAACAATAAGGTCAAAAGAAAGAAGTAGAATCCAGAAAAAGTTGGTAAAATGGCCTAGTAAAATAGAATTTTATTGTCTATGGATGTACATTTATTTGTTATCTGATTGTTTTTCATCCACTATCTTGCTTCTAGTTTCAAATGACTCCTAGATGCTTCTATTTCAAGATGGAAAGTTAAACATAGTTTTCTTTCTCTCTGAGGACATAAAATGATGTTAGCAAATAAAAATGAGACTAAACACATCACACAAAAGAAAATGGGAGGAAAGTCATAATTAGTTTGATGACACAAAATATAGAAGGCAGGAAAAAACAAAACAAAACAGTTGATCAATGAAACAGAGCAGAACCTAAAATAAATGTGCGTTAGGACAGCATGAAGAAGGGAGCTAATGTGGTAGGACTGACCCAGGGAGGCACAGAGCTTAGGGTCCTTCTCTTCAAAAAAGGAGGTGGGAAGTTAAAAGGGGTCTGCGGGGAGAAACCAAAGGTACCTGTCTTAGAAGTTCCTTGCATCCCATCCATATTCCTACAGAGCAGGAATGGCTTGGGGTTTAGCCTGAAGACATTTTTGAAGGCATGGAAATAGCTTTTTTTTTTTTTTTTTTTTTTTTAGTTTTTGCAAACATAGTTCATTAAGGTGATAGGGAATAATATGGTTCTCTGAATCAATGCGGACTTTTAAAATACTTTATTTTCCCAGCTATACTGAGATATCATTGACATACAACATTGTTTAAGTTTATGGTGCCTTGTATTGATCTGATACAGTTGCATATTGAAATATGATCACCATCTTACATTTACACATCTCCACCATGCCACATAATTACTATTTCTTTTCTACAGTGAAAACATCAATGATATACCCATTTAGCGACTTTGAAATAGCAACTTAGCAATTTTTTAAAAAGATTTTATTTATGTATTCATGAGAGTCACAGAGAGAGAGAGAGAGAGAGGCAGAGACTTAGACAGAGAGAGAAGCCAGCTCCATGCAGGAAGCCCTATGTGGGACTCCATCCTGGGACTCCAGGATTACACCCTGAACTGAAGGTAGACACTCAACTGCTGAACCACCCAGGCATCCAAACAACTTAGCAATTGTTAATCATCCAGTATTAACTATAATCACAATGCTGTGCATTAGATTCTTAGACTTTATTCAACTTCTCTTTGCAAAAAGTTAAAAAAAAATATGGTTGGAGAAAACAGAGTTCTGATACTACATTAAAACTAAAGCTGTCTGTATTTTGGCTTCTGAAGGACTGAAGGACGCCAGACCATAGCCTAGTTGACACTCAACACTCATCTAAAGCACAGTTCTGTTCAGGGCAGGAATGTCTCTGTCAGATTTCCTTTTCTAGTGAGAAAAATAGCAGCAAATCATCTCCTCACACACACACACACACACACACACACACACACTGCCACCACCAGACAAAACCTGTTATCGGCACCCAAATCAACTCAATCTTTCCTGAACTACAGAGTATTTCTATCACATGTAAGAAAAGTAGCAGCCTAAAGAGAGGGAACAAGATGAATAAACATAACTATTCCTGCAGGAAGAGAAGAAGGATCATCGGGCAGAAAAGAATAACAGAAGAGGTGAAATGCATGAATTAAGGCATTAAATAAAAAGTTGAGTTAGTGCAATGGAATCTTATCATGTCATTTTTGTAAAAGGCAATTTTTTTGGAGAGTTTGCTTTAAAGAAGTACAAGTGTACATAAGAGCTGTTGAGGCAAGGAAGTGCTGCTTTTCATCACTAATATATTTAGACAATTGAATTTTTTTCCCAGTTCAGGCACCTGTTTCTTACTACTGTTGTAAACAAAACAGCTAAACATACAAAATAGCACCTGCCTAGCAACCTGTAACACAACGTCTGAGATGTCACATTCAAGGAAAATAGTTTAGGATAAAGAGGACTGTGAAGATACCAAGACATAATCGCAGAGTTAACATCTTCTGACACACTCCAAATGACGCCAGGTATAATATCAGAGTCATTTACAGAACAAATCTGAACAATCCTCCCTAAATATAGAGGAAAAAGACAAAAGGGTAAAGGGTATGAGTGGGAGTATGTTAGACACAGATGAAAAAAGATCAGATTTTTTTTTTTAAATAAAGAGAGCTGTTTTGGAGAATAACACAGAGCCATACTTTAAAAAAATAAGAAAAATATGAATAGTTAGAAAAAAATAGTCTACATATAAGGAAGCAAAAATCAAAATAGGATTTTCAGTTTTTTTATAATAGTAAATGTCAGTAGGCAATGGCACAATATCTACAGACTTTGCAGTTAGAATTCTGTAGCTTGATAATTGCATAATGTTACTTTCATGTCAAATGTATAAACAAGAGATTATTGTATAATACTATTCAGTGATAAAAAGAAATGAGCTATCAAACCACAAGGAGACATGGAGGATCCTTAAAAGTATACTGTCATTCTGAAAAGTCTTCACACTATAGGATTCTACCTATATGACATTCTGAAAAAGACAAAACTCTACAGACAGTAAAAAGATCAGCGGTTGCCAGAGATTTGGGTGGAGACAGAGAGTGACATTCATAGCTAAAGCACAGAGGATTTTTAGGGCATTGAAACTTCTGTAAGATACAATAATGATGGTTATATGTGGGTTATTCATTTGTAAAAACCCACATAAAGGGATGCCTGGGTGGTTCAGTGGTTGAGCATCTGCCTTTGGCTTGGGGCCTGATCCGAGTGTCCTGGGATCTAGTCCCACATTGAGCTCTTTGCAGAGAGTCTGCTTCTCCCTCTGCTTATGTCTCTGCCGCTCTCTATGTCTATCATGAATAAATAAATAAAATCTTTTTTAAAAACCCACATAAAATGTATAACATAAAATGTATAACACAAAGCGTGAACTCTAATGTAAACAATGGACTTTAGTTAATAATAACACATCATTATTAACTGTTGATGAATAATTAATAGTTCATGTTAATTCATCAGTTCTAACTAATGTACCATACTAATGCAAGACCTAAACAATAGGGAAAACTGTGGTGGGTGAGAGAGATGTGGAAATTCTCTGTACTTCCCAATTGATTTTTCTGTAAACTTAAAACTGCTGTTTAAAAAGTCTAGAAATTTAAAAAAGGAAAATAAAAAAAGATAGAAAAACCAGAGCTCAAAAAGTGTATCTATCAACTTACTTCTGTTCTGAAAATGAAGGAAAAAAAAGGGTGTTTTATTCTATCTCTGTGTGTGGAGAGAGAGGAATAAAACTTGAAGAAAAAAGAAAGAAAACTTGAAAACTAAAAGAAGTGTGAGATAAAAATATGAATTCAAGAAACTTCTGGGGGTCCTCCCTTAAATCATTTGGCCCTCCAAGTCGGTGGTAACATGATAGGATCGTGTGTTGACCACTGGCTCTACAGGCTGTGTGGTCCAGGCTATAGTGAGGTGTGCTCTCTCTCCCAAATGGAAGTGCCTCTTCCATTTCTGCTTTCCCCAGATAGGAAGAATTCTAAAAAGAAAGGATTTCAAATTCCAGGGAAGAAATAGTGTTGCCTGACTATTATTTTCATCTTTCAAAGTGGAAATAACTATTTCTACACATGTCATTCCTGCTAAGACCAAATTTTTGAAATAATGATTTGTGCAAAACTCTAATATTTGTCGAAGGATTAACAAGTTTTGTGACATTTGGAGCTTTACTTGCTAATTCTTTTTAGCAGACTCTCAGATTATTTATTTATTTATTTATTTGTTTATTTGTTTATTTATTTATTATAGGGAGGTGGGCAGAAGGAGAGGGAGAGAGAATCTTAAGCAGGCTCCATGCTCAGTGAGGAGCGCAAAGCAGGGCTCCCTTTTACCACCCTGACAACATGACCTTGAGATTATTTATGACCTGGGCTGAAATTGAGAGTTGGATGCTTAACCAAATAAGCCACCCAGCTGCCCCTACTCAGATTATTTCTAGATCTTATTGTTATTATTAAGTGTATTCTTTATAATAGTTCAAGAAATCATTATATTAAGCAGAACTAAGATATGACCTAGATTTGGAATTGTTTTTGTACTTAAATTATACTAAAGGCAAAGAGATTTCTTTTTTTGAGAAACCTGATTCTTATCAAAATTTAATATAAGTTATAAGCATTCTGAAGAGGAAGAGAACAATTGAATAATACTGAACAAGAAAGATAATGTTTAGTGAGTTAGGCATTTAAATGTTTTAATTTCTATCAATATTTATTATTATAAGTAGCTAATAGTTATATTTAATTTAATTACTAAGATAATTTTTGATGGAAGAGGCTGTCCTATCTATGCTTGGTGCCAATTTAAGGAGTTTTAAGATAACTATTTATTCCTACTTTTGTGTGTTATATTTTAATAATTTATTTAAAATATTTAATCTTAAACAGGTCAGATTTGTTTTAAAGGTATAGGTTGTTTTAGAAAAAATGTGACAAAAAAATACAAATTGGGGGATCCCTAAGTGGCTCAGCGTTTTAGCATCTGCCTTCAGCCCAGGGGGTGATCCTGGAGTCCCGGAATCGAGTCCCGTGTTGGGCTCCCTGAGTGGAGCCTGCTTCTCTCTCTGCCTGCATCTCTGCCTTTCTCTCTCTCTCTCTCTCTGTGTCTCTCATGAATAAATAAATAGAATCTTTAAAAATATATATAAATAGTATCATAATTTACCTTAAAGAAAAATGTCTACATCTAGATTTTTTTGTTTGCAGTATATAAAAGAACAAAGTCAAAGTAACATTTTAATAAAGTCAATTTATATTGTTTCATAGTTGTTCTCCACTATACATCATCAAGATACCTTGATGTATATGTACTTGTAAAAACAATCATAAATTTGAAATCAGTATTCCAGAAATAAATTTCATAATAATTCATTTGAGCTGGAATAGTTAACATAATTTCAAATGTTGATATTTTGAAAGGTGAAAATACTATCACATTAGTAATATACTTTGTATTTCACTGAGATTGAAGCTAATGAAATTGAACATTCTCACTTATTCTCTGTAAATTGTCTGAGAGGATCAATACTGAGATTTTGTTTTTCTCTCACAAAATTTGTAAATCCCTGAGAGAATAAACCCCCGAGAGGTTTTTTCCAATGCTTTTATATTCTGAATACACTTGCCCATTGCCTGAGCAATTATCCAGGTAAATCATCTTCTACTTACAGAAATAATAGAAATAGAATAGAAATAGAAATAATTTCTAGTAACAAAAATGTTATTTTTATTAACATTTAATCTAGATGAGAGGACTAAATCAATTAAGTTATTGTAATACATTGTTACATCTGTTTTGGCGAATTCCCACCCCTATTGTTTTTTTTTTTTAAATAAAATTACTTAATTTTGCTTATTAAGGAAAAAAACAAGAGCAGACTAGTGGAATATCTGCTACTGATATTCATGTCTCTAAAGCTTTAGAGTATTAATTTCTTGTCTTTGACAAATTGAGAGGTGGAGTATATATATAATACCCAGTTTAAATTAGTTTATTTGATTAGCTAGGTAAATTCCTTTAAAAAAAGATAAACAATGGGAAAAACAATCAATATGGCAGGTGAGGGAGACATGTATTTTTAGTCTTGTGAGCTACTACACAGAAAAACTGAGTGGAATGCTACTAGAACAGTTTCTCCACACTTTTTATGAGCTTCTTCCTTAAAGAGGGGTAGTGGGTCCCTAGGTACCTGACAATAGAAGGGCTGACCTTCCTTTCTGTCTAATCATCTTCTGACAGATCTTGGATTTAGTTTGTTAGTATATAAAACCTCAAAAAATATTTAAATATATTTTATTTATCTCCAATATTAGGCAATGAAATGATGGTCAGATTATCATTTATTTTATTCAATGAAATGACACTGTTGAATGTGCCTAATTTGGGGAGGAGGCTGTGAACTACCCCAGAGACAACAACATTTGACTCTAGCGAGAGGTGAAAAAACAAGAGTGTTAGATAAGAATTAATCCATTAAGGTATCCTTTTTAAAGACTGACATGATTTATGGTAATCAAATGAGCATCCACTTGCTTTTCTGATACTCAGAGTATAAGATATCTTGAAAAATCTTAAAGGAGAGAAATCCCCCCTCCCCTTTCTTTTCTATTCCTTTAAAGGCACTGGGAAGTAAAAATTGATTCTCTATACACAATTAAAAAAATATATTAACTTCTAAACTGGGTTTGGTTATCAGCTAGTTTTTAGAAGTATATTTTTATTTAAAAAAATCAGCACTTATTTTAAGAAAGACCAAATCTTTTCAGTCCTTTCCCAGCCTCACACATAAATAGAAATATTAATCACATTTAAGATGATTTAAAATTTCCTTTGTTAAATAATTGAAATGATAAAATAAAAGTAAATTTTCCAAGAGAGTAGCAAAGGCACAGGTGCTATTTTGTGGTAACTCACCTGCATTTTTATTAAGATATCCATTGAGTCTGTTTATGTGATTTTTAAAAATGTTCACATACATTTAAAAACTGAGTACATTTTCCTCATTAGTTTTCAGTGAAAACAAAGCAATACTTCTGAATCACTGAATAGAATCACCATAATGAATCCAATAATTACTGATTATGTTTCTTGCTGTTTACTGATATGACAACTGAATATTTTTCAAGATCCATTCAAAGTTAGTTTTCTACCTAATGTCAGGGATACTGCTTTTCCTCATTTTGTAGAAGATCCTCATAATGCCAAAAACTCATTTCATTTGTGTATTATATCTCTTAAGCTGTACTATTTTCTCACAGCTTACATTTAGTGTTTTCCTCTCATGCAGTTAAAAATATTTATGGTTGGGGCACCTGGGTGGCTCAGTTGATTAAGCATCAGACTCTTGCCTTCAGCTCGGGTCATGATCTCAAGGTCATGAGATGGAGTACCCCCCTACAGCCTGGCACTGAGTATGGAGCCTGCTTCGGATTCTCCCACTCCTTCTCCCTCTCCCTCTGCCACTCCCACTGCTCATGCTCTCTCTATCTTTCTAAAATAAATAAATAAACAAAATCCTAAAAAAATATATTTATGTTCAAAAAATATAAAAATAAAATAAAAATATTACAGTCAAAATGCTTAAAGACAAATCAAAGCATGCAATCTATGGGTCAAAATCATTTTGAAATTGAAGCAATTCATAATTTTTACTTAAGAATTATCAACATCTTTTACTCTTATTTTTTTTCTCCTGCTACCCATTCTTGGCTTTTATTAGTTTTTCTAAACAATCCTTAAACAACTGCTAAGCAATTCTTTTTCTTTTTTCTCCCATAAAAACAAATTCAGGGAAAATAATTATAGACTACATTGTATTTCCTTTCTCTTTTAAGAATGAAAATAGCTTAACTGAATCTCATGGAAACGGTAGGTATTCTTATAATTTGGATCATTTTCTTTTTTGAAATAGAATAATATCCCAGAGATATTAAAGAAGTATGAGCATGGAAGTAGCTTTCCAATCTTTTACCCTAGGACATATCATGGTTCTGAATAATCTACATAGGACCTGTATAAAAATGTTGCTTATCACTATATTAAACAGAAGATTAAAAAAGAGTACATATGCATTGGCAATTACACTCTTTCCTTTAAATTTAGGTAAAACATTTGGTAGATGGAATAATTTTTTAAATGTTATCAGTCGTTTTTAGTTATCCAGACCCTTCCCAGTACAAAAATTCAACAACTGTTTGATTCCCCACAACATAGAGTCTTGCTGTGGGGAACTTAAAATATGGTTATTACCAGATTTAAAGAAGCTTCCTTTCCGGTGACTAGGAGTTATTGTAGAAATATCTACAAAAAAATAATTTCCTAAAATGAAGCATCATGACAACAAGTATTATAACAAAGAAAGACAAAGAAACACTATTGGTCCAAAGAAGATAAATTCAGAGAGCTATTAACATGAGAATAGATTTTTTTCTCTCAAGACATATCTATGATACCACAGTACTTGGAAGATTACTGGAAATTAGCATGAGAATTTTTGGTGGAATTAATCTGAAGATTTATCTTGTTAAAGCATATTCAAAACACATTTCACATAGAATAGTAAACAGAACAATTACCTTTAAAGTTGGGTCTAATTCTTGCATCATATCCTGATGTTCTCCCCATTAATTTATCCAGAAAGTCAGAAGGTGACATTGGAGCACTTCGAGATCTTGCACTGTCTGTTTCCTTTGTTGCAACCAAGCTATAAATGAGAACATTCAGATTTTACCAAAAAACGATAACAAAGTCTTCCTAATAATTGTCACCATAAATAGCAAATAAAAATGGTAAGCAAAAATACCTTTTAAAACAAAAAGGAAAACTTTCTCTACTATATACAGTGAATGTTATCATAATGACAGATAGGTCTTTATAGATCTACAGTCAGTATTTATTAGGTTTCACATGTATTCAGCCCAAAGATCAGAGGTGACATTATTTTGTGGTAAATCTGGAAATAAAGGCATTTCCAAATTAGTAGGCTTTCAAAATTTGTATTTACCCAAGTTTGACTTCTAATTGTAATTTTTAGTTAAAAGTGTCTTAGAGATTCAGGCATAAGAAAAAAAAAAGAAAATTAAGCTATGAGATATAATTCTTACTGCTCTTATTGAAGGAAAAGCATCATCTTTCAAGTTTTGCGAAATCTTCTCAATGGTAATAAAACTTCTGTCCTACAGATTAAGCAGTAATGTTCTTTTCTTCAATTAGAGGCTTCCTATATTAGTAACATACCCAGTTAAATTCATTCTGCTTTCACTTTGTATCATTCATCTACAGCACCTTTTATTCGGATCTAAAATTTGTGCATTAAGATTGAGAAATAAAAAAAAAAAAAGATTGAGAAATCGCCATCAGTGTGATCAGTGCACCTGGTTATTATACAATAAGAATGTGTGTCCAGGAAAGTAAAGAGTACTGTACATTTTTTTCATTCAGACATTTTCTGCTTCATGCAGCTGCTCATCCTAGAAGCACAAAAGTGTCGCTGCACCCCATCCAGCTCCTCATTTACCTAGGCTGGTCCACAGAAGGCCAGGGTCTGCTTGTTAAGATCAAATAATTCTTTTTATCCATAGAGCTTTGCTCAGGGAAGTGCAACAGACTTCCTGAGCACACATGTGTTTGAAACTGATATATTCTAGCTGATGTTACTTCCTGGAGATTGTCAGTCATCAGATCCTCCCAGCTCTGTCACTCAACTCAGAGCATTGCCAGGCCCTGAGCCTCTGTGGTCACAGCTTGAACTCAGCAGTATCAAATTCCTCCTGCCAGAATTTTTAATAAGTAGTGAAAATGGGTCTTACAGCCATCACTGTTGAATTGTCTACCACACACAGAGGCACAATTTTAAAATCCAATATCAATCATAATGTGAGATTGATGTTTCTGAAAGTGGAGGATCACAGCTAACAGCATCCATTAACTATTGTGCAGCTCCAAAGTTTCTATCTAGTTCTGGACATTCTAAGCCACTTATCAGCCCAGCGGCTCTCTTTCTGACTCTCATGCTTTTTGCCTGACAAGAAGTTTCTCTTCTCCCTATTATTTTGGCTCCACATTATTTTGTAACCTTTTACCTCTGATTATTACTGGTCAGTTGAACTCCCTGTCACCCAGATCTCTGAAAAGTTTATTCCAATGTAATAATAATGGTGATGACAATGATGCTGATGATATCATAAAAAGACCATTACATTCTCAATAACTCTAGAACTTCTTTCTTCTACCATCTGGTTTTAAGTAACTTTCACCTGTCCTCTTAAGTAGCATTTCCTCATTTCCCATAGCCCAAGAACTCTCATAACTACAGATTTCTGCTTCTAAACCATTCCCCACATTTCTTTTACAAAATCCTTCCTTTTGGTTATCAGAAAATAAACTTCTACATTCTCCTAACAACAAATAAACCAATTTACTTTGACCTGAACGAATTATACCCTTTGCTTCACCTTTTAAAAAACAATAGAATACTATGTATGCTAAACTGACAATCCCTCACATTTTGCACTGCATGGGGAAGATAATTCTAGATTATCCAAATTAGCCCTGTGTGCAATGACCTGTATTTTTATAAAAGAGGCAGAGGCATATTTGACTACACACAGGAGGGGGAAGGCACTGTGACCAGAGAAGCAAAGAGTATTAGAGTGATGTGCATAGCCAAGAAATACCAGCAGTCAACAGAGCCAGGAAAAGGAACACATTCTCTCTTCTAGAGCCTCTGGAGGGCACTCGGTTCCTACTCACACCTTGTTTTGGTCCCAGTGAACTGACTTTAGACTTCTGGCTTCCGGAACTGTGGAAGAATAAATCACTGTTGTTCGTTGTAATTGTTAATAGCAGTCATAGGAAGTAAGCACTAGCCTTCAACTAAATGAAAATGAGTTTTTCATTTAATTATTCCACTTTTTTTAAATTTTTATTATATACGATAGTCACATAGAGAGAGAGAGAGAAAGAGAGAGAGAGAGAGGCAGAGACATAGGCAGAGGGAGAAGCAGGCTCCATGCAGGGAGCCCGATGTGGACTTGATTCCAGGACCCCAGGATCATGACCTGAGCCAAAGGCAGGCGCTAAACCAATGCGCCACCCAGGGATCCCTATTCCACTTTTTTGTTGTTGTTGTTATTCCAGTTTTCAACTCGAGAATTGCTCTTTTGTTCTTCTTTGTATTTTCTATCTCTTTGTTGGTATTTTGCATTGCAGAGATAATTATTATCATACTTTATTTTTAGTTCTTTGGACAGAGGGCTCTAGTTTTTTAAAAATGTATTTAAAATAACTGGTTTAAAGTCTGGGGCACCTGGGTGGCTCAGTGAGTTAAGCAATTGACTCTTGATTTTGGCTCAGGTCATGATCTCAGGGTTGTGGGATTGAGCCCTGTATCAGGCTCCAAACCCAATGAGGGGTCTGCTTCTCTCTCTCCCTCTGCTATTCCCCATCCTCTCTAACATAAATAAATAAATCTTTAAAACAAACTAGTTTAAAGTCTTGTTTAGTAATTCCACTCTCTTTGCTTTCTCAGGGAAGATTCTGTTGATTGCCCTTTTTTCCCTTGTGTATGAACCATACTTTATTTTCTTTAAATATCTCATAATATTTTTACTGAAAATGGGACATTTTAAATAATATAGTATGGTTACTCTCTAAATCATATTCTCCCTCCTTCCTAGGGTTTGTTGCCACTGTCTGTTTTTTTGTTTTTGCTTTTTTTCTTTAATTGGCTTTTCTGAACTAATTCTGTAAAGTCTACATTCTTTATTGTGTATGACTATAGAAATATCTGTGTGAGTGGCTTAGAAATCACCTAAAAATTGGACAGGGATTTTCTTAAATTCCTAAAACCAATAAATCCCCCAGTATTTTCTGGAGGCTCTGTGTTTATGGGGTCACACCTTCAACACTGAGTCAGCAGTTGACAACTCTGCCTTCACCTTGATTTGCCATTTGCACAGGGGTTCAAGGCCAGCCAGTGTTCAGAACTTAACGTCCTCTCAGGTCTTTCCTGAGTATGCACACAACTAACTCTATGTATATTAGTTTGCTAGGGCAGTCTTAACAAAGTACCACAGACCGAGTGGCTTAAATGATGGAAATTAATTTTCTCACAATTCTGGGAGCTAGAGGACCAAGACCACATTGTTGGCAGGGCTAATTTCCTCTGACAGGTCCCCTCCATGGCTTGCAGATGGTCCTCTTCGATTTCTTCCTCTCTGTGTGTCTGTGTCCTAATCTCCTCTTCTTAGAAGGACACCAGTCCTTGATTAGGACCAACCCATAGAACCTAGTTTTATCTTAATTATCTCCAAATAAAGGCACATTCTTAGGCATCAGGAGTTAGGATTTCAACATATGAATTTTGAAAGGATTCAGTTAGGCCCATAATGCTGGGCATGCTCACAGCCCCATACATATATGTAGTCTTCTAGATACCTAGAAATGTGTGGGCTTTTCCAAACCCCTATGGGCATATCAATTCCATTGCTTTTCCTTTTAAGCTTTTTGGTTAGTCTATTGTTTGCTCCCACTGTTACTGCCTCAGGCACCTGTGAAATTAGAACATTGCCTCTAAATGCTTTTGACAAATATTCCCAGGAAAAAGACTTATGCTGAGTGAGCTCCAAGTTAGGTCTAAAGGAGTCTTGCTAATGGAGTCTTCCAGAGAACCTCCAGGCAGGTCAAATAGTGACAGTTCTTCAACAATGAGGCTTTAAATGAATTCAAACTCCTTCCTATCCACTCTACTAGCTTCCAGGTTGTTGGTTTTTACTGTAATTAGAGGCCATTGGTTTACAATGCTACCATGCTAAGTAAGGAGGACAAGAATAGGATAAGTTATAGCCACAAATCCCACTATTCTTACCAAGATTCAGCTATTTTTCTTGATTAAACTACTTCATATATTGCTGCAAATCTCTGGTGAAATGCCAGAGTTCTGAAAAAAATTGGTTGTCACATTTTTTGGTAGTTTCTCACTGCTTTTATGGTGGAAAAGATTTAAAGATGTCTGTAAAACTGAGAGAACTTTTTATTTTATTTATTTCTATTTATTTATTTTGAATCTAAAGTTATAGTGCATTTTTATTATGTAAAAATATCCTTTCTCATGTCAAATGCACTTAAATATCTGTTAAATATTGAAACAATGAATTTTGAGTTCTCATAATTTATTAGGTGCAAAGCACTGTGCTAAAAAGCTAACATACATAGAACACAAATTTGAAGTTTTACAGTATTCATAGTTCAATAGATTACTCTGTTTTGGCCCATCTGAAGTCTACAGAGAATCCCTGAGAAGTATTAGTGAGCAGGAGCTGAAAAGTGAGGTTATAGTGAAGAGAATGATTGGCTCCCTTCTTCCTACCACTGAGAGCAAAATCGTCATGCTTTGTAACAGGGATTCACAACCAAGTTTTGCAGAATGATGCTTGTAAAAAATGAGAAAATTCTGAGCAGAGAAATTTTCCAATTTTATTAGTTATGTTCCTTTCAATGACATAAGAACTATCCAAGCGCTTAGAGACAACTGATTTTATTACTAAAGATTCACAATTTTAACTCAGAAGGAATTATTGCCCACAAAACAACATGGAGTAATTGGCTGAAAAGCACCTTTCCATCATCTATCCCTTTTTTCTGAAAGGCATAGAGGCTATGGATCTGGGAGATCATGACCTGACGCTTAACTGACTGGACGCTTAACTGACTGAGCCACCCAGAAGTCTCTCTTTCTCTAACTTTTAGTCAATATTGTCATCTGTACAAACATGTTTTAAACCTTTTTTTTTTTTTGAGTTGTTAAAATCCAGGACAGGAGGAGGCAGTGAGAAGACTTATAAGATTAATGTAGAATGAATTTGGGATAAGAAACTGTTTATTAAGAAATTCATTATTTTTGTCCAAATATCTATCAATAAAATAACCATAGTTATAGCAAGTTACTAAGGTTCTTAGTAAATTACTAATGATCAATACTTTAGAAAGAAGCAGCTTTGAAATTGTTGGAAGTCTTCTATTTATGAACGTCTCAAATCTGTTCATTCGTCTGCCTCCCACACTTGGCTCTTCTTTCCTCTACTGCACCAAGTACTGTATTTATTATCTTTACTATTTATTATATTTACTACTTATTCTTACCTCTTCTTAACTATTTACTATTAACTCTTCTTGGCAACTGTGTGTGGACTCATATACAGTCCCATCAATAAATATTTGTTCCAGCTAAGTATTTTATGTATTCTTATTTGTATAAAGACAGGCTACTTGAAAGTTCAGAGACTTCAATTTCTGAGATACTTGCAGAAACCTGCTTTCTTAAGATTTGAAATAAAATATCAAAATTTGGGGCATACGGGCAGCTCAGTTGGTTATGCTTCTGACTCTTGGTTTCAGCTCAGGTCATGCTCTCCTGGTCAAAAGATTGGCTCTATAATGGGCATGGAGCTTATTTAGGATTCTCTCTCTCCTCTCCCTGTACTCCTCCCTGCCCTGCTCATGCTCTCTCTCTCTCTCTCTCTCTCTCTCTCTATATATATATATATATGATTATATATATCATATATATTAAATATATATAATTGTATAAATATATATGATTACATATTAAATATATAATCATATAAAAACAAAATATATCATATAAAATCATATGATGATGATATATATGATTATATATTAAAAATTGTAATTTAAAAAATCACAATTCATCAAAAACATGTCCCTTTCTCTCCTCTTCTCTTCCCTTTGTCCTCCTCAATGAGATAAGAAAATAAAACATCTACTTTTGTAGGACAGAAATAAAAATTAAATATGGATGCTTTTAAGATGAATTTAGGATAATTTTCAATATCTATTTACCTCTGCTAAATGCACCTTAAAATTGAGAAAAAATATGAAAAACATAGGTGGGCAACATAAAGAGAGTTTGAGATAAGTCTTGCTCACAAATCTCCATGCATCTATTTTTGTGAATTGATTTGCACAGAAAGGGTGACTTGTGGGGAATAAATCAATGCCCAGACTCCTCAGGCTCAGGGTATGATGGAGAAAAAAGAGCTTATCCTCTATTTTATGGCTCCACAACCACTCTCATGGGGCTATAGTTCTTTGTGAAAAAAAAAATTTCAGTTACTATTAGGAACTTTGTGAGTTTTAAAAATATAAGCAATTGATATCTGTTCAAAAAAAGCAGAATGGAAAAGATGTGCATTCTAACCATTTATTTATGGCTTCAGTCTCATTAAGAGAATTAAAGAGAAACTGGGACATCTGGGAATATGTGAAGTTTTGAGCATTTCACATGAAAGGATTCTGCCTTATAAAAGGAATCATTTTTTGCCATGAAGACACATGCAGTGAAGCAGGCTTTAAGTTGATAGTTTGATGGTACTAATTATTTTAAAAGGAGACCATAGTGAAGGAATATAAAAGGACTATTGTAGCATACCTCTGGAGACTCTGAAAAATAACTAAAAATTAACAAGGCACTAGGATCTTGATTCTTGCTACTGTGAGCAATATGCCAGTCAAATACGATTATCATTTTAAAGTTATCTCATTTCTGAACTCATATCTGCAGTTTGGTGGGACCTAGGCTATTTTAATTTATAATAAATATGATAAGTATTATAGTTGCTTCCTGATCTCTCAAGCATATATACATGATATCATTTAATTCTCATAACAATGTTGCAGGTTAGATATAACAATCCATGTATTACAGGCGAAGAAACAAAGGTATAAAAAGTTTTATTGCCAAGCCACTTAAACATTAAATGTATAAAGCAATATTTTAAACAAATGGAACTTTACACTGAAAACAACTAGTTTAAAACAAATCTACATTGAAGAGCTAAAAATACAGTAGAAAAAAACATGGCTGTGACCTAAGATAAAAGAAATTCACAGAAAGGAGCCAAGTATCCAAGAGCTGCATTTCTCAGGGGTGAGAATAAACTTGAGTGGTGCCTGAGTAGTTTACAATCTGTGTAAAAGTTCTGAAAGCTTTATGGATTTATGGGGACAAACACTGTATTCCAGGACTCATTCAAAGGATGAGCTCTTATAAGTGGCTTTAAGATCTCAAAGACATTCTTTGAGTAAGAATGAACCAGAAATGTAGAGGCCTTAGCAGGAGAGTAGGCATAGCTTAGAATCATCTCAATTTCTGAAACTAGAATAAATTGATCACAGATTGCTGGCAACCCAGCTCCCTAATAAGAGCAAACATAAATCAAACTTACATTCCCATACACACTTGTTCTTTTTTCATTTTTTTTCAAACTTGGGTAATGGCAACTCCATTTCTCTTTCCATTTCTTGGGGTAAAAATCTTTGGTAACCTTGCCTCCTCTTCTTATTTCACATCATATCAATCAACTTGGCTCTACCTTCTAATTTAGATCTGTAATACAACTACTTCTCACCATGTTCTCTTCAATGCCTCTGGTACAACCTAACTTCTAATTACCTTTATGATCTAAGCTTAAGTATCATTTTCTCAAGAAATCCTAACTATTCGCTCTGATTTTGTAAAACCTTGCTAAAATATTTCCTACATTTGTGCTTCTTGATTAGTAGCACTTAATACAATTGCAATTGTCATTTTAATAGAATTAATCAATCAATGTCTATCTCCTACTTTTTTGGATCTATTACTTAAGCAAATCATGACTGTTCCAAATGTTTTAATAGACCCAGAAGAAATCCAGATCATCCAAAGTAATAACTGAACAAATATTTTTGAAACAAATTAACTAAATATAATGATGGAGAGGTCAAACATTAGACTATGACCCTCCAAGTCTAGCAGTAATCATGCCTAGAGTATGTGCTTAACACGAGAGAGGGTCCAACTTTCCTTCTATCCAAGTTAGGAGTAATGCTAACAAATAACCAAAGACAATCTTAGAACAAGTATTTAGAAATAGAAAAAAATCAAGATATAGAAATCTGCAAGACAAACTTAAATCATCAAATCATGAAATCATCACTTAATAGTAGAACTGGAAGGTTGTAAATTGGAATATCATGGTGATATTGCAGTTATGTCTACATTCAGTGTTTACATAAATTAGTGCTTTTTAGAGTCTATGGTGTCTCTGTTCAATACTTGCTAGTTGTTAGTGATAATTACATGTTGTTTGTGCATAGAAGGAGGATTCCATTTAATAGTAAAAATACAAACAGAGGATTAGATAATGTAATCATTTGAAATGTCTTAACTCTAATCTTTAAACAATCTTTTTTATCTACAAAATTTATTTTTGTCATGAACTTATTTTTACTAGACACTTGTAGAATGTTGTGCTCAAAATTTATGCTAATTGTTATAACTTCTATGAAAACTTCTGCTATAACTTCTATACACTGTTTATCCTCATGAGTAATATTTTATTTCTTTATAATTTTGGCATTAGCTTATTTCAACTGAAAGAACTAAAAGGCCATAACACAGTTAATTAACTCACTGATTTGTAGCTCCTTAATGACTTATTTATTTTAAAGAAAACTAATTAAGTGCTTCAGAAACATTGGAAATTACTTAGAATAGACTTAATAGTTTTTGTTATGTGTTCAGTACACAGGATAATTAAATGGAAATCATCATGGTACAATGGCTGAGGTTCCAGATGGATAGTCAGGAAGCTTTTATTCCAGTTTTGTCATTAACTAATTGTTTTGTATTGGGCAAGACAGATATTCTTTTACCAGTATTGAAACAGAGACTTTAAGTGGCACACATTTTTCATAGATAAGTTTAGTAAAGCGAATGACACAATCTATATATATGTTTCAAAAAATGGCCAAGTCTTTATGCTAAATTTTGGACTTTGCATTTGATACCATGACTCTTTTGGTAAGGGATATTTTTAAGTGAAATAAGAGAAATTCACTCAAGCTAATACATAAAAAGGCCCTGAATTTTGTTATAATAGTATTCCATGATACTCAAGTGTAGAAAAATACAGGGAATCTTCAGGAAAGATTGAGCAGCATAAAAGAAAAAGATATGATTGACCCATCATAGTTCATGGATTCAACTTATGGTTGAAACTACTTTAGCTGAAGAGGTTCAAAGTCACATTGCAAATGTATAGTTGTAAGGGATTCAACTGACACACTAGTTTGCTCTTAAATAATTAAATTCTCATTCAGAACATTAAGTCTTTCAGAATTAAACTATTGAGTGAATAAAGTAATTTTTAGTTTATGCCATTTCTTGTTTAGCAGTTTGGTTTAAGTTTTGGTATTCTAGCCAAACTTTAAATAATTCAAAAGAAGTCTATCAAGTTATGTAAAAGTCAGTGAAAATTTCTAGGAGGAGGGGCAGTTGACATGGTAGTCCAGAATTTCACACAGGAAAAGACTGAATGGATAGATACAAGAGATAATATCTCAGAATTCATGGTGTCAATAAAAGTACCAGAGACTAAAAGAATATTAATGTGTCTGGAATAGGGTCAAAGAGTGTCAATATTAATAACAAATGAGGCTGGAGAGTTGTAGGTATCAGATCATGAACCCTCTTATAGATCACACATTGACTTTTGCTTAAAGCCCCATTTGGAAACGATTCTGGTGGTAAAGGTGAAAGCTGAGGATAGTTTGAGTAATTTATTTTTTTTTAAAAGATTTTATTTATTTATTCATAGAGACACACAGAGAGAGAGAGAGAGAGAGGCAGAGACACAGGCAGAGGGAGAAGCAGGCTCCATGCAGAGAGCCGGACGTGGGACTCAATCCAGGGTCTCCAGGATCACGCCCTGGGCTGCAGGCGGCGCTAAACCGCTGCGCCACTGGGGCTGCCCTAGTTTGAGTAATTTAGATAGCAACAGAGTTGGAGAAGAGTAGAAGAATCTAATAGATATACACAAAATCCACAAGTTTTATGATGGTTTGGTACCAAATGTGAACAAAAAGAACATCTCAAGCATAACTGTGATGATTTTAAAAATATTTAATCAAGACTTTCTTTGACACTCCTCCCTTCCAAGGGTAGAGCCCAATTTTTCTCCTGTTGAATATTCCCTATACAAAGTGACTTCATGATGGCACATGAATTCTGTAGTTAGGTCATACATAAAACATTGCTCTTGCCATCTAGCTCTCTTTTGGATCACTCACTTCTCCCAGCCACTCAAGTAGCTACATGGGAGAAATTGAGGGCTTCCAACAAATAATTCACCAAATTGTTAGTTATTTGACTGAGCCACTTTGAAATCAGATTCTCTAGCCCAGTCAAGCCTTCATATGACTGTAGCCATGGCTCACATCTTGACAGTAACCTAATAAAAGATCCAACTTAAGCTGTTCCCAAAATTTTGATCCACTGAAAATTTGAGGCTAATAAGTATTTGTTGTTGCTTTAAGTCATTAAATTTTAGAATACTGTGTTATGCAGTTAATAGATAAGTGATATATTGAGTCACCTTTTTGGCTTGAGCAACTATATATATGGACATATCATTCATTGATACAGGACAGAGTGAAAAGGGGAACTAAATTTGAAAGTTATAATAATGAGCTCAATTTTGGATCTGTTGAATTAAAGATGTTATGAAATATCTAAGAGAAACTTATCTCCTATGATATGTTCTCTATATTGAGAAACAAAAAATTGCAATGGTATTTTACTGGATGGTTTCTTTGAAAAATTTTAATAAGCATGCTGGCTTTTAAGGGCTTTCATACTAGCCATTCCCTCTGCCTAAAACAGTCTTTTCTGGATAGCCACATTAATTGCTACCTCACCACCTTTAAGCCCTCACTCAAATGACACTTTCTCCAAAGGTCTAACTTACTTAGCTAAAAATGTCTTCCATGTCACATTTTCTCTTTTCTTTCTGCTTTACTCTTCTCCATAAAACTTATTATCTAACATATTATTTATTTTACTTTATTTTGATGCTTTTCTCTACTAGATGATAACTTCATAAAAACAGGTATTTTGCTGTTTGCTGCTGTATTCCTGATACTTGGAATATTGATTGGCAAATAGGAGACCTTAAGTAAATATTTTTGAGATAAATAAATAAATAAATAAATAAATAAATAAATAGTACTTGAAGTATGTCACTAGAGGGAAAAATACTATATATTTCAAACCAAGAAAATCCTGTGTAATAATTAAAATAGGTTGATATGGAACTCAGAAAACTAACAATAAATCATATAATTATAATATTATCTTATTTTCATAGAAGTTGGATATTCAAGAGAGTAGTTCAAATAGGGTTATATTTTTCCAGTGATGCTATCTGATAAAGTTAGTGTTCAACTCTTTCAATTTTAGTGTAGCTCCAGAGAGCAATAAAAGTACCCTTTATTTGATTTAGAATATCACTCTTTGGAAAGTAGAGCACATAGAATCTTTGTCTGGATAAAACTTCATATTTCCTCTCTGAGTAAAAATGTCTTCCTTAAAAAGATTAAGTGAAAACATAGCAAAGACTTTCCCTGAAGTTCATAATTCATGTTCTTCTTCCATTGTAAACATTTTTGATAAGTCATTTTTTAATCTGACAAGTTTAATGTTATTTAGGCATTTATAATAATTAAGTTTAAAATTATAAACTTAAAGCTTGTAGCTGTATACAGATATATCATTACACTAACAGTTGCATGCATAAGCCTTTCAGCAAAACTATGTTTAATTCCCCCAAATGACAATAAAAGCAAGTTTTTAAGATCTCAGAATAAACTAAACAAAAAAAAAAAAATCAAAATTTTGATGGAAGAGTAAAATAAGCAAATTGTCAAGATAAGACAAAAAAAGAATTTGTTCCTCAATATTTTATTTTATATATATAACCATATGTACGTATATGTTAAGTATATGTGCATATACATGTATATGTACATTTATATACATTAATATATACATATTTATATATACATATATTTATATAGGCACATATATACATACAAAAAACATATTCTTGTATTCATTTAATTGCTTATGTGCAGTAAAAAGCAGTTACCTAAAACTCTGGATGCAGATAGAGGAGAGTACCAATAAAATCTATACCCAAGGAGTTCATGTTATGATAGAAGAAACACAATAAACAAACAAAAAAATGTAAGTAATAATGATAATTAGAAATTGTTCTATATTCTTAGAAGATAGTCAATATGATGAAACAGAAAATAATGAAAGAGGACATATGGAATGGATAGTCAGTAAAGACTTGCTAAGGACTTGAGATGTGAGTTGAGTGTGAAGCAGAAGGACGAATATTCAAGTAGAGGGAATTGCTACTTCAGACTAATGGTCAATAATCAGTCAATAATCTTGGCAAATAACCTAAACTTGATCTCCTATTTTATAATATAAATATAAACAAATTTCAGATGAATTAAAGCTATAAATGTAAATATGTAAATAATTAAAATATTTTAGCATAGTTTAATAGCATTTATTTCCCCCTTTTGCAAAGTCCAATTAAACTAATACCAAATGACAAAAGAAGTATATACTGAAACTAAAATACAACAGAAAAGGAGATTCAGCAAATTAGAAATTCCTACAAATTTTGGAAGGTGAAAAGAGGAAAGAATAGAGAGGTAGGTGAAGAGGGTGGGAAATTTTTCAAAAATGGATAAAAACAAGTATTTTCAAAGTGAGTGAGCTGTCTGAATTCAACAGAGACAACTATGCCTAGAGCCATTGTTGTAAAACTGCCAAATATTAAGAATTAAGAGCAGATTCTGAAAGATTCTGAAAGAAAAAGTAAAATGCAAGATTAGACTGGCTTTAGGCTTTGAGGCTTTAGGCAAAGCCTAGTATTTAGTATTTATATATGTTATAAAACATCAAGAAAAAACTTTCAAAGCTCTGGGTAAAAATTATTTTTATTTTGGGCAGCCCAGGTGGCTCAGTGGTTTAGTGCTGCCTTCAGCCCAGGCTGTAGTCCTGGAGACCTGGAATTGAGTCCCACATCAGATTCCCTGCATGGAGCCTGCTTCTCCCTCTGTCTGTGTCTGTGCCTCTTTCTCTCTGTGTCTCTCATGAATAAATGAATAAAATCTTAAAAAAATATTTTTATTTCATATTTTCAACCTAGCATTTAAGCCAATATGTGAACCAAGTTAGCAGTAATGAAGCGCCACAATACAAGGAATTGAATAGTCTACCTGCATTAATGCTTTCTTCGGAAAATCATTGAGACTATACTGCAGCAAAATGAGGGAGTAAACCAAGAAACAGAATCCTAGAAGGAGCTGATAGAACTTAGAAAGTAGTAATGTGATTTATTCAGATAACATCTGTGCAGAAGGCCTCAACAAACCAACAATATAGTTTTGATCAGAAGAAGAAAAAACTCTAGGAAGGCCATTTTGGTGTGGGGTGAGTGAGGTTTGGAAAATAGTGTGTAAACAAAGCCGTAAGATTAAGAGGGAAAAAAAAATGAGTCTTTAAAGAAATATTTAATGTAAGTAAAGACAAAAAAAAAAGAAATTAGAAAATTGAGGGGAAACAAAATGTAAAACAATGACATAAGGATATTATTTAGATGTATGGGTATGGAAATAATCATCAGAATAAGGAAAATACATGAGCATTTAAAAGTGGTTGCTCTCCAGAAAGAAAACTAGGTATGAGGAAGATGGGATTGAGAATGCTATGAACACATCTGAGCTCTCTGCACTACATAATTTCAAAAATTCATATGAAAATTCTACCTTGAAAATAATCTAAAAGATTGGAAATATGTAAAAAATTGTTTAAAACTTATCATAAATCAGACAAAATGAAATCCTTAAGGGAAAGGCAGATTTATTTAGTACTCACACTCACTCTTTTTCTTTATTAAATACCTCCTGAAAATGTACAACATACATTGTTATGAGGGTTTTGGATTCAGCAACAAACAAAACAAAACAAACTCACTGATTCCAGTGAGTTTACATTCTAGCAGAATGGAATATAACAAGAAACATAATGGATTAGTAAATTACATGCTATTTTAAAGTAATGAAAAATTTAGAGCACCGCAAATGATATTCTAGAATGATAGGATATGGGGTGGAGGGAGCTGTTAAAATTTTAAATATTCATTGAGAATGTGAAACTTTATCAAGACATTAAAGAAAGTCAGGGAGTTGGCTACCTGAGTATCTGAGGCAAGGGTATGTATTCCAAGCAGAGAGAACAGTGATGACAAAGGCTAAAGCCAGGAACAGGATTCACAGAACAAAAAAGAACTAGAACAGAGTTAGCAGGCAGGATAATAGTGAGAAATTAGATCAAAGGGTTGGATGGAACATCAAATCATGTAGGGGCACAAAAACCTTTATATGGAATTTGGCTTTTATTCTGAGTGAAGTGGATGATTTTAAGACATTGAGTAGACATTGGTTTGCCTTTCTTTCATAAAGAATCACCATGCATAATTAATCTGTTCAATATGTACTAGGGTGGGGCTAAGGATGGTTGACAGACACTAGTTAGATTATTGTTACAGACCAAGTGATGATGGCTCAGACCAAGCTGCCACACTGGAGGTAAGATGTGATCATATTTTGGATGCATTTGGAAGCTTGAAACAACATGATTTTCTGACAGATAGGAGGGAAAAAGAGAGTGGTTAAGGATGGGTCCATGTTTTTTGGCCTAAGTAACTGGAAAGATACATTTGATATTAACCAAAAAGGGGGAAATTGTGAGTAGATTAGGTTTGGGGCAAGAAACTGGAGATTGGGAGCACGTGCAATTTGAGATGTCTATTTGACATCCAAGATGCTAAATAGGTCTGCAGCTAGTTTAATGGGTCTAGAGCCTGAGGAAGGACATCTATTTATTGGTTAAGGCACAAATTTGAAAAGTATTGTAGATAATTAGATAGCATTTAAGGTATTGAGCCTAGAGGAGGTCACCAAAGCATACATATAGATAGAAAAGAAAAGAGATGGAGAAGGAGAGAAGAAAACAGCAAAGCCATGTGGGAAGAATAGCCAAGGGAGCCATAGGAAAAATTCAGTGTGGTCCTAGAAGCCAGTTGGAATAAGCATGTCAAGGAGGAGGGAAGCATGGCACATTAAATGCTGTTAACTGACCAAATAAGATGAAGACTGGGAATTAGCCATTTAATTCTGCTAGGTGGATATCAACAGTGATTTTGACAAATGCAGTTTTGGGGAATTGGTGGAGGTAAAAACATAGATGGATGAGTTCAAGAAAACATTACAGAGAAATTGTAGCAGTGAGAATGGTACTCATGTGAAAATCATTGAAGTAATGCATCAACATTAAACATTCATGAATGAACCTTTGTGCATGGTTGGTGGGAGTACAAATTGCTGCAGCCAAAACAGTATGGAAGTTCCTTGAAAAATTAAAGAATTATTTTATGATCCAGTAATCCCATTAATGAATACTTAGTCCTCCCAAATAAAAACCCTAATTCAAGAAGATATATGCATCCCTGTGTTATTGTAGCATTATTCACAATACCAAAATACGGAAGAAACCCAAATGTCTATCAATAGATGGACTATCACTCAGCCATAAAAAATAATGATTTTGCCATTTGCTAAGATGTGGATGGACCTAGAGGATGTAATGCTATGTGAAATAAGTCAGACAGAAAAAGACAAATACCATTTGACTTCACTCATATACAGAATTTAAGAAACAAAATAAATGAACAAATAAAAAGAAAGAAAGAAACAACCACCAGACTCTTTGATACAGAAAACAAACTGGTGTTTGTCAGAGGAAAGGTGGAGGGGAAAAATGGTGAAATAGATAAAGGGTATTAGGAGTACATTTATCGTGATGAACACTGAAAAATGTATAGAAATGTTGAATTATTATTTTGTACCCTGAAACTAATATAATTCTGTAAGTTAACTATAAATAAATAAATTAAGTAATTAATTAATTAAATAAATAAACTGAAGGGAAAAATTATGCATGACAAGGAGCACCACAACAAATTAAACAAGCAAATTAAATAGTAGATATCTAACAAAGCACTAATATCTTGAACATATAAAAGAGTCCAACAAATCATTTAGGAAAAGATAATCTAAGGGCACCAGTTTGGCTCAGTTGGTAGAGCATGTGACTCTTAATCTCAGGGTTATAAATTCAAGCTCCATGTTGGGTGTATAGATTACTTGGAAAAAATTGAAAAAGATAATCCAATGGAAGAATGAGCAAAGTATATAAGTAAGCAATTCACAGAAAAAGAAATAGAAATGCATATTTAGTATAAAAGAGAATGCTCAAAATCAGAAGTAATCAGGTAATGTCTGTTTATTTATTTGTTTAGAGAGGGAGAGAGATGAGGGAAGTGGGGTGAAGGGAGAGGGAGAGAGAGAATTCTAAGTAGGCTTCATACCCAGTGCAGAGCTTGATATGGGGCCCAATCTCATGGCCTTGTGAGATTATGACATAAGCCAAAATCAAGAGTTGGACACTTAGTTGAGTCAACCAGGCACCTCACAATGTCCATTTAAATAGAGACTAAATACCATTACAACTGGCCAAATTTAAAACTTTAACAATATCAAAAATTGATGAGTATATGGTAAAAGTTACTTTTATAAGCAATTGATACACCGAAGGATAGCATATATAGATAGCCATCTTAACGGGGAACTTCAAGGTCTATATTTAAGTTAAGGCATCCTCCTTATGACCCAGCATTATTTAATGCAAATTTAGTTGTATTAATAAAAATAGAAAATGACCTAAATTGCTATAGATGTGCCTCTAAAAATCTCTAATATGATTGTACTTTAGATTTATACAGCTATAAACAAAATAAGGTATTCTGTGTGTTCTAAAATAGAAAGCACTTAAAGAAATACCTTTGGATGAAAGAAATAGCAAGTGCAAAATAACATTTTTAGTATAATCTTGAGATCCAAGGGGATTCAAACTAGCATTCAACCTTCCCCCACCTTTAAATGTGGAACAATTTGAGAATTTTTTTCAAGGGAATAAAGGATTTGGGACCATAACATGACATTATGACTAATAAAACTGATACTATCTGAGGACACATTGGCTTTCTAACGAAAATCAAAGATAATGTTTATATATTCACACATTACTAAAGGTTCCAAGTGGAAAGGGGAAAGAAAAGCACTGGGCTATGCTTGCCCAGATTTTCCTTTCAAATCCCTCAAACAGAAGACCCACTTTTCTCTTTTAGGGTAGTAAAATGAGTGAGAGAATGGAGAGAGGCCAGAACAAGACAGCAGTTATGACCAACAGGAAGTTTCAATTTATCTGAAATATTTGGATTTTTTATACTGAAAACATAATCATGTATTATTTAAGTAATTATTAATAAATATAGTTAAATTTACATAAATATTTTGAAATGGATTTTAATTAAGTGCCTATAATGATTAAACTCAAATTATAAAAACAGATTTATGATCATTAAACCTCAATTATAGCAGTTGCATAAATAAGCTTTTTGAAAAATGCTAGTTACATTCCAAATCTCTCTAGCAAATACAACAGAAATGTGTTGCCAATATTACTTTTTCTTTTTTTTTTAAAGACATTTATTTTAGAAAAAGAGAGTGTGTCTGAGTTGGGAGGAGGGGCAGAGGGAGAGGAAGAGATAAAGAATCTCAAGCAGACTCCTCACTGAGTAGGGAGCCCAATGTGGGGCTCAATCTCATGACCCTGAGATCACAACCTGAGCCGAAACCAAGAGTCAGTCATTTAACTGACTTGAGTCACTCAGGCACCCCCTATATCACTTTTCTTTCACAAATCAGTGAAATAACACTCAATTTCTCAAAATGAATCACCAAACATCAAAATGTTTCTCATAAATACTGTTTCCCCTGTCTTCCCTCTGAGAATGGGTATTCTTTATTTTTTTTTCTGATTTATCCAAAAAGATTTCCTCTGTTAGCCTGATTCTAGACCATAATCTCTATGGAAGGAGCATCTTTTGAAATTCTCTTATTCTAGTTATGCTCACACACCAACACGCCCACACTCATACCTCATATGCACAAAGTTCACTACCTCTAACATTTTTTTCAATTGAAAAATGATAAGAATTTTGCTCTGACTCTGAAATACAGTGTATTCTTGGGTAATAAACAATAAAAATGCTGGATTGGGGGGTGCTTGGGTGATTCAGTCGGTTAACTGTCTGTCTTTGGCTCAGGTCATGATCTCAGGTTCCAGGGATCCAGCCCTGCATCAGGCTCCCAGTTCAGCAGAGAGTTTCTGCTTCTCACTCTTCCTCTGTCCCTCACTCTGCTCATTCTCTCTCTCTTTCTCTGTCTCTCAAATAAATAAATAAAATCTTTAAAAAAAACATAAGAATGCTGCAGTATCAACAAAATCAAAATTAGCAGGGTAAGGGGATCCCTGGGTGGCTTAGCAGTTTGGCGCCTGCCTTTGTCCCAGGGTGCGATCCTGGAGTCCCGGGATCAAGTCCCACATTGGGCTCCCAGCATGGAGCCTGCTTCTCCCTCTGCCTGTGTCTCTGCCTCTCTCTCTCTCTATCATAAATAAATAAATAAATAAATAAATAAATAAATAAATAAATAAATAATCAATCAATCTTTAAAAAAATTAGCAAGGTAAAATGTCCTTGGAATAGTAGACTTTACATTTCCTTCAGTCAGAAAATGGTCAGGGGACTCTAGCAGTCATAATATTTATCTTTCAAAATCCAGGATGTGCCCTGATCACATGTTTGCCTGCCTTATGGAATTTTATCAATTATTTTGCTTAAATGGCACATCCTCTACATTGCTTTTCTTTGCTTATCTGACCTGAAAATGATCCCTCCACTAAATTCTTACAGACCATTGGTTCTATTAGTCACTGGTTTCCATTGTTGATGGGTGATGCTTACCTGCCAAGATCCCTCTTCACTAGCTCATCTCTGCCCGTGTCGTATAACTCATGTCATTGGAACTCATCTCTTAGCACTAATATACTACTTCACCATAATTTCTAGAGTCCTTCTAGAGTTCAGTTTGACAGAATTCAATTTGATAAATTTGTTCCTTATATTCCAAATACACTTCAATCAGTTTAACCTATCAAAAGATCACTGGTTTCAGAGCATTTTTCCAGCCTTTTCAGATAATTTGAAAGTGATTACATCAAATCGATGGAGGAAATGTTGATCAAGAATTGTCCCTTTCCTACATGGCGCCTGGTTGGCTCAGTCAGTTGTGCATCTGACTCATGGTTTCAGCTCAGGTCAGGATTTCAGGGTTCTGAGATTAAGGCCCCCAAGATCAAGCCTGGTGTTGGGCTCCCTGCTCAGCTTGCTTGTCTACTTGAGATTCTTTCCCCCCTTTCTCACCCTCCCTCTCTGCTACTCCTCCTACTTGTGCTATCTCTCTAAAATAAAAAAAAAAAAGAATGATTTATCTTCTGAATCTTATTTGCCAAAAAACCTATTAGACTTAAAATATGCACAACTTTGTTTCAGAAAAAAACACTATAAATTTTATTTAATCTATGTTTACTGTATTAAAAATTTCATAAAAAGTATAAAAAGAAAAAGACATCTTATAAGGGCACCTGGGTGGCTCAGTCAGTTATACCTCTGACTCTTCATTTCTACTCAGGGCATGATTTCAGAGTCATAAAATGAAGCCTGGCATAGGGCCTGCTTAAGATTCTCTCTCCCTTTCTGTCTGCCCCTCTCACCCATCCCCACTCCACTTGGATGCACACATACACACACATGCTCTCTCTCTTTCTATAAAAAATTAGAAAAAGATCTTACCACCCAGAGATGAATGATACAGAAATCATGCCCTTACCTGAGATTTTAACTGAGTTTATAAAGGTAAATATTTATAAAGAAACAATATAGCAGAAATAGTACTGCTTTATTTTGAGCTCTCCACTTTCTATTTTTAGCTAATTGTGCTTGTATCAGTGCCTACTAATGAAACACATTTTTGTAAATCCCCAAATCAATAAGATTCAGGACATAAAAGCATGATATTTTAAATCACCAATCTCTGGAGTCTCTGAATCTGAAAGAGTTGTACAGTGAATAATGAAATGGAATCATAGTAAGTTTCTTTTCCTGAATAATACTGAATCAGCAGAGCATGGACTTATTCAGATTTTGGTCGATATTCCCATTTATGTGACTGCAGATATTTATGTAAATGTCACCTTTCAATGGAAGGTATTCTGACTTAAGCAGATTGGACCTTTCTCTTCCTGTGATGCAAGAAACCTCATATTTGTCTAACCATTACATCTCCCTAAGGAGAGAGAAATAGCACAGAATGAAGGAAGGAATCAAACAATAAGGCAAAAAAAAGAGTTTATAATTGGAAATGGTAAGGAAAGGTGAATACTACAATGAATATGATGGTATTCAATTTCCCTCAGAAATTCTAACTACCAAGGGTTTTTTGTTGTTGCTGTTGTCTTCACCAAGGTTTTTATTGGATGTTGTTGTGCTTTTTAAAAATCAAGAGATGAGATGAGAAAGATACAACATGATCTTAAAGCTGTTGTGTTAACATGATACTTAAAGCCCATGCATAGCTGACTCTCCTCTTGTCTGCTCCCCCTGCCTCACCTCTGTCTCCTCCTCCCCACTTCCTCCCTTCTTTGTATATGCCTAAGCTATTTTGGGAAACATGTTTATGGTTTCCCAGGAAACAAAAGGATTTTAAAGCCCTCTAGATTATAGAAGTTATTTCCTGTGGCAGTAAGAGCATATGTTTTCTTTAATCAAGCATGACAAAATCCACAGAGACGATGTTTTATAGGAAAAGGCTGGTCACATTTGGAGACGCAAAAGAAACAGCTCAGAGTTGTGAGCATAAAATGTATGCCAATGTTGCTAAACTTGGTGCTCATTTGTAGAACTATAAGAACAAAGAGTAAAATCTTGAAAGTGGCTTCTTTCTTGTATTTTTTGATGAAAATGTCAAAAAACAAACCTCCCTATCATTCTAAGTGATGGAGTCGCACTTCACCTTTTAAGGAGTGATGTGATCATTTCTTTTTCTACTTTAGAATAGCCTTGGAAAAATAATCAGTTAATCTGAATTAGATGAGACAATGCCTCTAGCTTTGTCACGTAAATTCGTGTGGTCTGAATAATGATCATGGTCTCTAGACTTCATCCCCTCCGCTGCAGAGCGATAGGGCATCTGCTGTGAGGGGGCTGAATGGAATCCTCTGACACAACTTGGAACACAGCGCTACCAGGGTACCAGAAGTAATGGAGGCTCAGCTCTATTCTCTTTGGTAACTGGGAAGTCAGCCTAAACTTGTTCACTTCATTATTTATCTCAGCTGATGACCTTGCCTCCTCTTCAAAGAGATAATTGAGCATTCAGCTGCTGAATTATGAAATCACAATTCCCATATCGACAGCTTGCCATATTCTGCATCTATTTTAACCTTCTATCTAGCCACAGAGAGAGACCTGGTACTCCTCTGGTTCAAAAGCTATCCTTCAACTACGGCTCTTAAAACTCTTCTTTTTCATTTTTTTCAGTGACTACCCCTCCTCTTTTGTATCCCTCTCGTCTCTTTCTAAAGCATTTCCTAATGTCTTGGCTTCTTTCTTCTTGATAAAAACAAGCTTAAAAATCCTGCTATTTTAAAAACAAAACTAAACAAATCAACAAGCATGTGTCTCAACTGAATCTACTCTTAGTTTCTAGTAGCCTTTCAGAAAAAAATAATTTGTATTTATCTTTTCTTTAATTCATCAACATTGTGCTATCATATTTGTACACGTATATTTGTACCAAAAATTCACTTGAAAAGGCTACCAGTAATCTTCCATATTTCTTTTGTTTCTCTGGCATTTGATGTTATTGATCATTCTTTGTAGGACTCTTCTGTTAGATTCTGTGACATACTCTGTTCATTCTCCTTTTCTCTTACCATATCTGCTTTTTTTTTTTTTTTTGACAGTACTTCTCTTTCTGCCCATCCCATAGAAGATGTTGTTCTTAAGATAGTGCTTTCTCAAACCTAAATATGGTTATGAATCATCTGGAGGGTATGATAAAATGCAGATTCAGATTCAGTAAGTCTGTGGTGGAATTCAGACCCTACAGGTCTAACAAGCTCTCAGGTGACAGTTATCATGCTGGCTAAAGGACTACATTTTGAGTAGCGATGCCCTAGGCAGAGAAGGACTTTTTCATATCTGCATGCCCAGGTGATTACAGCTGTGCTATCCACAGCTCAGCCTGGAGTATGTGAGATGGCATCTGGGGCAGCTAGAGCCAGGCTTAATGACTCTGTGTCATCCATTGGGGTGAGTTCATAAGCAAACAAGTTTTACCCCAATGGGATGAAACATCCGTGTGTGCTCAAGTAGAAAAAGCCCTGACCCAGAATGCTAGTCATCCAATCTGATCTATTCCCATGTCTTACACTCCCTCCTCCAAGCTGAAGCGTTTCACTAACTGGCTATCTTACGGGTATGACTTTCACTACACCTATCAGGAACTTAAACTAGGATACTTTTCTACATGATTGTTCCTGTTTTCTTATGTTTTATTTGTGTCCAGGCACTACTGTTCACCTCGTTACTAATATGATTACAAGTATTATCCTATACTCTTCTCTCTGTTTCCTCATTGCCAATTAGTGGATAAGTCTTTTTTTTCTTCCTCCTTTTCTTTGTGTTACTTCTTACATCTGCTCCTTTCTCTCCATTTTTAGGATGGTCTGTTGCATTGACCATGATCTAATTTCCTTGATGTTAGCTTTGCCCCTCCCCACCATCACCATACTTTTTTTCAGAGTTCTCCACATTACTTCTTTGGTGAGATTTCTGAAACACAATGTGTTTATGCTCCTTTCCTACTTATAATAGTTCCCTTTTGCTTTGGTTAAAGACTGAGTTCCATAGGGCAGAATGCAACATATGGTCTGGAGCTTCTGGATTGCCCTCCAACAGCACCTTACACAACTTAAATATGCCACTTCTATTTACAATTTAGTGGCCAGAACCTAGTCAAAAGGACACACAAAGCTGCCAAGAAAGCTGGGAAATCTGTAACTTCTTAGAAGTGTCTTTAAATAGAAGCCTCTTTCTCTTTTCTGATAACTGGGAAATACCTGTGTTGACTGGATCAGAGCATCTATCTTGGATCTCAAGGAAGAAACCCCATGTTAGGGATGACAAACAACAAGGTAGAAGGAAGGATTGGTAAACGGCCATTCCAGACTTGGCCTGCCCACTTCCAGAGCTGTTCTTTTCTTTTTTGATTCTTGGAAAAAATAAAATCTTTATTAAGCCAATATTATTGTGTACTTTCTGTCGCTTACAGAGGTGAGACTAAGCTAAACTAACACCAGTAAAGGATGGGTCTGTTCATCACGTGTTTATTTTCCTACCACTCAGCAGGTCTCACATCTATAGCAACAATGGATTTTAGGGGAAAAAATAGATTTGGAAAATAAAAGCCATTAATATTAAATTAGGTCAGAAACTATAGCTATAATGCTTGGTACATATTTTCTGTTAAAGAGAAATGATCACATTTCTACTTTACTGAAAAAAAAAATTGTACTCTTTAGATGGATACAGCTCTACACATTACATTTTTAACATAGCATATGAAATACAATCACTTAGTCTATGGAAAGGTCACCCAGCCCTTCAAAGACAGGACTGAACCTGACCCTGAGTCCTCTTTCTCCAAATTTCTTCTTGTTTTTGCAAGTACACACAAATGCATGCACAGAGAAGACAAAATGCAAGAAAAATTAAGTTAGAAAACATCTAAAATAGACTAGCTCTTTCCTACAGAGGTATACATTTTATATTCTTTTTATTTTTTTTTTAGTTTGAATTTTTATTTGCTTTAGGAATTTGAATTATTTTTTTCTATCAATCAAGCTTTTCCAATGTAATCTTTGCTGTAAATTGACATATATGATAACTGTACATGTACACACAAAGAATGGTATACACTTTGGCTTTTTTAAGTAGAGCAAAATTTTAAGTTCACATGTTATTATTTAGAAGGACATATTAAGGCTACACATAAAGCCTAATTCTCTACTATAGTCTCAGGAGGTATCAAGTGAGGCGTCTGCAGCAGAGTCAGTGTCTTTGATGGTTCTCATCCTATTTAAGATTCACATGAAGAAAGAGATACCCTAAATTTCAGGGATTTAAAGGAGGAAAAAAAAGGATTTCACAATCTTTTAAAGTGGTTTAAAACTGTTACAAAGAAACATCATAAAGCAGATGCGAGATACCTGATAATTTTATCCATATAATGCCCTGCCATTTGTATTATTCCCAATAAATAAAACAAGAGGTTAGTTAAGGACACAGAAGGTTCATTTATTCTTACCATGCAGTGGAATATACTGTACAATGTTTTAATAAGGGTCAGTGTTTTAATACAGGTAAGTCTCTTCCTAAAAAGGAATAATTTAAGAACTGGTGGAAAATATTGTATAATGCATATTAGAGTGTTTTATAATTTTTAGTAGAAAAAAATGCATAGAGATAGTCTGTTTTTTTAAGTTTTCAAAGTCAAGATTTCATTACATATGTCATTCTTCCTTCCCTTGTCAGGAATGTAACCTTTTGTTTACAAAACTATGAAGTCATAAATCTCTTCTTTTCCTGGATTTTTGCTTTATTTATTCTAATAATTAAGTTTCAATCCTTAGACTTCTGATACACAGAATAAACACATTTAAGTAATACAAATTAGTAAAAGTAGATGTATACTGATGTCAACAAAACAGCGGATATAAAATAGCTTATTCAAATATTTTCTTCCTTCATAATCAAATGAAGACAATGAAACATTTTGTTTAGAAATGGTGAAACATGTTATCTGAGTAAACATTTGTTGATGCTTTTCTAATACCCTGTGATAGTCATATAGATACTCCCTATGAAGTTAGTCCTGAAACAACTTAAGCATGGATTTATAAGAAAAGAGAACTTAAGGCTCTCCTGGTAGAATTGTCTCTATGGAGTTTATAATATCATCCATTTCACATGGAAGTTGGTTTGTTGCCTTTGCTAACAATGCTTTTCCTGCCTGATATGATCCCTCTTTTCTGCCTGTCCAAACTCTGTCAACTGTTTAAGGTCCATTTAAATTCCTTCCCTTTTCACGAAGAATCTCTACCCCTTTCCATGCCAAACAAGATGTTTTCCTTTCTCAGTATTTAAAATAGATACTTTTAGGTAGTTGTTCATGACTATCTTTTTTATAACTGCCAGGAAAGAAAGGAACCATTGTTCAATTACCCTTTATAGGGTAATTTACCCTTGGGCCTAAAACATTAAAAGAATGTAAATAAACAGGGCAGCCCCTGGTGGCTGGGTGATTTAGCCCAGGGCATGATCCTGGGGTCCCAGGATCGAGTCCGGCATCAGGGTCCCTGCATGGAGCCTGCGTCTCCCTCTGCCTGTGTCTCTGCCTCTCTCTCTGTGTGGCTCTCATCAATAAATAAATAAAATCTTTTTAAAATGCGAATAAACAGATTAAAAAGCAAAAACAAATATTATGTGCTATCAATGATCTCAGTTTATCCAGGGAATTGGAATATTGTCAGTGATTCTGAATCCAGAACTGTGATAGATATAGGTATAATAATAGAAAAGTAAATATGATACCTTGAGAATATGCATTTGATTACTATTTAGGATGTTCCTTTAATTATGTCTTCTCTTTCCAGTGCAGAGATCTTATAAAAAGTAAATAATTAAAAGTTATATATTGATTAAAAAATATGTATATTTTATATGTGTATATATATGAATATTTTATACATATATTTAATAGTTATTTTAATAACTATTATTATGTTAACCATTATATACAATCATTATTATATGAAGTGTTATTTCTGTTTTTTTCAATTTTTAAAAAAGAAGGAGCTATGGCAACATGAAAACTCAGTACATAGTATCGCAACATACTAACTGCTTTATTTAGTAGAGGTGGGGACAGATCCAAATAGTAACAAGTGAGGCATAAATGAGTAGTGAGAAAACAAAAATGTGTAGATGATTTTTTTTGTAAAACTTTTTCTGTAAAAGAGAGATAAGAGATGAGTGGGTAAATATATTACCACAAAAAAAATTAAGTTAGGAATACAGAAAAAGCAAAGCATCATATCACTCACCAAATTTTCTCCTGAGTGCTAGAAGCAAAGAAAGTAAACACAGTACTTTTAGTTGTGTCAAGAAAGAGTTATTTATTTGGAATTGTCAATCCGCTTTTAGAAATAAAAGCCTCATTTGAGAAATGAGTGAGTACTTTTAGTGTGCTAGACACTCTTTCAAGCCCTGAAAATAGAAGTGGACATACGTTATTTTCTTGCCCTGATGGACTTCACAGTTCGAACTAGAGGTAATATTAAAGCAATGACCACCCCCACCCAACCTCCCCAGGATATGTGGGATATATCCACATGCCAGGATATGCCAGGATATCCAGGCATTGGATGCTTGGGAGCACAGAGGTATCCCCACCCTAGACTTGAGGAAGATCAGAGAAGGATTTTTAGAGAAATTAAGTGAGTTGAGGAGACATTAGCCAGACAAATTGAACTCACTTGAGTCCCAGTCATTTGATGAAGCACCTTTGAGTGGTCATTTTATTGAGATTCAAATCACTTATCTTCTCCCAGGTCTCCACCCTAAAGTATTGTATGGACAGTCTGAACCCCCAAACAACAAAAACAATACCAACAACAATAACAACAGGACAAACTGTTTTCTGGTGATTTATGCACACTCACTGACCATTAATAACAACTTACTTTCTTTTCTGTTAGTAGCATTTTACATGTAAATACAATTTCTGCCATTAGTTTTTATTTTTAGTAGTAACATATTCTCAGCTTTTTATACATATCCCTAACCCCTGCATTGGAGAATATCCAGAGCTAACATAGGTACTAACTGTTGATACCCTGTTTTATGGCAAGTAGAAATTTAACTTTAAAAAGAAATGTAAAAAAAAAAAAAGAAATGTGAACTTTTTCATTTATCTAACATCAATAACAAAAGAAAGTCAACAGAGTCTAAATCAAAGAAAAATAAATAAACCTCACATGATAATAATGCTAAGATTCTTTTTAAAATATAGTTATATGAAATTATGACGGCCATCTAACGATGGCATTAGTAGGGGCAGTAGTGATTTGAAATTTATTGCTGAAATCCTAATGGTTTTAGGAAGCCATATATATTTATGGAAAAAAAGATGTTGCTAAAGTTCTCTAATGCCTTTAGGATTAACTTATCTTACTGTGTGTCAATGGAAAAATGACTTCAACTATGTGTTCATTTTACAAGATTGCAAAGCCCTAATAAGATCCAAATAAGTAAATTCTTCCTCTATTGCTTTATTTCTAGGTCATGACTCAAAATGGTAAAACTATACAACTCTAGTCTAAGCAGCATCATGAAAAAGTAGCATTCTCAGTAAGGATGAGTGGAATGGGTCGAAGTTTTATATTGGACTAAAAATCATATTCTTTTATGTATAAACCTTTATACACATATACCATATATGAGCAAACATTTAGTATGCTGTGGTATTATAGTTTCATGAAGACAATTAGAAAGGAAGTCTAAAAATATATTTAATGGCTCCTTAGAAGGCAATAATGGAAAAAGAAAAGTTGAAAATTAATGAATTATACAATATAAATTTTGATTTCTCGTGGTAATAATGAGAAGCAAATCCATTATTTTTCCACTAAATGCTGTCAGAGTAATATCTGAGATTTGTTTGATCATATATCTTTTGTGAGTTCTTGAACATAGACTCCCTTTTTGCTCCAAGTAATAACATATTTAAGTAGAATTCAAATCTAAAGTCATAGGTAGGCAGAGAGATGTGACAGGCAAATTTTATCTCTGTGGTTAGTTGCTGTTTATTGAGCATCTACTTCATGCATGCATGACATTGAATTAACAATTATAGAGGTACAATAAACATCAGAAACAATGCTATCATCATGAGACTTACAATTAAGAGGGAGAGAGAAGACTTGTATGAACATCTAAAATACACATGTACCCTCTATAGTGGTATATTGTTAAAAGTTGAAGTTCTGTTTCCCCAGTACCTCACACACTGCCTAAAATGGAATCAATGCTCTATAAATTTTTATAAAATTATAGAGAAATTAAGGCAGACTGCCACAGTCACTCTGAAACTGGAGAATCCAAGCTTCATTCATAGAACAACTGTACAGAAAAGGTTATCAATTCAAACCATGCCTCAATAAAAGCACACTTTTTGTGAGCAGTAAGGTCATTTTATTTTATTTTTTTTAAGATTTTTTTTGTTTATTCTTGAGAGACACAGAGAGAGAGAGAGAGAGAGACACAGGCAGAGGGAGGAGCAGGATCCATGTAGGGAGCCTGATGTGGGACTCAATCCGGAGTCTCCAGGATCATGCCCTGGGCTGAAAGCAGGTGCTAAAGCCCTGAGCCACCTGGGCTGCCCAGTAGGGTCATTTTAAATGGAGAAAAGGTATAAAACACAAGTAGAAAATACAGAGACAAATATTTTTAGAGACACGAATAAGGGGAAAAAAAAAAGTTTACTTTGGCCAGGAGAAAATACAATGGCATTTTAGTAAAAACTAATCAATAAAAATTTATTAAAATTATTTGATAAATATTTTCCTTTTGAGGTAAAGGCATCGTTATTGCGAGAAATGTTAAGGTCTAGAGGATGACTACATGTCAGAGATATTTTTGAGAGATTCTTAAATTTAAGTAAGATATTAGATGCACCAGTTACCTTTAATGTAAGCCCAATCACTCTACTATGGTGATGGTTGTATAAAAGTATCAGAAATATCTGTGTTTAGACATAATTTCTATTTGGTTATGGCAAATGTTGGACGCACTCATAGAGATTTCATCATTGTTTGCCTTGAAAGTTATTCCACTCAATAAACTATTTCTAGAGGATGTTAATAACCTTTAGATTTTATGCTATTCTTATTTGTACCACTAAAGTTACTGCGATTTCACTCTAGGACAATTTCATGTGTCCTAGAGGTACTCCTAATACTTCCTCCTAAAAGCGTCTCTAGTATGAAGATTATGAAAGAATTTCAGAAATGCAATATAATGAAGCTGCTTTTTTTTTTTTTTTTGCCATTGTTTACATACATTCTGACATCTGAGAATTCCAAACTTAGTTTCCTTAAAATGCCTTAAGTGGTTGCCTGCAGTTGTTAGAATAGCTTTGCCTTCTATAGCTGAATAGCTCATTCTATTCACATACCTCTGTTTGTTGCCAAACAGTTGGCTCTGTCTTGGAATTCCTGCCTTCATTCCAGAACCAGTTCTCTGAAGATGATTCATATATCTCTGTTCCTGACCCACTTCCCCAAGCAAAACAAAGCTACTGCTGTACTATTCTCCTAGTGGGGAAAGACAAATAACCCACGTTTCCACATAGACATTTACCCACACATAAATTTATTTTCAATAAATTCCATTAATCCACTGTGAAGATAAACATATGGAGAAGGATAAGAGACACGTTTATTGAAAGAATCAAGAATGATCCACTCTATATCATTCATGAAGTAAGGAAAAGTAAAAGATGTAGTTATTCAAAATAATTCCCTAAAAGGCTCCTGAGAAAACTAAGTGGATAGTATGTATCATCTGTGATTGTGAAATTATGAGATTAGTTGAAATTAGAACATTGAAAAGTTCTATAGAAAAGTTTCAGAAAGATATATACTGTTGATATGAGCAGGTCTTTTGGATCTACTGTATAAAACTGATAAATCTGTGACTTTGTCACTTAGTTATAATCAGTCTTACCTCCAGTTTAACATGGGGCTCTCTGTTTTCTTCTCTGTGCCTTGCTTTACAATGTTCTACTCTTACTGCCTATAAATATTTTCTCTATTCTTTCTTCTTTGCAGACAATATTATCACCTTCATAACATTTTGACTGTTAAATCTACAGTTCAAGCATCATCTCTGCATCCCCAGCTGATGGCAGGATACCAAGATCTACAGCTAGCATCTCGAACTCAAATATCCCAAACCAAGTTCAGTGCCTTCTTTTCTTCCAACAACCCAAATCCTCTACTTGGTTTTCTTTCTTTAAGACCATATTTTGATGAAAAGTTCAAATACAATTTATAAGTTTTAAAATTCTTGTAGTTTTGCTATTATTGTTTGTTTATATAGTTCTTACTATTACTATCTATTTACTTGTTTGTTTGTTTGTTTGAGAAGAGAGAGCGAGCACGACACGGGAGGGGTAGAGGCAGAAGCAGACTCCCTACACAATGCAGGTCTAGATCCCAGGATCCTGGGATCATGACCTGAGTTGAAGGCAGAGGCTTAACTGACTGAGCCACCCAGGTGTCCCTACTACTAGTAATTATTATTAGCAATCTTATCGAGATGTTATGAGCCAAGTTAAAAGATCATTCCCATAATAACAACTATCCAATTATAATTAAATTATTTCTTCTAAATTTTACCCATGTCTATTGCTTCTAAATTTTATCCATATTCTACTGTTGCTTCTTCATATTTCTGCAGGTTTATTGTTGCAGCCAGCTCAGTAGTTGTTGTAGGTACAATATGAATGCACACTATGAATCAGAATTTCTTCAGTGACTTCGACCATCACCACTCCCTAAGCATGCTATAAACTTATTATCATTTCATTTATGTCTCATTTCTGCCCAGTGAACAAGCATATTAAGATCCAACACAAGTACAAAGCCTTCTAGATAGCTATCCTACCTCACGTTTCTAAAACATTGCTATTTGTGCTTTTCTTTTGTTAACTTGGTTCTTTGTACTTTCTTCCCTGCTGTGTTTTAAGTTCCATCATGGGAAAAGTGGTAATTCCCAATCAGCCAAAGTGTACCTAGGACAAAAATTTGTGCACAGAATTTGGTAATTTTGTTGAATTGCTTAACATTACACATTAAATACATATTTGTTGATTGACTTGCCTCTGTACATAATTATAGTTAAGGGAAGAAAAAAAATAGTAGCATAAGAAATATTTTGCAAGCTGTTGTCTGAATCTGCAGGGCAAATTGCCTCAGGCACTGACCAGAAAACTGGGCCATGATCCTTCTATACTTCGGACATATGAGTATTTATAGACATAAAGGTAAGAAGCATATATTATGTGCAGCATAATTTTAAAAACTACATGGAATCCTGTTACTGTACCTGCATATAAGAAATCATTATGGTAAAAAAGTTTATTCATTGAAGTACATTTTTCTTAGTATCTTACATAAGAAAATAGACCCAACATTAAAAAGGATTTTCCCCATGCTCCAAAACATACCAAAAGCAAAAATAAGTTCTATGCCAAAATGTGTTTTTTGAGGCTTCAAAATAAACCAGGAAAGCATTTTATTTGTGATTATCATGAAGTCTGAAATTCACACATTTAGTTTTTGACAGAGTGTACTATAATTTATTCAAGTAGCAAGTCAGTGTTGGTATCAAATTGTAAAGATGAAAAATAAAATTGTATCTTATGAAAATAATCAATTTAAATGAAGTATTTTTGGCAGTTCTCCTGTTTTTAGAATTTGTTCTGCAAGCTCCTCATAATCATCACTTTATCTGCATTTCAAAGAAAGCTGAACACTGGTATTTTGTTCTTTATTTTATTGATATGAGGACTAGAACCCAAAAGCCTAGAAGGATTATTTCAAAAAGCAGCAATATCTGAGCAAAGTGTGAAACTTTAAAAAAAACTCTACTACTAGGAAATTCAGATTACTTGAGTCTGTTTACACAATTTTCTTACTTGTATTTTTAAAATTATTATCTTTTTAAATAATTCCCCTTCAAAAATTGTATTTTTTAAATATCTGATATATTCTGTTAATGAATACTTCTAATTATATTATAGAAGTAAATAATTTTGTTCCACTATTTTTGCCTTAGTAAAACTCATTTACTAAAAAGTAGAAATTATGCCAAAATAAAAGAATTAAAATATCATCTGTGGGCCTGCAATAATAGTTTAAGAAAATGCTAGAAATGCTTATAATAATATGCACTTACCAAATTTTGTAATAGTAAAAACAGAAACCCTCATACATTGCTGATAGAAGTATCAATAGGTACAACTACCTTGGAAAATTTGCAATCTCTAATAAAGCCAAACATATTCATGCCCATCCTATGACCCAGAAATTCCTCTCATAGAGAAGTCGTAGGTTCAACCCATACTATCCCCAAAATGCATATATTCACATGCATTAACATGTATTCACAAAAAGACATGTTCAAAGATGTTCATAGCAGCACTAGCCAAAGCTTAAGATAATACCCAAATATCCTTCATAGGACACTGGATAAATTGTAATATCTTCATGTAATGGAATACTATACAACAATGAGAAAAACAAACTATTGCTACATGCACTAATATGGACAAATCATATAAACATAATGCTCATAAAAATAAAGCAGACTTAAATAAGTATTTATATAAAGTTCCAAAGGAGAAAAGCATATTTATAGTTGTAATAGGTCAAAATAGGGATTATTTGGGGTCAAGTAGTGCCTGGAAAAGGTATGGCAGTGGGAGGGTGAGTGTGTTTGTGATATTGGCAATTCTACTCCCCCCCCCCCTTATGGAGTACTTATCTTTATATGCCTAGCTTATTTTACTAAGGATAATGTCTTCAAAATCCATCCATGTCATTGCATATTGCAGAATTTCCTTCTTTTTAAAGGCTGAATAGTATTGCCTTGTATCTATATACCACATTTTTTATCCATCACCTGTCAGCAGACATTTATGTGTTTTCACACCTTAGCTATTGTGAATAGCACTGCAATAAATGTGAAATTACTAATGTCTCTTCAAGATCCTGACTTTGATTCTTTTACATAAATAACCATAATTGGGACTACCAGATCATATGATAGTTCACTTTTAGTTTTTTAGGGAAATTCCACTTCTTGATCCATAGTCTCTTCACATGACTGTGTTACCCTTGTGAAACTTTACATAGAAACTTATTATTTGTATAATTTTCTGTGTGCATCTCTCAATAAGATTTTTTAAAATCCTTAAAACTTGTCAAAAGAAGCTTGTACTAGTAGATTATTTAATTAAAAATATCTAGTTTTCAGTTGTAGTTCTTGCCTCCAAATTACCCTAAAAGAATATTTCCAAATTTAAAAGATAGATTTATAAATTAGCACTAAATACTTTTTGTCTTTATTTTTTTCCTTTATGTTTCCTTTTTCCTCGATACATGAGAATAGACTTAGTGAATAAAGAATAGTTTTCATAAAGGCATTTCTTTTACAAAATATTACCAGTAGAGGGAGCTTCACTTTTTTTTTCTTTTTTTTTTTTTAACTATAGGAAATTTTCTTTTAAGATCCATCCCTAAAAATAAATATATTAAAATTTTAAAATATAATTAAAGTTTTTAATAGAGTGATGAGTTACTCTCATCGAAGGGAAAAATTTTATCCAATTTATAAAAGAAGAAAAACCTGATAATAAACCACACAAATTTCTATACTGGGTATGTATTATTCAAGAGATTACATTTTTGGATTATGCATAAAAAGCATTCTTATTATTTAATATTAATGAAGGTAAAGTCTTATAATTATGATCATCATTTTGAAATAAAATTTTGTAAATAAAACTAGACAAAAATCAAAGGATGTGCTGATTAAAACTATATACCTAAAAATATATTATAATGAATATCATGGCAAATTACCATTATACAAATTTATTTTAGAATTTACTATTTATTTTACAAAATACTTCCAGTAGAGGGTGCCTCACTTTTTTTTTGAACTATAGAAAATTTTAAAGGCCATTAGTGAAAATAAATATATTTAAATTTTTTAATATAATTAAAGTTTTTCATATGAATTACTCTCATTCAAGGGAAAAATTGTATTCAATTTATGAAAGAAGAAAAAAAACTGATAATAAAGAATATATATATACCGCACAAACTTCTATACTGGGTATATGTTATTCAAGGGATTACATTTTAGACAAAAATCAAAGGATGTACTAATGAAGATTATATATCTAAAAACATATTATAACAAATATCATGGTGAATTACCATTATACAAATTTAACCTTATTGACCAAAATGGTTTAGTTACTGACATTAAACTTTCTAAATCTAAGTGTCTGCAAATATTTTTATTTCTTTGAAAAAAATATGCATATCATCATCTAAGATACTAAGAAATAATTGTAGTAAAATGAACCATTTCACTTATAACATGAATTTTGTGCTCCTTTCCATGAAGTTTTTATAAATATAAAAGCTCAACACTATTTGTTTTAATCACTATATATAAAATTTGTGACAATTGTAGTTACAAAAGTTTACAGTCATATTAAAATATTTTTCACTGAAAATATCCTAGTTTACAGTGGTTCAACATTGTACTTGAGAAAAAAAAATATTTTATTTCAATCCTCTTGTAAAGCTTGTGGGCCATAAAAATGGAAATTTTAGGGTAATTATAAGAGTAAAGTAACATTTATATTGGTGGTTGAGAAGTCTATTCTGAGCATAATCATGCTTATATATTGTTTGATTAAGATTAGGGGCTAAACTATCTGATCTTTTGACTAAACTCTCTTTTTTAAAAAAATAAAAATTACAAAAAAAGAAAGCCCAACAAATATGACTGGACATGATAAGAAAATTACATATCATAGAACAATTTTATTCTTCAGTAGGTTTCTTGTAATATCACTTTCTCCAAAAGGATTATTCTTGACATAGAATATATCTAATGATTTATGTATGATTTTTCCTTCGTGTATTACCTGAACTAAGCTCTTTAGAAATGGTACTTGCAAGGCCCTAAATGTCATTGATGTAACTTGACCTCTGGATATACCAACAATCTTCAGAATTTCTCTAATCAGCAAATGCTTACGTTCTAGATTTTTTTTTTGCCACTTAAAAAATATTATTTCTAATCACTAAATGTTTTGTAACTTCCAAAAAGAGAGTAACACTCAGAATTCATATTTCACTTAGAAAAAAAAAGAAACTCTAAAAGCAATTTGAGAAAGAAAATCTAGGTTTTGGAAATAATTTTTCTAAGGTAATCTCAGCTGCAAATAATATGAGAGCAGTTACTATAAAGCAGTAATTAGTGAAAATAGAGCAAAGTTATATGTTTTTAGAGGTCTCAGAAGACTGCTAGACAGCTTTAAATAGAAAACAATGAGATTTAAGGGATACTTTCAACAAGTCAATTTCGAATTGCATTCTTGACTTCATCAATAACAAGTGGTTGCAACATAGTGCACAAGCTTAGATAGTTCTCCCGATGATAAATACAAGCGGACTCACCTGAGTAACAGTGCTGCTTCCCAGAAGTAAAATCCCGAAACTAATGTCCGAAAGTGTCTCACGTGGGCCATGATACGGAGAGATTTTCACGATCCTGAAATTAGTCTTAGCCAAGGCATGGGGGAAGAGAAAGCCAGGAATGAAAATGTGCAACCTAACTCTGTGTGGTGTTGCAGGAGACGAACGCAGGAAAGCTTCAGCACCTTAGACAGCTCTCCGCAGTCAGGAAAGCCCGTCTCGTTCGGAACACTTGAAATTCCCTTTTGACCCCTGCTCTGAGCATCGAGCAGAAGGAAGATTCACAGGGTACAAATGTGCAGGTGATTTATACAGTGAACGCGGAATAAGGGGTGAGATGAAATGTCAGAAGTGCCTAGGTTCTGGGCAACAGTTCACTGAAGCTCTAGCGGTAAAGAATGCTTGTCCTTCCCTGACTCAGAGACCGGAGAAGGAATAGCCCCAGCAGCGGAAACAAGGATGCTTCTGCACCTGCTCCAAGCGCTGCCCGCCGAGTCCCATTCTCCACCTTTGAGTAAAACCCGACACAGCCAGCGCGGCAAAGGGAAGCGGGGGAGGAGCCAGACGACACTGTTCTGTCTGCCAATCACGACCGCACAGCGGGACGGAGGGACAGACCACTCACGACCGTAGGCGGTGCGTAACACTTTACCCTTTAAAAAAAGCGGTGAATAACTGGTGCAGAGCCTTAACTGTGACTGGAGGGAGTTGGGGGAAGAAAGACTCAGGAGTCAGCTTTGGGAGAGTCAGAGGTTTTTGTGAATCGGGTAGCAGAACCGCGCTGGGGAGACCCTTTACTGTTCCCTTCCGGGAAAAGGGACAATTTAGGAAGGGATGTGACCCTATGTCTTTGACCTTCTATCGAGATGCAGGAGTGAACAGTAAACCCAGACCCCTAGAAAGGGCCAGGGAAGAGCAGAAAATTTGGTGCATGAATACCAACGGAACAGGAGAAGCAGCTGCTCTAGAATTCTCATAACCCTGGTCAGCTTCCTTCTGGCTAGGAAGCATTGTTGACTAGAGTGACTTGAGCTTCAGTTGTAATAAGGGTTCTAAAAAGATGAAGGTGGGAAATCTGAAGAAATGGCTACTTGAGATGCAATGCTACCCACCATTTTTCCCCCTTACACGTTTTCCATATCTTAAGAGTAAGTTCAAGTGAGGAGTACACATAGGTCATATGATACATCTTCTATCATCCCTATTCTCCCTCCCCTCTCTCAGCCTCTCTATCTCCCAGCACCCACCCCCAACCATTTACATGGAAATTTGAAGATCAGAAAGGAAAAGTGTGTGTATGTTGTGTGCATGCTTATTCATGTATCTCAAAATGGAATTTAGAAAGATTAGAACCTATGCTATTAGATCTTTAAAGTGGTTTTTATTTACTATCAACCAAGATTAGAACCTTCACTACTTGAATTTTAGCTTCTCCCTAAAACTCCCATAGATATTTATTCGGAAAGCCCTACTTTAATCACTAAACTTTTTCAGTGACTAAACTATATGCCAAGAATATCTTCTCAGTCTTTCACACAAACATTTTCTTGTTAATTAAATTCCAGCACCAATTGACATATTGACTATCCTGTAATTCTTTATTTAACTAGAAAGGCATAAGTCATTACCATCTCACCCTCTCGAATGAGGACACGGTGAAAAATATCTATTTTTATTTTTTAGTAGACAAGCTTATTTGCATTCAGTGAGAATAAAGATTTTTTATTTACTTTTATATTTATTACTATATCTGTCTATTTTTGCACCTTAATTTTCTGATTTAAATTACAAACTTCCGGAAGTCTCCAAGAAATATCACTAGTTCTACCCACAAATATTTGCACCCAGAGAAAGTTCATACAATTTTAATCAACTCAATTTTTCAATGAACCTTCTGAAAGCTATGAACAAATGCTTTTTAGTTGGTCATTCTTTGAATGGCAATAATTCTTTTAGAAACCACACATAATAAATGAAACAACACTTACTGTATTTCAAGAAGGCCTGGACTCCTTGCCTGCTTCACCACTACTTAATTGGGTATCTTTGGAAAAGTAATCTACTTTTAAAAATATCTTTATTTAATATATCTTTAAAAATATATTTATTAAGGGAAGTGAGTTAAATTACCTTTGAGATTCATTCTCTGGCCCAAAGGAAACAACCAAATGGATGTTTAGGTAACTGAGAAAATTAATCCACTATATTTAAAATTCTGTTTCCATTAATCTAGAGAGTTAGGTTACGTGACAGCTTAAAAGACAGAATAATTTTAGCTATTTCATCTCATTATTAACATGAAAGCAAAGAAATATTATACTTTATCAAATTAATATATCTAGCCAATCAATCAGTTTTTTGTCATAAAAGAGGTTGGTAATATAGAATCTCCATATTACTGGTTTTTCATAGCACCATTATTATTTCCTTCAATTTATTTATGAAAAGTTATTATCCTTCTCATTTATTTATTTGACTTTTCCACTGCAGTGAGGATAATGGCCATTATTTAGCATAAAACCCAACAAATAATAGATACTCAATAATTGTGAATGAATTAATAATCATATTAGAAATGCAATACATATATATATATATATATATATTAAGATTTTATTTATTTATTAATGAGAGATATAGAGAGAGGCAGGGAGAGAGAGAAGCAGGCTCCATGCAGGGAACCTGACGCAGGACTCGATCCCAGGTCTCCAGGATCATGCCCTGGGCTGAAGGCAGGTGCCAAACCGCTGAGCCACTCCGGCATCTCTATTTTTTGCATTAGATTTGTGTAATTGGGGACACCTGGGTGGCTCAGAGGTTAAGCGTCTGCCTTCAACCCAGGGCATGATCCCAGAGTCCTAGAATCAAGTCCCACATTGGGCTCCCTGCATGCTGCCTGCTTCTCTCTCAGCCTATGTCTTTGCCTTTCTCTCTCTGTGTCTCTCATGAAAAAATAAAATCTTTAAAAAAATTTATTGTGTAATTGTTACAATACAGTGGGTACTAGGTTAATTTTGATTAAAAAATTAGAAATTAATCAAAGAGTAGGTTTTAGTGTCTTGTTTCCTTTAATCAATATTTAATGATTAATTTTCTGGGGCTTCTTGTCTGAATTTTTATGTTATTTGCCTTTCATTTCTATAGTATCAAAACAAAGTTCATCCATCTACATATTTGTGACAGCTATTCTCATATATTTCATCCTTTTGGGAATGATAGTCCTGATTGGATGGGTAGGTGAATGAATGGGTTTTTAGAAAAAGGACCATTCCATGGCTGATGACTAACTGACTAGCCCATTTATATAGAATTAAGCTGAATTCTGATTTGGTCAAATCTCTGCTTTTCTCCTCATTGCCTTTATTATTTCTTTATTGAACTAATGGATTATATTTTATATTATATAAGACATTAGATTTCAGAGCTGAATGGAATATTAATCTTTATCAGATTTAATACTTTCCTTTTACAAAGGAAGTAATTGTAGCCTGAAGTGGTTAACTGATGGTTACAAACTCACATTCAGCAAGTTGAAAATATCAAGCCTGAATTTGGTGTCACTGGCTCAATGTTTAGCATTTTGTCTACTTCCCCTGCTCTATTTTTAATATTTCTACTATTGTCTCAAGCCAAATGCATATTGACTAGCCTATAGATAAATAAATCAATTTCAATCTAGTGATAAAGCTTTTTTTCTATCTTAGTTGTTAATATCTATGTTCTAAAACATATAATATTTTGTATATATTGATAAAATGATTTGCAATTTAGTGAAAGACTTATTTACTTTTTGAAGTCAATGTCATATGGGGTTAGAAATAGTTTACTAAAAGTTGATCAGATTCAGTAGTATTTGGTCATTTTAATCATCACATCAAAAGCTTATGTATAAGTCAAAATGCCAGTTTAAAAAGTTACAAAAAATAATGTTATTTTTAGAATAATTAGAATATTTATATTTTTGAATATGAGTATATATAACACTTTGGGAAAGTTGAAAGAAAGATTTAATTTAGTAGTCAATCAGAAATTTGCTTGTTCAATACAAATCAGAGAGGAGAATTAATCTTATTGCAGAAGTAGACAATGTCACCAAGTATGTGAATCTAGTGAATTTATCTTTTGTATAGGGATCTATCTACCTACTACTAAACAAGCTACAATAATAATGATATGTTAGCTGATCAGGTGCTTTTTTTTTTTAGAATAGTGGTAAAAATATCTAATAATTTATCTCCAATTTCTTGTACAGAATACAACATTTCTCACAAAAGTTTCAATAACACCCTCCAAATTGTTTCTCCTGCTTGCTCTGTTATTCCCCTTAATTAATCCTCCCATGTGAATATTAAGGGGCTTTTGTTTGTTTTCTTTTGATTGTTTATTTTAGTAAATCAGAAGATGCCACTTCTATTCGTAAAACCCTTTAATGCCTTTCTGTTGCAATAGGTTAAAATCCATAATACTCTTCACAGATGAAAACACTCTGAATGATTTTCTATCAGCAAGCTCTTCAACTTCATTTTTTACTATTCTCCCTTTTCCTCACTATGCACGAGTAACATAAGCCGTTTTTATCTCATGATTTCTCTACTCCAGACACCCTTCCTCTTGGACTTCTTATGTCTAGTCTTTTTTTCAGCTTTAATTAACAGTCTTTCCCTCTCTCTCTCTCTCTCTCTCTCTCTCTCTTTTATTCCTGCTAGCACAGTGCCTGGCACATAGTAGGTGACCAGAATATAACTGCTGAATAAATGAATGAATGCATAAACATTCTCTGCTCTTGGTTCTCCCTTTTCTAGAATCCATTCTTATTAATCTCTTCTAACCAATTCTTTCTTCAAAATTATTTAAGATATCAACATTATAATGTTCTTTCCAGCCAAATATATTCCTTTGCCATCTAAACAACCTTCAAGTTTATATGTGTACCCTCAGTTCACTCTGAGAGTGCCTTCTTTATAAGTAAGATTAGTATTATCCAGTATTGTCATTTTTACTATTTTAGCACTCTGACCGTCATCTTTTTTTTTTTTAAGATTTTATGTATTTATTCATGAGAGACATGGAGAGAGAGAGAGAGAGAGGCAGAGACACAGGCAGAGGGAGAAGCAGGTTCCTCACAGGGAGCCGGATGTGGGACTCAATTCTGGGACTCTGGGATCACACCCTGAACCGAAGGCAGACACTCAACTGCTGAGCCACCCAGGAGTTCCCCAGACTGTCATCTTCTCGAAATTGTAGTGGTAATTTGCCATAATTCTCTAGATGACTTTAAATAGTGGGATATTTGAAGTAGTTAGTTCACTGAATATTTCATTCTTTCCCTGAATACTTGGTATTAAGTAGGCACAACTTGTAAAAGTACCTCCAAATTACTTCTTTTAAACAATCTATTTACCAACAAATATAGAGTTTATAATATGCATCATCTTAGGTATTTTCTGAGATATACATGGGAATGAAAACACATCTTGTCCCAGAGAAACTGAAATCTGTATAATATGTAAGATATATGTGAATATTCATTGTCTCTCATAGAATGTAAGTATTGAAGGATGCAAAGAGAAATGCTATGGAAATTCAATTGAAGCACTTTAAAATGGAAAGCTGAGAACAATAGAAAATTTTCAAAAAGTAGGGGATATTTAATAAAACTTTGAAATCAGTTCACAGTTCATTTTTAGAATTTTTGTGGAAATTATATTAAAAAAATCTTTGTAAGAGGAGGGCAAAAATCTTCAAAGACACAGAAGCAGGAAAAAGTGGGGTGAATATTATTATTATATTTGCGTAGTTAATGACTGTATTGGATACTTTGCTTATTATCTTAATTTCTGCTTTTAAGACCCTAAGGTGTACATAATCTGATCCATGTTTTAATGGTAAAGAAATTGAGGTCCAAAACTTTTAAGCAGCTTTTCTAATATCACAATTTACATTATTGATGTATAAAAAAGGGGAGTGACTGAAGGAAAGTTGTGAAAAAGAAGCTTGACATGTAGCAGAGAGGGTCATAGATACTGGGTTAAATAATGCACAAAGTTAAAAATTGTCGTATATATTCTGGATGATTAATAATATGTAAACATGGTTATAATGTCAAGAGATACCTCCATCCACTCATTAATGAACCAATCAATAAAACTCCCATCTCATATTTATGTTCCTGAAGAGATTTTCTCATTGTGTAGATTTTTCCATCACAGGCTCTTTTATATTGAAATATACAAACTTTCAAACAAATAAAACATAAAACACCACAACTTTAACTGGCATCCTTTTCATTTTTGATCTGAGGTGGCTTATGAGCATAATTTTCTTTCTCAGTGTCATATACATGTCATCATACACTGAATTGCTTGTGGCAGTGAACTACAGATTGGAGATTATAGCAATACCTTATTTCTCAAAATGGTATAATACCAAAGTGGTAATAATACCACTTTATAAGAAATTCAATAAAGAATTTTCTTCAAAAGTCTGACTTAATTTGAGAATGATGAATACTGACATATATTGTTAAATTTCCAGGCTAGGAAAAAAAAAAAATACACCCTGAGAAGTTTAGCAATCCATTTACATACCCACTTATTTCTAAGATAATTATTATTTATTTCATTAACTAAAAGATCAGACACAGATGTGAACTACTACTGAACTTTAATTATTAGACAATAGCTAACCACTTGATATTTGAAGGTTAAATATTACAACTTTACTACTTTTAGGATAATAAATTAATGATAGATATATTAATCTCCAAGAGCTTTGTCAAGAACATTAAGAACTTACCTATTGTGAAATATTAACTAAGTAACAATTAGACTGCATAAAATGTTATCATAATATGTAATGATATGCTATAATTAATAATTTACCTCTATAGAAACAATTATAATCCATCAATTTATATAGCTAATAAATACTGTATGATTTTAACTATTAATTTCTAATTTATGAAAATTTATATGTATTTTATAGTAATACTATTGCTCCCAACTTTCTTCCAAATTTCTTTAAGATTTCCTAAACAATTTATTACAGGTATTTTTGACAGAATAGATATCTATGTATATATTTTGTGTGTATATAATTTCATAAATACCTAAAGTACTGGGAAAATATTTGCTTAAAAAGCCTAAATGCTTAGCTGAGATTGCACAGAAATCAGCCCAAACCAATGAAAAAGCAAGAAGCTAAAAAAGCAAGGAAGGACTAATGCTGCACGAATTCCAACCATAACCAGGTGATCTCTCTTGGACTACAGTTTCAGTTTTTACCAGATATTCCCTGACTTGGAGACAAGAACTATTGCTCAAACAAAGGCCTAAAAGACTTATGACTTTTAAACCAAAAATCCCAAGACTTTATAATCTTTTTTCCCCCAGTACTTATTTTATTGCAAAAATCAGTTCGTTACAAATACCACTTTGTAAACAGCTTATCAACATCTGGAGAACTGGGTTCTGTGCAGAGAACAAGAATGAACCATCGTTTAGGGGCTGGCGGTCCTGGCTAGATGCCCTGCTGCCCTCTGGCCAAGGGGATTCAGGCTCCCACATGCAGTCTCGCGGTCACATCTGTCCTTGTCTGCGTCCCTTACCTGGGAAGTGCCCACACTGTGTGCTCTTGTGCAGAGAAGGGGCCCAGGATGGGAAAACTATCCATATTCCAAAGGATTCTGAGAAGAAACTTGTCTGTCTCAGCTTTAACTCTTAACGGAGGCAGAAAAATCTCACTGAAGATTATTTGCCAAAACAAAGTCTTTGAGCTAGAATTAACACCACCTAAGGGCACATAAATGCCAAGTTACAAATATGTATTTAACTGGTGCTGTGATTGTAAAGTTTTAGAAATGTGGCAGAAACAACTATAGATACTCACTGGAGGAATATATTTTAAGATCAAGTTTGAAAGAATTCCCATAGATAAAGTTCCAAAGAACATATGGTCAATATCAAAAAAACAAAATGCATGAGTAGACAGGCTACCATGAGTTAGTCAGCAAAGCACTTAAAAAAGACATAGAAGAGCAAAGACTATAGATGTTGAGCAAAGACTGTAGACTAGAGAATATAAAGTGTGCTGATTATGTGAAAAGAATAAAAATATGGCTAGCACGACAAACTGGCCAGGTGGATCTGAAAAATAACCAAAGGAGTAGCTAGAATAAAAATTATAAAAGCTCAGGACGCCTGAGTGACTCAGTGGTTGAGCGTCTGCCTTCGGCTCAGGGTGTTATCCTGGAGTCCTAGGATGGAGTTCCATATCGGGCTCCCTGCATAGAGCCTGCTTCTCCCTCTGTCTGTTCTCTGCCTCTCTCTCTCTGTGTCTCTCATGAACAAATAAATAGAATTTAAAAAAAAATTATAAAAGCTAAAATTAAAATGTATTGAGTAGTTGAAGCAGCAGATTAAATATGCTGAAAGAGAATCAGTGGGTTGGAAGATAGCTCTGAAAAATTATATAATGTGAGCCAACAGAGTGAAAGGTATTCAAAACAGTTTTAAGAACATGGAAAAGAGATTCACAATTTCCAGCAAACATTGGATTTGTATTTCTCCTACTCCCCTCAAAAGAAGTATAAATTAAATGGGTATAAGGAAAATATGAAGGAATAATAACTGAGATTTTTATCAAAATGATTAAAGGCATGGTTCTTACGTTTTAGGAGTGCGAAGTGTCCCAGGAAGGCAAGTGGACAGACAACTACAACTAGACTCAAAGCATTCAATGACAACCCATGGTGAGAAAGGCTTTATTCAAGGAGACGGGGGATGATCAGCACACAAACATGTCCACTGAGATGGAGTTTTGTAGTGGGGGAGAGATATTAAGCTCAACTCCAATATCGCCTGGGCAAGTAGAAATTAATAACCAAGGAGCAGGGTGCAGGTCAGTCAATAGAAGTTACTAAGGTAAAACAGGGGCAAGGGGGTGTGTGTGGGGGTTCTGGCTAAACTGACCTAAGAGGATTTTTGCTGTAGACTAGCCACCCAACCTGGGACTTGGTGGAGGATAAGGAACATGATCAGTCACCAGTTATTGAGGTTGTGGGGTCCTGATTAAAAGGAGTTAGCAGAATTCTTGTTAAAATTGGGCAAAGCAGAGATAAACTCAAAAGTCCAACAGTCAGGCCTACTTGGAGTAAAGGACAGGGGAAGCTGAATCGAGTTTGGCCAATGAGAAAACTTTTGTCAATACAATACCTAAGGAGAAGAAATGTGTGGGAAATATCAGAAAGGGAGACAGAACGTAAAGACTGCTAACTCTGGGAAACGAACTAGGGGTGGTAGAAGGGGAGGACGGCAGGGGGTGGGAGTGAATGGGTGACGGGCACTAGGGGTTATTCTGTATGTTGGTAAATTGAATACCAATAAAAAATAAATTAAAAAAAAAATACAACTACCTAATACTAAAGTCAAAGACAAGTTCTCAAAATCCTCTACAGAGAAAAGGTAGATTATTTTTAAAAATGAAAATAAGGACTAACAGCTATATGCAGTTTGTAAGAATCAGAAGTAAACTAAAGGATATCTGGAAAGATAAAAAAGTAAAAGGTGGGGGAAGTACATCAGTTACTGTTAACCAATAAATAAATAAATAAAAGCCAGTGTAGCCACACTAATATTAAACAAAATTGGAGAAAATTGCATATTTGCACAAAAAAAGAATTTTTATATAATGAAAAAAGTTTAACCAGAAATATATGAGGCTTCTAAATATGTATGCACTTAATAACATAGCTTTAAAACATGCAATGCAGAGCAGCCTGGGTGGCTCAGTGGTTTAACGTTGCCTTCAGCCCAGGGCGTGATCCTGGAGACCCGGGATTGAGTCCCACGTCAGGCTCCCTGCATGGAGCCTGCTTCTCCCTCTGCCTGTGTCTCTGCCTCTCTCTCTCTCTCTCTCTCTCTGTTTCTCATGAATAAATAAATAAAATCTTTAAAAAAAAACATGTAATGCATAAAAAAGGCATGTTAATATACTATTCAATAGCTGTCATATAAAGCTTATAAAAAATCAGGATATGAATCTTGAAAAAAATATATTTGGTGTTATGTTTTATATATATTATATGTGTGTTATATGAACATACAAACATAGCTAACAAATTTTATCTAACGAATGTACAATGGTACATCCTCAAGTTTTATCATAATTATTCTGTTTAGGACTGTGTTGAACATCTGTAAAAATTGAACATAATAGTGTGTGCTATAAATTTTAACTAATTTAAAGAAGTACTATAATTTCTTAGAATGCATTTATGACTGAAAATTACAAATTAAAATTACTGCATTACGAAACTTGTGGTGGAGGAGGGCACCTGGGTGGCTCAGTCTATTAAGCATCCAACTTGGTTTTGGCTCAGGTCTTGATTTCAGAGTCATGGGATTGAGCTCTGTGTAGGGCTCTGTGCTCAGTGCGGCATCTGCTTAGATTTTCTCTCTCCCTCTACTTCTGCCTCCACCCTGTGCTCTCTCTCTCTCTCTCTCTAAAATAAATAAATAAATCTTTTTTTTTTTTTTAAAGAAACTTGGTGCAACAAATGTATAAGTATATATCAATATATATGGCAAAGAAAGATAATAAAAATAGATATTAAAAGTAGATAAAAAGGTGATTAATTAGAAATGTGTAGCCTTAAATGATCATAAAATAAAGGCGAAAATTAGTATGTGATACCTCTTTGGATGTTGGAATAAACAACTGGATGCTCATAAATGTAGAAAGAAGAAATAAATGTAAGCAAAAATAGAGTAGAAAACAAACATAAAAGAAGAAAAAAAAGAAAACAAACATAATATAGGTGACCACAAAAGCCAAATTTTTTTTAATTTAATACTTGATAAATTTAATAATAATATAATTAGTATATTATTATAATAAAGTATTTATAAGCAGAATATTTCCTTGTAATATAATAATATAATAGTTGAAGCATTGGTTAGCAGAGTATTTCTTTAAAAATCAAGAAGAATAAAGACTGACAACCCAATAGAAAACAAACATGGAAAGATTTCATGAACAGGAATTAAAAAAGAAAAAAGAAATAGGTCACTTATGCAATTTAAGATATGACACTTTGTAGGTAAGGATTTCAAATTAAATTATGAGTCAAAATTTTAGAGCCAACAGATTGATGAAGTTAAGTTTAATCAATAATACCAATTGTTCCGGGAATGTGGGATCAACATAGAACTTATATAAAGCTAATGAAGATATACATGATATAAGACCTATTAATATAATGGCTGTCAGCCCAATTGGTGTGCATTTGATTGCAATAGAAAATTGCCTTTTCTCCCCTTTTAAATTACAAAACCCTCCAAAAATTCTTTTCAGTCTCATATTTAAAGATATTTAAAGAGTCCATTTAGTTAGGTATAGACTGTTTATCCTATTTAACAAAAAATGACATTTAATGTGATTTATTAATTTTTACTTTTGAATTTGCAAACTAAATCTTTTCTTTTCTCTTCAATTTTCTTCCCTCCACTTTTCACTAAACTTAAATGAAATGCAGACTGAGTTGTTTTACCAGAGAGCTCCCACTTGACACTTAAATGATGACGACTTTTAAACCAGGTAGTTCTTTTTCTTTTCTTTTTTCAAATGTATTGGAAAGGCTATATTTTATGCCTTACCTTTCACTCAGGTGAAAAATGCAAAGAAATAACTCAAAGAGTGGTCTATAGATAAAATTAAAAACTTTTGTAGTAGCAATATTACTTTTGAGATTTAAAAAATTCTCCTCCATTTTCAGCTGGTAACGTGTGAGATGTACATGTGAAATTCTAGGGTTGCTTATTTTAGTGCTTTCTTGGTTTTCATGATCCCTTCAGGTCCTCTGGATGAGAATCTTTTTATTATTCTAGCTCCCTCCAGATTCTATGTTGCAATTTGCCTACATTTATGATATGTGGGATCAGGACCAATTTAGGCTTAGTTAATATATTCAATAAAGTATCATGGATAAACAACCTAAATATGGCTGTTGTGAGTTGAATCATATATCCTGAATGGAGGTATGTTTGGAGTTCGAATCTTCTGTACCTCAAAGTGTGACCTTATTTGGAGATAGAATCTTTATAGAGATGATCAAGTTAAGACAAATCATTAGGAGGGGTCCTAATGCAGTATGACTAGTATCTTTATCAAAAGAGCAATTTGGACATAGAGATAGATATTCATAGAAAGAAGATGAAAGAGGCACAGAAGGAAGATGTCCATCTACCAGTTAAGGAGAGGGGCCTGGAACAGGTCTTTCTTTCATAGCCTTCAGAGAGAAACAACTGCTAAAACCTTAATTTTGGACTCCTAGCCTCCATACCTGTGAAACAATACATTCCTGTTGTTTAAGCAACCCCATTTGTGGTACCTCTTAAATGGCAGACCTGCCAAGCTAATACATGGGACTCTCTATACCTTTTCTCCAAACTCCTGCCTACTTTCTTTTCCAAGTCAGTATGCTGTTGAAATCATTCCATTGATTGGAACAGGAGAAGCGCTAGGCTTGAAGGAGATCTTGACAGAAAAAATGAATGAGGATTCTTTCTTCCTTGGGCTAAGATAGAATCCCCACATTCTCGGCAAAAACCTGGCACACAGAGATTCCTAGAGGAAAATTTGACATCGGCGAAAGTTTATCCAATGTGTGTCACCTTAGAAATAAAGAAAGAACTGGACTATGTCTTCTCTTGAAATTGGGAATATGCCTGGAGACTTGGGAACAGCAAAGGCTTCATCCTGCTACTCAGCAGGGGACTGGCAGCCTTTCTACCCCTGTACCACTAGCTCAGGGTTGTAAAAACTAACCAAGCTGCCCCCACTTGTTTACTCCTACCAACAGATCTAAAGGCTGATAGAGAAAATAACAAATCATCTAAGAGATTCTAACCGCCAGAGAAAGGAAGATCCAGTCAGCACAAACACATTTCATGCCAACAAAATAGAGTTGCTGCAAGACACGGAAAGCCACTTGAACAATTAAGAAAAACCTTTAGGAAAACTCAAGTGAATCCCAATCACAAATGCTTTCTGGAGCTAAGCTAACAGGACTTCCCAAGTAAATACTTTAGTAAGTAAACTGAAAGATAGTGTGAACCCACTCACAGATTTAGAAAATCTAGCAGAAGAAATGTCTCAAAGGACAGAGTGAAGATATAAAGCTACACAAGTTATGGTAGGGAAAAAAAAAAAAAACTTCAAGCAACACGCCATTTAGAGAGTAGATACAATAAAAATAACAAAAAAGATTGGAATTCCTTAATAAAAATATGATAGAGCTTATGAGATAATAACAAATATAAAAAGAAATCTCTTAATGAGTTGAATAAAGAATTAAATTATCAGATTGATGAGACTCATTGAGCTTTAAGCAGGTTGGGAAAGAAAAAAAAAGCTAAGCATAATTTAAGTTAACGAGTAATTGATAAATTTAAAATCGAGAAAAATACCACAAGCCTTCAGCTAGATTCTAATGCAAAAATCTAAATTAACAATTAGAAAAAAAGAAGAATCCAGCAATTTAGCTAAGGGGGAAAAAGTACTCTGTAACTAAGTGGAGTTTGTAGCAAGAAGACAAGAATCTTTTGATATAAGAAAATATGCTTAAAAAAAGAAAATATGCTAACATAATCAAGTATTAACAAATTTAAGAAATAAAACATGATTACTAATGGAGTTTGTCAAATTTGATAAAATTTCTAAATTTCAAAAATAAAAATAGTGTGAGTGTATAAAATTTGAATGCAATAAATATTGTCAAACATACTGCCCAAAATATTATGGTAAATGTTAAAGCATTACAGCATTTTAATAATATTCAGAAATTAAGCCATTATTATTCTACAGTGCTTTGCAGACTTTTGTAATTGTAGTAAAGCATTTGGAATAATGAAATGACTCATATGAAACTCAAAACTTAGAAAGCTCATAGAAATAAGAATATTTAGTCTATTCTAAATATAAGAAAATATAGTCTATTTGGTCTATTTATATAATGTCAAGGAGGGAAAATTCCTGTCCCCTTCACGGTGCTTCTAGCTGGACTAAGACCCAAGTTGACATAAGACAGATTAACAGGAGAAAATAAAATTTAATAGCATATAGGAATGTACATAGTAATGGAAATTCCAAAGCCAGGCAAAACGAGATATATATGTCATTCTAAACTAAGCAGAAGGAGGTAGGGATCTGGGTCTTCAAAACAAAGGAATGCAATCCTCAGCAAGAATGAAAAAGTGTAAATGTTTAGTACGCAAATGTTTGCTGGGCTACTCAGAAACCATGAGACAGAGAGGACTTGGATCAAACTGGCCTTGCTTGGTTCCTCCCTGCCTGCTATATCTAATTTATATCCTAAGGTAGCTATCTATCTATAGTGCTAGCTCTCTTCCCAGAGCAGGTCCTCTATCTAAATCCTTTTAGGCAATTGAGGGATGGCAAAGAGCTTTTCCTGAATCTACTGGGTCTTGATTGCTTTAATCTCAAAATAATCATTATGCTAAAGCAGTATATTTTGGGGATACCTGTCTTGAACCACTTCCCTAAGATAAATATATTTAGGTTTAAATGGAGAGAGGGAAATGGCGACATATAAGTGGGAAAAAAATGCACTTAATGCTTCCCTAATTTATGTATTTTTTATGGAATTATATTTGATGTGCACAAGGTAGAGAAATAAATAATTTGGCAAGCTTTTCCATAATGACTAGGGCTTAGAAATCCTGGCACACACTGTTTGGGAGATGGTCTTGGCAAATTATAACTGAATTAAACATTTTTAGGCCAGGTTTTCTGTGGGCTACCAACACAAGAGTTTTTCTCATATTCTTTGAATTACGTAAAAAGTGCTGACATGAATCAAAGTAGTTTTTACTATATGTACAATTTTGTCAGAATTTCGTTCCCTCATATTTATTGCTATTTAAAAATTTAAGACTTATTATGTTAGATAGGCAATATTTATGAGTGAATTCTATGACTAATGAACAATACATTTTGTTTTATGGGTTACCGTCAGAAATTTTGATTTGTAAATAATGACTTAGCCTCATTCTGTGTAGTGTTTAGGAAAATAAAGAAGAGCTATAAAAAATAAAATTATTAATTGATGTAATGTGTTCTTTCATTTTTGAAGTTAAAGAACATCTATTACAAATTTAACTTTTTAGCCCCTATTATCAAAATTATCCTCAGAATATTATGTTTTTTATCTGTAATACTAACATAAAACACAGAAGTATCTTATCTAAAGATACTATTTAAAGTCTATCTGAATAAGTTATGTACATTGTGTATTTTCTTTTGAACTGATTTTTCTATGAATTACATAAATTTGCTTCCAAAGCATTTAATCATATTTTTATTACAAAAGATTTTCCCTAGTCAGATTACAAATTAGTATAGTTGGTTTCTTTCTCTTCTTTTTTCTTCTTTCTTTCTTTCCTTCTTTTTTTTCTTTTTTTAGAGAGAGAGAATGAACATGTGCAGAGTGTAGGGATGGGCAGAAGGAGAGGGAGAGAGAGAATCTTAAGCAGGCTGTATGCCCAATGTGGAACCCGACTTTGGGCAAGATCCCATGAGCTTGAGATCATGACTTGAGCTGAAATCAAGGGGTGGATTTAACCGACTGAGCTGCCCAGGTGCCCCTATTCATCCTTTTATTTGTCTTATAATAGAATGTTCCAGATACTAATGTCCTCAAAGGTATTAATCAGTATATTAATTGAAAAGTACTATAATATCAGAAAAATTATGATACTTTGCATTACAAACACTTAAATGAATCTCATACTCTTAAATGTTCTGTTTTGTATATGGTACATGATCTAGTTGGGGGATAATGTGATTCGTTAAATTTATGTATAATTTTGTGTCTAATTTGTCTAAAACTACACTCATTTCTTTTTCTCTAAGCATGGAAGTTAGGGTGGCTGATTTTTTTCTTTTAGTCACCACACTCTACAATACATTCACAGGACTCATTTATAACTGGAAGTTTGTACCTTTTGACCACCTATCCGTATTTTGCCCATCCCCTAACCCTAACTCCTGGCAACCACCAATCTATTCTCTGTATCTATGAGTTTTGTTTTGTTTTTAGTTTCCTAAAGAGATCAGAGGATTAGTCTTTCTCTGTCTCACTTATTTTACTTAGTATAATGCCCTCAAGATCCATTCATGCTAGTAATGGAAGATTTCCTTCTATTTTTATGATATTCTTGTATTTCTATTTCTATTATATTTCTAAATATTTCATATTTTTTCTTTACATGTCCATTTATCAGTGGACACTTAAGTTGTTTCTCTAACTTGGCTATTTACTATGGTAAATAGTCCTGCTATGAACATGGGGAGTGCAGATATCTCTTTGACATGGTGTTTTCATTTCCTTTGGGTAAATATCCAGAAGTGGAATTGCTAGGTCATAGAATAGTTCTACTTTTAATTTTTTTGAGGAACCTCCACACCGTTTTCCATACTGGCTGCATCAGTTTACATTCCCACCAACAGCACAGCACAAATGTTCCCTCTCTTGCACATCCTTGTCAACACTTGTCACTTCTTGTCTTTTTAATGGTAGTCATTTAATAGGAGTGAGGTGATTACTCACTGTGGTTCTGATTTGCATTTTCCTGATAATAAGTAGTGGTGAGCCCCTTTTCATGTATTGGGGATTACTTTTTACTTGAAACTGGAACAGTTGCAGTTTCAATAGCCTTCACAAATTTTTTATTTTGAAAAAAGAAATTCTTAGCTGTTTAATTGATAAATTTTATTTCGACACCACCATTCATCTATCCACTCAATATATTTGTGTGTCCCTTCTCTATACCGTATGCTTGCATCAACTTTAAAATTGTTGTATTTCAAATTTTTTTTATTTTCATGCTTGTTTCTTCAACTAAACCAGGAAGACCTTTAAAGATATCTTCTGTTGGTCTATATCACAGTCTTAAAACTTACTAAAGTACTTGACACAGAACATGGACTAGAGGGCCATTTAGAATTGATAAATTAATTAAATATATATTTTAATAACAATTGATGTAGCATCTTTTTTGTTAAGTTGGGATTTTTATCCAGGGAGATTGACTTGCCTTCATTTAATTGTGACAGGACTGATGAATGGCCTATTTTCATGCCAAAAGATATTTTTCATACTAAACAGATACCAACAAAAAAGATGTTTCAGAATTCAGTACCCAAAATAAATGAAACAGCTTTCATGCCATGTATACAAACAAATGTTTCTTAGGAGCAGTTTCAAATCTGTGGTCACAATGATTAGAATTCTGTTTGTTTACAAAGCATTTTTATTAGTCATTTTCTGGATGTTTTTGAAATTTTACCTATCTGGAGTATTTAATATGCATTTTTACTTTCTTTTGCCCTGAAGGAAAAAACTTAGAAGTGTAAATATTTTAAAAGTATGAATTTTTAACACCTTATAGATTCTTTATTTGTGTCCTAGAAATATGATTTAATATGAGAAAGAAATTTATTTGCTAAGATGCAAGAATTTTAGGACAACTTCAAGAGGAAAAATATATTTTTGAGATTGGCTAAAACTGGCCTGAATTCAGGTACCAGCATGGGCACCTACTCTCCTTGTTACCTTGGCAAAAGTCCTGGCTCTTACTTATTAGCTTTGGTGACTTATCTATACAATAAACATCATAATTTGTTTCATACATTCTTCTTTACTCTTTAGTCCCTCTAAAAACAGTCTGACTTCTTTTGAGTTCCTTTTGAAAATTCCATTGTTTTTATCTGAAAAATTTGTAAGTCTATACTATTTGATTTTATCCACTTATAAAACAACATTCTAATATTTGAAGATATTTATATTTTACTAACTTTTAAAATAACAGCTTTATTGGGATATAATTTACATTTGTACCATAAAAATTTGTCTCTTTAAAAATGTACATTTCAGTGTTTTTTTTAAGTGTATTCAAATAACTATGCAATTATTATTGGTATCTGGTTTTAGAAGATTTTAATTATGAAAAAAAAATCCATTAACAGCCATGTCTCATTACTCTCCTGTCTCCAGCCCCTGAGTATGACTAATAGACTTTCTATCTTCATCGACCACCCTATTCTAAACAGTTCATATAAATGGAATCATACAGCAGGTGGTCTTGTATGACTATTTCTTTCATTAACATAATGTGTTTCAGATTTGTTGTCATACATTGATCTTGATTACTTAAATTAGTTTGATGCCTAATAAACATAAGTACTTACAGTTCTATTTGTTCTTTAATTCATTAGATTTTTTTTAGAGCTTTTAGGTTCACAGCAAAATTGAGCAAAGGTACAAATATTTCTCATATGCCTCCAGGCCTACACACACACTGCCTCCTCCATCATCAATATTGTCAGTTTGGTACATTTGTTACAATTGATGTGCCTACATTTGAACATTATCACCCCAAGTCCATAGTTTACATTAGGGTTCACCCTTAGTGTTTACATTCTATGGTTTATACAAATGTAAAGGGCATGCTTCCACTAATAAAGTATCATATGGAATAGTTTTGCTGCCCTAAAAATATTCTGTGCTCTACTCGTTCACCCCTATCTCCCCAACTAACCCAAGACAACTGCTGATCTTTTTACTGTCTCATAGTTTTAGCCTGGACTAGAATGTCAAATAGAATCATGCAGTTTGTAGCCTTTTCAGATTGGTCTTTTTCACTTAGTAATATACATTTAAGGTTGCTTCCTGGCTTAGTAGCATAGTTCTTTTTAGCACTGAGTAATATTCCATTCTCTGGAAGTACATAGTATATTTACCCCTTCACCTGCTGTTTCAATTTCATTGATTTCTGCTCCAGTTTTTATTATTGCTTTTGTTTTGTTTTACTTGGGATTTAAATTATTCTTCTTTCATAAAGTGAAAGCTTAGATAATTGATTTTACATCTTGTTTCTTTCCTGATATATTCATTCAATGCTGCAATTTTCCTTATAAGTACTACTTTTGCTACATCCCACAAATTTTAATAAAGTATGTTTCAATTTTTATTTAGTTCAAAATATTTTAATTTTTCTTGAGATTTCTTCTTTGAGCCATATGCTATTTAAAAGTATGTTGTTTAATCTCCACATATTTGGGGATTTTCCAGCTGTCTTTTTGTTACTCGTTTCTAGTTTAATTCCCTTGGGATATGAGAGTAGACATTGCATAATTCCTATAATTTTAAATTTATTAAGACGTGTTTTATGGCCCAGAATGTGTTCTATCTTCATTCTCGCTTCGGCAGCACATACACAGAATGTGTTCTATCTTAGAAATTGCTTCATGAGAAACTTGAGAAGAATGTGTATTCTACTGATGTTGGATCAGTACATTGTACAATGGAGGTATACATTATATCCAGTTGATTCATGATGATATTGAATTCAGTTATGTCCTTACTTATTTTCTCCCTGATCTATCCATTTCTGATAGGGGTGTGTTGAAGCCTCCAATCCAAAAATATTTGGTTGAATTGAAATGATGAAACAACTGTAAATAGGCCTTTAGTAATGTGATGGTAAGGTATGAGCCTCTGGACTGCAATCTTCACAAGTGTTTCCCCATTTTTTTTCTTTTTACCCGTTTGGTGGTATAGGATGGCTAGAAAGGACCAGAGTTGGGTATTTCTCTTTCATCAGGTCATTTTTAAAAATATTTAAGTAATCTCTACACCCAATGTGGGGCTCAAACTCATGACCCTGAGATAAGAGGAACACACTCTTCTGACTAAGTGAGCCAAGCACACTTCCTCTCAGGTTATTTAGGCTCTGATAAAACACAGAAGCTTAGGCTTTGCTTAAATAGTTTCTCCTAGGGCATATATTAGAATAGAATGCTTTGGTGTATTTCAAAATGGTTCCTTTTCCTCTCCCCCTGCAGTAAGCAGGAAGAGATTTTTCTCTGATACTTATTGTAATAAACTGGTAGAGCTCCAGGTCGTAAAACTCACAAAAGCATGGGGCCCCTCCTAGGACTCTGAGCCCCCTGAAGTTTTTACCTCTCAGACTTATTCACCCAGAGCCTTCAGCAATTCATTATTTATAGTGCAGGATTTGCTTCCCTGTGATGATTTCTGCTCATGAGTTCCTACTCTAGTGACTAGTGAACTAAGATTCTTTATATTTGTCTGTTGGTTTCTCCAGCTTGAGGGGTATTGGCTTGCTCTGTGGCATCACTTCTCTCTTTCAGGTCTAAGAAAAATTATTAGTAGTTCAGCTTCCTACTTGTTAGCATGAAGTGACAACTTCCAAGTTTCTTACCTGCTGGACCAGAAACCTCATTTCTTATAGTTTCATTTAAAAAGCCTAATCTGTTTTGTTTTGTTTTTAATTTTTTAGGTTTTCACAGCTTTGGGGATTTCTTGGCCTTTTTAACTCCCACATATTTTGACCTATAGAGAGGACTTCAATTGAGCCTAAACTGTATTCATTTTAATATAGGCATATTTAAAACATTTTAGAAAACAGTAGGGTCTATGTACATGTATAAGTGAATACTAAGAAAAAAAGTTATTAAAAGTTATATAAATTAAATGATGAATTAGCTTCATTTCAGTTCTTTAATATACTTAGCTCTGTCTTGCCTAAAGAATATAAATTTGCTCTTGCCTTAAATGGAATATTCAATGCTCTGCGTGGTTAACTTTTCTTATTCTTTATGTTTCAAGTTAAATAATCCCCAAAAAAGGCTTCCCTAACATATGTAAAGCAGTCCACCATACCTATTATTTTCTATCACATTACTCACTTCATTCACTTAATAGGTAATGATTATCTACTTACTAACTTTTTTTTATATTTCTTCCCCTAAGATAATTTCCAAGGGGTAAATATCCCTTTTGACTTTCCACTTGCATTTCTCTGTGTCCTAAGACACAAAAACAAGACAACTAAAAATATAGGAAGAAAAATTGTCACAGAGGAGTCATGGCAAGGAAAAAGAGTGGCAGAGGAAGCTCCAGGAGACCTAGCAGCCAAGGGAAAACTTAAGTACCAAAAAATCAAGCCTTATCTAAAACCAAGAGTAGTTGCCTGAATCCTCCACCTTTTTATTGAAAAAGAGATTTACTTTTTTAGAAAGAGAGAGAGAGCACAGAGGGGAGGAGAAGCAGAAGAAGAGGGAGAGAGAGAATCCCAAGCAGAATCCCCACTGAAAGTGGATCCCCCAATGCAGAGCTTGAGCCCAGAACCATGAGATCATGACCCAAGCCAAAATCAGGAGTTGGACACCTAACCAACTGAGTCATCCTGGTGTCCCTGAATCTTCCAATTCCTAAATCTACTGTTATACCCAAAAAGGATGTTACCAATCATGTTGCTTTGCCTATTAAAGCTATAGGACCCATCATTTTTAAACTCTAGCCTGGACCTGCCTATATCACAGGATCCCAGAGGCCAATGTTGGAGCCACCAAAGCTTTTGGGCAAAAGGCTGCCTTCAGGATATACTTTTTTCTTTTAAATCAAACTGTAAGCCTTCTAGCAATAGTTAACAACAGCATGAAGATAGATCATCCACTACTGGAAAACTGTCTAGAAAAACCATGGGGTTACTTAAAATATAGAAATTGAAAACTGAAAAGAAGCAGGTAGCAGATCAAGGAAATGCTAAATGTGCAGACTTTGTGGACAAAAACTATGTTGACAATGAATCCTTGGATAGCTTTCCAAACTATATGAACAAAGAGAACTCACCCAAATCTTACCAGACTCTGAAAGGAAGCCAAATCCTAAATTGTGGACAATAGGTAAGCTGAATACTAACTCTTATCATCAAACCAAGAGCAGTTTGGCTCATAAACAGGCCCTGGAGAATAGAGCTGTTCTGAAAGACAGAGCTAATAAACAATTTATTGGAGAAACACAAATTAGGATTCCACTAGTGGTCACAGCAACTCTCTAGAGGAACAAATCTTTCAAGACTGGGAGAAAAACTCCCAAAAGCAATTCCTTCTCAATATGTTCAGACCCTTAGTAGACCTTAAGCATCAAAGAAATCAGTGGTCAAGGACATAAAGGATATAAAGGTTAATAAAGATAAATATGAAAAACCAAATGAAACTAAATTATAGTCATACACTCTTACTAAGCAGAATGTAAAACGAACCCCTGTGTGTTTCTGAAAAGCTATAACAGACATCCAAACACAGCAAGATCAGAAATCCACTCAATCTTGTTTTACATCTTGGACATCATATGCACTTCAAGAATCAAAAGCCATAAGCCAAAGGCCTAATTTGATGGTTGGCAGTTTTAATTCAGTCATTTCAAGCACCCCTAACACAACAACAAATGGAACCAATGGGAACAAATGCAGTAACAACTATCAACAAAAAGCATGAACTTTGGACTCCATGTTGAAGACAGCTCCCAAAAGCAAGCTGGTAACACAACCATAAATGGAAGTAGAGTCCCAAATGGGACACAAACTAATCCAAATATTAAGAATATCACAGCAGAAGATCGAAGGAAACAACTGGAAGACTTGTAGAAATCTAAGGGGAAAATCTATAAACGGCCTCCTGTGGAATTTAAAACAAAAAAGGAAAAATAAAGCAAATGTTTATTTCATTATGGAAAAGAATGGAAAAAATGAAGAAAAGAAAGTACACTTGCTTGAACTGTCCAATAAAATTAACAACACACTCACAGAATGTCTGTAGCACATTGAAGAGTATGTACTTTCCAATGAAATATTTACCACATTGTCCGGTATTCCTGAGGCCAAGATATTTGCGAAATTCTGGAACTCCAAAGCAAAGTTGTTGGCAAGTCAAGTCACTTTGGTTTTATTGGGCTGTACAAAGAGGCCATTGGAAACAGGGCAATACCAATACAAGAGTTGTAAAAAAGTTGTTCTTAATATTCTGCAAGACCCAAACAGAATCACGGAAGGATGATTCTGTTACCTCTGACTCTTTAGTTGTGGAAATGGATATAGCATCAATAGAGCTGAACAATAAGACAGAATTTGAAAAATGTTGTCTTTAAAAGAGAGAGAACAGGTTATAGCAACACCCCAAATAACTAAGGCAGAAAAGGATAATCATCCTGGTATCAGGTTACAGATCATCCCAATCTCTAGAGTCCAAAACCTGAAGCTCATCACTCCTATATGGTGTTGGTAAAGGACTGAGCAAATTATGTCCCTGCTCTCCAAAAATGCTGTAGGAACACGATTTAGTAGTGGCTTCTCTTAATGAACTATTAGAAGTGGGAGAAACACTTTTACAGTTTTATATTCTGTAAAAATAAGGCTTTGCCTTAAAATCCTTGAGTCATAATTTCTCAGTGTCTTTTTTAAAGGTGTTTCAGAGCATCCATAAAATAAGAAATCCCCTTGTCCAGGTGACCTGGGGAAAACTATATGGATGGGCAGATTATAGGCTCTCAGAATTTAGTAATTCACTGGGCTTACTCAAATTTAATAACACCATGAGACTGTCTTTGGTTTATTTAAGACTATAGTTTGCCATAGTTTTATAGCATACATAAACTTTAAACTATTGAGTATTAATTTATCCCACAAGTATGACAAAAATTTTCACTTTGTTGATCTACTTTACTCTCAATATAGTTCTTTTTTTATATCAGAAATTTGGTGCCACAGTACAATAGACTTTCCTTCCAGAATCTTCCTTAGAGAGAGGGCAAGTCCTTCCAGTCTGGAGGAACTGTGCTTAGAAGCTAGCCTTTCCCTACTAGATGTCATGTGACAGACCATCTGGTTAAATGCCCTCATTTTACCCAGTTGATGCTAGCTGTGCCTTTACTCAGAGATTGCAAATGACTTTTACATGTGACTTTGACTTCTGTCACAGTGTCTCTGTAGATGAGAGGCAATTCATGAGCTGTCTATGCTAGGGCTCCTCTAATGAAACACAGTTCTGAATTGGGATAGTCATCTAGCTTTTTATATCCAATTCTGATTTTGCATTTGTTATATTTATAATTATAAATTATGTAAATTATGCATTTGTTATATATTTATAATTATACATTCCCTAAAACAAAAGGAAGCAAACGAGAAAGGAGAAGAGGGGACACTTACTTCTTCACTTTAATTCTTTGCTCTGCTATGGGACACCTGGCCTGAGAAGACAGTACAAGCCTCAGAGATTATTACAGGCTGCCTTTCCTTCATCCTGGGCAACTGCTCTTGGAAAGGTAAAATCAGAATCATTATATAAATACAGTATATAGAAAAACCTAGTCAACGTATTTTGAATTTTAAATTTTTAGCTTTTTAAATATTGAAGTATTATCTAAAACAAAATAAATTTTGTTTAAAAAAAAGACAGTGAAAAATACAGAGACAGAGAGGATGAGGAATAAACAGAGAAGGGAAATAGATGTTTTTCCATAATGTGAGATCTTAAAAATTTGAGAGCATGGATCAGAGATGACATTTATGCTAATGGATGGAGACAGGATGGCATATTTGGCAGCATTCCTGGTCTAGTCAATGAGGTCCTCAACATTAGCAGTCAGTAATAATTGGTATAGACCTTAGCACCAAGGTCAGGCCCCAGGGCAGATGTTTAAATCTGTGGTGGTCGCCGATGGAGTTGTCTTTCTGGTAGGTACTGATGGCATAGTTGACACTTTAGCGATAGCAATAACTGGCATATTCAGAGAGCAAAAAAAAGAAAGACAAAATGCTAAAAATCATGCTGTAGTCATGGTGACAACTAACTTCTTGGAGCATCGACACTTCCAGGAACCTCTCAAAATTAGGTAGGAGGAAATTGAGGAAGACTGGATTTCCTGAAGAGTAAATAGGAACACGCAGTGTCAGAGAAATTTTATTTTGTGGACTTGTTTTTTATCTTCTTTTATTGCTAGACTAAAGAAGTCTAACAAATAAAGGTTTCCTTCTGTAAATAATCTTATTTGCTCATTTAAGAAAGAAAACAGGAGACAAAAAGAAAAATCATCACCTTGATCTAAGGAATTTCTGTATACAAGAAAATACAAAAATCTGAAACAAGTAGCTGTATCTCTCTCTTTTTTCTGCCATATAAATTGGGAAAAAGAATATAGATGTTCAGAATAATTAAATTGTTTACAATGCACGTTGAGTTCAAAACCAAATTCCTCAGTGCTCAATATAAAAAAAAAACTATTGTGGAAAATATTATTCTCCCACCTTTCCAAATGTTCATATTCTAGTCATGCTACATAAACTTGTCCCCCAGTAAAAAGAACATATAGACACTTGACTTGAGTGTCTTAATTTTTCTGCAGCATAAAATGAAATTTATAATAATCCAAAATCAACCTTGACATTTTTCTTGTTGTCTCCTCTGCTAAACAATGGCCTATTGGTGGTTACTCATGTTTGCTATACCAGTTTTCCATATTTGTGACAAAGAGGTCTTAGCTTGGTCACAGACTTTCAAAAATAGGTTCATATTGGCTATTGCTCTTTTTTTTGTTTGTTTTTCTCTTTTCCTTACTTTGCTTAAATACCCGTGGTGAATAATGATATGGGGAGTTTGCTTGTGTCTTACTGTAATCTATAGCACAATGGCTTTAATACAGTTAGCATGATCTGCCATTTCTCCCTACAAATAATTACTTCAACATTATTTGATGCTCATACATTATCTTTGAGGCTTTGAATCCCATGATTTGAACCATGTGTTTCATCCATGGCTGTGGGTCTAGGTTGTGTTAAAATTGTATAACTTCTTAGAAGCTGGAAAAACCTTAGGACAATATCAAATAAAATTACATTTTCTCTTTATAAATGGACATTAAAAATCAAATTTATTGTTAAAATTTGACATTTAACCAAAAGGAAATTCAATTTGGAAGTAGTTACAGGGCATTTCTCAAATGAAATATGAGATTTGAGGTCAAAAGTGAAGACTATGCCTTTTATTTTTTCAGTCATTTTCTTTTTCCCAATGCTTCTCTGGGTAAATCAGGTGCTTATTATAGTCATTATTGAATTCTCTCCAATTTATGGTATTATGTATTTCTTATTCTCATAAAACTGTCTGTAAAAATAGGTTTTTCTATATCTAGAAAATAAGAAATTTACAAATCTGCAAACCAGGACCTATAAAATAATATTTCTTATTTAAAAAGATCTCATAAATTGTATATGTGACAGATATTTTATTTATTTTCTTTCCTCTCAGGTACACTCACATATAAATATGAATCTTACAACTTTTTCCCTCAAAAGCTTTAGTATGATATTAATATATAAATGATTTCAAATTTTAGAGAAAATATAGCAGCATTAATATTATGAATGTGAGGACAAGGCAACATAAATATGAAAAGAAATAAATAAATGACTATTTATGTGTTTAACCACATCTTTTAGGATAATAGGTTTAGTCACAATAAAATTTAAATAAGTAATCATATATTATTTCAGAGCTGTTTTAGTCTGAGAATTGTGGTGTATTCCATTTACAGTAAGCTGTTTTCTTAATAAACTGAAAGAAATATTATATGTTTTTTCTTCTCAATCAAAAGAAAATGATGGATCTTAAGAGAAATATAAAACACAAACTGTAAAACATGACCTGTAAGCCTTGCTCCTGGAGTTCAAAGTTGAGAAAATTACGTTCGTACAGTAACAGTACTATCTGCCTGAGATGACTTGCCTCAAGTGGAGATTTGTTTGTTTCTTTCTTTTTTTAACATTAAAAAAAGATTTATTTATTTATTTCATAGAGATAGAGAGAGCATGACTGGGTAAGAAGCAGAGGGAGAGGGATGGAGAAACCCAAGCAGACTCCATGCTGAGTGCAGAGACTGATACAAGTCTTCATTCCCAGACCCATGAGATCATGACCTGAGCTGAAACCAAGAGTCGGATACTTAACTGACTGCATCACCCAAGCACCCCCTCAAGTGAAGATTTCCACATATCTAATCTACAAACTGGTTAGGACACTGCATGGCAGCAAGCCAGGGTCTCCCACCCCTTAATGGACCACTGCTGATAAAAGTCTCCCACTCCCATGACCTGTGTTTGGGATAACTTAGTCTGAAAATGTGTTCACACAATTACTGGGCTTTGTTTGTTATACCTAAGTTACTCAGTAAGTTTTCTGTCTGTTTGATAAACCTTTTTCCTTAACCCTTTGATCTTTGTTCCCAGTGCTGCTCTTTGTGAAAACAACTTGATCATAAACTTCAAACCAGTTAAATTGCCTCAAATCATTTGAAATACAATGCATACTTCCAGATTTTTACCCAACTCTCTGAGCAAGTCTTTTTCTAGATTTTTTTTTCATGTTTTCAGACAACATTTATTGACAAGAAAAAATGTTCATGACAATTCGTTAAATAGAGACTGTAAGTCATAAGAGTATATGTTTGGACTGAATATTTGTATCCCCCACCCCCTAACCAAAATTCATATGCCGAAGCCCAGACCCACAATGTGGTGGTTTTGGAAGTGAGGTTTTGGGAGGCAATTAGGTTTAGATGAAGTCATGAGGCTAGGCCCCCATGATGGGACTTGTGTCCTTATAAGAAGAGAAAGAGACACCAGAGCTCTGTTTCTGACATGTAGAAATACAGCAAGAAGGTGACCATCTACAAAGCAGGAAAAGGGTTCTCACCAGGAATTGAATTTGCCAGCACCTAGATCTTGGACTTCTTAGTCCTTAGAATTGTGAGAAATAAGTGTTGTTTAGGTTACCTGATCTGTGTTATTTTGTCACAGTAGTCTAAGCTAACTTAGAATGCATAGTGAGTTCCCATGTTCTCCCATTGTTTTTTTACATGAATCTTCATCTAGGATGTCTAGATTAGAATCGCCTCTGAATTCCAACAGTTTAATCCACTGGTTCCTTGTATGACTGATTCAACCTCTTCTCCAAAATGTTTTTAAAAACTAGGAAATCTATGCTTTTTTAGGACTTATTTCAAAGACATATGCACCTAGCTAATATAAAATCAGGATATTTACATCATGGTGGGAAGCACCTTAATCTTAGCAGGTACTGGATAAGCTATAAAAATATGAACCGACATTGACTGTGTATGTTTCAGGCACTGAGTTAAAATTTCACATACCTTATATAATTCAATCAATAACCCTCAAGGGAGTCACCAATATTATTTCCATAATATAGAAGAGGAAATTGCAACTTGGAGAAGTTAAGGGCAAGACAACAGACCCCAAATGGGGTTGCTAATACTAAGCCCCATATCACTAAACTAATACTTAATTACAGTTTTGGTTGTAATGGAATCTTAAGCCAGTCAATCAGGTATTGTCTGATCAGTATTAGTTAGAAAATCTGCCTGTTATACACCTGCCATCATCTAAGGAAAAGTAACCTTGCAATAACCAACCACTTTTTTTTGCCTAATATAACTTCTTTGTTCCTGCTCCCTTCTGCCTATAAAAGATTTTCATTTTGTATCGATCTTTGGAGTTTCTTTCTATCAGCTAGATTGGATGCTTCCTGATTTGTGTATCATTGAATAAAGTCAATAATATCTTTCAAATTTACTTAGTTGAATTTTGTTTTTTTAAGACAGAGGTTATGTTACTTATTTATGGTCAAACAGCAGAGAGCAGATCTGACTCAGCCCCAATGCCTATCTGATTCCAAAGGCAATATTCTTGCCTATATCATGTTGACTTTTGTGTATTGAATGTTAATTATTAATTTTATCCACCTCTGAAAGTGGTGAGGTAAAGAATATGACCTCATTTCTTATTTCTTTGGACATGGTGTATTCCCTATATCTGAGTATATTTTAGAGTCATTTGAGGTTAATTTTTCTTTTTTTGTTTTAAAATTATATTGAATGTTCATGACAGTCTAGAGCTTATTAGTCAGGCCGTAAGAACTATGGTGCTAATGAGTTTCAGTTTCAGGTAGGTATTTTGCTAGCCTTGGCTAGCCATTCACAGACACATTTAATTGCTTTTAAGGAGCTTTGAGGATTGAGTCCGTCACCAAAAATAGAAACAAAACAAAACAAAAACAAAAGCTAGTGCTGTAGTGTATGATTGGTGGTTCACATGACTTCATGAATCAAATTTAATTTTATTTTAAATAATAAATACTTGAATTGCAGTAATATGTAGTAAGTTATTTATGTTTATCATAAGGTTTTAAAATAAATAGTATCTCAACATAATCTTTGTATGACACATCATGAAATATTAATAATAAATTGAGACTATAAAGACACGAATATTGTCACAATTTTGCAAGTGATTTTTAAAACTTAAAAATCTGAAAGTTAATTGGTTAGGAGTAGAACATGCCATTTCACTGGCCGAGTGCCTTGAGAAAATTTCTTCATGTTGGAAAGGTAATTTGAAAGCCCAAATTTGCTTACTATACTTTATTGATTTTAATTTTTATATAAAATTTTACAATCCATAATTTGTCTATAAGACTTAAGAAACCAAGGCTACCTGCTTAAGAGAATTCATGATTTTAATCCTTAGGTTATAAATGGGAATAAACTATGCAGCCAGAGACTAGATTATTCCCAGGTCTACTCTCATCTAGGTGAGGCCTTGGAACCAGTACTTATCAATAAAATGTGAGTTAAAGTGTGATAGCAGATAGTTCTTCATGTTTCTCTTACATTTCTGTGAGTCTTGTGAACAGAGGCATTGACTACATTCTGTTTAGGGCAACATTTTTAAGGATACTTGCATAGTAAAATGGCCCCAGAAAATAGAAATAATGTGTCCTTCTGGAGAAAGTGGCAAGCTCACTTACAGCCTTGGAAAATGAAGACAGTGTCTACCTGTGGAGCATAGGGCATAGAAGTACTAAAATAATAATAAAAATAATAATAACAATATTTCCTTGGAAGCAGAGGATGGACATGATTATACCTATTACCAAAAATTCTAGTTCTGTAAGCTCAGAGATTTTCTATTATAAAATAACCCACTGTGTGTTCAGGTATCTGCCCTTCTTTATGTTGCCCTGTAGAGTTCAAGGCTTGGACACAGGCAAAAAAAAAAAAAAAAAAAGCTGACACTGCCTTGTATACTACTGCGTAACTAATAAATTGTCTTTTGTGTCTGACTTCAGAGTCTTGTGTTTTCCAAAAGCATTCGGAAATGCTGACCATGAAGCTGTGGTCAGTGCAGGGAAGGGAAAGAACAAAACAAAACAAACCTCTTTAGCTATCCTCCTAAGTTCAAAGTCTGGGGCCCTGAGATCAAACTGATAAAAGAGAGTTTAACAGGAGGAAAAAAAACACATTTAATAATTTATGTGCAGATGGGAGTTCACAAAGAAATATGACTCCAGAAGGTGGCCTGAATTTGGTGCCTTGTATACTATCCCAAAGGGTGACAAAGTGTGAGGAGGATGTTAGACAAAGCAATAGAGGATTGAAGCCTCTTGAGGAGGGAGTAAATTATGGAAAGGTGATGAGGAACATATGGTAAACAAGAGTTTTCCAGTAAGGTTTGTTATGCAGAGTCTGAACTAATAGGAGGCCAGTCATCTCAGATGATTAAGTGTCCCTCTGGTAAGAGTTGTTCTCCTCTTCCTGGTACAGGAGAAGATGCATTTACAAATTTGAATTTACTTTATAAATGCAAAATTCCTTTACGAAAAATATTGCTCTGTTTAGAGCTTTTCCTGTGTCTGCTTTTCAATTGCCTTCAGCTGAAAATAAGTCTTATGTGAAAGTTGTATATTTTAGGGTTGCATATTCTGGTCCCCTTCACAGGTTAGCTGGCAAGTAGGGTAAAAACTCAAACTCTTCACAGTTCTTGATGGTTTTGGCTCTGAAGATGGGATGCTGACAGAGACATGGATTTTTGGAAGAGGAAAGACAAAAGCCCCGCGTTCTGGGATCAGTGAAAAGAGAAAACTACCCAATGGGTGTTGTCATCCAAGTGTTGAATGGGGGAAGGGAATAATGGGCAGCACTTGCTCTGCCTGGTAATGGAAGTTAAAGGCTGACTAGTGAAAAATATGTTTGAAACAAATGGCACAAATGGTACCTTGGTCAAGCAAGCAGAGGAAGAGGTATTATCAGGGCAAGCAGAGGAAGAGGTATTATCAAGAAGATGGGGCCAGCCCGGGTGGCTCAATGGTTTAATGCTGCCGTCAGCCCAGGGCCTGATCCTGGAGACCGGGGATCAAGTCCCGCATCAGGATCCCTGCATGGAGCCTGCTTCTTCCTCTGCCTGTGTCTCTGCCCCTCTCTGTCTCTCATGAATAAATAAAATCTTAAAAAAAAAAAAAAAGAAGAAGAAGAAGATGGGGTAGCTTCTCCACAGCTTCATCTGAAAGGTCATTTATTATGGTTACTGATCCAGTTTCTCAGCTGAAATAATGTTGGCAATGAGTACCTTGCAATGCAATTTGGAACTTTACGTGTACTGAAAGCATTAGAATTTATTTGGTTGAGCCATGAGTGACTGCTGAAAGTGAAAACAAATGTGCTTTGGTCACTAATGAGGAACCACTCTCACCCTCTTCACTCATCTGACTCATTCTTCTATTCCAGTTTCATCTGCTTTAAGGATAAAGTGGTAGAGCCAAGATCTTTCTGATCCCAAGGAGGACTGAAGACCATAAACACTTTGAACTTTGGGATAGGGAGGATTTCAAACCTTTATCACTATGTTGGATCCAGTACCCAAAGAGATTATGTACTCACTTCCATGGGGAAAGGAGTACCCAAATATAGCTGGAACAGTTTAGCTAGGGTTCATAACAGGTGAGAGATGCCAATGTGACCTTGTATTTTTTTGTCTTCTTCTACCTCTAATGTAGCGGGAAGTGATATATTTTATGTTTCACTTTTTATCCCAGTAGTGTCAGGGAGATGCTCCCAGGAGTCAATGTAGAGAAGTGCTTCTGCCTTTAATGTACTGCAATCCCACCAACCTCTTTGAATTTCAGTGACTGATCATTTTGATAACTGGAACCTATAGTGGGTTGAACTGTATCCTTCCAAAAGATATGTTGAAATTCTAACTACCAGTACTAGTGAATGTTACCTTATTTGGAACTAGGAGCTTTGTAGATATAATCAATTTTAGATGAGATCATAGAGAATTAGGGTTGTCTTAATCCAATGGCTGGTGTCCTTCTAAGAAGTACATTTGGGCACAAACACATGGAGAGGGAAACACCACATGAAGTCCCAAGGCACATAAGGAAATGGGCCCTGTAATGGTAGAGGTTGAGGCTGGAGTGACACAGAAGCAAACCAAGGAATAAAAAGTCCTTCTGACGACCACCAGAAAGAAGGGAGAGGCAAGGAAGGAGCTTTCTCTAGAGCCTTCTGGGGGAGGTATAGCCCTGCTAAATATCTTGATTTCAGGCTACTAGGTTCTAGAACTATGAGAGAAGTAGTTTCTTTTGTTCTAAGCCACTCAGATTGTGGTACTTTGTTATGACAGTCCTAGGGAACTAATATATAGCCTTTGGTTTCCACCTAGAATTGCAACATGCAATTTTGAGTTCATCACCTCCCTGATATGACTATCAGGAACAGACCCTTTGAAAGGCAGCTACTACTTGCTACTGACTTTTTTCAAAACTAAATACCTGATTTATGGAGTCATTGTGACTGTCCTATCTGATATTTTCATTTTAGGGTGGTTCAACTCAGCCTTGGTGATCAAAAAGAGAGAAAGGACCTAACAGACCTTACTTGTTAAATAGAAATGGTACATTCTAGAACAAAGCCAGCCTTTTTTTTTTTTTTTTTTTTTTTCACTAGAATCTGTTTTACATTTAAAAAGTGGCAGCTGTTTCTTTGGGGAAAACATAATATCCCACTCTATGGCCTAAAGCAAAATTGCTAGCTCAGTGGGACTCACAGTTCTGAGAGATTTCCCTAAATGCCTGATCCTGGATCACTAAAGGTATCCACTGGGTTACTAGACTATTCAACTTTTCTAACTATGCAGAAACAAAAGCATTGATGGTCACTCCACTGAGTATGTAAAAATAAAGGCTCTTGTCTTATCTTTGACCAATACCCTCTTTAGTACATTTTTTAAATATATAATTTTTCTGAATCATTAACCACTACAAATAACCTAGCTATTTGGTATGCCATTTTAAACATTGCAACCTGATAGATTAAAGACATCCTTCTCTGGGATTATGAATGATAGAAACAAACTGCAGTTACTGTTTAGACTCCCTAGTTCACACATTTAAATATTTGTGAAAAGTGCTTGTTTTCTGATAATACCAACTAGAATCAATGATGGGCTTATTAGATAAAGTATTTAATGAACATACTATCCATAGCAACTGATATTACTAAACATTGGAATAACCTTTTCAAAAACTGACTCAAAACATTTCTGACTCTGCATCTTGTACCTCTTTCTGATTCCCATACCTTGGAAATATAAATTAGTCAACAAATGCAGCTATCTCAAGAAAGTCAATATGTCCTCTTGGGTGCTTCTTAGGTAATGACCAGGATGAAAATGGTGGAGGTTAGTAGACTTAACTTGAAAATTCAGTACTATGCCTTGACCATCTCAGGGTATGAAACTTCTTTCTTTCCCCCCAACAATAACTCCAGCCTGGCCTGGTTGGTGCAGTTTTCTGTTGGCCAGGTTGCCACAGAATGACCCATATGTGACCTTTTTGAGAATGTAATGGATTTCTTTCTTTTTTTTTTTTTAAGATTTTATTTATTTATTCATGAAAGACACACACACACAGAGAGAGAGAGAGAGAAGCAGAGACACAAGGCAGAGGGAGAAGCAGGCTCCATGCAGGGAGCCTGACGTGGGACTTGATCCCAGGTCTCCAGGATCACACCCTGGGCTGAAGGCAGCACTAAACCGCTGAGCCACCCGGGCTGCCCTGTAATGGATTTGTTTAAGTTTTACAAAAATTTCCTTGTACTTCTTGTATATGAATTTTCCAGACAAAAGGTTTGTGCTTAAGTAGAAGATGATTGAGAGAGGGAAAAAAATGCAGTTGTAGCTAACTGGGATTTGGGATGACCTCAAATGTAGGGTAGCTTCCCAGGATTCTCACCTTTCAATGTATATGGTGAAGAAAGTTCAGCAAAACTGTCTTCTGATGTCAGAGGAAAAGCAAAATTGTAAGTGATGAACTTGTTTGTTTAGGAAAAAGATTTCCAAGCACAGTAATGAAGGGTTACTTCTGCTTATAGTATATGGTTTTTTTCCTCTGCTTATAGTAAAATGCAGAAGAAAGAAACTGAGGCCAAAACTGCTAAACAAAAAGGAATCAGAACTTGATGAATTTGGAAATTCTCGCCATATAAAATGGCAAAAGATGCAAAATTCAGACATCACTTCAGAATTCTTGGCTTAGGGGAAAAAGTCAAGGATGGTAGCTGTATAAACATTTGCTAAAACTTCAGAAAAAATACAAAGAGCATTCATTCATACAAAGCACCCTTTCAAGAGATTAAGGGTGTGTCTCATTGATCCTCTTAATCAAACCACAGGGCCTCCAGGAGGCTTAGAGCATTGACCCTTATCTATCACAGCAGAAAACTAAAACATAGAAAGGATTAATTTGGAAAAATCTGTGGAGGTGAATTTTGTCAAATGAAGCTAACCCCATTGAAATCAAAGGGAGACCTAGAAAGTTTTGAGAAGTTTATTTAAAAAAAAAAAAAAAGAAAGAAAAGAAAAGCTCATAAGAAAACCCCTAAAACCTCTGCTTATTGGACTGAAAGTGACAGAGTATAAAATAAAAGGCAGTTGTCGGATCTCCAAAATTCTACTGGCAGGAAACAGACTGATAAAATTATTCAGCTTCAGAAGTGTCCTACCTTCCATAAAAAAAGGAGAAATCCAGAGAGTGCAGCTGACATGGAGGGTTATCCTCAGATCTTGAAAACTAATCAAGAAATGCCAAACATTGGTCCAGCTGTATTTCAGATCTGCTGTGCCAATGACCCCTTTCTGACTGGAACTGCTGAAAGGTAGCAAAATATCTCACAGCCCAAAATAATGCCTCTTGGCATAAGAATTAGTTTGAGCTGGTTATTTTGAGAAACTGCAGGCACAGAAGCTGTGAAAGGAGAGTAGATTTTGTAAATAAAGAAAATCTATATTTATATGAACAATTTACATTTAAAAAGGGGACCTGTGGTAGAGATAGAGCTATTATCAGCAATAACTTGTTCATCTGAGAGACTTGTACTTTGGAAAGAAATACCTTAGATCCCCAGATACAGGGAGAAGAAAGAACATTGATTTTTTTTTTTTTTCAGCTTTCTGACTACCCAAGAAGACTTCCTTATGGGAGAAAAATGACCCATTATATGCTATGTGATGGTTAATTTTATTTGTTAACCTGTGGCAAAAGGATGATCAGATAGCTGGTAATACATTCTTTCTGGGTGTGTCTGTCAGGATATCTATAAGAAATCATCATTTGAATCAGTAAATTGAGTAAAGAAGATTGCCCTCACCATGCAGGTGGACATCATCCAACCCACTGAGGGCCAGTAGAACAAAAGATGGATAAAGGGCAAGTTCACTCTCTCCAGTTGAACTAAATCATTCATTGTCTCTGCCCTCAGACATCAGTGCTCTTGATTCTGGCCCCACTATAAGACTGGAACTTACAGGATTGTCTTCCCTAGTTGTTAGGCTTTTGGGCTTGGACTGGATTTACATCCCCAGCTTTTCTGGGCTTCGAACTTGCAGATGATAGATCATGGGACAACTCAGCCTCCATAATCACAGAGGCCAATCTCTCATAATAAATCTCTTCTTATCGTTTCTGTTTTGAGTCTGTCTCTTTGGAGACCTTGACTAATATATTCTCTCACAAACAGTTTGAAGCTTCTTTAATTTTAATACTGCTGGATCAATAATTTATCACTACTAAATGGCTCAAACACAATTTGATCATCTATCTCATTGATAACTCTATTGGGACAGCAGAGGGTAGCTCTAGCTCCTCCACCTTCCATACAAGGCAAATATCATCACCTCCAAATATCTTTTCAATCTCCATTGCTACAGCTATAACTCATTCATTCCATGAGACAAATGATTGCATATGGATAGTGACATGGACAACAAGACAGGTTTGACTGACTGCTTTCAAGTAGTCCTTCCAAAAATCAATAACTGACTAAATTATTCAAGATGAATAGTAAATCCTAAGGTCATGTCAGAGGTCTCACAAGCCAGGCCCCCAGAAAGATGTAGGTACCTGAGAAAGGGCTACCAATAGTTGCAAACAAGCCTCTTATTCTAAAGCATAATTTGTAACCTATGACTACATTTTTTTGTATAGAAATTAGTTATTAACTTGCCTTTCACCCTAACTTATATTTACTTATACTTTAATGGTAATTATTAGGAAAATTCAAAGTGTTTTTGAGAACATTGCCACTAGATCAGGTAGTCATTGAATTAGGTCAATTTCCCTACAATGGGAATCAGACGTTTAGAAAAGGTCATACAGTATATGTGCTCACTTCAGCTGGCATGATGCCATTTGGGCTTTAGAAACATTCAAGTCAGTCTTAATTCACAAGCTAGAATTGCCTTAGACTTTATCCTTAAGAACCAGAGTAGTCTATATGATCACATAACCTACTGGATTGATGTCATGGGCCAATTTCAATGAAGAACTTTGAAAAAGCCACCTGGCTTTCTAAGGTAGATCTTATTGGTTCATGAGACTTATTCTGCTGGGACATTACAAGGCATGCTTGAGATTAATATTGTAGATAGACCACATCTGGCTTCTTGGAGTCCTATTGATAATAGCCTTAACTAAAGGCTATACAAGAAAAATGAAGGACTTTGCCATATTTTTTGAGTAGCTAATGGAATAGCATAATCTAATCAGAAATTTTATTAAAAACCAAGATGATGTCAAAAGGATGGATGGATATTTTGGTGAAACAATTCTCTTCAGGATCTCTTAGGTCTCCATGTCTTACAAGCAAAGACACTGAATATTGTTTCCTTGAGCAATCTTCAGGAATGTATGCATAGAAATAGTATCTCCCTCAGGACACAGTATGCATACTCACTGCCTCCTATAATAAAGTTAATATTCCCCTCAGAGCAAACAACAGGCATGTGTCTTGCCCATTGCTAAATATTCACATTCCCTAAACTTAGGGTTCCTCTCCAGTAGAATGTAACTCACTCTATGTGCAAATATTATCTGGTCCTCGTGGTATCACCATATTAATATGAGGACTCAAGAGTATAGGAGCAAAATATATATTGATACTCTGGTTACTGCTGTTGGGGTAAGTAATAAACTATCCTTTGTTTCGGAGTGAGAAATTTCATGTCTTCTGCATTATCCATGAAATTGAGGCAGTCTAACTTGTTAAATTGCAAGTAAGGTAAATTCTGACTTTTTATAGTTCTTGACAAAATCCTATGTACCACTTTTGGGCCAACACAAAGGAGAAAATCATATGTATGCTCTGTGCCCACTCAATGCACCCCCTACCTTTTTTACTTTTATTGACCAGAACCATACACTGAAATGAACTGTTTCTCTGATTTGCTTCATAGAAGACAGCCTTCTGCATAATAGAAAAAACTAGTAGTTCTGATAGATAAGAGAAAAAAATTCTTTTCAATATGCTAACTCACTGAAATGTTGGGGTTTATTTGTTAGAATGCTGGGATGTGTGGATTAATTTTATCAAGAATGACAGATTAACAAATATGAGTGGCCAGACAGGATACATATAAGGTCCTCTGAAAATGTTCATGAAAACCAGCTGTAGATGAGTGCCTAAAGCAGTTCATCTTAGTAGGCAGCAGAAGGGGTGATTCTGTTTACTCACCTGCCAAGTTATATAAGCTGCACTTTTAAGGCATAAAAATCCCATACCCCCAAAATTTCTTTTGAAGCTTAGCACCTTGCCTTTGCTAGATCCTGGAACATGATTCTAGAACCTAATGAGTAATGAAGGACTTGTCTAACATTGATTGAGTTCCCCCCAGAAAACTCTGTTTCCGCAGGTCTAGTTTATATGCTGTCTAGATATTCACCTTTTTTCATTTTTTATTTCACACATCCTTACAGTTACTCTATTTAACATAGAAATAATACTGGATGAGGGGTTCTACTGCAACTAATCATAGACATATATGGCAATTTATCAACAAACTAAGAAACAATATTTCAGGATAGAATTGTTGGATAACTATTATTATGTTACAAATATTTAGTCAAATCACTGCTTGCCATAATATGGAAAGTGGACCAAGATTTCACTGGATCTGTAGCTCTTGGGAAAATTGATTCTGAAAATTAAAAGCATTAGTATAGTTGGTAGTGTTATTATTATTATTATTATTATTATTATTATTATACATTTAGACTAGGATTCTAAGAAATAAGTTCATGCAAGAATTATCCATTTTGAGAGCTAAAATAAGAGGGAATAAAGAATTTATCATTTAGCAAGATTGGGAGAATCCAATCCAATTTTGCAAGGGGAAAATAAGACTAAAAACAAATTAAAGACAACAAAGGCCTAGTAAGATTATTTTAATACAAGTGACTCAATACTGAAGTAAAGATAATATATGGATTTAACTTTCCCTTTTAATTCTATTATTTTAGATGGCCTCAGGATAGCCACCGTTAAATGAGAGTAGAAGGTGTGGGAGAGAAAAACCAAGAGATAAGACAAACTGGGAAAGTATTCTTTTTAAACGTGACATTTTATTTATTTAATTAATTACTTTTTGAGAAAATGGAGTGAGGTAGGGGGAGAAGGAGAAAAAATCCCAACCAGGCTCCATGCCCAGTGCAGAGCCTGACATGTAGCTCAATTTCACGACCTTGAGACAATGCCTGAGTGGAAACCAAGAGTCTGATGCTTAACCGAATGTACCACCCAGAAGCCCCAGAAAATATTTCTGAAAAAAGATTTTGGTATGGCTCTATGTACCTACAACTGGCTAAAAGGAAAATGTGCCCAAGTTGCAGGTAAATTTATTGCCAAAGAAAACAAATCCCTGGCACAGAAAACTTTTGATATTTGTTAAAATGTCATTCCTTAAACCACCATCAGATCCCCAAACTTGCCTAAGCAGAAAGCAGACTGCCAAAACTCTACAACCATCCTGGACTGTATAACACTAACACCCACCTCACCTGTATCTAAGCAGGAACTCCAACTAGAAAAAACTATGCAGACTGCAGTCCAGGTTCATAAAGAACAATGTTCTGAGTTGTTGGCTTCAAAGAACAGAATAGGGGTCTAATCAAATAACTTCCACTGCTGCCAGAGCAGGTCTTCATGGTGCCCTCATACAGGATTACATCTTTCATGTGTTTTCCCATTCTTCCTTTTTCTGAATGTTCAGGTGTTTATGTTTTTTTATTTTGTTTTATTATTTTTTAAAAATTATTTATTTATTTATTTATTTATTTATTTATTTATTTATTTATTTATTCATGAGAGCCAGAGAGAGGCAAAGACAGGCAGAGAGAGAAACAGGCTCCCTAAGGAGACCACGATGTGGGACTCAATCCCAGGACCTGGGAGATATGACTGAGCCTAAGGCAGATGTTCGACCACTGAGCCATGAAACAAGTTATCCCATGTTTTTGTTTTTTTTTTTTAAGATTTTATTTATTTATTTTAGAGAGATGGAGAGAGAGAGTGCATGCGTGTGTGTGTGTGTGTGTGTGTGTGTATTTTGGGGTGGGTTGGGGGGAACAGAGGGAGAGAGACAAGCAGACTCTGTGCTGAGTGCAGAGCCCGACTAGGGGCTTGATCTCACATCCTAATGATCATCACTTGAGCCAAAACCAAGAGTCCGATGCCCAATCAACTGAGCCACCCAAGCACCCTTGTTCAAGTGTTTTTATTATGAATGTCTTGTTCTTGATCCTTAACTGTAAAATGAATGGGCATATACTGTCTTCTATATAATGGGACATAAAACCACATGTGTATCTGACAGCAAGGTCCTGGATTTTGAGCAGAGATCTCTGAGGCCTTGGGGACTGTGTGACCCAAAATTTAGAAGCAGTCTGAGTGAAGGAAAAAAAGGTACAGATGGATACATTAGTGAGAAAAAGAATTTTACTGTGCTAAGCCACCAAAATTGGAGATTTCTTATAGTGTTACCCTATTTGGTGATCTCAAGCTTGGGTTCATTTTCCTCACCTAAATAGTCTTTTTAGACATTTTTTTAAATTAGTCACTTCTCCCATTACATTTTAACATCATAAATGTACTGTATCTCTTTTTGTACTATATGCACATCTGGATTTTATATACATAGAGTAGGATTCACCCACCCTCTATTCACAGAAAACCAGTTTTTGTCCCCTTGGGGTCGCTATTGGCCCAATTGAGAACGCACCTCTCTTTTCGTCAAATTCCCCACCTATCTCTGCATACTAATCATTTCAGCCTTGTTTCAATGCCTTAACTCTTCTGAACTTTCTTAATTTCAGTCTTTGCATTACTGATTTCCTCTAATTTTTCAAAAATATTTAAAATTTCCTTAAATGTTACTTTCACAGAGAAATCAGATTTTATTTTATTTTATTTTATTTTATTTTATTTTATTTTATTATTTTATTTTATATTTTATTTTATTATTTTATTTTATTTTATTTTAGAACGTATATCAATTTTTTAATTTATTTTTTATTGGTGTTCAATTTGCCAACATATAGAATAACACCCAGTGCTCATCCCGTTAAGTGCCCCCCTCAGTGCCTGTCCCCCAGTCACCCTCACCCCCCACCCACCTCCCTTTCTACCACCCCTTGTTCGTTTCCCAGAGTTAGGAGTCTCTCATGTGCTGTCTCCCTTTCTGATATTTCCCACTCATTTTTTTCTCCTTTTCCCTTTATTCTCTTTCACTATTTTTTATATTCCTCAAATGAATGAGACCATATAATGTTTGTCCTTCCCTGATGAACATATTTCACTCAGCATAATACCCTCCATTTCCATCCACCTTAAAGCAAATGGTGGGTATTTATTGTTTCTAATGGCTGAATAATATTCCATTGTATACATAGACCACATCTTCTTTATCCATTCATCTTTCGAAGGACACCGAGGCTCCTTCCACAGTTTGGCTATTGTGGACATTGCTGCTATAAACATCAGGGTGCAGGTGTCCTGGCATTTCACTGCATCTGTATCTTTGGGGTAATCCCCAGCAGTTCAATTGCTGGGTCATAGGGCAGGTCTATTTTTAACTCTTTGAGGAACCTCCACAGTTTTCCAGAGTGTCTGCACCAGTTCACATTCCCATCAACGGTGCAAGAGGGATCTCCTTTCTCCACTTCCTCTCCAACATTTGTTGTTTCCTGCCTTGTTAATTTTCCCCATTCTCACTAGTGAGGTGGTATCTCATTGTGGTTTTGATTTGTATTTCCCTGATGGCAAGTGATGTGGAGCATTTTCTCATGTGCTTGTTGGCCATGTCTATGTCTTCCTCTGTGAGATTTCTGTTCATGTCTTTTGCCCTTTTCATGATTGGATTGTTTGTTTCTTTGCTGTTGAGTTTTGTAAGTTCTTTATAGATCTTGGATACTATACTATCTGATATGTCACTTGCAAATATCTTCTCCCATTCTGTAGGTTTTGTCTTTTAGTTTTGTCGACTGTTTCTTTTGCTGTGCAAAAAGTTCTTATCTTGATGAAGTCCCAATAGTTCATTTTTGCTTTTGTTTCTCTTGCCTTCATGGATGTATCTTGCAAGAAGTTACTGTGGCCAAGTTCAAAAAGGGTGTTGCCTGTGCACACAGCAAATATCATTCTCAATGGGGAAACACTGGGAGCCTTTCCCCTAAGATCAGGAACAAGACAGGGATGTCCACTCTCACCACTGCTATTCAATATAGTACTAGAAATCTTAGCCTTAGCAATCAGGCAACAAAAAGAAATAAAAGGCAATCAAATTGGCAAAGAAGAAGTGAAACTCTCCCTCTTCACCGATGACATGATACTCTACATAGAAAACCCAAAAGCCTCCACCCCAAGATTGATAGAACTCATACAGCAATTCGGCAGTGTGGCAGGATACAAAATCAATGCCCAGAAGTCAGTGGCATTTCTATACACTAACAATGAGACTGAAGAAAGAGAAATTAAGGAGTCAATCCCATTTACAATTGACCCCGAAAGCATAAGATACCTAGGAATAAACCCGACCAAAGAGGTAAAGGATCTATACCCTAAAAACTACAGAACACTTCTGAAAGAAAATGAGGAAGACACAAAGAGATGGAAAAATATTCCATGCTCATGGATTGGAAGAATTAATATTGTAAAACTGTCAATGTTACCCAGGGCAATTTACACATTTAATGCAATCCCTATCAAAATACCATGGACTTTCTTCAGAGAGTTGGAACAAATTATCTTAAGATTTGTGTGGAATCAGAAAAGACCCCGAATAGCCAGGGGAATATTAAAAAAGAAAACCATAGCTGGGGGCATCACAATGCCAGATTTCAGGTTGTACTACAAAGCTGTGGTCATCAAGACAGTGTGGTACTGGCACAAAAACAGACACACAGATCAATGGAACAGAATAGAGAATCCAGAAGTTGACCCTCAACTTCATGGTCAACTAATATTCGACAAAGGAGGAAAGACTATCCACTGGAAGAAAGACAGCCTCTTCAATAAATGGTGCTGGGAAAATTGGACATCCACATGCAGGAGAATGAAACTAGACCATTCTCTTACATCATACACAAATATAAACTCTAAATGGATGAAAGATCTAAATGTGAGACAAGATTCCATCAAAATCCTAGAGGAGAAACTGGATTTTAAAGTGGTTCTACCATTGTAATTCTTAGTACTCTGATTTTCTTTCTTAGCACTTATGACTTTTATAATAATATATTTGGCTCTTTTGATACTTGATGTTTGTTTCACTCACTATTGTGAGATACAGAAATGGAAAGGACCCATGAAGGGGTCTTTTGCTGTTTCTCCTCCTTCAATTCTTACTAGGACCTGCATCTCCTACCTTCTACACCCCTTATAGTAGTGATAATGCATGTTCTCCTTATAAAGTTCAAGGAGTTAAAGATTTCTTTGGAGTCTTCCAGCACAATCTAAAGAGTGGCTGGGAAAGGTCATCATGTATGTTTTCCAAGACCATTGATTCAAGACACCTTGATGCCTAGACTTCTGGCTCCAGGGCATAAGTGACTTATGGAAGACACCTGAGCACTCACCCTTATTTTGACCAGTTCCTGGATGCCTGAGAGGATACATACACTGGACCATAATCCTCAGTAAAAAACCCAGGCCCCAAGTAAAGATGCTATTGTCTCTCTCATTTCCTTCCCAAGTCTCTCAGACATTCCATCTGCTGTATTCTACCACTTATGCTATTCAATCAACTCTACCTTCACTTCCTCTCTGCTAGCATTTGATTTTTATCCTGCACAGAGCCAAGAACTCTTGACTGGTCCTCTCGGACCCCCTCTGGGTCTTCAGACTGAGCCAGTTTACATCAATAGAACATTCCTACATTCTTAGAACCTAGTATTGAAATAAAATGTCTACATCCAAGATGGAGCCACTCCAACCCAAAGTATCATGTCTGCAAAGAAAACCTTAGATAACTTTTATGCCCTTGTGAATACTCCACTTGACCAGATATGCAATTTATGCAGCCAACCAATCCCCACTGCCAAATATCTGTAATGATTTCCTTGTTCTAAAATAAGTCAGAAATGCAACCCCATACAAACGATTTAAGCCAAATTATCTTTCCTTATTCCCTGATTGACCTGCTAGTCTTGTATGGAAATCCATGACCTCCTAGCCAGTCATGTTTTTTTCTGCACTACTTCTTCCAATACTCTATAAAACTCACTCTTGTCCAAACATTCCTTGGGAAAAGAGTACTCTCCTGCTTTTAAGGAATGATATTCCTCCAATCCATGGATTGTTTTCTCTTGAATAAATGATGTCAAATTCATTACTCAAGTCCCTATTTTTGTCAGTTGATATTATCTAATATTGAAGAGTGATTACAAAAAAGTACAAGTGAGAAAAGAGAGAAGGAAGGAAGGAAGGGAGGGAAGAAGGAAGGAAGGAATCAATAGTAGGTCAATTCCACTCTTCTTTCTTTAACTTTCTTTTTCCCTCTACTTCCTCTTCTGTGCTCTAGAGTTCAAAGTTCATATCTAGTGTAGAGGAAGAAAAATAAATTTCCCTCAACCCTTCTGACTTCATGGCTGAGACCTCTTGTAATAAAAGACAAGATTAATTAACAAGAGAAAAAACTCAGAAGTTTATTAACATACATACCTCATACACATAGGAAATACCTGGGGAAACTGAGTAACTCTTTGAGATGGCCCAAGCCACCATCTTAAATACTATCCTCAACTAAAAACAAAAGAAAGAAAGATATATGTGTTTTGGGGCAGTTATGGAAGGTTACTAGGAAAAGTCAATAAGGATAAAGTTTATTATGCAGTTAAGTCAGTGCTTTCCCCATTGATAGAGTATTAGGTGATTTTGACTGATCCTTCTCTTTCTGGTATAGAAAGGGAGGCACTCAAAAATGGAGATTTCCTTTATGAATGTAATTTTCCTTTGTAGAAGGGCAACTTCTACCCTTGTTTTCAGAGCTTCTCTTGTATCTGTGGTTTTTCAAAAATAATCAGCTCAAGATAATCCTTGTGCCAAAAAGACATATTGGAAATGGTGCATTGTGCTACCTTTCACAACTCACGTGATTTGTTGCTATGTGGCATGAGCTTATGACATAATAGATCTAACAATAATCTATATATGCTGGACAGTTTTAATCACATAGTCATTTGATGCTTCACAATTAGACATGCAGTCTCCACTGAACCCCAAATCCAGAATTTGTACTGCAAGTAGTAAACAGTTCCTTACTGAAGATGGGGAGATCTCATACCAAAACCACAGTGGTCTGTGCTGTGACTCTCCCATTGGAGTATTCCAAGGACTCTACATAATATTAGTGTTTTGTTTGTTTGTTTGTTTTCTTCTTCTGTAACAGGGCTCAGAATACTATGGCATGTGGGCCAAATCTGAGTCATGGTCTGTTTTTGTAATTAAAATTTTATTGGAACACAGCCATATTCATTTGCTTATGTATTGTCTATGGCTCTATTTGCACTCTAAGTATGGAGTTAAGTAGTTATCTTATACTGGCAGAGTTGAATAGTTGCACTATATCAGCAGAGTTTAGTAGTTGCAATAGAGATCCTATGGCTCCCAAAGCCTAAAATATTTACCCTCTGGCCATTTGCAGGAACAGTTTGCTGACTCCTGCTCTACAACATTATTGGATCTGCTAGATTATATGACCCAACTGGCAGAATTGTTCGTACTGCAGGCTACATCTGCTGCTGAGCCTTTTTCTGCTCTAGGCCCCACTTTAAACTGGCAGCTTTGTAAGTCACCTGATAAATGAATCAGAGAAGCACTGTGACTCTTTCTTAGTGGCAGAAATTTCCAATACTTTGTCATGTACCAGGTCATTGTCATGTGCCATGTCATTGGACCTTTAAAAGTTTCATGAATTGGCAGACCCATTGTTTTAGCAGGCCCTTGATTAAAAAGGCATATAGTATTTGCTACTTCTGCTTACTAAGTCCTCAACAAAGAATCGGAGAGATGTTCTATAGAATGATCAGATAAGGGGATCCCTGGGTGGCTCAGCGGTTTGGCGCCTGTCTTTGGTCCAGGGCGGGATCCTTGAGTCCTGGGATCAGGTCCCGCCTCGGGCTCCCGGCATGGAGCCTGCTTCTCCCTCTGCCTCTCTCTCTCTCTCTCTGTCTATCATGAGTAAATAAATAAAATCTTAAAAAAAAAAAAAAGAATGATCAGATAAGCCAGACCCCTAGAAAACTACAAAGTGACAGAGTATAGCATAGTTAACACAATTCTTGGGCAAGATCATGTACTATTTACTGTCCATTTCAATGAATGTTTTTTATTTTCTCTCCTGACTGGGAAATGAAATGCATTTACTAAATTAACAGTTATTATATTCTTTTTCTATTGCTGCTGTAACTAATCATCACAAATTTAGTGGCTTAAGATAACACAAATTTCTTATCTTGCAGTTCTTTAGATCATAAGTCCAACACAGATCTCACTAGGTGAAGATTAATGGCAGGTGGGGACATTCCTTTCTGGAGGCACTAGAGAAGTTTCCTTTACCTTGCTTTTTCCAGTCTCTAGATTTTGCCTATTTTTCTTGGCCTCCTCCTTCCATATTTAGAGTCAGCAATGTTGAACTAAGTCTTCTCACACTGCCATCTTTCTGGTTCTCTTCCTCTTTATTCTCCTGCTTTTAAGGACTCTTTGGCCCACCTGAATAACCTGGGATAATCTCCCTATTTAAAGGTCTTCTGTTTAATTCCATCTACAACCTTAATTCTCCTTTGCTATATAACCTAACATATTTACAAGTCTTGGGGATCAAGACATATACATCTTTGTGGAGACTTTATTGTGCCTACCATAACTACAAACCAAGTACAGAATTTTTGTGGTTCTTTTCTAGAAAATATACCAGATATGGCACAGAAGCTGTGAGAATGGGTCTGATACATAGTTGAATGAATGAAACTTCATTGTCATCTACCATGACCTATCTGAACTTTCTTGCAGGTTCCTATTTGTGAATTAATTGAGGATATAAATGAAAATGACAAAACTTAATTTTTTTAAGGCTTTGAGTTGACACCAACTTCTACCATTTAACTTGAAATGCAGTAGCGTTTCTAATTTACTCTCCTTCCAGCAAGGAAGAAGCTGTGTCAGAGATTTCTTTTCTACCCAAATTATTCTAATTCTACACAGCAGGGAGCCAATGTAAGGGTTCTGTGAGCCACTAAGTATATTCATGATAACATACTTAGGAACTGTGAAAATGATCACAGAGGGTGTGGACAGACCTATTGAATCTGCTATCAATTGACTAAGTCTTGGAGTCTATCATATAGTTCTATACCCTCAACCCATTCTAAACAGTGGATTATGATGAGGTGTTGTTTTTATTTTGCCAAACTTAGCCCAGACTTTTTCCAACAGCTCTAGGAAGATCTGAAGTTTCTCTTTCTATAATATGTAATTAACTCGAATACTGGATACAGGTCATTTGGGGCAAGACCAGGGGATTAATCCCTGTATATATTTACTGTGGTACCAGGATCCTTCAAAATAAGGACCTGATTTGCCTTTTAACCTCCATTAATAAAGTTTCCAAAAAAGGATGTATATATGCTTTGTCAAGAGAGAGATTTCTCTGTATAGACATTAGTGATACAGAATATATTAACAATATACATTGTGGTAGAGCAGAATTCCAAGTTGGGCCCCAAGACTTCTGCCCTCTGGTATATTCATCTTTGTGTACTTCTCTCCTGCTTGAGCAGGGAATCTAATCTGTTGACTTTAATCTAAAGGGAGATTCGTCTGGGTGGGTGAGATCTATTTAGATGAACTCTCCTTAAAAGGGACTGAGACCTTCCTGAAGTCAGAGAGACTGGAAGTATTGGAAGGTACATGACAGCCTCTATGAACTAAGAGCATTGCCTGGCCAATAGCAAGTGAGAAAAGAGGATCTCAGTCCTACAACCACAGGCAACTAAATTCTGCTGGTACCTGAATGAGTTTGGGCAAAGATCCTAGATGCAACAAGAACCCATTCCTGACAAACACCTTGATTTATCTGATGAGACCTTCAACAGAAGACAGATCATCTGTGCCTAGACTCCTAACACAGAAAAATTGGGAGAAAATAAAATTGTGTTAAGAAACAAACTTTGTTATATTTTATGCAGAAATAGAAAACTACTGCACATTTTATAAATTTAGCAAGTATTAATAATTTTTCTACTAATGAACTAAGCAAAGTGTTACAAAAAAATTTCTGGTAAAATTAAACAAAATTGGTCTGGCACTCTTTCATTATTTATATATTAATCTTTTTAATTAATACAATAGTTATAGTCCAAATGTTTGTATCCCCTCTTCATACGTTGAAATCCTAATCCCCAAAGACACTTAGGAGGTAAGATCTTTGGGAGTTGCTTAAGTCATGAAGATAAAATACTCATGAAGAGGACTAGTGCCTTATAAAAGAGGCTCCAGAGGATTCTTAGACCAGTCCATCATGTGAGGACATAGTGAGAAGATGTTGGCCATGAACTCTTAATGAGCATATGAAATACTTGGTTTCTATTTTCATAGAAAAGTTTATTTTATTCCTATTTTATTCATATATAATTAGTAATAATGTTTCAAGATCTATTTTATATTTTAATTGCCAGCATTTTCCTGCATAATGGGTGCAGTTGTATTTTGTTTTGTTTTGTTTCCTGCTATGCTCACATGAGTCAAATAAATTTGTCTACTTGTTTTAAGGAAAATATTTTGCCTTCTCATTTGCTATAGTCATAGTTTAAAGAAAGCCTAGTATTTTATTTGTTCTAATTTTAGAAGTAGATATACAATAGTCTACTTATGTCAATTTAAATATATAATTTTCTATTTTATACTCTACTTAAATGTCTTTGTTTTATTTTGCTTTCTTTTAAATAAAATTTTACTTTTAGACTATCTTTTATCTTTAAAAATTCCTATTATCAACCAAAAACTACTATGAAAGGGACATTTAAAGCATCCATTGCCTTCATTGACTTTACCCCCTAAATCCCTTAACTGAAGATTATAGGAATAATAAGCCTTTTGAGTGACTTACCAAAGTAACACAACTAGTCAGTGGGAGAGCTAGATGGACTTAAAACTAATTTATTACTTTTGGACTGTATCAGTGGCTATTTCATATATATGCGTGTATATACATATATGTGTGTGTGCGTGTGTGTGTATAGGAATGAACCAAATGAAAGAAAAAATCACTTATATATCCCTGAAAGTCAGTGTGCTATATAAAAGACAACTACCTTTAGAAATTGCAGTGCTGATGCAAATCATAGTAAAATAAAACAGGGGCACCTGGGTGGCTCAATTGGTTAAGCATCTGCCTTCAGTTCAGGTCATGATCCTAGGGTCCTGGGATGGAGGCCACGTCAGGCTTTCTGCTTAGGGAGGAGCCATTTCTCTTTCTCCCTCTGCCTGCTGCTCCCCCAGCTTGTGTTCTTTCTCTCTATCAAATAAATAAATAAAATATTTTTGAAAAATAAAATAAAACAAAACTTAAAAAGGATTTTGAATTTTCAAGTAAGATCAATCAGACATCATTATGTAAAATATCTGAGGTGTCCTGGAAACTCAAAAATATTAAATATTGATTATATGAAATATCCTTTATAGCTTCTAATTCATTGTCCTACACATTTACTATATGCAGATATTTCTTACTTTATGGAGAGTAGAGTAGAATGCATTAGTGCTTTCCCTCTTCCAAATACAACTTAGACAGAAATACAGATTTTTTAAAAAAGATTTTATTTATTTGGGAGAGAAAAAGCTTGAGAGAGAGACAACACAAGTAGAGTGAGGGGCAGAGGGAGAAGCAGACTCTGCTGAGCGGGGAGCCTGATGTGGGGCTCAATCTCAGGACTTCAGGATCACGATCTGAGCTGAAGGCAGATGCTTAACCGATTGAGCCACCCAAGCACCCCCAGAAATACATAAGCAAGAATGTTTACATATACAAATTTGTTTTGCTTTGTTTAGGGAAAAAACTCCCGATTGAGATTTTATATATGCCATGACAGCCAGGGCAGAATTGAACTAGAAATGATTGAAGGAGAAGATATTCACAGTAGAAAATACATAATTTATGAAAGTATGGATGGGTTTATAAAGTTCAGAGAAAATAAACATCTTTGTTAACTTCTGTGAGAAACGAAGAAAAATCGGGGTTTAACAAGAGATGAAATTGTTTAATTAACAGTATATAGTGGAGTATGTCTTTGATAAAGGGCTTGGATAATTAGGCCATTTAAAGTTAATCCTCATGAATATAATGTAGATTATTACTCTAATTATCAGACAAATAGCTGAAAACTGGAAATGTGGGAAGAGAATTTAAAAGGTTTCTAAAAATTAGCTTTCATGAAAAAAAAAAAAGTTTCCCTCATTATTTATTCCAGTTTCCTGTCTCAGTTCTTTCTTTTTTTGGAGATGACTCAAACCTATATAAGTTAAACACGTCATGGATGGTGGGAGTGGGGTTTGCAGGCTGTGTGTGGCTCCCACATTATGCTCTGAGAGGCAGCATGGCAAACTGAGAGCATGGTCTCTAGAGCCAATCTCCTTGGTTTCTAATTCCAGTTTAAGTACCAGTTAATGTCTGATCTTGGAAAGTTCATTAACCTCTGATTCCGGATCTATAAAATATAGATTGTGGGATCTACCTCATAAGGTTATTATAAAGATTAAATGAGGTAACACTTTCAATGCATGTAAAAAACAGTGCTGGGTACATATTAAGATCCATATTCTTTTAAAAAAAGAAACAACAGACTCTAAATGCAATCACTTGTGCTAAGCCCACTCAGACTTAATTCCCAACCTAAATATAGTTATAACTTCCTCTCAGGAATGTAATCCTAACTGGTTGGCATGGAATCTTCTGGTCGGCACCAGTGAAGAAATCTGCCACTCACCTCCTATCTGCCATAAGTAGGTTACCTAAGTCTGAAATAATCCTTTTGTTTGTTTGTTCATGATTTCCTTTTTCAGGCTTTAAAAACCTTTTACTTTCTATAGCACTTTGGAGCTCTTTTCTATCTGCTAAATAAAATGCTCACTTTGTGAATCATTCAAAAAAGCCAATTAGATCTTCTAATTTCCTTGGGTGAATTTTTCTTACTTAACAGATTTGGTGGCAGCAGTGGGATGTGAAGTGAACTTCTGATAACATTAAGGACTTTGAGAAATACAAGCATGGTACCTACAAACTCCTTTTTGAGAGAAATCAGAACTCTCTGACCATTGCTGAAGGCTGTAGCTAAGTTCTTCTTAGTTTTCAGCTCTGCTCTCTTTGCATCAAGTTCCTGATCCAATTGGCTTTCTAGTCAGTTCTCTATTTTTGTGGAATCACTAGTTCCACATTAAGAACTTCCAGTGGTTTGGACCACAATTTCCCATTTGATTGGTGACCCCAGCCCTTGGTTCCATCCTCAGATTCCACTCTGGGAACTGCATGCTGTGGTTCTGCATTTTTTGGAGTTAGTCTGCAGATCTCATTTGTTTACGTCTGCTGGTTCAATCTGTTTCCAGTCTCATTATCCACATTTAGAATTGTTGGAGATGAAGAATTTAGTTAGAGTCATCGTTAGGGCCAAAGTCTGTGGGCTGCTTCTAATACTGACATCGGGAGAATAAAAACTGCAGAGTCTATAAATTTTCAGATAAATATGACCACATCCCACATCGTGTCCTAAATTGCTCAATATCCATTAAAGCCTGAGGCTACACAAGGTATCACTCCAATAACAAAAGATCTATTTGCCCAGGGGCTAACCATTCCCTGTTCCAGCTCCTATAATAGACCCATCTTGTCAGTTCAGAAACCTAATGTGAGGGGATGGCAATTTGTCCAGGACTTGAGTTATTAACAGCATAGTTATTCTCAATTTCCCAATTGTTCCAAACCCAAAACCCCTGTCCCAAGTCCCACTGGACTCAAAGTGGTTCATTTTTATAGACTTTTGTTCAGTTTTTTTAGCATCCTGTAGACCTCCACAGGCAATATCTATCTACCTTTACCTGAAACAATCAACAATATAGCTGGATAGCCACACCTCAAGGGTTCACTGGGACCTCTTCTGATTTCTTCTAAGTACTCCATCTTGATTTAAGTATCTTTCAGTTCCCTGGGAAACAGAACTTCTTGCAATATGTAGACAACCTCTTGCTATGCTCAGTTACTACAGAGGCATCCATAAAAGATTGCAATTATTTGCTGCAAAAGTTACTTGAAAAGGACAGAAAGTCTTTAAGGAAAAATTACAATTATCCCTGTTCATTACTTAAGTCATAATCTAAGCACTTAAGGGATCCAGCTACCTAAAAAGGATTAAACTAATCTGAAGATATCCTAGGCCCACCACCAAGTGGGAATTTCATGGATTTCTAGGCTTGGCTGGTTTTTGTAGACTATGGGTTCCTATTTTTTGCCCATTGGCTTCCCCACTCTAAGAACCTACTAAAATTTCAGTTCCTGAACTCCTTCCTCGGGAAAATAAACATAAAAAGGCCTTCAGAAGACTCGAACAGGCTGTGTAAGAACTGCTTGCCCAAGGGCTACCTAATTGTACAAAAACCTTTCACTTTGTTAATGCATGGAAGAGATAACCAAGCCCTGAGAAGGCTCACACCAGAACCTGGTAATTAACACAGGCCTGTTGCTTATTATAGCAAATAACTTGATGTAGTTGCTCATGCCCATCTATCCCAGCTGTTTTAAGGCTATAGCTGCAGCCACAAAATTAGTAGAAGCGTGAGCAGATTTAACCCTAAGAAATGACATTTAGAAATCATACACTGTTCAAAGTCTTAATTCTGAATTGGCTCAACATTTCTCTACAAGTGAACCAACCTCCTATGAGATTCTCCTGCTTCACCACCTAATCTGCATCTTAAATGTTGCAACATTCTTAATTCTGCAGTGGTTACTACCTCTGCATAATATAAGCAAGTCCCATAACTTTATATTAGTGGGACTAATATAAGTTAGTCCCACTAACATCCCATTTTGTGATACGATGTCCTGATTTACAAGACATTCCATTAACTAACCTGAATTTAATCTTATTTTTTGATGATTCATACTGTACATATGAAAAAGTATTTCTGAGCTAGTTATGTTATTACTACACGATATGAACTACTTGAAAGGAGAAGCCTCCCAAAGCTAAGTCAGCTTAACAAGCAGAGCTTCATGCCCTTACCAGAGACACCAGTAATCAAAAGGACAAACTGTTAATATCTATATTATTATTATCTATTTTTTTCTCTTTTTCCCTTTGCTCTAGCATTGGCCTGGAAAGATAATGCCTTTATTCATATTTCTCAGGCCATTGCTCAAGTGGATTACCTTTCATGTTGCTGCATTTGTCATAAAAAATTCTGATCTATTCATGATGCAAGAGATCCCCTGATCCTCCTTGTGATTAATATCTCTTCTAATCCCAATGTTACTGCAAACTACAATTGACCTCCCCTTAGAAGTGTCTTACTGAGTTTCACTTTTACAACCAGATTATCCAGTACCTTGTTTGTCTTTTCTCTGACTATATCTGTACAACCCCATTTAGACAATAACCTATGGAAATCTTAGTACATTTGTACCCCATGTTCCCACAATTATTTAGATCAGATCTGCCCCTATTCACTAAGATATCTGATTAGAAGCACCCATCCCTACAAGGTTATTTGGAATGACTCTATTTCAGGCTAGGAGATTTTCTTACCATATGTGCTAAAAATCTCACTGATCCTTGGCTAGAATGGATAAATGCAGCAATCTCTGTGAATGAATCTATTAACAGTATCTCCTTAACAGGAATGGTTTGTGTCCCAACAGGGTTTATCTTTGTCTATGGTGGTTATCTTTCTCTTTGGACTTATGAATGCCTAGATGACTGGTGCACATCCAGGCAATGCCTCGTATAGTATCAAATTGTGCCCCTAGGGGGATCCCTGAGTGGTTCAGCAGTTTGGTGCCTGCCTTTGGCCCAGGGTATGATCCTGGAGTCCCAGGATCGAATCCCGCATGAGGCTCCCTGCATGGAGCCTACTTCTCCCTTTGCCTGTGTCTCTGCCTCTCTCTCTGTCTCTCATGAATAAATAAATAAAATCTTTTAAAAAAAGGCTATAAAAAAACTGTGTATCTAATTTTTCACAAGTGAACTAAGACATATCATTGACAAACTCCTGAATTTACATTATTGAGTTAGAAAGGACCTACTGGGGGATTGACTCAGGATTTGCTTCCTTTGGCAAGTGTCATACCTCCCTGGTTGGGAGTAAATGCAAATGGAAATGTGTTCAGAGAACTGTCCTTAATTCTTGAAGAGATTTCAGATCCTATTGCTAATAATAGCTGCCCAACAAAGATCCTTAGACTCTGGCCACAATTGTCCCTCATAATATTATAGCCCTTAATTATCTCTTAGCTTAATAAGGAGGAGTCTGTGCTGTGGTCAACATCACCTGCTACATCTGGATTAACTCTTGAAGGTAACTTCAAACTCAATTCCAAATATAACTAAGTAAGCCATTTGGCTTAAAAAGGTGATTCCTTCAGCAGGGTCTTTCTTTGACTTATCTGATTTTGGTTGATTTGGGTCTCAGAAACCATAGCTCTAAAGTGCATACCAAACACTGGAAGTTATCCTGCTTATTATAATCATAATAATGCCCTGGAGCATTGTATTCTTTGGAAAGCTTCAACTTCATGCTTGTAGCCACTAACTGTCAAGCAAATGATTCCGTTAGGACTGTAACATTAAAAGAGTGAAGAGAATGATGATATTAAAGATTGTGAACTTGAAGCTATGACCTGTGAATATCACAGGGGTTAAGTGAAAACACCATAATTTACAGATATCACACAAAGGAACAACAGAACTGTGAGAATAGAAGAGGATTGTTGAGAGTGTGCTAATACCTTAATTTTGATTACATCTTTCAATTAAGCTGAGAGTCTGGTCCAAAAGGGTGAATCATTAAAAATAGAAATTAACAGGCCCCAGTGGAGTCACTTGTGCTAAGCCCATGATGACTCAATACCTAACCTAATCATAGTTACAATCTTCCTTAGGAATGTAATCTTAACTGGTCAATCTGGAATTCTCTGGTTAACATAATGAGATAATCTGCCCACATAGTCTCCTTCTATCCCTCCATAGGTAGGTTGCCTAAGCCTGAAATATGTATATTTCATTTATGACTTCCTTTTCTAGACTTTAAAAACCGTTCCCTTTCAGTAGTTCTTTGGACCTCATTTTCTATTTCTTAGATGGGATGCTGTGTGATTCATTAATCATTCAATAAAGCCAATTAGATCCTCAAATTTACTCAGTTAAATTTTTGCTATTTAATACATATAGGATGCATTAAGTGAGAATAAATACATTTGCTTCTTTTAAATTTAGTATACTGAATAATGTAACAATCACCATATCAACTTCCCAGAAAGGTAGTGATATGAAATTTGGTATGATGTGATTTGGGGAAAGGACACAGAATTTGAAATAACTCAGCATGAAATTAGCCAAATAAATTTGTGAAATGTGTCATTATATGGACAATAGTGAGTTTTCATTAAGATACTATAAAGAAAGGAAACGTAATTATAACAAACTTCATGGTACTAGTCTGGTTTACCATTATTTTACACTTGATCATAACTACCTCATATATGCACAGATAGAGACAGTGACCTCAGTCATGTTAGCAGAACCATTTATAATCACTATACCTAAGTGATATAGAATATCAGAAAAAACAAATACCCAAAATGAGGATGCTTACGTAGTTGTTTAAACTTCTTTATACCAAACATACAAATGGCATTAATATATTTGTGTATGTCTCTATTTGAAAGTCATCTCACATTTTTGACAAATCATAAAGACAAACATTGAGAACTTTGAAAGTTTACAGACATTTGGAAGTTAAGATTATTTCTGAAAAGTGTTCCTATTATGTAACAATGTCTTGGTAATAACACTAAACTCTACTTAGTATAAAACAAAGATTTAATGATTGCCTAAGCCTATTCTTTTCATTAAAGTTCCACTAATGAGCAATTGCTAAGGCAGTATTTCATTCTGAAAGAGGAAGATATTGCTTTCAAATTTAAATGAATTTAAATTAGCATTTAAATGTATCCTATAACACATGTATCAAGCAGAATTATTATTCAATAGTATGATCCATTGTTGTGATAATTATTATGTACCATTTAAGGAACACTCACTGTGTATTTGGAGCCTTGCTAAATAAAGTGTGCTTAATTCTGTGGAATTTGGATGACTTTTTTCCTATAAGAGCAGAATAAATCAGACACCTCACTTCAAGCATAGCACACAGTGATGAAAGGTTAAAGGACTCTGATATATTTTAAATTTTTGTTTCTTAACAGTTTTATCTATTTAGAATTTAAGAACTCAGGAGAAGTACATTTTAAAAGTTATAGGTCACTGGTTGGCTTGCTATTTTTTTGTGGATTTTGTAGGTTAATTCTGAAATTATATCTTTTCAAAAATAAAACATCTTTAATATTATTATATTTTATCTAGTTATTTGATTAGTATTCTTTTCATAAATGAGATTTCTGTTTTTATCTGATGTATTATATAATTTTAATTCAAGGGCATTCATATTAATTTGGAAAAAACACTGCAGTTGCTGATATTACATAATATAACTCTAAGAAGCAATATTGGATATCCTAATTGAAACAGTATTTTTTATATCAAAAATTGCTTTTTATTTTGGTTAGATTATCAAATATTTTGCTTGGTAATCTTTCAGTGCTTTCCTTCAGTTGTGTGACTTTGATATCAAGGCATTTTTTGAGACAAAACCTCATTGAAGAGCTGAAATAGCTACATTCAACCACTTCCCTTGTTCCCATGAAAGTCTATAAAAAAACAAATTGAGAAATAAACAAAAAGTCATCATAGAGGTAAGGTCATTGAACACTAAACACTGTTCAATATTAAATATTGTAGTTGGAAGTATGTTAACTTGGACATTTCTTCAAAGTGAAGAAATTTGCTAACGTCAAACCATTTGATTAGAATTATTATCTTTCAAAGGTTGTGGTTTAAAAAGAAAGAAATCTTTCTAAATCTTGCTATTTTAAATCATCTCAGTGAAGTAGGGATCACATAGTTTATGAATAAAATATTTTGTGGTACAAGATGTTAGGCTAAAAACCTACAAATTTAGCAATAAGACTGAATTGGTCATCTTGTAACTAAAAATCGTTTATCATTTCATTAAGGTACATTTCTCTTTTTTGTGTGTGTATGTATATATGTGTATATATATATATACAAACACACTATACATATATATGTAGATACAATATACACAATATATACACATACATGTATATATACATGAATAAAAATAAATAATATAAAAGTACAGGTAAAGGGCATTACGTTTTTTTATTAACAGCTATTTTGTATTTTGATATTTGAATGATTTATTATAAATTCCTATGGAATCCACTTCCAAAAAATATACTGAGAGTTAACTAGTGTTTGGTAAAAGCCTTAGGGTAACTTTAAACACTAATAAGTATTCAATTAAATGCTGAATAAGCTTCAGAAATGTGAATACTGTAATTTATAAAATATTTTTTGGGAGCAGTAGATCAGATCGGGAGAGGTAGATCCAAGGTTCGAGTCCCTGAAATTTGACAGCTATCTGGGTAGTGAGAAGGATGGCCTCTTCCAAGAAGGTTCAAAAACAGTCTTTGTACTTAAAGATTCCAAATCAGAAGAATGGGAGAAAATTAGAAGGTTGTTTCTAGACTCATGGTCAGATAATTGAGAAAACTGATAGGATTGGCATCCAGATCTCATTTCTAGCAAATATAATTATAGTAAAACTAATTTCTTTACAAAAAAAAAAAAACAAAAAACAAAAAAACAAGTCTGTTCTCTTTAAACATGGACTGATCATTTATATAAGTGCAGCAAGAATAGTGACTGACCACATAGGCTCTTTTTAAATCTGTTTTGCTGGAACTTTTCACATGATATTAGATTGGACTTTTAAAGCCTCTGCAGACTAAGAAGCCACATCAGAGACTTGCCATCAGGCTTCACTTGTTGTACCTATATAGTTTTAATTCCTTTCATCTTGAGGTCTTCAAGATATCCTGAGTAATAACTTTCCTTACTCAGCTGATGAGGCTGCCAGGAACCCTGTAGGCAAGATACAAAGCTCTTTTTTAACAAGAAACTTTATTGGCTCCATGAAGTCATCCTTATTTTTCTTTAACTGTGTTGTTTTATCTGATTTTATGCATATTCCCAAGTATGACATTCCATTTAAAGCCTTGGTTTCCAATTGTGTCCTGTTATAAGGAGAACAAATTCTTATTGAACTTATGCAAATAATAACATTACCAAAAAAATAAGGCAACTCAGTAAGTTCCCAAATTCTAGAGGGATGAGGTAGAGAGAAAAAGTAAATATTTCAATTCTATTTACAAAGGTATACTTACCAAATTGCTGTAAGTCATAGATAGCTTAAGAAAAAAGAAAAAAATATTTTCTTAAATCCAGGAAAATAACACATTAGGCACTAGCAATGTTTCAAAGAAAAAGTTGTAAGAAAATTTATAATCATGCCTATCAGTTTTTTCAGACTCATGTTATTATTTCTTATTCTGCTTGAATTCAGTTTTTTCACTTGTTATCAAGTTTCTTACCTATATCAGTGGTATGATCTGATAGTTATCAGAAAACTATATTCTAGAGTACTTGTCAGTCTTTTCCATAAATCTCTTTAGAGATGAAGCACTTTTGCAAAAGTGTCAGGGTCAAACTGCTGCAAATGATGAGAAAACTAAAAAAAAAAAAAAAAAAAAAATGGCCATGATTAAAGATCTAATGATAATTTATTTAATAAGGAAATGCCATTGAGACGCCTGGGTGGCTCAGCACTTGAGCATCTGCCTTTAGCTTGGGTTGTGATCCTGGGGTCCTTAGATGGAGTCCCACATAGGGCTCTCTGCATGAGCCTACTTCTGTCTCTGCCTCTCTGTGTCTCTCATGAATAAATAAATAAAATCTAAAAAAAAAAAAAAAAAGGAAATGCCACTTTTTCTGTAACATATTTATAATAGACTGAGAGTATTGACAAACTTCTATGAATTTCAAATAATTTCTACAATACCTATGTTAGGAATGTATATGCATACACATACAACTTAGAGTTTATCATTGCTTCTGACAATGCTTCCCATGTAATTTAATATATTAAATAAATCTAATTAATTTTAACATCCTCTTTTACAGTGTGACAGAGAAATTCTCTGTAATTTTCCAGGGATCATCTGGGATATCTCAAGGTTAGTTTGAAGTTAAAAAGACCCCCATTTAGAAATTAATTTTTTTTTTATTTTTTTACTTTTTAAAAAATATTTTATTTATTTATTCATGAGAGACACAGAAAGAGAGAGAGAGAGGCAGAGACACAGGCAGAGGGAGAAGCAGGCTCCATGCAGGGAGCCTGATGTGGGACTTAATCCCCCGGACTCCAGGATCATGCCCCGGGCCAAAGGCAGGCACTAAACCACTGAGCCACCCAGGGATCCCTAGAAATTGATTTTAGGTAGTTGTCAAAAACATCAAAAGTTTTGAACATTTGACTAACTTGAACCACAGATCCTTATGAAATAATACAAAATCTATTTAACCACAGTGACCACAGAAGTTTTTAAAAGCAAATATAAGACTAGATAATTATGAACAAAACTTAGCTCTTTTAATATTGAGAAATTTCAGTTTTCTAAGTAATCAAAGATCTGATAAAGACAAAATGAAGCATAGGAAATTATTTGATAAGATTTAAAATCTTTGCTCTCCAAAAAAATTACCCAAAAGGTAAAAAAGAAAAAAAAACTTTTTATGTCTATCAAAAGCACATTAAAATAGCTTAAGAAAACTTTGTTCTTTTAACTGGAAGAAATGAAATTCTCATTTTACACCAGTGTACTCACAATATTGACTCATTATTTAAAAACTTAAATAGTCCATTTCAATCTAGTCAGCTTGACCATATATGAAATTCTCTTTCCAAAATTCCTTTTCTCTACACCTACAACTTTTAAAATAATTGTTTATATTATATTTTTCCTCTTTCACATTCTGAAAACAAACAACAGTCATTCTACATTAGGACAAAATTAGTCTTTTTCTCTTAAAATATATACTTTATACTGTTTATTCAAAAAACACATTTTATTTTCCTTCCCTGCTTTCATATACAGCTTTCTTTTGGCCTTATTATTTCTAGAAGCTTTAATTACAAGTATTGGTTAGAATGTTTCTGGGAAACAAACAAACTAATCTTTAAATTTGTTTAAGTCATAAAATGTTTGGGATTCTTTTAGGAAAATTAAGAAGTAGCTAGAAATGTCACTTAGCCATGTTAAGACTATCACACTGGGCCTTGGCTCTAAGTAACCAAGAGGTGATAATGAAGCAAAAGGAGAACCCCTCAGAAAAAAGAAAAAAAGAAGTTAACAGGCAGCAATAAAAGAGCTCTTAGAGATAAAAAAGTGAATTGTTAAGGATTGTTTCTTGGAGATTATAAAATATTATCATAATTGATGTTTTCAAAAACACATTGATGTTACAAACCATAAGTTCATTTTTTTCCCCACTGTGTAAACTGGAACAAATCACACAGTTTGAATGTTCAGAGTTTCTATCACTCTTTCTCCCATATCTTTAACTTTGTCAAAGAGGATAAGACAGAACTTTTCTGGTTAGTTAAAAGACAACTACTTCCTTGCTAGAAATCAACAAAGGAATAGACTCAAGTGTCTACAAAGTGTTTATTGGTAGTACTCTCTAAAACTTTTCACTCAACATTAAGGCTTCTTCTGCAGCAAAATGTCAATTCAATGGGAAATATCACAGGAAGAGAGTGTGAGTGGGCCACAAAGTGGCAGATGAATTTCAATAACTTCAAAAAAACTGCATTTAGATAAAAAATAATTTTTCTAATATCCTATATTGATAGAGGGAGTCTAAGCAATACAATGTGACCCTACAGAAGATGTAAATGTGATTGTACATTATTGTCAGAGATTCTGGCCAGAGTGAGTCATTAAAAAATGGCATAAAAATTGCTTCTGAATCAAAAGAATTTAACCACATTTTGGTACAAAGCACCAAGCCCCAACCTGGAATTATATATGAAACTCCAATAACAGACCATAAGTACATATAATGACACTGGGAGGAAAAAACAGGATAGAGAAAAGGAGCTGTGGAACCTATTAGAATAAGAATAGACCAACAAACAGACATTTATTTATTTATTTGCTTATTTATTTCTGGTTTATTTAAAAAAATCTAAAAATAGATATAATAAAAAGTTGAGAAACTCATCAAGCATATAGAGTCGAATACTTTTTCTTTCTACTTCTTTCACTTCTAGTCTGTTTGCAACCCTTTGACTGATTTAAATTCCTGTCATTCTGGTACAGTGGATACAGCATTGTCTTTTTATATTACTCAACTTCTCAGAAAATATAGTCCTAGTCCTCAGATATCTCCTCTTGAGACAACATTGACTCTAGAGATACAAGACTTAGCTGATTCCCCTTCTAACCACTGTTGCTCCTTCTCTGTCTCTTCCTAGGTTTTTGTCCTCTATTTGAACTCTTTGTGTTGGAATTCCTCAGGATTCCTAATAAGACACCTATCTCACTAACCACATAGTTTTTGTGTGATGTCATCTAGTCCTCTTGACCAAGACTTTCAAATTTGTATTTTCAGGTCTGATATCTCACCGGAGCTCTGGAATCGTATTTTGGCTGAGTCCTTGACAGATCCTCCTAGATATATTTTGAGTATTAAAAAAAAAAATTAAGGCCCAAAATGCAACTCTTCCTTTTTTAAAGATTGTATTTATTTATTCATGAGAAACACACACACACACACACACACACACACACACACACACACACACAGGCAGAGGGAGAAGCAGGCTCCATGCAAGGAGCCAGACATGGGACTCAATCCCGGGTCTCCAGGATCACGACCTGGGCTGAAGGTGGCGCTAAACTCCTGAGCCACCCTGGCTGCCCCAGAAATGCAACTCTTAACTACCTTCTTCATCCCCGCCAATTGTTTCTCCTCCAGATCTTTACTTCTCAGACAATGGCGTGGCCATATACTTCAAAACTTAAGGGACATTTCTGATTCTCTTTATCTTGATCCCAACATAAGACCCATCAGCAAATTCAGTAATTTTACTTTCAGTATACTTCAAATTCCCTCACTCTTCACTATCTTTACAAATACCACATGATCTACCATTATTTCTCATTTAGAACATTGTAATAGCCTTTTAACTGGTCTGCCTACTCTCATGTAACAACAGTTATCTAGTCTTTCCAGAGTAATGAGTAATGGCAGAGTGAGGAGAAAATCTTTCAGAAAAATGATAGAACATCTAAAAATATAAATGAAATAATTTCACACTCCTTCCTAAAAGAAACTGCATAAAACCTCCAGCGTTCCTTACAATAAAATTAATTCCTTTTACCCAGGCCTGCCTCCCAGTTGCTACCAAACCTGGCCTCTGCTTATTTCAAGGCTTACTTTGTAAACGTTTTCTTGTTTACTATACTCTAGTCAAAACGATCTTTTCTCCTGTTTTCAGAATTACTTTCAACATAGTGCATAGTACTTTCCTCTTAGGCAAAAAGTTCTTCACGAAGATCTTTGCATTACAGATTGCTCTTTTGTATTCAGGTATTGGCTCAAATGTAATAGTCCCCTTTATTGGGCTCTCAATTTTAACTAGCACAACTACTCAGTTCCAGAACATTTTATATCAAATATGAAATTAAGTGTATTATTTTTATAGCATTTCTTAAATGATCTTTTTATTCATTTACTTTCCACAAGTTTGTTATCTCTATAAGTATTTTATTCATTTCATTCACTGTCCTGTTCCACATACCTACAGCCACTTTTGCCTCTTTTAGTTACCAATAATATTGCAAATATGCTTTTCAAATAAAAAAAAAAAAACGGTATTGTTTAGGAAATCATACCATTCCTGAAGTGACAATTATTCCTGGTTATTTGAGAGGCATTGTTTTTAGAGAATAATGTATATTTATATGATGCCATGTTACCACAATATTAATAAGCAAATATTGAAATAACTTTTGTTATTTCAATAAGTAATTGAAATAATGGGATACTTATTTAGAGAAATTATATGACTTTCAAAACTTAATTTAAAATAAATGCTTTAAGTTAATAATAAGGCTGTACTTTCCTGACATATGATAAAACTCAGTTTATTCAAAGTATGTTTAAGAAACGATTCTTCATTGAAAATTCCTATAGATTAGAAAGCATACCTATAACATAGAATTCATTTGAATTGGACTTTGTAAATAATTACAGATGGTGACAGAAATAAAATAATAAACCTTACATGTTTTACATTTCTCTACATATTTTGTAAACTTATTTTATAACTCAATAGTTTATTTTTGTTTACTCATTAAAATTATTCTAGATGACATAAGTTACAACTTTGCACTACTTCACAAACTATTGAAAAACTATGATAAGTAAATTAAAGGTAAGCAAATTTAAAAATAGACTATAAAGGATCAATAAATGCTACTCTTTCATATTATAAATTTATAATTATTCAACTTCACTATAAAAATCTTTAACTTTTATAATTTTGTCTCATCACTATGGATGAAAAGTATTCCTATAATGATGATTACTACAGTTTCCATGGTAGCACAATTTCCATTAATTACCTATGTTCATGAAATACTTGTTGAGCCCTCTATTATAAGAACCAAAATATTTTTGCTATTTCAAAATATATGATCACAAAAGTAAAAAATCTGAATATTAATTGTTGCTGTCAATCCTATTTTTCTGTAAAATGAGATCCAATTTGAATTATGAGAAATGACCCTGCTAAATAATAAATTTATGAATTAGCTGGTACAAATCAATTTGGAGGAAGAGACAGAAATAAATAGAATCAGGGACACCTGGGTGGCTCAGAGGTTGAGCATCTGCCTTCAGCTCCGGGCGTGATCCTGGAGTCCCTGGATCGAGTCCCACATCAGGCTCCTAGTGGGGAGCTTGCTTCGCCCTCTGCCTGTGTCTCTGCCTCTCTCTCTGTGTCTCTCATGAATAAATAAAATCTTAAAAAAAAAAAAAAGAGATAGAATGCAAAACTGGATCATGGAAATTAATTGTTGGAATTGCTTTCAAATGAGAGATGTACAGTTCATTGTAGGCCTTGTCATTCTGCTTGTGATGATTCTGGACATTTTTGCTTTTATTTTTTTTGAGAGATTTGAATATTTTCAATATTTAGGATGACTTTCAGTAACAGGAAGAGAGAGAATAGGCTTTTGTGTTTGTTTTTTTTTTCTATTTGTTAGGTTAATGATAACTGGGCACTAATGGATTAATTGAAGTGTTGTCTTTCTGTAGGGTAGACAATTGTGAATTTTTAACATAGTACTTTTCATCTAGAATGTATTTATTTATTCATTTACTTATTTATTTGACTGAGCGAAACAGAGTAAGAGAGCACAAGCAGGGGGAATGGAAGAGTGAGAGGAAGGAGCAAGCTCCTCACTGAGCAGGGAGTCTGATGTGGAACTTGATCCCAGGACCCCGGAATCATGACCTCAGCCAATGGTAGACACTTAACTGACTGAGCCACCTAGGTGCCCCGCTCATCTGGAATTTAAACAGGATTCATTTCAATTAAGTTTGTAGCACAACATATGCATTTAAATAAACTGTACTTCTTACTATACTCAGTATTACTCCAGGCTATATGCTATAACCAAGAGGGTTTTTTTATAACCCATATCATTTAATATCATAACAGGATTAACTAAAATGATATTTGGCCTCTTACACATTCCCTGGCCTCACAAAACAGACATTGGACTGATGGACATGATTTGATAATTTAAGAAAGATGATCACAGACATGTGTGATACACACTCCATTTCTGTTTCCCTTTGATGATTTATTTATTTATTTATTTATTTTTTCCCTTTGACTTTTTATAGAAGCTTGTGTACTGGTCAAGTACGAGAAGTAAAATGACAGAATTTAGTTCCTTTGAGGACTGCTTCCTATACTTTGAATTTTTTTTTTTTTTTAGTAAGAGTTTGAAGTCACCACTGTGAGATCAAGATCTGATCTGAGTTCAAGAGTCGAATACTTTACCAACTGAGACACCCAGGTGCGTTACACTTTGAATTATTTAAGAAAAAGGAAATGCAAACTTATTTGGATTACTGTGTGTTTAACCTGAGAATAACCTCCCCCCAAAATAAACCAGAGTTTGACTTATAGGCCTATAGATATTTATATATGGATACAGATATATATAAATGTAATTCACTGGTGGGATCAGTGGGAATATCTTTCAGTGCCTTGCCAATAATTTAAACCTGAAATTACATTTTCCTCTCTGATATGAATACATATTATTGAGGTTAGGATTTTGGTTAAACTATTAGTTTCACATTGCTATTAATTTTAAAAGTTGATTTATTGTACGGCTTGATATTCTCATATATAGGATCATTGTTGACAAATTACTACCAACTATGGAATATAGAATTAAAGTATAAAATTATTATTGCAAGTTCCATCTAAACAAATTCATTGCTTTTGAATTTAGTATTGAGTCATGTAATAAAAAACACATGAGTTATTGTTTTGACTTATAAGTATTCTGTTCTCAAAAATTGATTACAACAATCATGCAAAAATGGAAATAGGAACTTAGCATTTAACATTATTTTCTAATTTATTCTGTTATTTATTATAATCTCCCAACTATTTTACGCAGCTAGTGATCAACGGACTTCCCAGAAAAAGTGGCTTTGTTTCAGACACAGTATTGGAAAACACTTTAGATTTACTTCAACAAAATGGTAGGAAAATTGCATTAAAAAACAGCTACTGGGTTCTGATGTTATTTCAGAGATGTGGAGAATTTGTGTTCCCTCCTACTTTACAATAAGAAAAAACAAACTTGAAAAACTGCAAGTTTGTGATTTTCTAATTAGATCATGAAAATTGCAATGGGAAAATATTAACATAAAATCAGGAATGTGAGAAGCACTCTCAGGGAGAAACAAGACCCAGGAATTTGCTTACTTGAGACAAAATATTGAATGGCGAATAAGCTGGTGAGAAGAATCAAGTAGGGGCACCTGGGTTTCTCAGTGGTTAGTGTCTACCTTTGGATCAGGTCATGATATCCGGGTCCTGGGATTGATCCCTGCGTTGGGCTCCCTGCTCCATGGGGAGTCAGCTTCTCCCTCTATGTCTACTCTCTCTCTTTCTCTCTGTACAATAAATAAATAAAATCTTTTTTAAAAAAATAAGAATCAATTAGAAGATTTTAACCGATTGCTAATGTCTGAATGCACAAGCATGAAAGCTGAATGCATCACATGGGACCAATGATGTTCACATCATTGTTCTTTTACAGGTTTTTCCTCCATGAACCCCACAAATGTTTACAGAGAAGACTGGAGATACATATATCTTTTTTTCTTTTTTCTTAAGAAAACTTCCTGATGATGCGATCTGGAGAGTGAAACAATGTCTTAGCTAACATCTGCCCTGTCTCATCATCTCTATCTCCTTATGGAAACAGAGCCCTAATATGCAAAATCATCAAAATCTGTTGCCTGACAGTACAGATGAGAACCTACTGTAGTTGTGAGAGAAAAAGAAGGGGGAAAAATCCCCCCAGGGAGGATGGAATGCATACTCAGCCCAACATGACCTCTGGAGGAGGGGAAGGGCTATTTGTAAAGGCATCATATCTAGGACATGTTTATAGTACCTTACTAGGATTGCAGCTTAGCCTGAACTGCAAAGAAAAACCCTCATCTCTCTAGCTCCTGACCACCACACTGAGAAGATGTGAGTAAAAATAAAAGTAGAATTTATTTGGGAAAGATGTAAGGAAAAGATCTGTTCCAGTGAGCAGCAGAGTGGAGGATAAAGTGAAATTTCATATAGAAAAAGAGTAAAGCTAGACCTGACAGAGAAACATTAAATCCTACTTAGCAAAGGCAAAAGATTTTCTTTAGAAGATCTTTCTTATAGACTCTTTCTTAATTCCTCACTTTTACATACTTTGAACAGAAAGAGTATTAGATAAATAATTGCACTCTCTTAGCTAAAAAACAACCGAGAAAAAAATAAAGTGGGGGCAATTAATGAAATTTATCCAAGATGGAATCAAGTGACATTTCCTTTTATATAAGATCCATTTTCTCTAAATATTAAATGATAATCTTGCAGGGTTTGATCGATATGCCTTATGACATCTCTCATATATTCTAACACTCTTATTTAACCTCTCCCTGGGAGCCAACAACTATCATGGGCCAAGTACCTTCAATAACCATCAAACAGTTTATATGCCCAGCCCAACTGTTACCGTCAGACTTTTAGTTGAGAAACATTCTTTCCTCCTTTGTGACATCACATCCACTAACTAAATGGTGTAGTGTGGGGGATTTACTATAAAACAGATGCTCTCCTGATGGCCCATTCCTGGACATTCCTGAGGACTCATAATCAGGTCATAGATAATTTAAACAATGATTTACCTGTATTCTTAATAGAAGTCAAAGATCTAAGAAGTAATCATACTTCTGAGCATAAGTGATACTAATTTTCCAATATAATTTGGACTCAATCTATCAGTCCCTCCAAACATCTAGCAAGATTCACCTTATATTCTCTAAAACCAGAACCAAAGGGTACCAAAATCAAGAAGATGAAAATCTAATAGAAAAATGAGCCCTTAACCCTTGTACTCTTCCTTATAATGATTCTTTTCTCTAGGTTAAAAAAATATCCAAATAGTAGGGATATAGATTTGTTCAGAATCTTAGCAGCATACATATAATAATCATTCCCTACTTACCTGTAGTAGCAAATCCGAGTATTCTTTTATCTTTGTGCACCACAAAGCTGCATATTTCATAACTATAGATCTGTTTTCTGTTCTTTTAGCATCGTTTTTTATCCAAAGAGTCATTTCATTGCTTCCTCCTGGGAAAATCAAAGTCCTCAACAAGGATTCCTAAACCGTCCTATTTTTTTTTTTATTTCACATGTCGATCATCTTTTACAGTACTCTAAAATGCAACTGAGCTCTGAAAGTAATTCTATTTACTTTATGTCTTATCTCTAATAGGCTATGCACTTTCTGAAAGAAGTAAAAATTTTGTTAAAGTTTATTTTTTTGGAACATAATTTATCCCAAGGAGGGATATTTTTCACTCCTAAAAACGTGTAACACTTCATAAATTTCCCAGATTAGTAAGTAAGAGATCACACAGATGATTCCTAAGTCTCACTGGAAAGCTATGAGTTCCAAAGGTATTAATTTCCTATTGCTGAACAACAAAGCACAAATTTAGGTGCTTAAAATAACCTACACCTATTATGTCACAATGTCCAGGGGTTAGGAGTCCAGACAAGGCTTATATGAGCCCTTTGCTCAGTGCTTTGTAAACTGAAATCAAGGCATTAGCCACTTTGTAGTTCTCTTCTGGAGCTTGAGGTCCTCCTCCCAGCTCATTAGGTTTTTGATAGAATTTAATTCCTTGTGGCTATGGCACTGAGATCCTCAGCTTTTAAAAACTATTGGGGGATCCCTGGGTGGCTCAGCGGTTTGGCGCCTGCCTTTGGCCCAGGGCGCGATCCTGGAGACCCGGGATCGAGTCCCCTGTCGGGCTCCCGGCGTGGAGCCCGCTTCTCCCTCTGCCTGTGTCCTGCCTCTCTCTCCTCTCTCTATGACTATCATGAATTTAAAAACAAAACAAACAAACAAACAAAAAAAAAACCAAAAAAAAAAAAACCTACTGCTCTCCACTGGCAGCTTTAAATCCTGCCTCTCTTTCCCCATAGAAGGGAAACTCGTAATTCTTTAAACACTGTTTCTTAAATATCTAATAGGCTTTTAAAAATGTCTTTAATAAGTTTATTACAACATGCCTAGAAATCTAGGTTTAATGTTTGTCTGTTGATTATATTTTAAGACTAAAACCAGGAAAACATCAGGCAGGATACATTGTAACAGATCTCAACTTACCGCTAGAATACGACTCCTTCCCAGAGGCAAAAATATGTCCAGATGACAGAATTTGTTGTCACTTCAGTAGCTTCCTGGCTAAGTAAAATGAAGTGGTTTTATATATACGCTAATAGTGGAAATGCTTTTGGTATAGTTTATTGTTTTGGAAAGCTTTATAGAGCATTAAAGTGCTTAACCTAAGAAGGAACCCTAATTTAGAATGGTCAGCAGATTATAGGCATTTAATAGTTGTAATGTTTTTTAATGAATTGGCTATTTTCAAGACAGAAGCCCATTCAAAAAGATATCAAAGTAAATGTAAATGTCCTGGTTGATCATTATGCCAAACATTAAGCCCAACCAAAATCCTACTTCTCAACAGAACAAAACAAAACAAAACAAAACAACAACAAATCGTGTCTGTAGAAACTCAAAGAGAATATTATGAAATATTATACAATGCAGTTCTTTTGTTCCAGAGTTAGAAAAAAGTATTTATTACACATGGAAATAATCCCTTTTACACCTAGAGTGGCTGCCTGTGACCTCATATGAAATCCTGAAAAAACTTTATATGTCATTACCCACATATTTAGGACAAATTGGCCACTGTATTCAATCAACATTAGTGAAGAAACAAACTTCATTATCTATTAATGAGTGGTGCCAAAACTATATAATACTATTTGATAAACCTATAAGGAAATTTTGATCAGAAACAGATCATGGAATAATCCCCAATAACTGACATTTAGTTGGCAGTATAAAAGCTTACTGGCTATTATCCAAAAACCAGACTGGTATGTGTTACCTTGTTAAATGGATATCTACATTAAGGTTTGTCACTGAAGACACCATCTGCTTTCCATTTTGGTCCATGAGTTTTAAATCTCAGAAGAAGAGTTAAATGAATTTAAGAATGAGATCAACTAGGGCACCTGGCTGGCACAGTCGGTTACACATTAGATTGGTTTTGGCTCAGATCATGATCTCAGAATCATGAGAGCCCTGTGTCAAGCCTTGTGTTGAGCCTCTCAGGCTCCTCATTTGGCACAGGGTCTGCTTGAGATTTTCTCTTTCTCCCTCTGCCTCTCCTTCCACTCACATTCTCATTCTCCCTCAAATAAATAAATAGACCTTAAAGAATGATATAAACCAGACCTTATTCTTAGGATCCAAATCCTAATCACTCAAAGGGAATTCTGGATTTTTTGTTCTCTGCTCAGGCCTTCTCATTTTTTATAAAAGAACCCAAAATAGAGTGGATTCTACATGCTATATATAATTCAGAGACTAGCCAGGGGAAATAAGACAATGTCATCAACTCTTAGCCAAGAATGTCACTTAATTGGAAAGGAAGCAGTAGTCCAGAATAGAGTCATTTTAGATATAATGTTGTGTTTTGAGGGTGGATATATGTGATTTTAGGAGAAGACTATTGTGCTTGCATTTCCTACAAGTTAATCTGGCATTTTAAATATTGCTATTAATATTACTATTCACTGTAATTACTGTTAATATACTGGGGAACAAAGAATCATTAAATTGAATATTTTGGCTAAAACTCCCATATTGGTTCTGTAGACTCTTAGGATTAGGAAACAATGAGGTGAGTAGTTGCCTATTGACGATGACATAATTGTTTGTTCATAAGCAAGAAATTCAGCAACAATGTAGATCCTCCTCCAGGAGTATATTTGCCAAAGTGCTCTTGTAACTACTCAATGTAAGGATAATAGTAGAGAGTAGTGTTTAAAGAACCAATGTTGAAAAAACTAGCATCTCATGTGGTAGCACCCATAATTTTGTGTGTGTAACAAGGGACTGTTAGGCATGCTTAAGTGAGAATCACTGCTCTACAAAGGATAGCAATTTTTTCCATAGAAAACAATCATTATTGCCCTTTTATACTCCAACAAAATCAACAACACGTTGTTTTTTCCTGTATTAAGCTAAAGTGGGGAAAACAATATAATTTTGTCAACTTGGACAAATCAGAAATAAGCAATTACAAATAACAATAATCAATGTTTATATCCTTAGAACTTAAGAGTGAGCCTAAAAACATCAAAGAAATATTCTAAAAACTACAAACTACTCTGCTAGTTTTTTTTTTTTTGTTTTTTTTGTTTTTTTTTTTTTTACTCTGCTAGTTTTCAAGAAAATAACTCCTGGGATATACAGTATGTATACTCAGCATGGTTCTTTGAAAATACAGAGTATCCAAAAGTGTTATATAATGAAATAAAAATGTTTCAATAGACCATTGAATGAGATGCTGTGGAACAAGGATTGCATAAGAATGCAGATCTATAGATTGCTCTCATAAAATATATAGATGAAAATATCAGTATACATTTAATAGGTAGTATTCCTTTCAATCATAAAAAAATTGACACCTGAATATTATGTTTGCATCACAGATATGTAATAGGAGAACATTCACTCTCATATTAAAACTAATGATACTCATAGGGGATAAGAATAAAAGATATATATCACTGCATTATTAGTGAAATGCAAATTTCATGTATGAGTGTTGAATATTCTAACTGTATACCCTGTGTTAATTTGGATCAATGTTTAATCTTTAAAAGATATGAAAGCACACAAAACAAGTACTATGAAAATATAAATCTATACAACAATAAATGGAAATATATACACCCACTTGTTAATGATTGTTACTTCTGGGAAGAAGCATGAGATTAAGAATAAGAAAAGAGTTTTCAATTCTTATTCTATAGAAGGCTGAATTGTTTAAAAATGAGTATGTATCCTTGAGTTACTTTTTTTCATTTTAAGGACAAGTAAAATATAATTATAATTTATATATCTGAATATATTTGCATAAATACTTGGTAATGTTTCAAGAAAATATTTAGTCAATTTAAAAAGATATCTGTGTTAAATACCATAAAAATCAAAGCAATGTCTCTTTCTGTCTTTCTGTCTTTCCATCTCTCTCTCCACACACACATGAAATGAAATGATTTTTTCTTAATCTTCAGAAGTATACATAATAATTGTATTATGAAACTTTTGTTTGAAAACCAATTTATTAAATTGGTCTGTAACATTTGGATAACTTCCAGTAGTATAAAGGAATAAAATCCAGAAATTAAGTATTTCCTATGAAGATAAGATTTATGCATGAGAATGCTCTGAAAGGAAATTCATCTTTTTCACAATGAGGATGATCATAAAGTTGAAACTATAGCATTGTTTAAAATGGAATTATGAAGAATAAGGTTAAAATATGAGTAAAAAATGCATATTGGATAATGAGATCATTTTTAAATAGGATTTTTAACACAGAGAAGCCGCTTTAAAAGAAATGATTAATGGTTCTTAACATTCACTTTATGTAGTGTTATATGGCTATGCACTGTAATACCTCTTTTTCATGTTTATATATAACAGAAGATAAAAATATTAAATGGTGCTTTCCCACAGAGTACTGAAAGATATATACAGAGTGACATCAAAAAGGAGAGTTACAGAAACTACTATTTATATAATGAGTACATATATTTTCCTGCAAAAGTAGCAGTGATGTATTTACTTATTATTTATATTTATATTTATATATTTTAGCTGTGGTGTTTTTAGTAATTATTTATTAGTAACTAATGTAGGCTATAGAATAATCAGGGCCATCCCTAACTGCTTCTTTGCCTTATTCACTAGTACTAACTCTCTTTATGCTCACCACATACATTTTGTACTGCCATACTCAAATATTTCCAATTTCCTATTCTTATATTTTCAAATGTGGCAAAATTTCTTCATTTTTTTAAATTCAGGCACAATGGCATATAACATTATATTAGTCTCAGGTGTACAACAAAACGATTTTATATCACAAAAGAATCATCACAATAAGTCTAGTTAACATCTGTCATAGTTATAAATTTGTATGTGTGTGTGATGAGAACTTCTAAGATCTACTTTCTTAACCACTTTCAAATATATAGTACAGTATTATAAACTATAGTCAACGTACAATACATTACATCCTCATGACTTGCTTATTTTATAACTGAAAGTTTGTATCCTTCAAAAAAATAGAAAGTTTGTATCTTTTGACCCACTTCATCCATTTCACCCATTCCCTACCTCTGGCAACTACCAATTTGTTGTCTGTATTTATGAGGTTTTTTGTTTGTTTGTTTTCTGGCTTTTACATTTTTATTGTTGTCATTGTTTCTTATATTCCATATACAAGTAAGGTAATACGGTATTTACCTTTCTCTGTCTGACTTATTTCACTTAGTGTAATGCTGTCAAGGTCTATCCATGTTGTTGAAAATGGCTATATATATATATATATATATATATATATATATATATTGTTTTTCCTTTATCCATTCATCCATTGATGAACATTTAGGTTGTTTCCATATCTTGGCTATTATAAATAATGCTATAATGAACAGGTGTCTGCATATATCTTTTTGAGTTAGTGTTTTTGTTTTCTTTGGATAAAAACTCAGAAGTGGAATTGCTATATCATATGAAAATTCTATTTATTTTATTTTTTTAAGGAAACCCCACATCTTTTTCTACAGTGGCTGTATCAGTTTACATTCCTACCCACAGTGTATGAGGGTTCCCTTTTCTCCACATTCTTGCCAATAACTTTATTTCTTATCATTTTGATAAAAGCCATTATAACAGATGTGAGGTAGTATCTCATTATGGGTTCATTGCATTTCTCTGATAATTAATGATGATGAGCATTTTTTTCATGTACATGTTGGTCATCCATATGTCTTCTTTGAAAAAATGTCCATTCAGGTCTTCTGCCCATATTTTGATATGATTGTTTGTTTTGTGTTATTGAGTTGTATGAATTCTTTATATATTTTATATATTCCTTGTAAAATATATAATTTGTAAATATTTTCTTCTATTCCACAGGTTTCCTTTTGTTGATGTTTTCTTTACCTGTACAAAAGTTTTTTAGTTTGATTTAATTCCACTTGTTTATTTTTGCTTTTGTTGCCTTTGCTTTAGTTAGATCCAGAAAGATCACTCCCAATACTGATGTTAAGGAGGTTACTGCCCATGTTTTCTTCTAGGAGTTTTATGATTTTGAAACATATATCCAAGTCATTAACCCATCTCGAATTAGTTATTTGTGTATATTTAAGATAGAAGTCCAGTTTCATTCTTTTGCATGTGGCTGCCCAGTTTTCCTGACAGCATTTATTGAAGAAAGGATCCTTTTCTCATTGTATATTTGTGACTCCTTTGTCCTAAGTTAATTGCCCATATATTCATGGGTTTATTTCTGAACTCTATTCTGTTCCGTTGATCTACGTGCCTATTTGTTTTTAAGAGTTTATTTATTGAGAGAGAGAATGAACAGGAGGGGAGGGGCAGAGAGAGAGGAAGAAGCAGACTCCCTGTTGAGCTGGGAGCCTGATGCAGGACTGCATCCTAGTATCCTGGGATCATGACCTGAGACAAGGCAGATGCTTAGCTGACTGTCACTCAGGTGCCCTTTTATGTGCTCATTTTCATGCCAATTCTATACTGTTTTGATTCTATGGATTTGCGATATAGTTTGAAGCCAAAGAGTGTGATGCCTCTGGTTTTGTTCCGTTTTGAAATTGCTTTGGCTATTTGGGGTCTTTCATGGTCCATACAAATTTTAATATGATTTGCTCTATTTTTGTGAAAAATGCCATTGGAATTTTGATATTGATTATACTGAATCTGTAGATTGCTTTGGATACTATGGACATTTTAATATTAGTTCTTCCAATCTATGACAATGGAATATCTTTCCAGTCATTTGCCTTCAATTTCTTATATCAAATGTCTTATAGTTTTCAATGTATAGGTTTTCACCTCCTTAGTTACATTTATTGCTAGGTATGTCAACTTTTTGATAAAATTGTGAATGGCATAATTTTCTTAATTTATCTTTCTGACAGTTGTTTGTGTATAAAGACAGCATACTTCTGTGCATTGATTTTGTATTATACAATATTACTAAATTTATTCATTATTTCTAAAAGTTTTTTGGTGGAGCCTTTAGAGTTCTCTATAGTGCCATGTCATCTGCAAATAGTGACAGTTTTACTTTTTCCTCTCCAATTTGTTTACTTTTATTTCTTTTTCTCAATTAATTGCTCTGGCCAGGAATTCCAATACTATATTAAATAAAAGTGGCAAGAATGGGCACTCTCACTGCTGGCGTTAGAGGGAAATTTTTCATCTTTTCACTGTTGAATATAATGTTAGATGAGGGCTTGTTATCTACAGCCTTTATTGTGTTGAGATACAGTCTCCTATATACTCCACATTATTTCATTATTTATTATTCTTCATCTCAAGAATAAAGTCCACTTGATCCTTCTAATGTATTGCAGAATTGAGTTTGCTAATATTTTGTTGAATATTTTTGTATGTTCGCTCATCAGGGATATTGGCCTGTAATCTTTTTATGTGGCATTCTTAATTTTTGGAATGAGGGTAATGCTGGCTTCATAAATAAGTTTGAAAGTGTTCCCTCCTCCTCTTCCTTGTCTTTGTCTTTTTTTTTTTATTCTTCTTCTTTTTTTTCTTTTTGAAAAAGTTGAGAAAGATTAGTACTCATTTTTCTGTCAGTGTTTGGTAAAATTTCCTAGTAAATCCATCTAGTCCTGGTCCTTCATTTCTTGGGAGTTTTTGATTACTGACTTAATCTCCTTACTAGTAACTAGTCTGTTCAGATTTTATGTTTCTGCATGATTCAGTTTTGGTAGATTGTATGTTTCTAAAAATTTATGCTTTTTTATAAGTGTTCATATTTATTGGCAAATAATTATTAGTCTCTTAGGATGCTTTATATTGCTGTGGTATCACTTGTAAAGCCAAATCTTTCATTTCTAAGTTTAAGCCTCTTCACCTTTTCTTGGTGAGTCTAGCCCTTTAGACTTTGATTCTCATTGTCAATATTTATATATACTTTAAAAAAAACAGCTTTTAATTGGATTATTTATTTCTTAGGTGTTAAATTATATAAATTCTTCATATATTTTGGATACTAACTCTTTATCAGATATGTCATTTGCAAATATCTTCTCTCATTCTGTAGGTTGCCTTTATTTATTTATTTATTTATTTATTTATTTATTTATTTATTTATTTTGTAGGTTGCCTTTTAGTTTTGTTGTTTATTTCACTGTGCAGAAGCTTTTTATTTTGATGTAATCCTATTAGTTTAGCTTTGCTTTTATTTCCCTTGCCACAGGAACATATCAGGAAAATGTTGCTATGGCCAATGTCAGAAAAATTAACTGTGCTCTTTTCTAGGATTTCTATGATTTTAGGTATCACATTTTGAATTTTTTTTGTGTGTGTGTATGTTGTAAGAAAGTGGCTCAGTTTCATTCTTTTGTATGTAGTTGTCCAATTTTCCTGGCACCATTTGTTGAAGAAACTGTCTCTGTTGAAGATTAATTGACTATATAATTGTGGATTTATTTCTCCGTTTTCTATTCTATTGATAGCTTGTATAGTAAAATAACTTGAAGTCTGGAATTGTGGTACCTCCAGTTTTGCTTTACTTCTTCAAAATTGCTTTGGCTATTTGGAGTCTTTTGTGGTTCCATATAAATTTTAAGATTGTTTGTTCTAGTGCTCTGAAAAATGCTGTTGTATTTTGATAAGGATTGCATTAAATCTGTAGATTGCTTTGGTAGTATAGAAATTTTGACAATATTAGTTCTTTCAATGCATGAACATGAACTGTCTTTCCATTTCTTTGTGTCATCTTTAATTTCTTTAAAAAAAAATGCGCAGAAGGAATGAGCATACCTATCTCCAAAAAAGACATTCAGATGGCCAACAGACACATAACAAGATGCTCAACATCACTCATCATCAGGGAAATGCAAATAAAAACTACAATAAGATATCACCTCACACTTGTTGAGATGACTAAAATCAAAAACAAAAACAAAACAGTAAGTGTTGGCAAGGATATGGAAAAAAATAAATTCTCCTGTACTATTGGTGGGAATGTAAACTGGTGCAGCCACTGTGCAAAACAATATGTAGTTTCCTCAAAAAGTTAAAAATATAACTATGATTCAGCAATTATAATTTACCCTCAAAATACGAAAACACTAGTTCAAGGGATACAGGCACAACTATGTTCATGGTAGAATTATTACAATAGCCAAATTATGAAAGCAGCCCAAGTGTTCATCAATAAATGAATGGATAAAGAAGATATGGCATATATATATACATATATGATCTATATACATCTGAAGTAATTATTGATAGGTACATATTTATCACTTTTTGTTAATTGTTTTCTGGCTGTATTGGAGTTCCTCTCTGCTTCTTTCTTCTCTCTCTTCCTTTGTGCTTTGATGGCTTTCAATAGTGGTATGCTTAGATTCCTTTCATTTTTACCTCTGTGTAACTACTATAGGTTTTGCTTCATCATTATGAGGATTGTGTATAACATATTTATTACAGTCCCTTTTTATTTTAAAGATTTTATTTATTTATTTATTTATTTATTTATTTATTTATTTATTTATTAGAGAGTGTGTGTGTGAGAGAGAGATAGAGCACAAGGGAGGGAGTGGCAAATGGAGAGGGAGAAACAGACTCCATTCTGAGCTGGGGGCCTGATGAGGGCCTCCATCCCAGAACCCTGGGATCATGACCTGAACCAAAGACAGACACTTAACTGACTCACCTACCCAGATGCTCATTGTAGTCCATTTTAAGTTGATAACAATTTAAGTTTGAATGGATTCTAAAGCTCTACATTTTTACTCTCTCCAACATTTTTCAGCTTTGGATGTCACATTTTACATTTTTTATCTTGATATGCGTAACTAATCATTAACACTCTCTCTTTTACCATTAATGGTAACGAACTTCTTTAACTTTGCTTGTCTGAAAAACTCTTTGTCTTCCCCCCAATTCTGAATGATTAACTCTTCTAGGTAGAGTATTCTTGGCTGGAAGTTTTTTCTTTCAGTACTTTGAATATATTGTGCCACTCCTTCTGGCCTGTAAAGCTTCTGCTGAAAAATCTGTGGTTAGCCTTATGGGATTTCCCCTGCACATAAAAAGCTATTTTTCCCTTACTGGTTTAAGATTCCTCCCCTGTCTTTAACTTTTGACATTTGAAGTATAATATGTCTTGGTGTATATCTCTTTGGATTCAACTTATTTGGAATAATTTGGGCTTTCTGGATGGATGTCTGTTTCCTTCTTCAGCTTAGGGAATGTTTCAGCTGTTATTTCTTCAAACATGTTTTTGCCCTTTTCTTATTCTCTTCTTTGAACACCCCTATAATGTAAATATTGGTCTTCTTGATATTGTCCCATAAAGCCATAAAGTGCCTTACTCTATCTTAACTTACTTTCTTCTTTCTCTCTTTCTTCTACTCTGATTGGGAGAGTTTCACTGATATGCCTCTGCGTTCATGAATCCTTAATTCTGTTTCATCAAACCTGCTGTTGAACCCCTCTAGTGTATTTTTTTTCAGTTCAGTTATTTTAGACTGAATTCAGATCTGTGACTTCTACTTGATACTTAAAAAAATATTTTAGAGGTGCTGGGTGGCTCACTTGGTTATGGTCCAACTCTTGAATTCAACTCAGGTCAGGATCTGAGGATCATGAGATGGAGCCCCATGTTGGGCTCCATGCTCAGTGTGGAGTCTGCTTGAGATTCTCTCTCTCCCTCTACCCCTCCCCCAGTTCATGTGCTCTCTTTCTCTCAAATAAATAAATAAATAAACCTTTAAAAAATTACCCTTTAGGGTTTAATTGATGGTTTAGAGGTTATAGAGTTTTGTAGCACCTAGGTAGCTCAGTTGGTGGAACATCTAACTCTTAGTTTTGGCTCTGGCCATGATCTCTAAGTTGGGAGACTGAGCCTCATATTGAGCTTCATGCTCAGTGGGGAGTCTGCTTCTCTCTCCCTCTCCCTTTACTTCTCCCACTCCCTTTGAAATAAATAATCTTAAAAAAAAAAGAAGTTGTAGAGCTTTGCTATTTTTTGTTAAGTGCTTTCAGAATTCTTTCTCCTTATAAAAGTGGCTGATTTAAGTCAGCACAAAGTAGGTGTTTAGGGCATTATTCTTTTGCATTAAAGAGAGGACCATTTTGAATTTTAGAAATGAAATGTTTACTAATTGTTCATAAAGTGGATGACAACTGGTCAGTCCATCAAAATCCCGATATATTTTCATAGTAGCCAAAGTTATAAGCCATAAATATTAGTTGATTCTGTAGAAATAAAGAAATATTCACAGATATCAGAGATACATCTATATGACTCCTCTCTGAAAGGTCATAAATATATTATAAACCTGCATTTACTAAATAATCACCCTCTGCCTTGAAAGTTACAGAAAGCACAACTTTTATGCAGATCATTATCAAAAGAAATCAGAATGCCTTTGAGTGATTACAATCTATATTGTAACAAGGGAGCATATATCGGATTTTAAAATGGTTTATTTAGGCTGAACTTAATCTCTCTTATTTAATAAAAGTGAGTTTTTTTTAATGTGTTAAAAATAGTTTTCTGGAAGCCAATTGCTTTCTGCATAACAAACCTTTACAAATATTCATAGAATTTGAGCAGTTCTCTTTCTAGGACTCAAACTTAAGAGAACAGGCAAAATTCAAACAAAAATACAGATAAATATATTAATAAAAATATAATTTACAATAATGAAAAATTAGAAAATACTAAGTATTCAATAATGAGAAATTGGAAGTTATGGCACCCTCATACAATGAACTATTAGGAAGCCATGAATGATCTTGTTCTCCAAGAATATTTAATGATGTAGGACATGCCTATATTGTATGTTAAAAATGAAAAGAAAATGAAAGTAAAGTAAAAAAAATTACTATTTGCCAGGTGTAACAAAATTATTGTTTTAGGAAGAATTATCAGTAAGTCGAAAAAGTATTTAAAAGATGATTTGTGATAAACCAAACTTTGGTTCTTTTTTTTTTTAAGATTTTATTCATTTATTAATGAGAGACATAGAGAGAGAGGCAGAGACACAGGCAGAGGGAGAAGTAGGCTCCATGCAGGGAGCCTGATGTGGGACTCGATCCCGGGTCTCCAGGATCATGCCCTGGGCTGAAGGCGGCTCACTGCTGAGCCACCGGGGCTGCCCCAAACTTTGGTTCTAAGATCACATCACAAAGACTATTTTTGTTAGATTCTGTTTGGACAAACTTGTTATATGGAACATTTTGAGCATAAGTGGGAATTTAAATATGCACCAGATATTAGTTGGTGTTAAAAATAATAATTGATTTTGTTAGATTTAGTGTTATTTTAACTATGCAGGAAAATACTTCTTTAGAGATGCTTATGAAAGTATATGGAATGTAATATTATGGTTTCCATAATTTGCCTTAAAATAAGTTTAGGGAAAATATAGAAAATTAAAAGTCCATGTCATACATGCAAAAGTACCATATTTAAAAATAAAAAAACAAAATAATCATATAAAACAAATGAACAAACAAGTTTAAAATTTGACCATGAAAATAAAAATGATAAAAATTAGAAAGTTTTCCAAGATGGAAGGAAGTTGAAGGAAATTTCCTATTTTTTTTAATAATGAAAAATGAGTGTTTAAAGGCAGTAGATAAGAAAAGAAATGATGAAAAGAAGAGATTGAAAATAGTAGATAAAAAGTACTAATGAGGAACTAAGATGAAAGATTGGGTAGAAGATAGTAGATAGTTTCTATAGAGTAAGAAGAAGAAACAGTCTTTGAAAGCAAATCATCTGTATCTGATCTTCTGAAATGTAGAAGCGAGGATTTTGAGGTGCAGTCAGTATACAAAAGATGATTTGTTTCATACTGTGATGTGTGTATATGTACCTAATGTTCTGAGCAAATGCACAGAAATAATGGAATTACTCTCTTATATGTTATTTTTGTAAATTTCATTTCTATAGAAATCAATTACTTTATACTACTTCTCTCACAAAACCTTTGCATGTATCTGCCAGCCCAGTAAGGTATATATTTTCCTTTATGTACAGCATATGTTCATATTCCCTTTTCCCAAATATGCTGGATTTGGGAGAAAAAAAATCACAAAATGCTTACCCTAAAACATGTTGATTGTTTACATACTATACATATCTCATTTCATACCAAATGTTTTTATTTGTTGCTAACAGAGTGGTACAACCCTCCTCATCTCTCCTCCCACCTCTTCCCTATGACATCTGATTCTGTGTTGAGAAACTTTCAACAGAAGAAGTTAGTGAGATAATCACGAGGTAACATTTTATTAAATAACTTCCAAATTTTTCTTCTTCGCTTTTTCTTTTTCCAATCCTCCGACTAATTACCAATATAAATCATGCGAGGTACTTAGAAAGTGCTGTGCTTTATATCCATTGCTTTTATCTGGACTCCAGCCAGTTATACTTTTCAACTTGGTACAATTTGGGTAGAATCTAACCTAATCTCAGTGCAAGCAATAGATTGTTTCCCCAATATCTCATAATACTATTCTTGATATAATATCCATTTTTAATAGTTTCTCTATGTAAGTTCTAGAGCATGAAATAATTTATATAATTCATATGAATAGGAAGCTTATTGCAAAATCTTTAATCCAATATTGTAAATAAATACCTTTTCTGTATATTTTTGAAAATAATGCTCTCAGTTCATCAGAATTATTCTTTTGGTTTTGTTAGTAACGTTCTAAAGTACTCAAGTATTCTGTATTTAAAGAAATAAAATAGCAAAACACTATCAACTAAAAATCTGTAATGTGATTCATTTCTGGTACAGCAACTTTTAGTCAAATTATATAAAAAATAATGTAGAATTTCAATATTGTATTTTCCTGTTGATGTTTTGAATATGTTAGAATACTGAAGTCTATAGTGGTTTTCAAATAAGTACATAATGGACAGATATTTGAAGAAATAATTGAAGAAACATGTTACTCTCTTATAGTATTTAATCCATGATCTAAAATGAAATGGTGAACGATGAAATTAAAACATCAAATGGAAAGAATTCTTTTTTAACAATAAAATTATGTTTTAAAATCAATTGATTATTTACATTGCTCTTTCAAACTCTTGCCCCAGGATAATATTTTTTTCTTAAAATATATGTAAAATTTATAAAATATAATCAGAGATTACATAAGAAATATTTATCAATTTCTCCCAATTATACTTAATTTTTAAATAGAAAATGTAAGTTCAATAGAGACTGCATGTAAAATTATAGACAATTTTATGAATAGCAGATATAGAATAACATTTTGCATGTACATGTATAAATAACATTTACAGAATATTTAGTATTCCATTTTATGAGTATAATCATCAGAACCATATATCACATATATATACATGACACCTAAAATAACCTTAGTTATAATTTTAAAGTAAGCAAAGCATACACTTAAATATGATAGAGTTTTAAATTTAGATTTAAATCTAATTTGGATATGCACATAGCATGATTCTATCATTTGACAAGAAATAGCACATGATATTATATATTATAAATTATGTGATACAAATATATCTCTGTGGTTATTTTATGTGTTGAGGATTTAACAAACCTTTATTAAATAAAGGTGTCAATGTGTAGAAGGCATATTATTACCTGTCACAGTGGATATATGTGGAAATAATTCCTATTTGTGTCTCTGGGAATGCTCACCTATGGTCAAATATTAAAGAGCTTCTAAGCTACAAGAGTATAGAAGTCATGGGAAGTTTTTAGTAAAATAATTTTAATTTTCACGTGAAATTCTAAATATGCAATGAAAAGAGAAATAAATAAGTCCATTAGAGAGCCATTTTCAAACAGTTATGCTAACAATTAATCAGACCAAACTGGAATCCCTCTATTACTTATCCAACTGATAAATTAGCCTATGATTATTCTTTTTAATCATTAAGATCTTGGTTTGGCAGAAATGAACATTAAGTGTCAAAATTCCTTAAGTATTTCAAAATGTGAAGGCAATTTCAGATTCATATATAAACTTCAAATAAAAAGTGAAATGTAACTGTCACCAGGGAATATTAATAATCACAACGTAAATAAAACACAATGTTTCCTTTTAAGTCTGTTGACAGCAGTAACTAATTAGTTGAAATATCCCTACAGATCCAATTATGATCAGCTTAAGTCCTAAAAATATCATGGCAGAATTCTGGTTTTGTCTCCAACATTTTAAGATCCTGAAAATTGCCACATACAATTTTTCAACAACAAAAAAAAGTAAACAAACTGAAATAAATGACTTATTTGGGACCCATCAGAAAGTTGAAGTCACAAAACAAATTCTCATCTAAAATCTAGAGACAGGAAAATATAGTCACACTTAGGATCTGTTTACTTGGAGCAGAAGTTACTGAAGGCATAAACGTGTAGGAACATTTTCAAAGTAATTTTGATGAACTCTAGGGCTAGAGTGTAGGTTAGCATGAGAGTAAAAATCTCGTTGGGAGAGAAGTTACCTTATGAAGTTCCCTACCCTTTTGTGTGTTTTACTTCCAGGAACCCTACCAAGTTCAAATGGTGAAGAGCCAAAAGAGATATCCTCATAGCTCTGGAATGAGGCAGGGCAAAGACACCATTTTCAAATATTTCCAGAACACCCTCACAACAAGTGTCTACCTAACAAAGAAAAAGATCTGAGTAGAGCTTTATTTCACTTGGGAGAAGGACACTTAATCACCTATACCACCTCTAGCTTTCCTGTCTCATCCAAGGGGATGTGGAAGCTACAAAACACTTGTGAAGATCGCAGACTGTGGACAAAAACCCATAAAAGACTAAAATGTAATCACAAAGTTATAGAATGCTTCCTTTCTCTCATATCTTAACACTACATTAATAGGGTGCAGTGTACTAGCAGGATAGCTATGACAGCTAAAAGTTACAACTCTAAGAGTTATTAGGAAAAGCTTTAAAACAAAGGAAGCAAAAAAAAAAAAGTAAGTGAAAAGATTTGATATCTCTGATATCTACAGCTACAGCAAACATTAGACACAACCCAATTCTAAGGTAAAGTAACATAAATCTTTACACCAAAGGCCTATTTAGCTTTGTTCCTTTACCTGGTACATCATGTCTAGCTTTTAAGAAAACAATTATAACTCATCCTGAAGGCAGAAAAAACAGCCTAAAGGGATAAAGTAAGCATCAGAACTAGACTGAGAGATGACATACATTTTGGAATGATCAAACAAAATTTAAATTAAATATAAATAATATGTTAAGGGCTCCATTGGAAAAAGCAGATAACATGCAAAAATAGATGGGTAATGTAAACAGATAGACAAAAACTCTAAGAAAGAGGGAACCCTCCTGGGTGGTTCAGTGATTTAGCACCTGCCTCTGGCCCCAGGCGCGATCCTGGAGTCCCAGAATTGAGTCCCGCGTCGGGCTCCCGGCATGGAGCCTGCTTCTCCCTGTCTGTGTCTCTGCCTCTCTCTCTCTCTCTCTCGAATAAATAAATAAATAAATCTTAAAAAAAAACCTCTAAGAAAGTAGTCTTAAAATGCTAGTAGCAACAGCAATAACAAACACAACAACAAAACACTTAAAGAAATGAAGAATACCTTTGATGGGCTCATAAATAGATTGATCATAGCCAAGGAAATAATCAATGAGGTTAAAGATGTGCCACTAAAAACTTCCCAACTTAAAAAGCAAAGAGAAAAGAAGAATGAAAATAAATAGAATATGCAATAACTGTCAAACAATTACACAAATCATAACATAACAAGAATACCAGAAAAAGAAACAGAAAAACGAACAATGAGAAATATTTAAAGTAATAATCGCTGAGAATTGTCAAAAATCAATGAATATAAAAAACACAGAGCCAACCAAACACCATGTAGATAAATACCAAAAACTCTATACCTAGGCATGTCGCATTAAAACTATGGAAAATCAAGAATAAGAGAAAAACTTGAAAGAAGCCAGGGGAAAACATCTTACTTATAGAGAAATGAAGATAAGAATTACATGTAATTTTTAAAAATCAGAATCCATAAAAACAAGAATAGAATGGAATAAGATATTTAAGCTATTGGGGAAAAAATTCACCATGCAAAAATTCTATATCCAGTGAAATTATTCCTCAAACACAAATGCAGTACAAGAAATGGTAAAAAAAAGAAAAAATTTAAGGAAGAGAAGAAAAACTATATAGCTCAGAAGCTCAGATATACAAAATCAAGGAGGAGTGCTGGAAAAGGTTAAGGTAAAATGAAATACTTCCATTTCCTTTTCTTGTAATTAATCTAGATATTAATAATTTAGTAGTTAAAATAATAAAAAAAATGTATTGGGTAGTTATACCATATAGATGAGTGAAATAAATGGCAGCAAAGTTGTAAAGAAGAGAAGGGAAAATTTTAAATGCTGTTAAAATATACCTGCAATGCATGTGAAATGATCTAGCATTGCTTTAGGTAGAATTAGATTAGTTATAAGTATACAGTATAAATAATAAAGCAAGACCTAAAAAACGTTATCAAAAAAGAGTGATATGCTGAGAGAGGATAGAAAATGCAATCATAAGGGATCCCTGGGTGGTGCAGGGGTTTGGCGCCTGCCTTTGGCCCAGGGCGTGATCCTGGAGACCCGGGATCGAATCCCACATCAGGCTCCCGGTGCATGGAGCCTGCTTCTCCCTCTGCCTGTGTCTCTGCCTCTCTCTCTCTCTCTCTCTCTGTGACTATCATAAATAAAAAATAAAAAAAAATTTAAAAAAAAGAAAAAAAAAAAGAAAATGCAATCATAAAATGCTTAATTAAAACCAAAGAAGTCAGATAAAAAGGAGTAGAAAAGAAAAACAACAAAGCACAAGTGCAAAGAATACAAAAGTTACAAATATAAAAGATATTAATCCAATGATATCAATTATATACCACCTAAACACACCAATGAAAAGATAAGACTGTCAGAGTAGACAAAGCAGAATTCAGAAAAAGGAAATTTATCAAGGATGAAAATACATACTGATAAAAACTCAATTATCTCAGAAGATCTAACAGTCTTTTATATGCATACATCTAACAACAAAGTGTCAAAATATAGGAAACAAGAATGAAGAGAAATATAAGGGGAAATAGGCAACCCACTACTATAATTGGAGAGTTTAACATGCTCTCTTTTCAGTAACTGATAGATCCAGTAGGCATGATATCAGTAAGGATATAGCTGACTTGAACAAAACTCAATAAACTGGATCTAGCTGACATTTGTAGACTATTCCATCCAACAGCAGCAAAATACACATTTCTCAAGCTCATATAGAATATTCTGGGTCATAAACACAATCTAATAAATTTAAAAGAATATATAACATTCAAAATATGTTCTTAGATCACTGCATAATTGCACAGGAAATTTTTAAAAATAGAAAAATAGCTGAGAAATTCTTAATTATTTGGAGATTTTTTTTTAAAAACTTCCCACTAGCTCCAAAAAAAAAGTTTAAATATAATAAAATATGTACAGAATCTATGTGGGGAAAAAGAAAAACTCTGATGAAAGAAGTCAAGGAATATCCACATAAAAAAAAGAGATTCCATGTTTATGGATTGGAAACAATACCTTTAATATATCAGTTCTTCCCAAATTGATCTACAGACTCAGCACAATTCCCATAAAATCCAGGAAGCTTTTTTGTAGATATTGAAAAATGGATTTTAAAGTTTTAAGGAAAGGTCAAAAACTTAACCTACAACATTTGAAAAACAACAAAGTTGGAGGACCCATGCCCTCTGATTCACTTTAATGTATAGTAATAAAAACAGCATAGTATTGGTGAAAGAATATACACTTTATTGAAACAAAATAGAGATCATAGAAACAGACCCACACAAACATGTTAAACTCTCCTGATTTTTGCCAAGGTAATAAAGGCAATTCAATATAGAAAAGACCATCTTGACATGGTGCTGGAAATATTAATCATTAAAAGACAAACTTTGCAACTTCCACAACTATTTATTAAAAATGGATTATAGGCATAAATGTGAAACATGAAACTGTAACACTTTCAGAAGAAAACACAGGACAACATCTAGGTGCTTTGGCAATAAGTTTTAAGATAAAACACCAGTAACATAAAAGAAAAAGATGATATATTGGATTTCATAAAACTTATAAAGACATCTGTTCTGTAGAAGATACTATAAAGAAAATAAAAAATAGTCACGGTCCCAAAGAAAATATATGCAAAACACCTATATGATAGTAGACATAATTTAAAACATACAAATCACCCATAAAACAGCAACAATAATACATAAGACAAATTTTAAAATGGGAAAAAACTTTGAACTGACACTCCCATCAAAGAACATAGACAATTGCTGTTAAACAAACAGCAAACAGTATTATTTGTCATTAAGATTAAAATAAGATACTGCTATATAGGTCTAAGAATGGGCAAAATCCAAAAAAACCTGACACTACCAGTTGCTAGTAAAAATGTAGAGCAAGGGCAGCCCCAGTGGCGCAGCAGTTTAGTGCTGCCTTCAGCCCAGAGCCTGATCATGGAGACCTGGGATTGAGTCCCACGTCAGGCTCCTTGTATGGAGCCTGTTTCTCACTCTGCCTGTGTCTCTGCCTTTCTCTCTCTCTGTCTCTCATGAATAAATGAATAAAATCTTAAAAAAAAAATTGCAGAGCGAGAATAACTCTCATTCTTACTGGTAAAGCACAATGGTATAAATAAACACTTTGGAAAACATTTTCTAAGTTTCTTACAAAGCTAAATATAATTTTTCCATAAAATCCAGCAATCACCCTCCTGAGTATTATGCAAACAATTTGAAAATTTTTTCAGTATGTCATCACATCAATGTTTATAACAGATCTTTTTTTAATCACCAAAAACTGGAAACCACCAAAGTGACCTTCAATATGCAAGTGAAAAAACAACCTGTGGTATATCAATATAAAGGATAGCTTTCAGTAATTAAAAAAAAAAAGCAATTTATCAATGAAAAGACATAGATGAAGCTTAAGTACATACTGCTAAGTGAAAGAAGTCAATCTGGAAAGTTTACATAGTATATGATTTCATTTAAATAAGATTCTGTAAAAGACAGTGAAAAAGACAATACAAGGATTAGTGGGTGTTAGGAATTCAGGGGAAGTAGATAGTTCCTCAGTCCTTAGATATGGGCTATGCAAAATGACATATTGCCAAAGAATACAATATAAAAAAGGAGGAGGGAGTAACTTTACAGTAGAGAAATTGGACAAATGCTACCAAGTCAGCTGATCAAGGTCAATATCAATTGTGATAAATCATGTTAATAGGTACCCTTGATATAGTGTCATGAAATGGCACATTATTTTTTGTGGCCTTCCTTAGAAAAATGTATAGTTTCAGTCTAATCATGAAAAAAAAAATCAGATAAGCCTCACATCAGGGATATTCCACAAAATACCTGCCAGAACACTATGAAAGGCTTTTTTCTATCAAAAACAGTGGCACAGACAAAAGACCCTAAGAAGGCATTGGTGGCTTGTTTTCATATGGTATCCTGGATGGAATCTTGGAACTAAAAACAGACATTAGATAAAAATGTTAAAATCTGAAAAAAAACATAGACTTGGTCTAATATGTCAATATTGGTTCATTAATTGTGAAAACACACCATATAATTTAATATGTTACTTATAGGGAAAAGATGGGCATGGGAGTATATGGGAACTCTCTGCACTGTATTTGAAATTTTTTTCTGTAAATCTAAAACTTCTAAAAAAAGTTGGCATTAAAAAAACTATTAAACTATCAAAGAGATCTTACTCCTTTCATATATTCATGCTAACAAATATAGAATTGATTAAGTGGTCTTTTTTAAAGATAGGATGAAAGAAAACACCCTATAGTGTGATAGGGTAGTGATTTTATGCAGTTTTCCCTTTTCAACTACTGAATACAAATATTCTGACAGAATTTGTTTTACATTATTAAATCTGAAAGAGTTTTCATACCTCTTATACTAATGCCAAAATTAAGAAGCCAGGAAATGTATCCATTTCAAAGGAAAAAGGAAGTCCTTAACCAGTTTCTGATGCAAAGGCCTGCGCTCTGAAAAACAGAGAAACAAACCAGACGGAAGATCAAATGTTAGATGAAAATTAATGACAAAATTACTTTAAAAGACTTAGAAAAAAATCTAGAAATTCATGATGTGTATTTTCTTTTTTTCTGGCTTACTAAAAGATAAGTGAAAGCAGAGTTCCCATACACATGTTTCTACAGATATGGGATCAAACAAAGAAACACTGTCTCAAATGCTCTAAACACTCAGTTTCCCTCCAAATACATTTATTTAGAAAATTGTTTCCTGTTCAGTATACAAGAAAGCATATTTTATTGTTAAAAAGAATAATCTGGAAATGAGAAACCACTTGTTGTAATTAAAAATAATAATAACTATTATTTATTAAATACATAGAGTATGATAGGTATTGCCCTAAATAGTAAAGCCGGATTATCTCATTTAACCATCAAAACCTTAATAGGGAGTACACATTACTATTTTATTTCATTTCCATTTTACAAAAAAAAGAAACCAAACGTATGATCATTTACTCACATATCTAGTAAGTATAAGTGCTGAGATTTGAACTCAGGAATAATGCTTCAGACTGACATCTACTTTGCTCCCTAGTCATAAATGAACAAGAATATTTAGCCTACAGAGAAACTTTTCCTCAGTCCAGGAGCATAGAACATTTGTAAATATCTCTGCATCCACCTAAATATATAAAGCAAATTTTAACAGACCTAAAGATAGAAAAAAAACAGCAAAGAATAAGAGTTGGAATTATTAAGGTGTAAAATTGAGAAACCTTTAATAGACGCACTAAGAAAAAAGAGAGAATGTAAATAAAATCAGAAATGAGATAGGAAATGTTACAGCTGATACCGCAGAAATGCAAAAGATTGTAAGAGGCTATAATAAACAATTATACACTAACAAGTTGGACAATTTAGAAGAAATGGATAAATTCTCAGAAATATGCACTCTACCAAGACTCAGTCGTGAAGAAACAGGAAACCTGAATATACCAATATTAGTAAGGAGATTGAATCAGGAACCAAAAACCTCCCAACAGGGGCGCCTAGGTTATTCAGTTGGTTGAGTGTCCGACTCTTGATTCGGCTCAAATCATGATCTCAGAATCATGAGATCAAGCCCAGCCTCAGATTCTATGCTCAGTGCTCAGTACAGAGGCTGCTTGCTATTCCCTCTCCCTCTGCTCCTTTCCCAGCTTTCTAGAAAGAAAAAAGAAAGAAAGAAAGAAAGAAAGAAAGAAAGAAAGAAAGAAAGAAAGAAAGAAAGAAAGAAAAGAAAGAAGAAAAAGAAAAGAAAGAAAGAAAGAAAGAAAGAAAGAAAGAAAGAGAAAGAAAGAAGAAAGAAAAAGAAAAAGAAAGAAAGAGAGAGAAAGAAAGAAAGAAAGAAAGAAGAAAAAGAAGAAAGAAAGAAAGAAAGAAAGGAAGAAAGGAAGAAAGAAAGAAAGAAGAAAGAAAGAAAGAAAGGAAGAAAGGAAGAAAGAAAGAAAGAAAGAAAGAAAGAAAGAAAGAAGAAAGAAAGATCTTAAAAACAAAACAAAACAACCTCCCAACAAACAAAAGTGCAGGTACTGATCACTTTACTGATAAAATCTACCAAAAATTTAGAGTTAATAGCAATATTTCTCAAACCCTTCCAACAAATAAAAAGGAATATATCGCATGTAAATGACCCAAACACTCCAGAGATTTTCAGATTGGATGAAAGAACAAGACCAAATTATATATGAGCTTCAGGAAGCTTACTTTAAATATACCCAAAGATACTCTAAAGTTTTAGGAACACCTGGGTGGCTCAGTGGTTGAGCATCTGCCTTCAGTTCAGGGCATGATCCCAGAGTCCCGGGATTGAGTTCCACATTGGGCTCCCCACAGGAAGCCTGCTTGTCCCTCTGCCTATATTTCTGCCTCTGTGTGTGTGTGTCTCTCATGAATAAATAAATAAAATATTTAAAAAAACACACAACTATATTACAAAGCTATAGATTTCAAAACAGTATGGTATTGTCATAAACATAGACACATAGATCAATGGAACATAATAGAGACCAGAAATATGTCCATCCATATATGCTAAATTAATTTACGACAAAGATCCCAAGAATACAATGGGGAAAGGATAGTCTATTTAATAAACAGTGCTGGGAAAACTGGGCAGCCGCATGCAAAATAATGAAACTGGACCACTATCTTATACCATACACAAAAATGAACTCAATTTGATTTGAATTCTTAAAGATTAAAGAAAGATAAAAGATTTGAATGTAAAATTTGAAACCAGACAACTCCTAGAAGAAATTCTAGATAGTAGGCTCCTAGACATTGGTCTTGGCAGTGATACTTTCAGAGTTTGACATTAAAAGCCAAGGCAACAAAAGAAGAATAAAAAAATGGGACTACATCAAAACAAATAGCAAAATAAACCAACAAAATGAAAAGACCACCTACTGAAAGGGATAAAATATTTATAAATCATATCTGATAATGGGATAATATATGAAATATAGAAAGAATTATATAATTCAGTGAAAAAATCCAAATAATCCAATTAAAAAATGAGCAGAGGAACTGAATAGCTATTTTCCCAAAGAAGACATACAGATGAGTAACAAGTACTTGACAAAGTGCTCAACATCAGAAATCTTAAAGGAACTATATAGCTGCTGCCTGAGGACTGCCTTCTAATTAGCCTTCATCTACCTGGCTGCTGATTGGGATCTTCCTGGAAGCCTGAAAAAAGGTAATGGTCACTTCCCCCAGAGTCTTCCTCCATCTTCTTCCAACAATAAAACAAAGCCACCAGCTTTCCCTGGAAAGATGTCCACACATCTAGCACCCCAACTTGGCTGCCACTCAAAGGACAGGCTTCCAAATAAACGAACTCCCTCACAACTCCCATAGGACTATAGTAAACAGAGAAGCAGTTTTTAAGTGGGTATATGTATATTCCCCACAAATAAACACTGAGCTCAGAGAAGAAGAAAGACAAAAACACTCATCTCCCAGTTTCTTTCAGAAAGAGACACGATGCATACATTTTCATCTGTTGCCTGTGGTTCTGGCTTCTAATTAGCCTACATGGGAGAGAGGCTTACTGGGATCCTCCTAGGAACATGAAAGAGCTAGTGGGCACATTCAAACCAAGTTTCCAGCTTTTTCCTAGAAGAAGGTTTTGTTGGTGTTGTTTTGTTTTAAATCTAGCACCCAACCGTTAGGGCTTCCAAACAAGAAACTGGTTCCTGAGTCACCTAGTTCTGGGAGCTAATGAGGTTTGACTTTTGTGAATTCTTTAGGACTACACATATTAAAGAAGTAGTTCTATATGGGTGTACAAGCATTTCCAGTGACTATTCCCTCTGGCTCAGCAGAGAATGAGTAGGCAAAAACACACAATTCTTGATTTCTCCTGATAGGGGCTGGGCTGCATATCAAACGTCCTGAGTTTCTCCGCTGCTGACTGAAGGGTCAATATCTCAATTAGTCTGCATCAGGGAGCTAAAGGCAGGCAATTAGTTGCTCTCCAGGAACCTAAAGAGATGTGTGGGCATTTCCCAAAACTTTGGAACAGTGACAGGTGTTAGTATACCCTAATCTACTGGAAGCCACTAAGAATCCACACAGCAGCTTGAACAAACACAAAGGTTTGAGAGATAACCAAGAGCTCAGACTAGACTGATTGACAAGATTTATCTCCTCCATGAGCCAGTCTTGTCAAGACTGGGAGAGGTGACTATTTTACATAATGTGTAGAAATCAATGGCAAGGAAAATAAACAAGCAAGAGAACATGTTCCAAACAAAAGAACAAAATGTTTAGATACTGACCTTCAAGAAGCAGACATGAGTTGTTTACCCAAAAAGAGCTCAAAACAATCATAAAGATGCTCACTGAAATAAGGAAAGGAATGCAGAAATAAAATGAGAATTTCACTAAAAGACAGAAAATATAAAAAAGGACCAAGCAGAGATCATAGAGCTGAAGAATACAATTATTGAAGTGAAAAATTCAGTATAAGGGTTTAACAGCAAACTAGATCAAATGGAAGAAAAGATTAATGAACTCAAAAAGAATAGAAATCATACAATTAGAAAATCAAAAGAGAAAGGAAGATGAAAAATGTGATGATAGCTTAAAGGATTTATGGGACATAATACATGATTTACAGGATCCCAGAAAGAGAAGAGAAAGAAAGAAGGCAGAAAGCTTATCCAAAGAAGTAATGGCTGAATACTTCCCAAAACTGTACAAAGAAAGAGACATCCAGATGTAGGAAGACCAAAGAATACCAAATAAGAGACTCCAGAGACCTATTATAATTAAGTTGCCAAAAGCTAAAGGCAAAGAGAACTTAAAAGAAAAGTTACTTCAAGAAACTTCAAGAACTTCAAGAAAAAAGTGACTTGCTATGTATGAAGGAACTCTTAAGATGAGTGTCAGTGGATTTTTCAACAGAAATCTAGCAGTCCAGAGGGAGTGAGATATATCCAAAATGCCGAGGGGGAAATGCCAAACAAGAATACTTTACCCAGCAAATTCATCCTTCAGGATTGAGAGAGAGCTAGATATTTTCCCCAAACAAGCTGAAGAAGTTCATCACCAATATGCCAGCCTTACAATAAATATTAAAAGAAGTTCTTCAAGCTGAAACCAAAAGGATGTTAATTGGTTACCAATTAACCAATTAACATCAGGTAAATATAGTTAAATTTAGAAGACACTAATGTTAAAATAGTGGTGTATAAATCACTTATAAATAATAAAAAATTTAAAAGACAAAAGCATTAAAATAACATAGCTTATTTGTTCATAGATGCACAATATAAAGATATAAATTGTGATATCAAAAACATGAAATGTTTAGTAAGAGAATAAAAATGTAGAGCTTTTGTATGAAATCCAGTTAGGTTGTTATCAGTCAAAAGTAGGCTGTTTTAAGATGTTTTAAGCATCCTGATACTACAGAATAAAAACCTCTATACACACAAAAGATAGAACTCTATCAAAGCATACATGAAAAAAAAATCATCCAATCATAAATCAAGCAAGTGAGGAAGAAAGGGAAAAAAATATTAGAAAACAGCACAAAAGCAATTAACAAAATTAAAGCAGTAAATCCACATCTATAATAATTACTTTAAATGTAAATGGACTAAATTCCCCAATAAAAAAAAAAGTGATTGGATGAAAAAATTAAAACTCACTATAAGAGACTCTCTTTGGCTTTAAGACACACATAGACTGAAGTGAAAAGATGCAAAAATATTCAATGGAAATGGAAACAAAAAAACGCAGAGATAGCTATGCTTGTCCATACAAAATAGAATTTAAGTCAAAAACTGTAGTAAGGAACAAAGAAGGTCCTTATATAATGATAAAGATGTCAATTCATCAAGAAGGCATAATAATTACAAATACTTATGCATCCAACATCTGAGCAGCTAAACATATAAAGTAAGTATTAACAGATTTGGAGGGAGAAATAAATAACAATACAACAAAAGGACACTTCAAAATTTTGCTTTTGATAATGGATAGACAATCTAGACAGAAAATTAACAAGGAAACAGTGGACTTGGCTATGTATTAGACCAGATGAATCTAATTGACACATAGAACATTTCATCCAATAGCAGCAGAATACATATTCTTCTCAAGTAGACATAAAACATATACCAAGGAAGATCTTATTTAGGTAACAAAGCAAGTCTTAACAAATTTTAGACTGAAGTCATTCATACCTAGTAATTTTTCTGACTACAGTGATATGAAACTAGAAATCAAGTCCAGGAAAATCGAAGGAATTTTGAAAAATTGAGGAAAATTGAAAAATTCACAACTTCATGGTGATTAGACAACATGCTCCTGAACAAACAATAGGCCAAGGATGAATTTAATAGGGATGTTTTAGAAAATCTTGAGACAAATTAAAACAGAAACATACTAAACTGAGATGCACCAAAGCAGTTGTAAGAGGGAAATTTGTAGCAATAAATGCTACAAAATACATTAAGAAGAAAGATCTCAGGGAATGTCTGAGTGGCTCAGCAGTTTAGCGCCACCTTCAGCCCAGGGCATGATCCTGGACCAGGGATGGAGTCCCACGTCAGGCTCCCTGCATGGAGCCTGCTTCTCCCTCTGCCTGTGTCTCTGCCTCTCTCTCTCTCTCTGTGTCTTTCATGAATAAATAAATAAAATCATAAAAACAAAAGAAGATCTCAGATAATCTAAAAAATCACAAAGACCTAGAAAAAGAAGAATAAACTAAGCTAAAATCAGTAGAAGGAAGGAAATAACAAATATCAGAGTTGGAATAAATAGAGAATAGGAAGATGTTAGAAAAGAAACAAAAGTAGGAACTTTTTTTTTAAAAGATAAACCAAATCAATGACATTTTAGCAAGAGAAGACAAAATCAGGAATGAAAGAGGAGACTTACAACTGAAATAATAGAAATACTAAGAGTCATAAAAGACTACTATGTACAATTATACCTCAACATATTGGACCACTTAGAAGAAATGGGCAAATTTTTAGATATATACAATCTACCAATATAGAATCATGAAGAAATATAAAATCATAACAGACCAATTACAAAGAGGGAGATTGAATTGGTAATCAGAAACCACCTATCAAAGAAAAGCTCAGCAGCAGATGGCTTCCTTGGTCAGATTTACCAAACATTGAAAGAAGATTTGATACCAGTCCCTCAAACTCTTCCCCAGAATTGAAGAGGATGGAGCAGTTTCAAACTTATTTTACAAGAGAAGCATTACCTTAATATCAAAGGCAGACAGACATTGCAAGAAAAGAGAATTACAGGTCAATATTCTGGATGAATATAGATGCAAAAAAAATTTTTTTAAGATTTTAATTATTTTATTCATAAGAGACATGGAGAGAGAGAGAGAGGCAGAGACACAAGCAGAGAGGGAAGCAGGCTCCCATGCAGGAAGCCCAATGTGGGAATCGATCCAGGGACTCCAGCATGACGCCCTGGGCCGAAGGCAGACACTTAACTGCTGAGCCACCCAGGCATCCCAGATACAAAACTTCTTAAAATATCAGCAAACAGACTTGAACAATGTATTAAAAGGATCATACACCAAATTAAGTAAAATTTATTCCTGGGATGCAAAAATGGTTTGACATACACATATCAATAAAAGAGATATATCACATTAATAAAATAAGGATAAGAATCATATAATCAATAGATGCAAAAGAAAGTATTTAACAAAATTCAACATCCTTTCATGACAAAAACTCTTAATAAGTTGGGTTTAGATGGAATATACTTCAACATAATAAAGGTCTTCTATGCCAAATCCACAACTAAAAATAGCTCAATAATAAAAAACTAAAATTTTCCCTTTAAGATTGGAAAGAAAACAACAGTGCCTCTCTTGCCACTTCTATTTGACATATACTAGAAGTCCTAACTAGAGCAATGACGTAAGACAAAAACAAAACAAAACAAAACAAAAAACAAAACAAAACTAAAATGTATCCAGAGGAAGAAGCAAAATTGTCTGTGTTTTCAGATGACAATATTATACACATAAAACCACCAAGATGCCACAAAGAAACTGTTAGAGCTAATAAACTGGTTCAGTGAAGTTGCAGGGTACAAAATCAGAACACAGAATGAATTGTGTTTCTATACACTAATTACAAGTGATCAGAAAGAGAAATTAATAAAATAATCTTTTATTTATAATAGCATCTCTCAAAATAAGATACTCAGGAATAAAATTAACCAAGGAGGTGAGAAACGTGTACATGGATGATTATACACATTGGTGAGGAAGACACCAAAAGTGATCTATAGATCAATGTAGTTTTTATCAAAATTTAAATGGCATTTTTTAAAGAAATAGAAACAAAATAAAAATTCATTTGAAGCACAAAAGACCCCAAATAGCCAAAGCAATCTTGAGAAAGAACAAAGCAAGAGACATCATACTTATTTGATATATGTTACAACATGATCGAACTTTAAACTTTTTTTCTAATGGATAAAAGGGAACCCTCATGTGCTATTGGTGGGAGTGTAAACTGGTGCAACTGTGGAAAATTATGGAGATTCCTAAAAACAAATTATTTTAAATAAAATTATTTTTAAATAATTTAAATAATTTTTAAATAAAATAATTTAAAAATTATTTTAAAATAGTTTAAATATGATCAAGTAACTCCACTACTATTTGCCCAAAGAAAGTAAAAACACGAGCAGCCTGGGTGGCTCAGCAGTTTAGTGCTGGCTTCAGCCCAGGGCCTGATCCTGGAGACCTGGGATCGAGTCCCACCTCGGGCTCCCTGCATGAAGCCTGCTTCTCCCTCTGCCTCTCATTAATAAATAAATAAAATCTAAAAAAAAAAAAAAAAAAAGTAAAAACACTAATTTGAAAAAAAACAGGTGTACCCTTCAATGTTTATTGCAAAATTATTTAAGTATCCAAGATACAGAATTAACCCATGTCCATCAATAAATGAATACATTAGTAGGTGATGTATATATATTTGTTGAATTATTATTCAGCCATAAAAAAGAATGAGATCTGCAACAATATAGATGGACCTAGAGAGTATTATGCTAAGTCGAGTAAATCAGAGTAAGACAAATATCATATGATTTCACCTATATGTGGAATCTAAGAAATGAAACTAATGAGCAAAGAAGCAAGCAAAGAAAAAAGTAGACTCTTAAAAGTGAAGAACAAACTGGTAGTTGCCAGAGAAGAGGGCAATAGGTAAAATAGATAAAGGAGATTAAGACATATGAACTGCCAGTTATATAAGTAAGTCACAGATATGAATAATACAGCACAGAGAATATAATCAATAATATTAAAATGATGAGGTTTGGTGACTACACTTGTAATGTATAGAATGAGAATGAGAATGTATAGAATGAGAATAATTGCTACTCCTCTATATTCTTATATGTTTATAAGTGCATCTATTCAATCCTTCATGATAGTCTGAAGATTTCATCTGAATTTTACTTTAATGGATTGAGAGTTCTGCACATATATAATTCCAGACTTTCATATAATTATGCCATATTCTTTCTCAATCATAAATCCTCTCTCTAGTAATCAGAGCACATATTTTTATAATAATTTTAAAATAAACATGTAAGATAATGTAATTTTGGAAATGTTACTTCAGGAATCTTCCTGCTAATTTGGTCTATAAATGAATGAAGAGGTTGGTTCACAATATTTTTCAGTGAATATCCTCCACAGTTTTCAACAGAATTGGGAATTTAAAATTCTACAGAACACTAAGGTCAATATTATTTTATTTCTCTTTATACATTTTGTTCTTTTTGGAAATTGCAGCAATCTAGATTTTTAAAGGACTATTTTAACCCTGGCAAATTAACATTTTCCATACCAATATGTCTTAAATGACCTGCAGATTATGGTGAAACATATTTTTATGTAGCTTCATAGGTCTTTTATCAGCTCAGTAGAGTTTTATTTAATTACTTTTATCCTTTCAACAAGGAGAAATCTATATACACAAAGCAATTCCTTTCAGAAAATTTGCTTTTCACATCATACTGTTCCCCTGGGATCCTATCAAATTTGCACGTAAGAGATGCAGTTGAAAAGTCTGATTAATGTGCATTATTCTAACACATCGCTTTTCACTGTGGGCTGTGTATCTGTTGAGATGATTTAAGGTAATGTATCTAAGCTTCTTCTCCAGAGATTGACTCGGAAGTTCTAGGGTTTTACAGATTCTACAGGATATACTAACGCATAGATAGAATTGAAAGTCGTTGTTATAGTTCAGTTTGAAGGGTCTATCAGCATTTTATTTAGCATGTCTATGAGATCTTCAACTTGCCTCATAACTAACTTCTCTGATACATAATTAGATGCAAAAAGACAGGTTAAGAGGTAAAAACAATGCCCTATTCCCTTAGAAAGATGTACCTACTAAGGAGAAGTAGTCTTTTCAATTTACCTGTGTAGTATATATTAGATTACTCAAATGTACAGAGAAAAAAATGTATGGATACATACGTACATACATATAGTTATAAATATATTTGTATATTATAGGCCTCATAACATGAAGAGAAAGAATTGCCAGATCTGTGGATTATTTTTCTTTTTTTGTTAAAGTACCCCAGTTACACCATTGATGGGGTTCTTGTCCGGAAAAGCCAGTAATCTCCTGGAAAAAGTCGATATTTGTCACCTTTTAACCGAAACAGTATTATAACACATACATAATGGAAGTATCTGCATTTAGTGCAAGACAAGTCATAAGAAATGCATTGAATGTGTATTATATGCCAAGGTTCTTTCCCATAGGAAACTCGGTTTCTTGTGAGAATAAAATATGTAAGTAAGGGGGGCAAAGTCCATAAGCTCAATGATCACATGTACAAACAGCACATTTTTAGAACACTGTGAGAATTTTTAGAACTGTGAGAGTTGAGACCGTAGTGAACAATTCTTGGAGGAGGTTACACCTGGATTTTCTCTTTGTAGTATTTTTTTATTCAAATGTAATATAATACAATGTAGCATTGATAACATTTATGTCTTTTGTGAAAGACCAGACCCAACAGAGCAATCAATGCAAGCTGGGTAATATAGCACAGAACTTGTGTAGTATTCCAAAGTGTTAAAGCATGTGTATGCCTCACTATCATTAAAATTTATATCATTAAAAAAGAACTCTCTATAAATGAAAATTATATAATTGCAGTGTATCTTTCATAATATATATTATATATAAATATATTTTGTATATATAGTATAAATAAATATATATATAATAAATATATTTTTATAAAAATTACATTTTAACTAGTGGACCTGGGCCACTATTATGGTATCATTTTGAATCCCGGTTTTGAGAAAACTTGTTGAATTTTACCCATACTATTACAACAATCTGGTACAAACTGAGACTTCTCTAACAGGGGAAAAATCATAATATCACAGTAAAATAAGACATAAGTGTAGGATTTAATGTTACAATTAAAAATATATTTTGTAGTTTCAATTATACATTACAGAGAAGTACATACTGATTTCTCTATATATGGTATGTGTAAATGTTGGGACAAAAACAATATGAATACTCATAGATACATTTTTATTGAATACCTATGCTCCCTTTGGAATTGGAGCTTCAGGAATGAATGAGATGTAGGTCCAGCACTTAAGGAGCCTGCTTATACTTCTTATTGAATTAAAATGTTTACTCTTAAAATGAATTTGTACCTCACGAATAGTTAATGGTAAGATTTTCTTTTTCCTCTTGCTGCTTTCCAATACACTTGAGGCGTAGGTATCTGGGAAGCAAATTAAATTCACAAAATTGTCAAATTAATCTGGTTGTCTCAATTCATATAGAAGTTTTGTTTGAATGGGTTCACAATATCATAGTTCCATTGATTACTCCCTTCTTTGAACATCTACTAAAGTATTTTGCTTCATCATTCATTCAATAATTATTGGAAAAGTTGTATAGCCCAATGATAAAAAAAAAAAGGTAGGATTGTGAGTCAGGAAATTTGGGTTTGCTTTTGGACTGCAGGAATCACATAGTTATGTGAAATTTGTGAAGATTTAGTTTCACCATTTGGAAGATGGGCATAGTAATAGGACTTAACTCTTAAGATTGCCTCGGAGAATTGTATGAAGTAATACTGCATTGTTTTTAGTGTACTGATAGAAACATAGAAAGCATGCCCCAAATGTTAACTAAACAAGATGACTATATAATTTATTGTCAAAACTTTGAGATACTTTTGAGAGCAAAAGGGGAAGAGTATTACTAAGTATGCTGAGACAACAGGTACAAATCAGAACCACCCGGGGGGGAAAAATGGATGTAAGCCATACCAATAACAACTACATTGCAGATGCTCAGTATCAGCAATTAAATATCCTACATTGGACTGTTTTTGAAGTTATTCTTCATCTCTCTGGTCAGATTTCCTAACTAGATACCTGCATTCTATACACTGTTAGTGGCATAATCACTAACCTAGTCTCTCAGTATAAACTTAAGAACTGTTTGTGTATCTGAATGCCTCACTGAGCTTATCAACTAGTTGAAAATTTAATATTTTTTGACAATGTCTTCTCTTCTCCATTCTTTTTTTTTTCTTTTTTTTTCTCCATTCTTTTAACTCCTGTTGTATATGTCCTCAAATGTGAGTAACTGAAGAAGACTTCATACATATTGCTTAAAATGAATGATCTAAAGCATCTAACTTAAGAGACTTGTCCTACACACACAGACATACACACAAGCAACCTAAATGCAGTAATTCAAAAGGGGAAACTGAAACCTTCCCAAATTCAAATGGAATGCCAGTAAATACAGACACATGAGAATATGTTTAAAGCAGCAGTAGTTTATAGTAATTTATACCAGAAGAGTTTGCAGATGTCAAAAGAATGAAACTGGACCACTTTCTTAAACCTTCAGAAAAATAAATTCAAACAAATAAAAACCTAAATGTGAGACAGGAAACCATTAAAATCCTAGAATAGAACACAGACGGTAACTTATTTGACACGGCCATAACAACTTCTTACTAGATATAACTCCTGAGACAAGGGAAACAAAGATAAAATTAATTATTGGCACTTCATCAAAATACAAATCTTCTGCATAGAAAGGAAATAAAACTAAAAGGCAACCTTTGGAATGGGAGAAGATTTTTGCAAATGACATATCTAATAAAGGGTTAGTATCCAAAATATATAAAGAACTTATAAAACTCAACACCTAAAACACAAATAATCCAATTAAAAATGAACAGAAAGCACAAATAGACATTTTCCCAAAGACATCCAGATGGTCAACAGACACATGAAAAGACGCTCAATTTTGCTCATTATCGGGAAAATACAAATCAAAATATAATGAGATATCACCTCACACTAGTCAGAATTGCTAAATTTAACAACATAAGAAACAGGTGTTGAGGTTGTGGAGAAGGGGAACCCTCTTATACTATTGGTGGGGAGGCAGATTGGTGCAGCCACTCTGGAAAACAGTATGGAGGGTCCTCAAAAAGTTAAAAATAGAACGACCCTATGATTCAGCCATTGCACTACTAGGTATTACTCCCATAATACAAAAATACTAATTTGAAGGAGTACATGCACCCCAATGTTTATAGTAACATTATCTATAGTAGCCAAATTATGGTAAGGGCCCAAATTCCATTGACTGATGAATGGATAAAGAAAATGTGATTATATATATATATATATATATATATATATATATATATATATATATATTTACACATATCTTGGATATTAGTCATCTAAAAGAATAAAATCTTGCCATTTGCAATGACATAGATGAAGCTACGAGTATTATGCTAAGTAAAATAAGTCAGTCATAGAAAGACAAATACCATATGATTTCACCCAAAACAAACAAATGATCATAAAAAGAGAGGCAGGGATCCCTGGGTGGCGCAGCGGTTTGGCGCCTGCCTTTGGCCCAGGGCGCGATCCTGGAGACCCGGGATCGAATCCCACGTCGGGCTACCGGTGCATGGGTCCTGCTTCTCCCTCTGCCTGTGTCTCTGCCTCATTCTCTCTCTCTCTCTCTCTGTGACTATCACAAATAAATAAAAATTTTAAAAAATTAAAAAAAAAAAAAAGAGAGGCAAACCATGAAACAGACTCTATTTACTGTAGAGAACAAACTGATGGTTATCAGACGGGAGGTGGAGGGGAATGGGTTAAATAGATGATGAAGACTAAGGAGGGCACTTGTGATGAGCATCAGGTGTTGTATGTAAGTGCTGAATCACTAAATTGTACACTTGAAACTAATATTACACTGTATTTTAACTAGAATTTAAACAAAAACTTATTTAAAAAGATAAAATGATAAACTTTTGAAAAAATGCATATAGAATCATAGTGTATAACCAGAAAGTTCAAGGAAAAGTCTAAATGAGCAATGAAGAGCACACTCCCTTTCAAAGTTCCAGGAAGTTTCAGAAAAAGAAAAAAAAAGATGTGGGAATTGAGATAGAAATAATAATGATACATAAGCAAATATCTGTACATGTGTTCCCAATATCTACTCATTCACCTTCAGTGTGATGGGGAATATATAATACAGGTTGAAACCAAAGATCTAGGTGAAGACTGACTGAATATATTATAAGGTCAGAACACCTAACATGGATATAACACCCAGGGGCAAAATCTTCTGTGATTTAGCACATGAAATCTTTCCTTATTATTTCTATTCACACTAAGTTAAGAGTACATTATTGTTGACAACTGATGTCAACTATCCAATTGTACAATAAAGAAATTGATGTGTCTACAAAAATAATCTTTTAAAACTGTCTATACTAAACCTATATATCCTTCAATCAAAAATAAGTCCAGACAACTAAAGATGACCTGATGTATGAGAAAAATTTAAAATAACAAATAGAAGGACCAATGTGGCAACAGTAAATAATGCTGAAGGGAATTGAGACAACTCAGGAACAGAAGAAAGTTTTTAAAACAATTCTATTAGTATAGAATTCTATATTAATTCTGAAAATAATTAATATTCAGAGTTTGATGGCATTCAAGGATTTCTTATATTAACCAAAAAACAACTACAAAAATGCTTACAGCAACTTTATTTTATTATTTTTTAACTTTATTTAAAATTGTTGCGGGGTACCTAGGTAGCTCAGTCAGTTAGGTGTCAACTCTTGATTTTGGCTCAAGTCATGATGTCAGGGCTGTGATATCGAGCCCTGTGTGTGATATCGAGACTCAGGCTCTGCACTGAGTCTGGAGTCTGCTTAAGATTCTCTCTCTTCCTCCCCCTTTGCCCCTCCCCACCCCACTTCACTCACATGCTTTCTCTCTCTAAAATAAAATAAAATAAAATAATAAAATAAAATAAAATAAAATAAAATAATAAAATAGCCCCAAACTGGAAAAAGGCTTTTTCTGACTAGTAGAGTGGATAAACTACAATATTTGTACAGTGTAACAACATACAAAAACAAAAAGAATAAACTATTTCTAATAATATAAATGAATCTCATAGACATAATAAAGAGTGAAAGAAACCAGAACAAAACAAACATATACTCTATAATTACATTCATATGCATTTCAAACTTAGGTAAAACCTATCTACTGTAATAGAGGTTCAAATTATGATTACCTTTGGAAGCATTAGATAGTCACTGGGAGGAAGAATGAGGGACCTCCAGAGTGTTAAAAATAGCATATATTTTAATCTGAAAATTATATATATCTATATTCAATGTTCATATTACAAAATATATATTATAGATAATCTCACTTGGCTATGTCACTTTCTAATTTTGAGACCTCAGGATAATTATTCTGTCTAAATTCTAGTTTCTTCCCAAGTAAAGGTGGATTAACACTACTTCATAGAGTGCAAGCACTTAAAATTAAGGAATATAAAGTTAAAGGCATAAAATAATGTCTGGCATATTGTAAGTACTCAATAAATAATTATATATCTCTAATGTAAGTCATAAACCAACACATTTTTGTTTCAGTTAAATAAATGAATGCCTCAAAAAAATTCACTTGATTAATATCGTAAAGAGTCTGCAAATTATGTTCAGTATTAATTTGTAACAATTCAAAATAACAAATAATTTGTATCAATAAGGCTAATTATGATAGTTGAGATTTTGCTGAATAGATGTTTACTTTTAGTTATTTTTTGAGAAGTTCTTCTTAACTGGAAACTCTTGGTTACAACATTATGTAGAGAAAAAAGGAAAACCAACCAACCAAACAAAAACTGAAAAAAAAAACCTTAAAACATCAAAAACAAATACAAAAAACCCAACGCAGACATATATATCAAGTACAAAATGTTAGACCTCTCTCTTACTAAATTATAGTTTTGCAAGATTACTCAGTACATATTTTAAACATATAATAAAAACATTAATTTTAGTTAATTAAGTTTATATGCAGAGGAAATTGAAATATTTAATGACCCGCCTTTATTATATCATGTCACTTCAGCTGCTATGTTCTTCCTACCAACCATTACATAACATTTCCTCCTATTCAAAATGCAGCTTAAAATACAAAAATCTCACTGTGAATTTCAAGCTATAACTTCAATTAACCCCTACATGCATTTTTTTGTGATACTTCTATATTTATCTAGAAAAGATCATTTTTTATTCATTACATATTAGGTACCACCATTCCTTAAATTCATTATGTATTAGATATTGCCGTTCCTTACATTCCTACCCTGAGTCTCTTTTCTCATTTTATATATTGTCTCAACCACCTATCTTTATTATTTATATATTGATGATGCCCAATGTTTTGGTCTTCAAATGACACATTTCTGAATAAGAAATGTTTTCTAGAGATACTTTTATTAAGATCAAAATTAAATGTACTGTCTCATCAAACTTGTTCCTCTCTTCCAATATTCTATTATAGTAAATGTCCATAGAAGTTGCCCGACCATCCATTAGCCAGAAATACAGAAAGGTGTGTGTGTGTGTGTGTCTACCTTTCGCTTTTGTATTGAACTAGCCCCAAAAACTATAAGGACTGTGCTCCTATTTCCAGAACTTTTGTTCTGCCTTTCATTTACCACCTGAAGCATTGCAATACTTTTTGACAGACATTTCTGCTCCAGGCTTTGGTAACCCCAATCTATTCTTCACAACAGCTAGAGTCACACATTGTAAAAGTATAAATCTGCCATATAACTCACCTTCTTAGAATCCCTCGGTTTTTTCTCATAACTTTGAAACAACTTTATATAATAAATATAAAATACAAACCTTGTAACAAATACAAGGCACATTTTGGCTTTCTATTCCTGTCCAAATCCTTACACAGGGCAATAAAGCAAATCTCATATCTCTCTGACTTTTTACACAATGGTATCTCTGCATGGAGCAACCTTCTTTTATCTCTTCCCCCCCATCAGTCTAATCGATATGTTTGTGATGGCCTTCTGTGTGCCAAATATTATTTTGTGATTCTCCTTGTGACTCTTCTATTATTCTTCACGACTCAAGTCATGTTTATATTCTCTAAAATCATCCCTAAAACCTTTTCTGATCATAATTATTTTCACAAGGGCTCATTTCCTTGTTAAAGCTAAATTGTGGCCTGTTGATGGAGGGGCAGGAAATGAGCCTTAATAAATTTCTTCAGCATCCTGAAATATTTCAAAAGTATATAATCTAAGTAAAATCAGCAAAATGACTGAGGAAATGCAGCTTAAAACAAGTCTCCTAGCTTCTCACAACCACCTCTTCTCAACCTAAGGTTCTTGTATATAGAAAATCTGGAGCCACCACAGCCCTGATCATATTTCATCATGATTATTTTATCCCTAATATCATTTGAACTCTTCAAAGATTAATTTATCCAAAGTATAGGCTTCTTAAAAATAAAGACTATAGGGATCCCTGGGTGGCGCAGCGGTTTGGCGCCTGCCTTTGGCCCAGGGCGCGATCCTGGAGACCCGGGATCGAGTCCCACGTCAGGCTCCCGGTGCATGGAGCCTGCTTCTTCTTCTTCCTGTGTCTCTGCTTCTCTCTCTGTGTGTGACTATCATAAATAAATAAAAATAAAAAAAGACTACATGTTTCTTATATATAAAAGTAAATATATAGAAGCAGTGTGAAAATTAGAAAGCATCTAGTCCAATATCCTAACTAGATGATAAGGAGACTGTAACTTCTCCAAGAATGAAAGTCTCTGTGTATTATCAAATTTTGGAATACTTTGATGCACACCTCTAGTTACATGTAAAAGTATTCTAAATTGAAGGAAGTATACAAGACTGCTTTGAAATACCTTTTCTCTAAAAGTAACGGCATTGACATTATATCTTAAAATATTCGTATAGTAAAATTTCCATAAAGACTTAACTTCTAGCTAAGCTATATATTCTAAAGAAAATATATGTCAAAAATATAACCTGTGCATGATACACAGAAAAAACTGTTGAGTAAAACTAGAAATATACTAGCAATATGAAAAGCATATTCATTCCATCAAGTAAAAAACCTTTAGTATACAATCACTTAATTGCATACTCTACTCAGTTTCCTTGATACATATGTCCTTCTAGAATATACATAGTTAATAAGAGTCTTTATATGTGCCATCCCATGTTATATTAAAAATTCACACTCTCAGTGATACTGGAATGCTTAATAAGTGCTAGGCGCTGTGCCATAAGTTTTAAATATACTATTGATTTCATTTTAATTTTTACTTATAATCACAAGTGTATAGTTTGAATGTCTGTATTTTCCTCAAATTTATAAATTGAAGCCCTAATCCCCAATGTGACAGTATTTTGAGTGGAGCCTTTGGGAGATAAAGGAGGTCATGAGGGTAGAGCCCTTATAAGGGGATGGGATTAGTGCCCTAATAAGATGATGAAAAAAGAAAAGGGTTTTCTCTCTCTCCACCATGTAAACACTAATACCCTGAATAACATTATAAAGGAAATTGTCTGCAAACCAAGAAACAGACTCTAAGCAAGATTAAATCCGTCAGTGCCTTGACCTCAGACCTCTCGGCCTTCAGAACTGGGAGAAATAAATGTCTATCGGGTAAACTATCCAGTCTATGGTATAGAGCAACCCAAAGTGACCCAGAGAAAAATTGGTAGGTGGAAGTGAAATGTTGCTGTTAAAAATACCTTAAAATGTGGAAGCAGTTTTGGAATTGGACATAATTACCTTAGCAGGAAAATTGCCAGTTTAAACTGAAGGGGGCAGAGAATGAACGAAATGTCTTAAAAAAGGTCGTGGGCTTTTCAGACCCTATACTGCCACATCATATAGCTATTTGGCTGCAAACATACACTACACTTTAAAACATGGGAAGAATGACCCTGAAGTCCTTTCAGAGATCCTCAGGGCTGCCACTCCCACCACAGGTCTGGAATATACAAGCTCATATAAGCTTCCACATCAGTTTCATAGTTGGTGCTGCCGGCCTTCAAATGCATACATGTATGTATATGTATATGTATATGTATATGTATATGTATATGTAGGCCATTATTATAATTTAGATTTTTTTAAATTTCACTGACTACCTATGTTTAGTTTTATGTCATCTTATCACATGAGTCCATATAAGAAAGAAATCTGAAGGAGAATATATAGTTTTAAAAAAAATAAACTTTCAAAAATGACCTTAGTACTAGTAAAAAGAAATATTTTGGCAGCACTGGGCCCAATATGACACTATTCTGACTTCCTTATAATGAACCATTAATTAAATGTGCATTATAAATTTCTACTGTCTAAGGAGGATATATAAAACTCTCACACATCATCATTACAAATAACCTACCAGTTCCTTGAATTTTATGAAACTCATTTCCTAATTTGAAACTTACTAGAAAAAAAAAGAAAAAGAAACTTACTAGCATCCTACTCCCTCACTGTTGCTATTGGTAGTTCTGCATGCAAGGGATAATCCTGGGGGAAAAGAGAGAAAAAGAGAAAGTAGAAAGTAGCTGCACACAGGAGAGTTCAATGGCCACAGGGACTTTCCCATCACATAAGATCTGTCATTAGACACTTTAATTTCCTCATTTTTCTAGTATTTGACTTAGAAAAATTACCATCAGCATCTTTTTCTTTTACAATGTCATCATCATTGTCCTTTTTATATCGTTGTACATTTTATTTTTTTAAGATTTTATTTACTTATCTGAGAGAGAGAACACAAGCAAGGGAAAAAGCAAAGAGAGAGGGGGAAGCAGACTCCTCACTGAACAGGGAGCCAAAGGCGGGACTCCACCTTAGGATCCGGACATCATGACCTTAGTAGAAGGCAGATGTTCAATTGACTGAGCCACCCAGACACCCCACTATCATTGTATATTTTAAATAAAACCACATAACCAAATGCAAAATATAAAAACAACTTCCATATAGGATGTCAAAATTCTACTGCTGAATCCTGGAACCCTGTAAAATGCCTTCACTTAAAAAGAAAAAAAGCTTCCTTGTCCTGATTATAGAATTCATATGTATTTGAAAGAAAAATTGAAATTACATAAAAGTGTTACCAGGAAAGCATAAATAACACTTAAACTCACAATTCCAGAGAAAACCAAAGTTAATATTTATAAAAAACTATGCAAAAATTAATAAATACAAATAAGAATATTTATAGATAGTAATGGACATACATAAACAGATGTGATAATTACACATCACTTCAAAAACTTAGGATCAAAAAAATTTAAAAAAACAACAAAAAACTTGGGATCATATTACTTGTTTTCTATCATGTTTTATAGTTAAAAATAAATACCAAGTATTTTGACATATCAGTTAATATCCTTTGAAAATATGACTTATGTCAACTGCATACTATTCTACTTAAAAAATGAAGTATAATTAATATAACTTTCTCAGAAATTAGAAATTGCTCAAATGTATAAGTAAAGTTCACTGAATATTACTTTGGAACAATTACTTAAAAGGAAACTTTGGATCTTGACCATGTTGTTAGTCTTTCTCTGTAATGCAGTAATTTATCCTTCTATATTCTGTATTAGAAACACTTGTTTCCTCAAATGTCACTAACTGTGATGCATATGTATATATATAATTTTTATATATCATATTATATCATAAAATATATATACATACCAATATATTATATTTATTGATTATATAATTAATGTAATTGATGGTATATAATACATTAATGTATTATAATATATTGATATTAATATACTAATATTGTGTTTTATAATTTAATTATATGTAATTAATATAAAATAATTTATATGATAAATCCAAGTATACATAATACATTATATTTATTGTATAAATATGCATGTTTATATAAATAAGAAATATAATATTTATAGGTCAAGGTATGAGGGAAGGGGTACATATCGCCCTGTCCTCTGCAGTGCACCACTCTTCTAGTATCTTCCTGTCTACACCAATCAGAAAGCTACTCTAAGCCCCATCCTTTTGGAATTTCATGTAGACTTCATAACATAGGTACAATTGATCAAATCACTGACCACTAATGATTAATTCAACCCTCAGTTCCTATCCAGAAGTTGAAAATTCCAACCTCTGATCACATGATTGGTTCCTCTGGCAATCAGCCCCTAGTTTTAGGCTACTTGAGGGCTTTCCAAAAATCAGCTTGTTAACATAAACTCTGGTGTGGTTGAAAAGGACTTGGTATGAATAAGAAAGACACCTATATTGCTCTTACCTCTTAGCAAATTCCCAGGCTTTCAGGGGGTATGTGCCAGGAATAGAGGAAGACCAAATATATATTTATTATTTTAAATCCTACTATTACACTTCACGTCCTGGTCTTCAAACATGTGTCTCTTAGAACAGAATGATCACAAAAGCCAAAAGTGATTAGAGCATTACTAAAATTACATTCAGACATTATTTATTAGTCCAGCCTATCATTATAGCATATGAAAACGTGTCCCAGGGGAAAAAAAAAGAAAATGTGTACCAGGGTACAGCCACTCAAGTTTGCAGGCTTCCACTGAAGATCTTGTCTGGTTCTAAAACGAGGAGTAATCTCAGCAAACATAAAACTTTCTACTTTCAAGCATTTGGTGTAACGGAGTTAAGAGATATCATCTATTACTCTGAACCTCTTTCAAGGTGTTAATGTAATACTGGCTTTCTCTAATTATATAATCCATTCATTCATCCCTTTACTCTTAGGAGCTATGATTCCCTTCTTTATTTAGCCAATTTTTGTACCTTAAGGGACATTTGGTTCAGCCACTGTGCTGGTCTAAAGTGCTGGCAGCAATACCAGTCCAATAAGTGCCTCCCTTCAGTCCACTCCAGTTCATAAGGCAAGATAAGGTTACATAGGTGCAAAACTAGTGGGCTATTTTTACCACTGGGCAACATAGGCATTCATTGTTAATTCCAATTCTACCCAATGTGGTGAAGGCATAACCCTTTCCATCAGACTCTGTGGAATTCTGACACAAAGGTTTAAAAATATTAAGCAGTCCAGTTTAAGTTTACGGTTAGTTTCTTGCTTAGGAATCATCCCTGCTTCCAGCATTTGAAGTTGAAGCCCTGCTCCTGTGAGCAGTACCTCGAGTAGGAGGAAATTTTTTTAAAAGTTGAGGTGATGTGGGGAAGAAAGAAAAAATAGTTTAGTCATAATACCAATGTCCTTTTCCCTTGGCAAGAATTACTTAGTCACATAGCAGTTCCTCATGCATTCCAAAGTCAGTCCTATGGGAAACCAGTCTCCCTGCTTGTGAATATCTCCTTTTTGCATTCCCCAGGTATATATCCATGCATTCCCCATTAGACTTTCTAAACCATTTCTGTGTTATTTTGTATCTCTTCTTGGTATGGTCATTCCCATTGGAGCATTTATCTGACATCACCCAAAACATTGGTATTTCAGGTTTCAAGATCATTTCATCAAAGTATCTTCAATTAAAGTCTGATAGCAAGGAAATGAATGCTCCTCAAACAAATTCATTAGTCCAAAGTTCTAGTGATTGCCATTGGGAGGCACTAACCAGTTTTTACCATAATCCCTAGTCTAAGCTCCATATAGGGCTATTGCAGAGAATTTGCTCCTACCAGCATGCCAACATTCTTTTTTTTTTAAAGATTTCATTTACTTATTCATGAAAGACACACACACACAGAGGCAGAGACACAGGCAGACGGAGAAGCAGGTTTCATGCAGGGAGCCCAATGTGGGACTCGATCCTGGGACTCCAGGATCACTCCCTGAGCCTAAGGCAGAAAGAAGCTCAACCTCGGAGGCACCCAGGCATCCCAGATGCCAGCTTTTATTCTGTTTGGGATCAGGCAATCATACTGGTTCCCATTTAGCATGTCCAAGTAATACTATTTGAAGGGCAGATTTATATGCCTTCTGCTTTATAATACTAGGTAAGGGAAAGGTTCCCCAGCCACATACAGTGTTTATCCCCATAATATGATTTGGTAAAAAAAAAAAAAAAAAAACACAGTTACTTCATATAAGGTCATTCACACGTACCAATTATCCTATAAACCTTACCTTGATTCTGGTACGGGAGAGCTTGGTTCTTGCCTCATGCAGTCGAAGAATGAATCTTGCGGACACAGGAGAATTAGTAAAGGCATAGAAGTTTATTAAGTGAAGATACAGAGAAAGCTCTCACAAGTGAGAGGGGTCCCAATGGGATTGCCACTGAAGGCTTGTAAGGTTGGTCTTTTATTGGAAGACTAATCAAGGAACCTAAATCCTTTTAACATATCCATAGGTATCACCATTGAGTAAGGACCCGTGATAACACCTTTAATTGCTTACTTCTTTTATAAGGTCTGATTATTTTTTTTTGGTCACAGATGACTGTCATAAAAAGACACCCTCCCCGCCCACACCTAGGGCAAGGTGGTCCGGCTTGCTCTCTTAACTCTGGTTTCCTTATACCTCAGCATTTTTGGGATTTCTGTCAGCCTGATTCCATAGCCCCCTACTAAGCCCTGGCTAGCCCTGTTTGTCCCTAACTCAATTCCATCAATCCTTACATCCCTACCTATAGCCTCCAACAGAACTTCATCAGTAGATTTTGACTTTATAATAGGAGATAGGGGAAATGTTTCTTGCCAGACATAATATCCATTCCCATAAGAACTTATTCCCATACATCCAGGTAGTTTATGTCTTTACATAAAACCTGTATAAACATTCCAACTTTGGTGATGCTATCTATCCTATGTTTTTTGAGTTTTTAATTGTAGCCTGAGTCAGGGCTCCTTGAATGAGTTTTGGTACCATAGCCCATTTGCATGGAACTCCTATAGAAGTTCTGGGAACTTTTCTTTGCTACCCCTGACCTTTTAACCATTATGTGCAAAAGACATTAGGCCTCCAGCCAAGGGTGGAGCCAAGTGACCTGGCTCTTTTTTCAATCTTTCTCTTGACTAATCTGTCTAACCACTATCCCCAAGCATTGTTGGTCAAGTTTCTCATTGTAATCTCTGTATCTGGCATTTTAAATTTCTCCAAGCTGAGGTAAATATAGCAGAATTGTTTGGGGGGTCCCTTAATGTTAGGGAACCTGCTAGGGGCCTATCCAGCCTTTGCTAGTGCTGTTTTAAAACCATGGTTTTGGGATCCCTGGGTGGCGCAGCGGTTTAGCGCCTGTCTTTGGCCCAGGGTGCGATCCTGGAGACCCGGGATCGAATCCCACATCGGGGATGGAGCCTGCTCCTTCCTCTGCCTGTGTCTCTGCCTCTCTCTCTCTCTGTGTGATGACTATCATAAATAAATAAAAAATAAATAAAAAAAAAATAAATCACTAGAGGCTTAAAAAAAAAAAAAAAAAACCTTGGTTTTAACCCCATCAATGTCTGCATTACTCATCACATTTCTTTTTTTTTTTTTAAGACTTATTTATTTATTTATTCATGATAGAGAGAGAGAGAGGCAGAGGCACAGGCAGAGGGAGAAGCAGGCTCCATGCAGGGAGCCTGACATGGGACTCGATCCCAGGACTCCAGGATCGCGCCCTGGGCCAAAGGCACACGCTAAACTGCTGAGCCACCCAGGGATCCCCACTCATCACATTTCTTAACAACTCTCTAAAGGTTTCCATCCTTCTGGAACAAATCTCCTGACTTCCCTTTTTGGTTCTTCTTTGTTTCACTCATCACTATTTGCTTTATTCATCCTATTTCTTAATTGTCTTATCTCCACCTTATGAAATCCAATGCCTTGACTTTCTGCTCTGCCTTTCTGTCTTCTCCTGTTAATTAACCTAATGTTTTTGTTACCATCTGAAGACCCAAGAGGGAAAGCTCAGAGACCAAATTTGATCTGAACTTCCTTTTAGTTGTGCCATAAGTTTTAATGGGGTTTCTTTTAACCAGGACATTTATCAGGGCCTGGATAATTAGCATACTTGGTGGGTGATTATCCCAATTATCAAGAGCCTAGGAACACCTAACTTGCAGATAAAGTATATCAGCTGCTTCTTCTGGAGTGTTCCACTTGGCTTTTATAGGAGGTAGACAGGCAGTTTTCCCCTCTCAGGATAAACAGACCTTATAGAGGATTTTATTCAGACTATCAGGCTGATTTTTTTCTCTGGAAATAACCTACTTTGTGTCTGGATCATGTAAAGCCATCTAGGATTGTCGATAGCGTGCTGTGGGTCTTGTGTCAAGCTAAACGTACTTTTTCACCCTGTGGCATTCAAAACCAAAGATAATGCCTCTGAATTACTCTTACAATCCATTTTAGTAAAAGTTCTTCAGGAAGTGATGATTGGCATCCACAAAATGACACAGCTCCTTCATGCTGTATCCCCAATTTTAATAGTTTCTTGGCTTTGCTCTTACCTGACATGGACTATCTTCTTGGTAACCAAAGAAGTCTTGGAGATACTTTGTCTCTAACAATGTTTTCCCTCAGAAGCCAGCTTTAAGTTTAGTGGCTAAAACTGCTATTAGACTCTGAATGTGATCTAACATCCATAATCGAGCCAGTATTCTCTTAATTTCATTTTAGCTATTACATATAACAATAACCAAGGAATTGAATTTTTCTCACTTCTTTTGTTAGTTTGCATTTCCTTAGGCATCCAGTGAACCAACTCCCCAGGAGTTTGATCCACTTCTAAATTCTAAGTAACTTTTACCTTTAATAATTGATTGCAGTACAGCTGCTGCTGCATGCCATGGGTGACCATGTGACCACCCAGGATTTAAAGATTCCTCATTTCCTGCCCTTTTATCTTTTCTCTTCCCAAACCACATATTTCTGTTAGCTAGGGCCATTCTGATAAACCCCACCTTTCTGATATCAAGTGTAATAGAAACAAAACAAAACAGAGCTCTCCTCTACTCTCAATAATCTACTCACAGATGAGTGATGGGGGATAGCTTGGTTCTTACCTCGTGGAGTTGAAGAATGATTCTTGTGGACAAAGGAGAGTGAGTAAAAGCAATAGAAGTTTATTAAGCAAAGATACCGAGAAAACTCTCAGAAGTGAGAGGAGTCCCGACAGAGTTGCCACTGAGGGCTTTTTGGCTGGCCTTTTATAGAATACCTGACTAGAGAGTTGAAGCCTAGAGATTTCTTGAGTGAATGACATTTGACAGTTTTGAGTCTCCGTGATGACTTGATAGCCATCAAAGGAAGACACTCCCTAGCATTTTAGAGCTAGAGGCCAAGATTTACTTCCTTTTCTCTGTTTTTGTTGCATCTCACTGTCCTGGGGATTTATGGGAGCCCAGAGATTTGTGAGAACCTGACTCTGGGACTTTCCCTTATCTTTCCCTGCCCAGCCTTATCTGTCCCTAACTCACTAGTCTACTTCTCTTCTGGTTCTTTGATCACCAAATAGATGGGTTTATTTCTCACACCAAGCAACTCTGTAGCACCAACTGAGTGTTCTCCAATTTAACTTAATTCTGATATCATCTGCCCATATATAGTATCAGATCTCACAAGTTAAGGGCTCAGACCACAAGACAGCCCCTTCCCTCCCCTCCTCATACTCAACACCAATTTCAAGACCAGTTTGTCACTTGTGTTTTGGACCAGTTGGTTATAAATCAGAGATTTCCATGAACCCCTCCTTGTGTTTGATTAATGTGCTAAAGGAACTCCTAGAACTCAGGAAAACATTTTACTTTACTAGATCACGGGTTTATTATAAAAGGATATAACTCAGGAAATGTCAGATTGAAGAGCTATATAAAGCAAAGTATGTGGGCAAGTGTGTGAGCTTCCATGGCCATTCTGGGCATGCCACTTTTCCACCTCCATATGATGACCAACCTAGAAGCTTGCTGGTATCACTTTTATTGTATGACATTTTGATAAATATAAAAGAGAAAGATATGAACTCTATATTCCCAGAAAAAAATAACAAATAAGAGAATAGATGCAGATTAAAAGACAATGGAATGAGTTCCCAGGAAAATGAATGGGAAAAGGTGAGTGTGGTAGGTAGAAAAACAGCCTTCCCCAAAAATTTGTGTCTTAATCTCTGAAGCCTGCAAATATGTTAACTTACCAAGGATAGGGAAACTTAGGTTGCATATGGAATCAAAGTTGCTAATCAAATGATCTCAAAATAGATTATCTTACAAAGCTGCAAACTTTCTATAATGTGTTTCCACTGCACTTTACTTATCCCATCCCTCTAATGTTCAGTATCAGATAAATACCACTCTCTCCTCTCACTAATAATGCTCTGATTTATTTCTCCTCCTGGATATCTATGATAATTTGAGGATATTTATCAGGGAGCAGGTTTTCTAGACCTGACAGTGTGTATATATACTTGATTTTACATAGTAGAACACCATTGCTTCACCAAAATTGGAAACACAGTCTATATTATACCGAAAATTCTAGATATATATGCAGGCTTTGCACACTTGGAATCTGTCTTCCTACTCCTGAAAGAACACTACATATTTCCCCTAAAACATCCCATCCATGAATCATAAGTATAATTTCAAAAGAGTGGAAGTCTGTATTTTTTCTGGTAAGCATATTAACAGAAGAGAAAATGCGTTATTAAAAATACTGAAATTATTAACTATCTGGTAAGATCATATTATCATTGCAACATTTATTTGGAAGTTCTTTACTACACTGAAGTTGACAATGGGTAGGCCTCACTGTAGTGTGTGGAATACAAAAGGATTTGCTATCTAGGGGTGTTTTGTCTGTTAGTATGAGTTAATTATTTTGAGAATGAAATTTAGAAAGCTTAACTGATGAAGAATTTGCATAACTAGCTATAGAAACATTTTTTGACAACAACATTAAGAATTATTAGTCCCATAGGTTTCTCATGTAGTAGTACCAAGAATATTTTTAACATGAAACTTTTCCTTAATATTGAGAGTTTATTACGCTTCATATACCTTGGTATTTCCTTCTATCTTTTTATTTCATTTTAGTTTATTGATTTTAGGCTTCTCTAATCATTCTAGATTACTCATAGTAATTCTTTCTCTCTTTAGCATAAATTAAGGTAAACAAATAATTGCATAATTATTGGAAACCTAGAATTTATCTTCTTTGTTAAATGAATGACTCTGAAATCTCTGGCAAACAAATGTATTGAGATCTAGAAAGAATCTAAAATATAGTTCAACTTAGGCATTATTTATATCACAATAGCTCATGAGCTGTAAAACTGATATTTGAACTCTTAAATATGACTTTTAAGGGTATTGTAAGTTTCGAAGATTATGTCCTTAAGAGCTTTCTCATGTCTGACAGAGCACATTAAATAGCTTCAGCCTCTAGATTCTGAGATTTTTGCAATGGTGCTTTGTCTTTGGAGAGCTAATGGTTGGTTTTCTATTGAGGGGAACTGAAGTCAGGAACAACCCATTTCTCCATTTAATATGGTGTGTGGCAAGAGTTTATTTTTTAAAAAGATTTTATTTATTTATTCATGAGAAACACAGAGAGAGGGGAAAAGATATAGGGAGAGGGAGAAGCAGGCTCCCTGTAGGGAGCGTGATGTGGGACTCCATCACAGGATCACTGGATCATGACCTGAGCCAAAGGCAGCTCAACCGCTGAGCCACCCAGAGGTCCCAGTCCCTCTTTTTAGACTAAGTTTTCAGCCACAGAACCACCCAGGTGGCTCAAAAATCAAATGTCTATAGGAATAAAGATTTATCTCTGCATTCATAATTCTGTTTTATTCATCTATATATCTATCCTTACACCTGTACCACACTTTCTTGATAATTGCAGTTTTATATTTTTAACTCTGGAAGTGATAATCCCTCAGCTTTTTTTTTCTCAAAATTGTTTTGGTTATTTTAGGTATTTTGTTTTTCCATGTAAATTTTAGAATTACTTAGTCAGTATTTTAAAAATATCCCTCCTGAAATTTTGATAGGGTTTGAGGTGACTCTATACACTAACTGAGAATGATTTCCAACTTAATAATAATGAATCTTCCAACTTCTGAAGATACAATGTCTATTTATTTAAATCTTCTTTTGTTTCCTTCAGGAAAGCTTTCTAATTTTCAGTGTACAAATCTTGCTCTTTGTTTTGTTTTGCTGTTTTTGTCAAATTTGTTTCTAAGTATTTTAATTTTTTATGCTCTGTTATTCAAAGTGTGTTCTTAATATCAATTTTTTATTGTTCATTGATAGTATAAGACATGTATTTGATTTTTTTAAATATTGACTTTGTTTGCTGTGGTCTTTCTGTACTCACTGTAAGTTTTTAGTGTGTTTCTTAGTACTTTTGATATAAAGGATCATGCTATTTGCATGAAGTTTTACTTCTTCCTTTTCAAACTAGATGCCCTTTATCTGTTTTTACTTGATTGTACTATGTTGCATTGTGTTAAATTGCTTCCATATATTAAGTACATTTTTCGTTGCAAATAACATGGGGATAAGTTCTAAATTTGTGTTTTCTCACTTTTCTCAAGTTTTCATTGCATAATCAGTGAATTATTATGAATATTATTTTTATTCATATTCTTTTGATTTTCTAATTCTCTCAATAGAAATTACTCCAAATATTGTATACTAGAAGGAAAATAACACTGTTACAAAAAATGTTTTATAAGATATAAATCAGTTTATGCTATATGTATACAAGTTACATATTTTATATATGTTTGCATATAAATACATATATGCTTAAATTCTAATAAATAACTTGTTGATTTGCATATATAAGCTCAATCCATTTATTCTCTTTTTTACTTCAGAATTTACATTCTTGTTCTTAACATGATTATACACTATTATAGGAAGAATTGCACCATCAAAAAGGTCATATGTTGAGGTCCAAACCCCAAGTATCTCACAATGTGACTGCATTTGGTAATCCTTTAAAGAGGTAATTGAGTTAAAAAGAGATCATTGAGGTGTACCCTAATCTAATATGACTGGTATCCTTATAAGAAAAAGAAATTTGACCCAGACATTTACAGAGTGAAGATAATGTAAAGAGTCAGGGAAAAGAAAGCTTAAAGATGGCTTGAGAAATAAATAGTCCAGACCCTTCCTCCATGACCCTTAGCAGAATCAGTCCTGCCAACACCTTGGTCTCAGACTTTTAGCCTCCAGAACTATGAGAAAGTAAATTTCTGTTGTTGAAGCCACTCAGCCTGTAGTACTTTAATATGGCAGCCTTGGCATACTAATGATACTTGAGTCCCAATAAAGTAGTATATACATCTCTGAAATGAATTATATTTTTGTCATCTTTATGTCTTTAATAACCAGGACAGTGATGGTTACTCAGTCTTTAGTTGAAAGTCATCAAATGTCAGAGAAAGTATCCTGTTTTTCTAATTCTAGATGTTCCAACTGGTGTATAGGAACTATTGCCATATCACTAATCCTAAGAAAACTTTTATAACTGCACTGGTTTTTTTATATATTACACCTATATATTATTATACATCTCTAGATATTATACATTATTTATACTATATATAAGCATATATAGTATATGCATTAAATCTACTATATATACACTATATATATAGATAAATATATCAGGTCAGAATTAAAGAACACCAGAGTATCAAGCAAGGCAACCTCTCCATACTCTATTCTTAGTTTTGAGATAAGCCTTTAGGATTTATACTATATTTTTCTTGGGAATATAGGCCGTTTTCAGACTTTTTGACACTGTGTTTCATAACTTGAGCTTCTTAATTCATTACAACTAATTAAGTAATTAACAGAATAAATAGACATGTAAATGTTAGGTATGACTCAACCCAACTCAATACATTCATATATATTACTAGGCAGTTGTTTTTGTAAGATATTTTGTGTGGGATAAAGTTCTGGGAAAAGAATACATTAATTAGAAGAAATAAAAATGGTATTTTACTTCAAGTAATATAAGTTAGAGAGATAAGGTTATAAATCTAAATAAGTTTATACTTATTTACTTAAATAAGATTTGTGCAAACCTTGCTATAGAAAAGAAGTTATGGTATAAGAGACAAATACATCACCAATGTGATATCTAATAAAATGTTTTTTAGCTTCTTTGTAATTCCCACTTCTTTCCATTGTTCTCTCTTAGCTAACAATCTAGCTTCAGAGCTTACTGAGAAATAGAATTCAACAAACAAAAATCCTTCATAGAACCACAGATAAATCTACAAATACAAGGTTTGGGGATTTCTTCACCCTAACAAAAACCATTTCATTTCAATTGGTTTGAAATTTCATTTAGAACATCATCCTAGGGGATCCCTGGGTGGCTCAGCGGTTTGGCGCCTGCCTTTGGCCCAGGGCGTGATCCTGGACCCTCGGGATCGAGTCCCGCGTCCGGCTCCCGGCATGGAGCCTGCTTCTCCCTCTGCCTGTGTCTCTGCCTCCCTCTCTCTCTCTGTGTCTATCATGAATAAATAAATAAAATCTTAAAAAAAAAAAAAAAAAAGAACATCATCCTAGGGATGCCTGGTTGGCTCAGCGATTTAGCTCCTCCCTTCAGCCCAGGGCGTGATCCTGGAGTCCGGGGATCAAGTCTCGCATCGGTCTTCCTGCATGGAGCCTGCTTCTTTCTCTGCCTGTGTCTCTGCCTCTCTCTCTCTGTCTCTCATGAATAAATAAATAAAATTAAAAAAAAAAAAAAACATCATTCTATTTGGTTCTGTTCAATATCCTCTTCAGTTTTTTCAAAGATATTTTCCTTTAGATATATAGCTCTCACTCCCTTTTCTCCACTTTACTGGTTTCCTACCCAACGTTATAGCTTTTCCTCTTTCTACTTGATCAATCTTTTCTGTACACAATTGTGCTCTTTCTCCATCATCTAAAATCACACCTTTATTACAAACACTCCTCTTCCTGTAGCCTTTATAATCTTGACAGCAAAATTCCTCTAAGGATATCTGTACACATATGCTCTCTTCCTTCTTTCATGCACTATGCTGCCCATCAAAGAGGTAAAACTCTTCTTATCAAGGTACCTAATAATTTGTGATCCATCATGTCAAATAGGCAGGTCCACTACTCATCTTCCTGACCTGGCAGGCTCTCTTTTTCCTGTTTTCATGACAACATATTCTCTAGTTATTAATTCTTTGTCTCCTTTGTTGCTTCTTCTCCTTTGTTCTCTAATGTTAATTTCTACAACACTTAGTTTTTTCTTTTCTCTAAATATGTTCTATCTTATGTGACTCCATAATAAACAGTGAGCTCCTTCTCTGAAATTTTCACTTAAGACTTTCATGATCTGGTGAATTCCTCCTCTGGCTCTTTGCACAGCTAGCTCTTTCTTACACTTAAATTTCACCCACTTGAGACAAGTTATTTCTATTTTTTTTATTATTATCACTGTAACCCCAATAACTTGTTGAATTTCTGGCACATTGTCAGTGTTCAATAAATATTTTGGTTAAGTGGGGAAAAAAAGATTAAATCCTTTGTTCTTATAAAACAGATACTGAGGCCTGATTTATCAGAGAATTCTTTGTAAAGGATTTACTCTTTGTGTCATATATTCTATGGATTTGGACAATCATTAACAAATATCTATCAGTATAATATCATTTTCACTGCCCTAAAGATCCTCTGTTCTGTGCCTATCTATCCACACCCCACCCCAAACCCAGAAACCACTGATCTTCTTATTGTCTCTCTATGTATTTGCCTTAATGTGTCTTTTCAAAGTGGCCTGTGATTCAGATAGTTCAGATAGACTTTTATACTCTTGCTTTGCAAACTACATGCTCACCACCATTTGTTTAAATCATCAGAATTTTATGTACACTGAGTTTGGGGATTTTTAAGAGTAATGAAGGACATCACAGAGACATTATATTTGCTATTGCTAAGTAGCTATGGGAACCATTTTAAAAATAATATGTTAAGTATGTTAGATTTTGAATGCCATGAAGACAATGTCACAAATTTTCAGGGTATTTCTGAGTATTACATTATTTATTTGACTCAACTTGCTAGCTAAGAAATGTATAAAATATGACACTGTAAACAGTACCTGTTGCTCATAGAGGTAAAGAATTTAAAGAATCTAATATATATTATCTCTTTCAACCAATGCTTTGAGTATGTAGTGTCCATAAAATGAATCATATACATCCTCTTTAGGGTGCTGTTTACATATATATAGCATGTAATGTTACAAAATAGAATGAAAAGTCATCTTTAATTAGGATAATATTAATTCATGTAATGGAGATTTAAAATTTAATAGAGTATATAACTATTTGCTCACTCAATTCCAGGAAGTGATAAATTAAAGAATGGTTCACAGAGGAAGTGAGCCTTGTAATGACTAAGCAGACGAGTTTGATAGAACATTCTAGAGGGAGGAGAGGGTAAAATTTTTTTTTAAAGCTAATTACTTTTCATATAACCCAATCCATGGGTATAATGACAAGAAAAGGCATAATAAAGGGAGGCAAACAAAGAGCTTTCTGTTATAGTTGTATAAAAAAATAACGGTAAGGAAGAGTAGAATTGTCTGTCTCGGGGTCCCTGGGTGGTGCAGGGGTTTGGTGCCTGCCTTTGGCCCAGGGCATGATCCCGGAGACCCAGGATCGAATCCCACATTGGGCTCCCAGTGCATGAAGCCTGCTTCTCCCTCTGCCTATGTCTCTGCCTCTGTGTGTGTGTGTGTGTGTGACTATCATAAAAAAAAAAAAAAAAAAATTGTCTGTCTCAGCCTTAAAATTTAAGCACATCCCTTATAATTTAATTTTTCTTTAATGATTCTTCTATGAATTGTTTATTCATTTAAACATAAAACAGTTGCTATAGACTGACAACTTTGAAGTAATATATTATAAATACATTGAACAAATAATGCTACAAATAATTCTTCCTTGGACAGTGATATTAAGAAATTGGATCCTCTGGGAGGAAAGTTGCAATAACCAAGCCTTAGTGGTCAAAACACTGCTTAATGGAGCATAAGGCAAGACTCGTCGAAAGAAGGACACCATGGGATTTCACCATGGGTGAAAGAAGCTTCACCATGGGAGAAATTTCTAAAAGTACAGAGGCAATAATCAGATGGGTTCATGGTCACTGGGTGGACTGTCGCATATGGAGAATAGAAACCTATCACATATCAGCCCCAAAGATTACAGGAAACTTTCTTACCAGGCTATGTTGAGAAAATATTTAATACCTTGTCAGCTACATACTTCCAATATTTCCTTGTTAAGATTTTGATTACAGGGCAGCCCCGGTGGCCCAGCAGTTTACCACCAACTTTGGCCCAGGGTGTGATCCTGGAGACCCAAGATCGAGTCCCACGTCGGGCTCCCTGCATGGAGCCTGCTTCTCCCTCTGCTTGTGTCTCTGCCTCACTCTCACTCTCTCTCTCTCTCTCTCTCTCTCTCTGTGTCTGTAATGGATAAATAAATAATCTTAAAAAAGATTTTTATTACATTGTGTGCCCAATGAATGTGTATTATTCTATAAAAGAGGATACTTCTCTCAAATACTTAGAGAAGATGGGGATTTGAAATTTCTATCTGGTAGAATTTCATATATGCCTCAAATATTTTGACTATAAAATAAGTTTAGTATCACTAGGGATTTGTTTTGTGGATGGATCAGTGCTCTTTGAGCTTACATAAAATTGCTTCCTCAGTTGCTCACATTTCTTCAATAGTTAAATGTACTAACCTATCAGGAGTGATCCACAATACAAAATTCCATTGGTATGTACAGGTATTTCCAGAGTTCCTAAGCTAGAATATGTGATATATAATTTCTCTTTAAATAAATAAAACAACTTAAAATTTAGATATCCAGCAGGTAAGTAGAAACTCAAAGACTAAATCAATACTAAATAATAGAACTCTTCTTAACTATTTGCTGCTCAATAAAAATAAAATTATCTGGGTAAGTGCTTAGAAAAAATGATATTCAAAACTATCAAAAACACAGGGTCATTTAGTTTAATAACATGACTAAACTGATCATTATACTCTTTATTCTAATCTGGCCTAGAATATAAGAAAATTAATAAGTCCAATTTTTTCTCATAATAGATGTGTTTTGTTACTTTGGTCTTCTGTCTAATATTCTGGTAACAAAATGTTATTATATAGTCATTTTTTTAAGTTAAAGAACATGAAATGCTCATGTTCAAATTCGTTCCATTAGGATGGTTTGACTGAAGTCAGAGAAACAGAAAAAGTTCAGTGAGGAGAATATTGCTGACTTGGACTACTAGAATGGAAGACACCAACAGGTGTCAAACTGTCATATGTACCCAGAGAAAATCTCTTCTATGCTCCACAGCTAGCCTCTAAGATTAGAGGAGTCATAAATAACTACTCTTTCTGTGCATAACCTCAGCCAGCATTTCTTATGATTTCTTTCCAGCCTGAAGTTTAAGGAATAAATTTTTTTAAAGATTTTATTTATTTATTCATGAGAGAGAGACAGACAGACAGAGACAGGCAGAGGGAGAAGCAGGCTCTATGCAGGGAGCCTGATGTGGGACTAGATCTCAGGCCTCCAGGATCAGGCCCTGGGCTGAAGGCAGTGCTAAACCGCTGAGCCACCCGGGCTGCCCTTAAGGAATAAATTTAATAAAGATTTACATGGTTTGGGCTATCAACAATGAAATATCTTTCAGAATTCCTTTCTTTCTTGAAAATGATATTCGATAATATGTAGCAAATATGTGTGTATGTGTATATATCTCAAGCAAATTATATTTAAATATTTTTTAAATCAAGGAAAGACAGAAAGCAAATAAAAATATTAGGGTTTTACTCATGCTAGACATGTTTGCCTCAGAAATTTTATCTAATGTTGTTCCTTTCTCCAGGTATTTTGTGAAATTAGATGTCTTCTTGTTAGCACTAGAAATGCTTCCAAGCACCATGAAGAAGTGTTGGAAGTCAGAGAGTTATAAAGGCACTGGATAAAAGAACAAAATATATGCATTGAAAAAACAGAAGGTTCAAAATGTGTCATGAATTTGTTAGTCTCAGGATATAACACACCAATTCTGTTTGTCTCCTGCTTTTAAGCTTCACCTAGAAGTGATATTCTCTGCTTGTTGTTGTTTCTTTTGTTCCATCAATGCTGGCCACTTTGGTGTCAGAGAAAGCAGGTGTCAGCATCAATCTAGTTTGTGTTGAGGATTTTGGCCAATCCAATTGGTTGAATTGGTGAAGTCTGAAATAAGACTTTCTAGGGACAGAAGTAAAAGCCAGTAAGTTACTGAAAAATTATGGTAATAAAAGAAAAGATATTCAGTTAAAGTTTCTATGATTTTGAGAAATAAATTTAAATAAAAAATACATATTTTGAGAAATAAATGAAAAAAATACATATTGAAGTTTATGTAGGATTGATTTGGAAGGTTTACAGAAGAGTAAGAACCAAAGTCAAAAGCAATTAAGTGGTTCTTGAATTTGTGATTTGGAATTGTCACTGACAATTGAAGAAAGGCTCTAGCCTCTGAACCATATTGCATATGGAAGCTTCCACATCATAAGGCTTCAAACTGTTGAGAGCCAGTTTTTTTTTTTTTTAATATTTTATTTATTTATGCATGAGAGACACAGAGAGAGAGAGACAGAGGCAGAGACACAGGCAGAGGGAGAAGCAGGCTCCACTCCATGCAGGAGCCTGATACGGGACTCGATTCCGGGTCTCCAGGATCCCATCCTGGGCTGAAGGTGGCGCTAAACCGCTGAGCCACCAGAGTGGCTCCAGAGCCAGGTTTTTTGTTTGTTTGTTTGTTTTGTTTTGTTTTGTTTTGTTTTTTATGATAGGCACACACAGAGAGAGAGAGAGGCAGAGACATAGGCAGAGGGAGAAGCAGGCTCCATGCACCGGGAGCCCTACGTGGGATTTGATCCCGGGTCTCCAGGATCACGCCCCGGGCCAAAGGCAGGTGCTAAACCGCTGCGCCACCCAGGGATCCCCAGAGCCAGGTTTTAATAAAAGGAGCAGGTATTGGGAATTCTCCATGAAAAAGTGTGAATAGAAATAATATTATTGTTGCTTTTTATGAAAGGAGAGATCTAGAAATCACAGAACATTCCTGATGAATTTCTTATGTTAGCCATTCTAACAAGTGTATAATGACAGTTCTGTTGGTCTAAATTTAAATTTCTCTGCTGGCTAATTATGTGGATGATACTTTTATGTTCTTGTTATACATCTATATAATCTCCTTGATAAAATATTTATTTATGCCTTTTGACCATTTTGTAATCAGATTGCTTATTTTATAAAATTGACTTTGAGAGTTATTTATATGTTATGGAATAAATTTCTTTTACAAATATGTGATTTAAAAATATTTTCACCCAGTATGTAATAACTCCTTTTTATCCTCTTTATTGAATTTTTGGCCTAGAAATTTATTTGTTTGCTAATTTGTTTATATGGTACAACCATCAACTTTTCCTTGATTGGATTTTGATTTTAAAGTCAAGTCTGAGAACTTCTTGCTTAGTCCTAGATTATGAAAATTTGTCTTTTTTCTTTTTTTTTTTTTTTGAGAGAGAGAATGAGAAAGTGTGAATGGGTTGCATGTGGGGGAGGGGCAGAAGGAGAAAGAGAATCTTAAGCAGACTCCTCACTGAGCTTGGAGCTTGACATGGGGCTGGGTCCCATGACCCCAAGAACATGACCTGAGCCAAAATCAAGAATCGGATGCTTAACTGATTAAGCCACCCAGAAGCCCTGAAGATTTTTCTCTTATATTTTGTTCTAAAAGTTTTATAGTTTTCCATTTAACATTTAAGTAAGTGATCAATTTTGAGATTTTTTTTTGTTTAAGATGTAAGTTTTAGTTGAGGTTTATTTTATTTACCTATGGATGTTCAATTGTTCTTTTTTTATTATCGCTATTTCTCTGCTGAGATTTTCTGTTTTCATTTGTTTTAAGAGAATTCATAACTGCTTATTTAAGTTGTTTTTATAATGGCTGCTTTAAAATTCTGGTCACATAATTTTAGCATATAGTTTATCTCAATATTGGCATTGGTTAAATTTCATTTCTCTTTCATATTATGATTTACTGTTGGTACAATCTTATGGAATAAATATACAGAACTTATTGATCTTGTTTATCTGAAACTTTATACCCATTGATTGATGACTTCCATTCTATCCTCTCCTCTGTACCCCCTTATCAATTGAGTTGATTTTTGTGTATGGTATAACAGTACAATTTCATTCTTTTACATATGCATAACCACTTTTCCCAACATCATTTGTTGACAAGACTCTCTTTTATCCATTGTTGGTATTCCTGGTAACCTAATCAAAGTTGGGCTGGTTATATATGTGTAGATTACATTCTAAGCTCTCTGTCCTGTCCCATTGATTTTCTGCCTTTTTGATGGTACCATATTATTTTGATTATGGTAGCTTGGTAATATATTTCAGAATCAGGCCCTCTTGATTTTTTCTTCTTTCTCAAGATTTATTTGGTTATTTGTAGCCTTTTGTGGTTTCATATGAATTTTAGTATTATTTTTTCGATTTCTGTAAAATTGCAATAGAGATTTTGATAGAGATAGCATGGGAATTTTTTCTAATATTTAGATTTTGATGGGTAATGTGGACAATTTAACAATAGTAAGTCTTCCAATTCAGAAACTTGGGATGTCCCGCCATTGGTTTGTGTCTTCTTTAATTTCATTTACATATCTTTTATATATTTTTTAATAATAAATTTATTTTTTATTGGTGTTCAATTTGCCAACATACAGAATAACACCCAGTGCTCATCCTGTCAAGTGCCCCCCTCAGTGCCCGTCACCTATTCATCCCCAATCCCCACTCTCCTCCCCTTCCACCACCCCTAGTTCGTATCCCAGAGTTAGGAGTCTTTATGTTCTGTCTCCCTTTATGATATTCCCTACCCATTTTTTCTCCCTTCCCTTCTATTCCCTTTCACTATTATTTATAATCCCTAAATGAATGAGAACATATAATCTTTGTCCTTCTCCGATTGACTCATTTCACTCAGCATAATACCCTCCAGTTCCATCCACATCAAAGCAAATGGTGGGTATTTGTTGTTTCTAATGGCTGAGTAATATTCCATTGTATACATAAACCACATCTTCTTTATCCACTCATCTTTCGATGGACACCGAGGCTCCTTCCACAGTTTGGCTATCGTGGACATTGCTGGTAGAAACATTGGGGTGCAGGTGTCCTGGCGTTTCATTGCATCTGTGTCTTTGGGGTAAATCCCCAACAGTGCAATTTCTGGGTCATAGGGCAGGTCTGTTTTTAACACTTTGAGGAACCTCCACACAGTTTTCCAGAGTGGCTGCACCAGTTCACATTCCCACCAACACTGTAAGAGGGTTCCCTTTCCTCCGCATCCTCTCCAACATTTGTGGTTTCCTGCCTTGATAATTTTCCCCATTCTGACTGGTGTGAGGTGGTATCTCATTGTGGTTTTGATTTGTATTTCCCTGATGGCAAGTGATGCAGAGCATTTTCTCATGTGCATGTTGGCCATGTCTATGTCTTCCTCTGTGAGATTTCTCTTCATGTCTTTTGCCCATTTCATGATTGGATTGTTTGTTTCCTTGGTGTTGAGTTTAAGAAGTTCTTTATAGATTTTGGAAACTAGCCCTTTATCTGATACATCATTTGCAAATATCTTCTCCCATTCTGTAGGTTGTCTTTTAGTTTTGTTGACTGTATCCTTTGCTGTGCAAAAGCTTCTTATCTTGATGAAATCCCAATAGTTCATTTTTGCTTTTGTTTCTTTTGCCTTCGCGGATGTATCTTGCAAGAAGTTACTGTGGCCGAGTTCAAAAAGGGTGTTGCCTGTGTTCTCCTCTAGGATTTTGATGGAATCTTGTCTCACATTTAGATCTTTCATCCATTTTGAGTTTATCTTCATGTATGATGAAAGAGAGTGGTCTAGTTTCATTATTGTGCATGTGGATGTCCAATTTTCCCAGCACCATTTATTGAAGAGACTGTCTTTCTTCCAGTGGATAGTCTTTCCTCCTTTAACAATATTATTGACCATAAAGTTCAGGGTCCACTTCTGGATTCTCTGCTCTGTTCCATTGATCTATGTGTCTGTTTTTGTGCCAGTACCACACTGTCTTGATGACCACAGCTTTGTAGTACAACTGGAAATCTGGCACTGTGATGCCCCCAGCTCTGGTTTTCTTTTTTACAATTCCCCTGGCTATTCGGGGTCTTTTCTGATTCCACACAAATCTTAAGATAATTTGTACCAACTCTCTGAAGAAAGTCCATGGTATTTTGATAGGGATTGGATTAAACCTGTAAATTGCCCCGGGTAACATTCACATTTTCACAATATTAATTCTGCCAATCCATGAGCATGGAATATTTTTCCATCTCTTTGTGTCTTCCTCAATTTCTTTCAGAAGTATTCTATAGTTTTTAGGGTATAGATCCTTTACCTATTTGGTTAGGTTTATTCCTAGGTATCTCATGCTTTCGGGTGTGATTGTAAATGGGATTGACTCCTTAATATCTCTTTCTTCAGTCTCATTGTTAGTGTATAGAAATGCCACTGACTTCTGGGCATTGATTTTGTATCCTGCCACACTACCGAATTGCTGTATGAGTTCTAGCAATCTTGGGGTGGCTTTTGGGTTTTCTATATAGAGTATCATGTCATCGGCAAAGAGGGAGAGTTTGACTTCTTCTTTGCCAATTTGAATGCCTTTGTCTTTTTGTTGTCTGATTGCTGAGGCTAGAACTTCCTGTACTATGTTGAATAGCAGTGGTGAGAGTGGACATCCCTGTCTTGTTCCTGATCTTAGGGGAAAGGCTCCCAGTGCTTCCCCATTGAGAATGATATTTGCTGTGGGCTTTTCATAGATGGCTTTTAAGATGTTGAGGAATGTTCCCTCTATCCCTAACTCTGAAGAGTTTTGATCAGGAATGGATGCTGTATTTTGTCAAATGCTTTCTCTGCATCTAATGAGAGGATCATATGGTTCTTGGTTTTTCTCTTGCTGATATGATGAATCACATTGATTGTTTTACTAGTGTTGAACCAGCCTTGTGTCCCAGAGATAAATCCTACTTGGTCATGGTGAATACTTTTCTTAATGTACTGTTGGATCCTATTGGCTAGTATCTTGTTGAGAATTTTTGCATCCATGTTCATCAGGGATATTGGTCTGTAATTCTCCTTTTTGGTGGGGTCTTTGTCTCGTTTTGGAATTAAGGTGATGCTGGCCTCATAGAACGAATTTGGAAGTACTCCATCTCTTTCTATCTTTCCAAACAGCTTTAGTAGAATAGGTATGATTTCTTCTTTAAATGTTTGATATAATTCCCCAGGGAAGCCGTCTGGCCCTGGACTTTTGTGTCTTGGGAAGTTTTTGATGACTGCTTCAATTTCCTCCCTGTTTATTGGCCTGTTCAGGTTTTGTATTTCTTCCTGTTCCAGTTTTGGTAGTTTGTGGCTTTCCAGGAATGTGTCCATTTCTTCTAGATTGCCTAATTTATTGGCGTATGGCTGTTCATAATATGTTTTTAAAATCGTTTGTATTTCCTTCGTGTTGGTATTGATCTCTCCTTTCTCATTCATGATTTTATTAATTTGAGTCTTCTCTGTCTTCTTTTTAATAAGGCTGGCTAATAGTTTATCTCTCTTATTAATTCTTTCAAAGAACCAACTTCTGGTTTTGTGGATCTGTTCCACAGTTCTTCTGGTCTCGATTTCGTTGAGTTCTGCTTGGATTTTTATTAACTCTTCTTCTGCTGGGTGTAGGACCTATTTGCTGTTTTTTCTCTAGCTCCTTTAGGTATAAGGTTAGCTTTTGTATTTGAGTTCTTTCCAGTTTTTGAATGGATGCTTGTTATGCAATGTATTTCTCCCTCAGGACTGCTTTTGCTGCATCCCAAAGATTTTGAATGGTTGTATCTTCATTCTCCTTAGTTTCCATGAATCTTTTTAATTCTTCCTTAATTTCCTGGTTGACCCTTTCATCTTTTACCAGGATGGTCCTTAACCTCCACGTGTTGAGGTCCTTCCAAACTTCTTGTTGTGATTTAGTTCTAATTTCAAGGCATTATGGTCTGAGAATATGCAGGGGACGATCCTAATCTTTTGGTATCAGTTCAGACCTGATTTGTGACCCAGTGTGTGGTCTATTCTGGAGAAAGTTCCATGTGCACTTGAGAAGAATGTGTATTCAGTTGAGTTTGGATGTAAAGTTCTGTAGATATCTGTGAAATCCATCTGGTCCAGTGTATCATTTAAAGCTCTCGTTTCTTTGGAGATGTTGTGCTTAGAAGACCTATTGAGTGTAGAAAGCACTAGATTGAAGTCACCAAGTATAAGTGTATTATTATCTAAGTATGTCTTAACTTTAGTTATTAATTGATTGATATATTTGGCAGCTCTCACACTCGGGGCATATATATTGAGGATTGTTAAGTCCTCTTATTGGATAGATCCTTTAAGTATGATATAGTGTCCCTCTTCATCTCTCACTACAGTCTTTGCGGTAAATTTTATTTATCTGATATAAGGATGGCTACCCCTGCTTTCTTTTGAGGACCATTTGAATGGTAAATGGTTCTACAACCTTTTATTTTCAGGCTGTAGGTGTCCTTCTGTCTAAAATGAGTCTCCTGTAGACAGCAAATAGATGGGTCCTGCTTTTTTATCCAGTCTGACACCCTGCGCCTTTTGATGGGGTCATTACGCCCGTTCACATTCAGAGTTACTATTGAAAGATATGAGTTTAGTGTCATCATGATATCTATTCAGTCCCTGTTTTTGTGGATTGTTCCATTGGACTTCTTCTTAAAGGGGAATTTTGAGAGTCCCCCTTAAAATTTCTTGCAGAGCTGGTTTGGAGGTCACATATTCTTTCAGTTCCTGCCTGTCTTGGAAGCTCTTTATCTCTCCTTCCATTTTGATTGAGAGCCTTGCTGGATAAAGTATTCTTGGTTGCATGTCTTCTCATTTAGGACCCTGAATATATCCTGCCAGCCCTTTCTGGCCTGCCAGGTCTCTGTGGAGAGGTCTGCTGTTACCCTAATACTCCTCCCCATGAAAGTCAGGGATTTCTTGCCTCTTGCTGCTTTAAGGATCTTTTCTACATCTTTGGAATTTGCAAGCTTAACTATTAAATGTCGAGGCGTGAACAGTTTTTATTGATTTTTTTTGGGGGGGGGGGCGGGATCTCTCTATTTCCTGGATCTGAATGTCTGTTTCCCTTCCTAGATTGGGAAAGTTTTCAGCTATGATTTGTTCAAATACATATCTGGCCCTCTGGCCCTTTCAGCGCCCTCGGGAACACCAATTAAATGTAGATTTTTCTTCCTCAGGCTGTCACTTATTTCCCTTAATCTATCCTCATAGTCTTTTAATTGTCTCTTTTTTCCTCAGTTTCCCTCTTTGCCATCAACTTGTCTTCTATGTCATTCACTCGTTCTTCCACCTCGTTAACCCTCATCGTTAGGACTTCTAGTTTGGATTTCATCTCATTCAATTGATTTTTAATTTCTGCCCGATTGGATCTAAATTCTGCAGTCATGAAGTCTCTTGAGTCCTTTATGCTTTTTTTCTAGAGCCACCAGTAGCTGTATAATAGTGCTTCTGAATTGGCCTCTGACATTGAATTGTAATCCAAATTTTGTAACTCTGTGGGAGAGAGGACTGTTTCTGATTCTTTCTTTTGAGGTGAGGTTTTCCTTCTAGTCATTTTGCTCAGTAAAGAGTGGCCAAAAACAAGTTGTATTGGGAAAAGGAGAAAAAGAAAGAAGAGAAAGAAGGAAAGAAAAAGAAAAAAGGAAGAAAACAAGAGAAGAGAAGAAAAAAGAAGAAAAAGGGGAAAAAAAGAAAAAGAAATAAAAAAGGGGGGAAGCAAACGGAAATCAACAAGCAAAAAAAAACAAAAACAAAAACAAAAACAAAAAACAAGGGGGAGTATCCTCTGATTCTGTATACTAAGTCCCTTGACTTCCCCTGGAACTTTCCAGTGCTGCTTGGTCAATAATTTGTTTTTCCACTGTCCGTCTAGCTGGTCTTCTGGGGGAGGGGCCTGCTGTGCTGATTTTCAGGTGTTAGCACTTGGGGGAGCTGCTCTGTCCTTTGCCTGATGCAGGGCTCAGTGGGGGTTGTTTACCCCGTGAGGCCCCAGGAGGAACAACCGCAGTGGTTGCCGCAGCTCTGGAGCCCTGGAGTCAGCTTCCGCAGGAACTCCAGAGCTCTCCGTCTGCAGGGCCTGGAGGCTCCGGGGCGGGGCCGTTGCTCTGCTCAGCTCGGGGCAGGAGCGTCCTCGCTGTCCTGGGCCCTCCCGGCCTCTGCCTGTCCCGGGGGAGGCCGGATCCTGGGCTGTGTCCCGGCGCCCTGTGCTCCGGAGCCTGCGCTGGTGGATTCGCGCTCCCGCCCCGCAGCCCCCTCCGCGGAGCCGCCCCCGAGCCCCTCCGAGCTGCTCCGGGTCCCGCCGTGCGCGCTGCAGCCCTTAGGGAGCTCGGCGCACTCTCCCGGGGCGCAGGTGTCTGTTAGTGTCCCCGGGAGCCCCAGGGCATCCCCGCCCTCCTGGGTCCTGCTCCAGCTCCCTGCGAG